>NC_133538.1:200816655-202016655 GCF_048544455.1 Silene latifolia | reverse complement strand
TAATTATAATTACAAAATATTGTGAATTATAATTACATGAGTCATTTTATTTATGTGATCAAGTATCACTAGTCAATTTGTTGAATGTAATTTAATTAATTTATAAAATGATATTTATGTGATAAATATGCATTTAATTAATTAATAACATGTATCATACTACATGTGACATATTGTGTGACAAATGACAAATTGACAAAATAAAATGGTAGTCCATTTTATGGTACATGGACCGAAATAATAAGAGTGATGGGTGTTAGTGGGTGAATTATTTTATGGGATAAAATAAGCTAATGATGCCTAGTCTACACCTAGCCTTACATGCCTAAGGTTTTGATAAGAACAAAAGAATAAAGTAAGATGCGTTCTTTGGTATTATGGTAGTACTCCAACCGTGAGTCACATTTCAAGGAAGGTTTTTGTTCTTTAATTATTTCTCTTACATATTCATTCATTCAACACATGCAAAAGTTGATGCATACCTCTCTCTTACACTCTTCATCTTTCTCCAAAATTAGAGAAATCTTGATCCAAATTGTTCTAAAAGATTACTAAAATTATTAATGTAATATATGAGTGTTAGTAATCAATTTTAAGGTAAAATACTAGACAAATATCTAGTTAATATTATTTAGTGGGGATAAGGAATAGTCTTGGGTGCAATCAAGAGGAGAATCTCTACTTTGAGATTTTTGAATGTTCATCCATTATTGGAAATCTCAAGAACTAACAAGAAGGAGATCTTGTTGGTGCCCATATGATGACCGAAATTTATATGGTGAGAAAATGATTTCTTCACTTATTTATTTTAGTTTGCATGCATAAGATTTGTAATTTATTTTATGACTAAATAAATTTGAAACATATAAGAATATGTTAAGTAATGAGATATAGATTTCTAACACCTGGAACTACAGTCACCCAAGTCTGTCAAGGATATCCAAAAATTGGGGTAGCTGCCCTGAACTGCTTCATATCAAGATCCTCTGAGAGATGCAAAACATTCTATAACCTCCTCAGGAAAAATAAACAATTCCAGTGGACGGATGAGCATGAGACAGCTTTTCAGGATCTAAAATCGTATTTATCATCTCCACCCTTACTGGCCAAGCCAGAAAAGGGAGAGCCTTTATCAATATACCTATCTGTCACATCGACACAAAGAAATGGCGATCTGGTGAAAGAACAGGACGGGCAGCAACATCCAGTCTACTATGTAAGTAAAAGCCTGCTAGATGCTGAGTTGAGGTATGAACTACTTGAAAAATATGTTTTAGCTTTAATTATGTCATGTACCAAGTTAAGACCCTATTTTGATAGTCACCCCATTATAGTCAGGACCAATCTGCCCATAAAATCTGTCCTGCGTAAACCTGAACTTTCAGGCAGGATGGCCAAATGGTTAGCACAGATTAGCACATACGACATCTCTTTTGAACCCAGGGCAGCGATCAAATCGCAGGCCCTAGCAGACTTTGTAGCTGACTTTAGCCCTAACCTGGAACCAGACCTGATAAAAGAGGTCAGCCAACTAGAAAATAAAACCCTAGACCAAGAATGGACCCTATTCATAGATGGGGCATCCAACGCCAGGGGGACAAGGTTAGGACTAGTACTTAAATCACCACAGGGAGACATGATAGCTCAGGCTGTAAGCTGTGAGTTCAAAGCTACCAACAATGAAGCAGAATATGAAGCCCTGATAGCAAGCTTAAAGGTATGTCTAGACCTTGGTGTTCAAAACCTAAAGGTAAAAACTGATTCACTCTTAATTGCTAATCAAATAAAGGGAATTTATACGGCTAAGGATGCAAAAATGATTTCGTATTTAGAATATGCAAAAAACCTTACTGCTAAATTTGCTTTATTTGACATAGATCAAATATCAAGAGACCTGAATACTCAGGCTGATGCTCTGGCCAGCCTAGGTTCAAATTTCACCCCCACTGTTTTCGACAAAATACCAATTATGCACTTATTAGAGCCAACCATCAGCAAACCTGAACAGGTCAATCCTGTCAATCAGGACAGTAACTCTTAGACTAAACCTTATTATGACTGGTTTCTCCGAGGAATACTGCCTCAGGGTAGACATGAGGCAAGGGCTTTTAAAATTAGAGCTTCAACTTATACTATCATCAATAACACTCTATTTAAGAGATCACAGGCTGGACCCTACCTGAGATGCTTGGAGCCTGACGAAGCCAAACTAGTACTTCAAGAAATACATGATGGACATTGTGGCAACCACAAAGAAGGAAAGAGCCTGGCAAGCAAAGTTCTCAAGACAAAGCACACTCGGCCTACACCGAGGGTCGATCACTGGAATACTCTTCAAAATGCGAAGCCTACCAAATTCATGCACCAATCATACATCAGCCATCTGAACTCCTTCATTCAATTTCCGCACCCTGGCCATTCATAAAGTGGGGCATGGATATTGTGGGAAAACTGCCTATAGCTCCAGGACAAAAAGTCTTCATGTTAGCTATGACTGATTACTTCTCTAAATGGATTGAGGCTGACTCTTTCAGGCAAGTAACTGAAAAAGAAGTAATATCCTTCATCAGGACAAACATCATTTGCAGATAAGGAGTCCCATCAGAAATAGTATGCGACAAAGGAACTCAGTTCGTAGGGAAAAGGACCTAAGCATTTTGCCAAGAATGGAATATCAACCTGGTAACATCAACCCCTGGATATCCAAAGGCTAATGGCCAGGCGGAGTCAAGCAACAAGGTAGTCACGAGCTGCCTAAAAAAGAAGCTGAAAAGAAGACGAGGCAGATGGGCTGAAGAACTTCCATTAGTACTATGGGCAGACAGGACAACTCCAAAAACTGCAACAGGCTAAACACCTTACTCCCTGGTGTATGGCTGTGAAGTTGTCATTCCTGCGGAAGTACGAGTACCAACATCCAGATGCAGCCTGAACAACGTTGAAGCAAACAAAGACATTAATGCAAGACAACTTGGTCCTGACAGAAGAATTAAGAGACGCTGCCAAAATCAGGATGGCATCATATCAACAAGCAGTCGCCAGGACTTACAATAAAAACGTCAGGGTCAGGGTCTTTAAAGAAGGAGACCTTGTCCTACACAAAGTATTTCCAAATAAAAAAGAAAAATCAGCAGGCAAACTGGCTCCCACATGGGAAGGCCCTTACTTAATTGATTCAATCGTTGGACAAGGAGCATACAGGCTACCAAACGCTAGAAGGGGAAATGATCCCGAGATCCTGGAATGTAACTCATTTAAAATTATTCCATATGTAAAGATCAGGCTACAACCAGGTATAAATTCAATCACTACTCAACCTAACATGCTATGTGATGAACTACATGTTTACATGCCCTGTCTGTATTTTATATCTGTTCAAACTAACCTATCTATTTACTTTTTGAATCCTGAACAATTACACATGATAAAATATTATATGTATAAATATTAAGGATTGAGGGCTACTCTACTATACATTCCTGAAAAAAAAAGTTTGCACTTAACTATGCCTGACGAGTTGGTAACCGCCACCAGATACAGTAAAGATTCAGGACCAATCAGGCATGAAATAATTGCCTGACCTGACTAGGTTTACTGCCACGGATTACAACCAGTTGGACGCAGCAAGACAGGTGTAAGGGTGTTCTCTCCCAAACACTTAGTCTAAAATGCCCTCTTGACAGGCCGAATACCAAGCCCTCCAGCTAGGCAGGGGACATAAGCCCTCCTGACAGGCCGGTTTTCCCACCCCTTCAAATCATTATAGCAAAAAACTATACTTGGTTGAATTACTCATGAATAACAAAATAAAACGAAAATAATGTGCAGGTTATTCAAATAGAATGTTTGACAGGCCCAACAGGATGAAACTCACAAAGAATTATCAAAAGCAGAATAAATCAAAAGAAGGCCATCATGCCTATATTAATAAAAACCTTGACCCCCTGGGGCAAAGGTGACAAAATATTCATAAAGGCCAGGGATAGTCTCCCTGACCCAAGACAGGAAAATAAAAATATTGTTTGTCCAGGGACATCCCCCCTGGATGGGCCAAAATACCAACTGAAAAAATATATTACTGTTTCTCCTTAGAAACAGCAGCAGCATCAACAACCTGCTCCCCACTCTTAGCCGGATCAGCCTCAACGTCCTGCTCCCCTGGAGAGTCGACCTCCTGTTCATTCTCCAAATTATGCAGGTCAGGATACTTTGAAGCAGCGAAAGCCATCTCAGATGCATGGTCCCATTTGGCCCTGGTCTCGACAGGCTCTGACATAGCAGCCGCCCTTCCCTTGATATAGCAGTAGAGGGAAGCATCATCCAGCTTAAACTCCAAGTCATCCCTCTCTTGGGTGAGCTCCTCATTTTTGTCCAAGGCCTCCTGCAACAGTCGCTTGCTCGAAACTCGCCTCGATCTTAGCAAGATCCCTCTCACCGCACCACCCTTGTCAATTCAAAGACTTTAGCAAACTGTGTCACTGTGCAAAAATCCAGCTCAAGTCGTAGCCTATCATAATCCGATCTCATCGATCAATTCCTGCTACCAAAGAAGTAGCCCGATAGGCATTATGGAGACAGTCCCAAAGACCGATCAAAAATAGAGAGAAAAGAATGAGTAACTTACCCTAATAATAGAAAACTACCAAAACAAAATACACATAGAAATTGTTCCAACCTACCTCCCTTACTAGCCCAAGGCACCACAAGAGGTCGACCGGATGATCCACCAAGCAACCGCTGAGTACCGCCCTCAACAAGGTCAAGGGTAAGCACAACATCAGATTTAGAAGCAGCATAATCCCTGATCTTCACCCTAACAGCCTCCATATTGTCCAACCTGGCTCTCACCTCCCTGACCGGGACAGAAACATCGACATCTTCAATTTTCCTTTTTTGGGTTTGAGCGAACTTGTTTCAAAAGGGGCAACAGTACAACAATGACCTTGGCGTATTAGATAGACTGTTCAGTCAAGTCAATAACAGCTCAAGATCCCCGCTTCCCTGGGACCCTTCCTCCTTAATCTTAGCCACTGGTGAAAGGTCACCATACCAAACCTGGCAAGGCGAATAGACGACCCGGTGGTCGCAACATGAAATCTTTACGGAATATAAACCGGACATCATCGAAAGCCTAAGTAAAAAGAAAGGAAAGATTAAGATAGACTTATCGCCTCGGGTAGTGGCACTAGCGACCCCCCGAAGCTTTAGCCGCCCGGGAGCACCGTCGACCTTCAAACAAATGAGGAAGATGACCAACCCCACAACAGAGAGGCTAGGACCTCTCCAAAGGAGGAATAGCGAGGAAAGCGAAACATTGGGAGTGGGATACTCGGTTTGAACCAATCATCAACAAAGACATATAAGAGGTATGACTTATTATAATTTTTATTTTTCACTAACAAATAAAACATGCAGGGCAAAGAAAGAAACCAAAAGACTCACCAGCAACGCAGGCCTCATGATTCAAATACGCCAAGTTACGACCCACAGAATTGGTCCTGACAAACATGTACCTAGCAGCCCAGCCTTTATCATGGCCACTATCCAAATTACTCAAAAGAGGAGTAGTAGACGCCCTGACCTTAAAAATTATACGGCCAGGACTGTTTGTTTTAACAGCATAACAGGTCTTCAAATCGTCAAGAGAAAAATAAATATTGTGTTTTTTTTACAGAGATTCTCAATGGAACATACAACCTTCCACACCATTGCCATTAACTGATAAGATGGAACACTGATCTCCTTAATAACCTCAACCATAAGAGGAGAAAAAGGAAGCTTACAGCCTGCCCTGAAAGCCCAGTCACGGATGCAGAACCAACCAGGACAAGCCCAATCGGCCCTGATAGGAGAATTCTCAGGGATCCAGACTTCAGCATCAACAGGGATGATCCCTTTATCCTTCAAAATCTTCTCAAACTCAGGCTTCAAACGGTTTGCAGGAGACTGATCCTCATTTAAAGCCTTCGTAGGCTTGAATTGGAAATCACCATGAAATATTGAGATCATCTCCAATGGAGAATCACTCGGCTTATTGATTGTGGGAGATGGAGCAGTAGAAGAAGTAGGCAGATTTTCAGAAGAAGTTTCCTCAGGATTTTAAGGAGGAGGAGTTGCAGGAACCGCTGCCCTGGTAGATTTTTTCTTTGCAGCCATTATTTGAAAGATTATGGAGAATTTATTAAAGATTGAGGAAGTTGGAAATTAAGAAAACTAAAGAAAAAGATTGTTAAAGAGAGAAGATGAGAAGAAATTGCGTTGGTGAGTTCAACTTAATGAAGCACACATGTATTTATAATGAGGAGGATTAGGGTTTCAGCCGCAAAGGAAGTGGATAATCATTAAGGAAGTTGCAGTAAATAAACACGCGTCAAAGAATCGCAGAAAAATAGCCGTTACAGGAAATTTATCAGGAAAAACTTAACCGTTGGGTAATCTTACCAATAATAAAGTTATCTCCTAATTTTTTCGTCCTGGCACACTGCAAATGAGGAGATAAGGGGCAATTGTTAGGCCTGGAAATCCACAGACCTTCCTGATCAGTATCTCACCTGAACCTAACTACCAGGTCATCGGGTGTGTCGCTATCGGGCACATGAAGATAGGCGCCAGGCCATGGAGAGGACAACGGTCAAAATATCAGGACGATTTTAAACCATATACGCGTGTTATAAAGGGATTATATACGCATCATTAGGTGTGAAGATTATGCAGTAAATGAAGTAATTAAGGGAGAAATAATTGGCAATTACTACTGGTAATAATGGAGAATAATCTGCCTTTAATGCCAGATCAAGCAGCCGTTCAAGATGGAAGCTTATACAAAGAACACTTTGAAGATACTAGAGGGCATCTCATTCATACGCAAGAAGAAGCATACACAATACATAGAGAAATATAAGCATTGTTATTATCATACAATTATTCTCCCAAATTACATAGTGAAATCCTCTCCTGGCTTGGTGCCCGTGGTTTTTTCCCATTCAAGGGTTTTCCACGTACAAAATTACTTGTCTTATTGTTATTATTGTTATTTCATTTACAACTTATTATTGTACCCTGACAACATGATGTACAGACTATCTAGCGCTATTTAACCCTACACAGTTTCACCCTGACCTGATTTCGCCTTGCGCAAAATCCATACAAAACATGAGGTTTTGTTAATTTTATTTGGGTGTTGTGGTTATATCCTTCTTGTGTAAGAAAGGACTGCCTACGTATCCACCTGAAGAGGTGAAATCAAACCATGCTCGTAGTTCAGGTGTGTGTCAGGGCCTTAAAGTGCATGGGTCACAAGGGTATATTCCTCTGGTGACTTGAAGAATTGATTTGAGATAACTCCCTCTGATCATAGACCAAAGAGGTATAATTAAGTTTGTAAAAATTTCCTTGTCGTGTGAGCGCACTCAAAAGTGGACCCTAAGGATGGATATGGGTTCATCCCGTCCTAGGTAGCAAAGTATCTGAAGACTCCGTGTCTGGGTCAAGGTGAAACTGGATTGGATACTTGGAATGTGGAGCTTAGAAATAAGAGGCTTTGATGAGCAAATCTCTGGAGCTTTGATTTTGTGGATTGAGGCTCGATGGGATTATGGCTTGTAATATGGCATGGAAATGGAGTCTCTTGGCTTGGTGTAGCCTGAGCACGTAAAATTCGGTTAATTGATGCGGGATCAAGTTTCCATGTCTTGGCCCTAAAGAATGGGTATACCTGACAAGCTTGAGAGGATTCTCAAAATTCCTAACTATCTCCATGTAACGGTCTCGAGAAGGACTTAGGTTGTGTGATATTTGAAAGGCTAAGTTAGGGTGCTAGCTGACCATCTTCATCGATGTCTTGATTCTATATAGACTTCAGCAGTATTCCGTTCTGCATTTGGTTTCATACTCGTTCTTGATTCAAACTCAGATTCTTAGTCTAGAATATATCTCGACTTTTGCTCAGATTCTTGATTCAAGTTTTTGAAGATAACTTTGACTTTGGATATCAACATTGACTTGCTTGATTGAGCCTTCTTCTTTTGACTTTTTTGTCTTGGATTACGGGCATAATCGCGGCCTTGGATATTGATCAGTTTCTCTTGACTGAGCCTTTGTCTTTGATCATGGCTCGTATCGTCTTGGATTTTCTTACTACCATGGATTTGAATCAGACTAGCACCTTTGGTGTGAAATGGGTTGGTCTTTACTTACACAGGTTGTTTATTATGGGGAATGGGCTTGCCTTCCGTCATGGATTGTTAACGATGGAGATGGTTTGGATTCGTCCTAGAATCTCTTGAGATAGGCTCGTCCTAAACTAGCTGGGTTATAGCAAGGTTTCTGTTGCCAGACATGGAAGGTAAGAAAATAGATATGGAGTTTCGGGTCCTCTACAACTTGGAATGGAACATCGTTTAAGTGCACTCACATTGACTTGGCATGCGTTGTTCATTTTAAAATGTCTCAAATCAATTCTTGTTGTCACAGGAAAAGGGTAAAGGAAGAGATAAGATAGAATATGTGGATTGAAAAGTGTACTTTTATTAAAATGAATAATAAATGTATAGACTCGAGAAGACATGTGACTCGTGGGACAGCCCTCAGGTTGTCATTAGGTACAGAAATGGACACAAAAAAAGATACTGGAAAAATTAGGGAAAGAAAGCCTAAGACTCGGACTCGGACTCGGACTCGGACTCGGACTCGGACTCGGACTTTGATTCGATCTCATATCTAGACTCCTAATCATCGGCCCATGCTTGAACATTTATTCTTCTGGCAACTGGCTTTGGCATCTGACTTTGAGCATTCATCCATTTGAGCACCTCGTCCTCGTCATTGGGAACACTGGAAGGATAATAGTCAAGAACAGTTTCCTGATAAGTGGTATATCCATGAGGATTGCCTAAGTTGCCTTGTGAGTTAAAGGTTGAGAGGGACAATTTCCCACTTTCAATCATATCCCGGATCGCATGTTTGAGCTTATAGCACATCTCAGTGTTGTGTCCCTTGCCCCTGTGATACTGGCAATGGGCATTCTTATCCCAGAATCTAGACGTGTTTTCTGGTTCTGGTGTAGGACCGACAGGCTTCAACATTCGTCGTTCCATCAGTCTCTGAAGGGCATCAGTGTATGTAATACTAATGTCGGTAAATTTCCTAGGAGGTGTATCCTTCTTGCCGGAAGCCTTTGTGAATGACCTTGGACAGTTGTTAGGTTTCTTTGACGAAGGCTCCATAAGGTTACGTTTGTTGATTTTGATTCCTGGATGAGAAGAACTAGGAATAGATTGCTCACTTTTTGCTTTCTCCCTAGGACTGTCAGGTTGAGGGTTTGTCTGGACACTTTTCATCTTGAGAGGTTGGGCATCAAGCTTCTTTCCCATTTCAGCAAACTGATTCTCCATGTTGGAAAGCCGATAGTTTAGGTTATCAATGGCTCCTTCTAAATTGGAAAGTTTATTGTTGAAGGCAATAGAAAGCATGATTATTCCACTTTAGATATCGTCGTTTTCGAGGACATTGATTTCTTCGTCGTCACGAGAAGCGAGGAGATGAGAACAATCTAGGAATGATTCTTCATCATGTTTAATGATATTAGGCCCAAGAGGGTCGATCTTTTTGGATCGCTTGACGGAAGGTGGCACTGGATGCTTGCCATCCTCGATTATATCCTGAATAATATTTTTTAGACAAAGCATTCCTCCGTATCGTGCCCCCTACCTCGATGGTATTGAAAATATGAATTGCCCTTCCACCTAGGCAATATCTTTTCAGGGTCTGGGGTTGGACCAATTGGATGAAGTTTTCCCTGGGAAACCAGTCTTTGTAGAGCTACTTCATATGTGGTTCCGAGGTCAATGAATTCCCTATGAGCTCGTCCCGGCCTTCGGGTTGGAGTTTCCAAGAGGTTGACTCTCTTGTCTTCATTGACCTTCTTAGATGGATGGGTTGTGTTGAAGCTATGGCCTGGCCTTGGGGTACGAGAAAATGGTAAAGGTTTCATCATTTCTATCTTGTTTTCCATATTAGTGACACGAGCGCTCAAGTCTTTGACGGTGGCCTGAAGCTTAATGACTGCAGTACTTAGTTCTTCGACAACGACAAATAAACGTTCTTCAACATTTTCATTGGAAATCGCAGAATTCCTACCGAGAATAAAATGACGCTCGTTACAACCTGATCCGACATGGGATCATGCATACTAAGGCGACAAACAAGGGATATACGAAGGAAAATATATGAGAACGAGACGGGATAACTAGACTCTTGACTTGTGAAATCGCGAAACGTCGTGAGTGACTTCTCGTGTTAGGACTCACGGTGCTTGACTTTGACCATAGACTCGAGTATTGGCCTTGACGGAGTGACTCTCATATGGTTGACCTTATTGACGGGATTGATGACACGTGTTGATTCTAAGACGTGTTTTTTAGGATAGACTTGACTCGAGGTTTGGGTATGTGTGTCCTGAACGTGTCATTAGGAGAATTTGAGAGACGGATTTTGGAACGACTCGACGTGTTAGCCTCGAGTGTGTGAGTCGAGGTGTGGAAATGTTTAGATCCTAACTGAATTGGGGTAGGGGATCCAAAATGACGGCATGACACCTTAGGACTTGACTTGAATTTGAAAAGACCCAAAATGTAAAGGAAGACGGGTTTATGAATCGACAGAGTTCCGACTAGGACATAGTCGGTTTGAATTTTGACTTAGCCCAATTGAATTTACATATTTACATTAACATGGTTTGGAAATATTTTGGTTTAAAACGTTTTTGGTTTATTTTGTTGGTTTATTTTTTTTTTTTTGAGTATTTACAAAGGATTTTATTTATGGAAAATTTAATAATTGACTTGAACTTTGAAAATGGAATTTTACAGAAAGTGATTTTTGAAAGGAAATGGATTTTTGAAGAGGGTTTTTTTTTTTGTTGGAAAATTGAAATTTGAAAATCGGAAAATTCGGCATTATCTGTTTTACCAATGTGATATTTGAAAGCGTTTAAATGGTTTGGAAATGAATTTTATTTACATCGACATTATTTTGTTTGTAAATGAGGAATTTAGACACGTGACTGATTTGGAAAAACACACACATACAAACAGGCATTATAATAGTATGCTGAGTGCATTTAAAGGGTTTTGGCTTAGAAAGGTGAGTTGCCATACAAAGCAATCAAACCCTGGTCTGTGGAGAGGTCCGTGCCAAATATGAGTAAGGTCGGTTCCTAGTCCATTTCCTCGAGTAGTTAAAGCTCTCCATACAAACATGAGTATGTACCGCAGTATGGTTGACGTCAATCGCTATCCATATTTAAATGCAAATAGGAACTTGCACCGTCCAGACGGGACGATTGGTCGAATGGGTTGGTTTAGGGCCTAGGAAGACGAAATGAAATTTCCTAAGAAGGTCGAGTAATAAAAATCGACAACTGTCTCGTATAAACTATTCCCTAACCTTATTCAAGTTTCACCCTGGGTAACACGTAAGTGTATCATCCCCAGAAGAGTCGCCAAACTGTGGTGATGGGTCACCCGCGCCGCGCACACACGCGCGTCGGTTTCGAGGCGGCAGCATTTCTCCCACGGAACCTTGATTTGCCAAAGCAAATCATGGGCCATTACCGATTGGTGAGGCATTGAAACTGGTGAAAGGTTGAATAAGCTTTCATTTGTGGAGTCGCCAACAATTTATTGTGGAAAAATTGGAAACCGTTCGAATACCTCGTGCCATGTCAAGACACAAAGTAATGACATGAACACTAAGAACTCGTTACCCTTAGCATTCTATGTCTAGAATGACTCTCGAGAATCCAATGGACACGGATGTCCAGAGATAACTAGATTAAGGGGTGAGGGTACGTATTAGGAAGCTCTTTAATTCGAACACTTAATCCTGCCCGCCTCGATAGCGGCCTCTACTAATGATTAGGGAAATCGTTCCTATTTGATATGTCGTCGATGTAATGCATGCAATGCAACAAACATAGATTAATCCTAGGATGTGAAATTAGACTATGTCGGTTAACAAACAATTTAGCACTTAATTGGGTCGAAGAAAATGTTAGATTAATTACATGTGAATGCCATACAATTAAATCATACATAAAAATAATTACGGTAAATGAATTAAAATTACAAGAATTACAAAGTTTATTTGGTCTACGTCAAAAGGACGCTCAAAGATGGGATTTCGAAGAAGAAAATAAAAGAAAATAAAATTGGAATTAAAATATGAAAATATGTCAGATTAGAGGTGACAATACGTAAAGACGAGAAGAGTTCAGAGGCAGAAGCCAACCCAGAATAGGCGCGGCATCTGCTGCGTCTTCTGGAAGAGGCGCGACACTTCATGCGTTTGTTCTAAAGCTGGGTTCTGACTGTGAAAGTCAGACCCGCGGGTTGTTAATGTTTGTTAGTTATTTAATGTCAATTATTGGTATATAACTCGAGTAGAAGTGATTTAATCATATTACATGCATATGGAACCGTCATAAAGCGATAAAAGACGAACGAAACATTTACAAGTTAGGGTTATTCTACGATGTCGGAATTGATTTATATACAAAACTTGAATAAAAGACGGTTGAAAGCGAAACAAAAAAAATATGAAAATAAAGAGAAATATGTCCAAAAGACGAATTCCAGGGACTTGATATAGATAGATCGAGTCTCTAAAATCCGGGTTTGAATTTGTGACGAAAACCCGCAAATATTAATTATAAGGGATTTAACCCGAAAAAGGTTGAAAAAGATTTATAAAAACTAATTTGAAAATTATTAGGTGAAATAAGGGAAAGAACGAAGAAAGAAAAATAAAAGACGAAAGGAACAAAAACCCGAGGAAGAAGAAGAAGTACAGCAATTGAAGGCAGCCTCTGGAAGAGGCGCAGCAGATGCTGCGGCCTTTCCAGAAGGCGCATCAGTTGATGCAATTCTTCCCCACGTCGTTTCTCTGTTGTTTCCGTCAAAGGGTTTTAAAAAGTGATTAAAAAACGGTTTTGAGCATGCTTATGACATAAATTCTTACAGAAAATAAATACATAATTAAGATGGGATTTTACACTCTCAGACTTACATGTTAGCGTCGCGAGATTTAACTAAATCGGTTTTTAAAGGTAACTCGTCTCGATCTATGCAAATATGACAGTGCCCTTGAAAAAGGATTTAAAACAAATTTATTTAATTGATTGTGTAGTGGTCAAATTGGTCGGTCATGCAAACGTGATTGGTACTCAGAATGATCTGAGCTTACGTGGTCAATTGATCAAGCACGTAGGCGTCAAAAGGCAAAAGCGTGGTCTTAGAATGCAAAGGGAGAAGAGAAGGGTGGACACTCGCGTGAAAAATATGTGAGGTAAAGGCCTCTATTTATACTAATCACGAGGGGTAGGGTTTAGGAAAGGGATATGGAAGGAAAGATCCGAAAATAACCGAATTAGGTTGAAACACGAAAACTTGGACAAAAAGAAAGCCTTGAGAAAAGGCGCAACAGGTGTTGCGATCCTAAGAAGAGGCGCATCACTTACTGCGTCCTTTCTCGGGTAGTATTCTTCTGCGCGAGAAAACGCGTTTGACAGCCTGTCGTATTTTAAGCATAATTTTCTCTAGAAGACTCGGATTAAGGTGATTTTGGTGGCGTTGGAAATCTAAGAGAGAGATCTAGAACTTTATGTGAAATAGGCTAGACCCAAAAAAGTCGTTATCACCTGGTAAAACGGGCCTAAATGTCAGGTTGTCATTTTAGCTAAATGAAATGCACATTTTGTAATGTAAACTTTAAGTTTAGCCCAAAGTGAAATGGGACTCAAAATGAGATATACTCATAACATTTTATGACATCCTAACATTAGGTAGACATGCACATTGCTTCTTTGACTCGTGATTTGACGGTTTTAGGAAATGAAGACGGTTTTTGACCCGGACTCTAAATGTACTCTAATTATTGCCAAAACAACCGTAATGACACCTAGATGACAACCAAGGCGTAGACACAAGTGTACGAGTTACCTTTTATTAACTGATTTACGAAACGTCATAAAATCGCGATATATGCTAAACATACGACCCAGTTATCACTGTGTGTTTGGCGGGAGGTGTAGAAATGAGGTGTCTACAGGGAGGTGGACAAAAGACCAGTTGCAAGTTATTCATGATGGAAAAGAAAGCTGCTGAGGATGATACTCACACGATCACGGGTACCTCTCTTGTTAATGATGTTTCTACCTTTGTTTTGTTTGATTCGGGGGCGTCACACTCTTTTGTATCGTCGTGTCATGCTAAGCTTTTGGGTTTGAGAGAGTTTGAGTCTGTAAAAGATGAGGTTTTTATACCGTCGGGTGAGTCAGTGTCTTGTGGGAGATTGTATAAGGGTGTATCTATGTTAGTCGGGCAGGTTGATCTTCCAGTGGATTTGTTAGAATTTCATATAGATGGTTTTGAGATGATAGTTCGTATGGATTTGCTGGGTAAGTACAAGGCTAGGATAGATTGTCACCAAAAGAGAGTCTCTTTGAGACGTCCTAAGGGAGTTAGTGTGTCTTATCGTGGGTTTGTTGTGAAACCCAAAGTCAAAGTGATTGCAGCGGTGACATTGAAGTCTTATTTGAGGAAAGGGTATCCTTTGATTCTATGCCATGTGAAAGACCATAGTAAGGTGGGTCTGACAGATGATCAGATACCAGTGGTGAGAGAGTTCCCAGATGTTTTTCCGGAGGAGATACCATGTTTGCCACCGAAGAGAGATATAGATTTCAGTGTGGAGCTGAAACCAGGGACGAGACCAATCTCTAAGGCCCCGTACCGCATGGGTCATAAAGAGTTAGAAGAGCTGAAGAAGCAATTGGATGATTTGATAGATAAGGGATACATTAGACCTAGTGTATCGCCGTGGGGAGCACCAATTATGTTTGTGAAAAAGAGAGATGGGAGCTTGAGGTTGTGCATCGACTATCGGGAGCTGAACAGTGTTACACTGAAAAACAAGTATCCTTTGCGAAAGATATTTGACCAACTGAGTGGGGCAAGAGTCTTTTCAAAGATTGGTTTAAGATCAGGTTACCATCAGGTGAGGATTCGGGATGAGGACATACTGAAGACAGCTTTTCGATCGAGGTATGGTCACTATGAGTATTTGGTGATGCCGTTTGGGTTGTCTAATGCACCAGCAGTATTTATGGATCTGATGAACCGGGTCTTCAGTCAGTTTTTAGATCGGTTTGTGGTGGTTGTAACACCCCCCATACACCAAGGTGCCTTACCAAGACCACCTAATGCATGGAAGTGCTACCATCTCGGTTATCAGAGGCAATGTATATCAAATTGACCATAAAAGAACATACTTTAGATAAATGAGTTTAAAGTGATTACAGCAAAACCAACTGTAAAATAAAGTACAAGTGTTCTAAAACCAAACTACAACTAAATAACAAAAGTATTATGATAACACAGCGGAAGACTACTATCAGACTCGTGGGGACTCCATCCCCAGCTAATCCCGCGTGCATCCATAGTATACCTGCTAGACAACTGCTCACCACCCCCGAATGGATCACCACGGTTTTTAAAACATTTAAACGGGGTCAGTTACTGATTACACAAAACACAATACGTAAGATACAACACACAAATCACCCCAACTCCGTCAGAACTCCACACACCTGACTACACACTAAAGTGTGTAGTCCTGCCAGAATACCCATCGCAACAGATATTCCTCGCCGCCAGTGGGGGACCGCAGCCGCACCCACCTAAACCCCGCTCAACTCATCCGAGCGATAACCCATGTTCATTAATGTGCACATCCCTTTCTGTGGCGGGTTCCACAGAGGGCGAATCAAGGGCGTGAAGCCACTCCCGCAAGTGACTCCACTCAGCCGAGGGCGCACCTCCCGAACCACAAACAATTACACAACCAATTATGCAACAACAACTCCAACACAAAACCAACATATAAACACAATACTCCCAAAACCCCCAATTTACCCAATTAAAGTTTCAACCAAAATCAATAAAACAATAAAAAAATTATACTAGGATCTTACCCATAATACAACGGTCTCAACGGCCTAAAGAACACAACGATCCAACGACTCTAGCCCTTAGGATTTGATAGCAATGAGAGAGAGACATAAGAAAAATGAAAAGAAACTGACGGATAAAGTTTATATATCTTTCTCACGTTGCTATCAAAACCCGTCAAAAACAACCCGTAAAACCAACTTACTCGATCGAGTAAGTAACTTACTCGATCGAGTGACCCTTACTCAATCGAGTCCCCAACTTACTCGATCGAGTACCCATCAGCAGAACACTATTTCGTAAACCAAACTTACTTACTCGACAGAGTAACCCCCACTCGATAGAGTTCCCAAAGACATAGAAAACCGTAGTATTACAGTCTTCCCTCCTTAAAAATGAACTTCGTCCCCGAAGTTCAAACCCATACTCAAAAACAAACATACCCACTCGACCATGACGCAACAATGCAACAAAGACTCAAAACAAAACCCCAACCACAACTCATACTGACTCAAAACAACCTACTTCCACAACATGGCTCATTATATCGTATCCACTACATTATAGCCTGTCGATGTTAACTCCATACACTACCGAATACCTTCCACCAACGCCGCTAGCTCCGTCTCACTAACACATTATCCACTAGCTAATCCAATTTCAAGACAATCCACCAAGCAAGATCAACCACCAAACGGAATGTTACATTCTACCACCCTTAAAATAAACTTCGTCCTCGAAGTTTACTCACACTCATAAACATCATCATCCAACTATCAACACTATCGAAGTATTCTCCCATTCCTAAACATCGCACTACTACAAGCATGGCCATGACCTTTTAACAATATATACCTAAATACAAAACCATTCTTTGATCTCCACCAAGACTCAAACTTCCAAATCTACTACAACATGTACAACCATCGAACACTCTTTGTCGCATCCTACTCCTCTTAAGATAAATGTTACGTCCTCGTAACTCACTAACACTAGATCCTTATCTATATCTTCTCATTATTCTCATCACCACCGCATGTCAAAGATAACCGCGTATAGCCGCAACACCTATAACCATTCCTATTTTCAAGGCTCTCTTACTTAAACAGTTCTCATTCCTCAATTCATTCGACACACCACCTAACCTATACCACAAAATCCTTAGCATAACCAATACTCCAATTCTTCCACATTACAGTAAAATGACATACTCCTCTATACAAAGCACCTATCTCCAAAAGCATAACTCACGATCCACACTTATTACACACACTTACACTTGATCCTCAAGTTCTTTTCTTTAATTACCGCAAAACTCATCCATAACTTAACGTGATACTAATTCCCAACACCCTATACTCACTGTCTCAATAAAAGATTATGAACAACCTGCAGTTTCCAGATCAGTACAACACATGTTCCCCAAATAACTTGCCATTACTATGTCAACCAATGTCTCCTCTAAAATAACATCACAAGTACTCCAAAAACCTCTCGCAACTGTGTCCCATCAATAGGATATCACTATACCATGACAACAACGGAAACATACACAATTCTCATCCATATCATACTCTACCCTCACTCCCAAGTTGAAACTGGTAAGAAACACCAATAAACAAAACAACCGTCTATCTGTCCAAACCAAAACTCGCACGAAACAGCAGTAAACAAAACAACAATCTATGTATAACTGGTATGTACTTTCGAAAACTCGTATCGTAATCATCCCGCCTACTCTACCACAACCGATGACAGCATCGCAACACCGCCACCAACAGACGCACCGCAGTGCGAAAATACCCATATCACAACACGAAGTACCGTGCCCAGATCACCACCCGAGGCACAACAACAACATCGATAATCATCGCAACTTATACAATCCCATAAACACTGACTCAGTATAACTTCCCGGACAAGAAAACTTACTCAAAACCGCCTTACTAGATCACAACGCAACATATTACACGAAATAAAAAGATAAGAACCTCATGAATATCATCCCTACCATTTCACGGAATAAACATATATCATGAATACACATACAAGTATAACTAGCCATGCCAGATCACCCAAACTATCACTTTTGAATATCATTCCATTAGGTTACCATACCCAACATATATTACAGAACATTCAGATAACAACTTTATAAATATCACATCATACCACTTCTCGTGAGGTCAGAACCTCACACAAACATTTATACACATCATAGACCCGTAATCACATCCAACTAGTCAATCTTGATCACGTAAGTTACCACTTGATAAAGGTTATCTCTCGCTCGAGCTTAACTCGCATGCCCTTCATAACACATTCTCCCACTCGCATAACCATCACCTCCTGCCAAATATAACCATACCGCTAATACTCAAATACTAGTAACCACCTCCTATAACCACATATTATACTCCCTCACAACCATACATATCAATCCGGTCTCTACAAAATCAACTTCTTTAGAATGGCTATCTTTCCTATTTATCATCACCCTTTAACCACTAGTGACAACACCTCAACACTACCATTGTTCGTATATCAACCTCTTACACTCAACTCTAAATATCACGGTTTCTTTCCCATCTTCGGTTAACATCCCAAATATCGAACATTAAGTCCATAAAAAAAAATTACCTTAACATTCATCCCGATTCTGTCTTTAATTGCATCGTCACCCAACTCACCACCAAAATCTCATATTGTGTCAATACCTTACCAACTTTTCACTCTCCTTAATTCCTTGAAACTCATGACTAACATGTTGTCCTGAAATTCCTATATAACCACTAACTCACATCCTCTCATGATGCTATCACACATTTCCATGATTCCTTACCTTCATGTTCCTTAACTCCGGTCAACGTTCTCTTAGTTAACTCCCCTCATTCTTTTCCTTTTACACTCGCTAAATCAATTATTAGTTCATCTCCTTACTCCTTGTACCTAACTCTTTGGTAATCCGGTTACCTTCTCGTTGCTCCAAAACTCAAATTCCATTACTTTATATCGGTACTTTCTCGCTTTTTCTTACCATGGGTTCTTTCTCATCATTCCACTCACTCACACTTGCCACTAATCAATCCACAAAATCAACGTTTACTGTTCAACTCACACTTCTCACTTTTTTTTCCTCTAGAAACCAAAACTCATTGCATACCGTTAATTGCGCAAGGAAATTACACACTAGGCTCACCTCTTGATAATCCAAATTCCCAAGCTAAATCTCTATCTAAAAATCCACATCGCTGCATAATTCAATCTAAGGGGGTGTTTGGTTAAAGGGTTTGGAATGGATAGGAATGGATTTGGGCAAATCTAGTGTTTGGTTGGCTTGTTTTGGAATGGAGTTAGATACCGGATGAATTCTAACTCCATTCCAACCCCCAAGAATCTCATACCTAAGTCTTCACTCAAGTTTCCAACTCCATTCCCTTATAGTGTAAAAATAAACATACCAAACAAGTTTAGAGTGGTATGGGGATCTCAATCCATACCTTTATGGTATGAGATTCTAATCCATTCCATTCCACCATCTTGAACCAAACGACCCCTAAGCTCTTTATTACACCATTTGTTTCCATCTATCTATAATGAACTTTCCATTACATATATTCTTAACTAACCTAGTTATAAGTATCTCCCTTCATGATCCTTAAACATCTCAAGTTACCACCATTTGTATCTCTCATTTCAATCTTTTCATTCTCACGTTCCATAAACTTACATCACCCCCTCATCCATATTCACTTACATTTACATTACTCAACACACCATCATATCACTCAACACATCTCACAAAACATGCTCCACGCCTCAATAAGCTCTTTAACCTTCCTTTTCTTTTCCTACTATCCATCACAACCAGATATAACTCATGTCCTCCCCACCAAACTCATACCCATCATAAGGTGCTTCTCTTACATCATAAGATTGGGTAACTTACGCATCAAGACCAACACATATATAAAACAATGCATAAAGAAGCAAAGGAACACCCTTCAATTAAATAAGATATGCGACGAGGTAAAAAGATAAGCATATGACCCAAAACAAGGGTCACTAGATCGAGTACAGCCTACTCCATCGAGTAGGTGAAGGTCAACATCCCCATAAGCCAAGGTGCCATACCAAGACCACCTAATACATGGAAGTGCTACCATCTCGGTTATCCGAGGCAATGTATATCAAATTGACCATAAAAGAACATACTTTAGATAAATAAGTTTAAAGATATTACATCAAAACCAACTGTAAAGTAAAGTACAACTGTTCTAAAACCAAACTACAACTAAAGTAACAAAATTATTATGATAACACAGCAGAAGACTACTATCAGACTCGTGGCGACTCCATCCCCAGCTAATCCAGCGTGCATCCATAGTATACCTGCTAGACAACTGCTCACCATCTCCGAATGGATCACCACAGGTTTTAAAACATTTAAACAGGGTCAAATACTGATTACACAAAACACAATATGTAAGATACAACACACAAGTCACCCCAACTCCATCATAACTCCACACACCTGACTATACACTAAAGTGTGTAGTCCTGCCAGAATACCCATCGCAACAGATATTCCTCGCCGCCATTAGGGGACCGCACCCGTACCCACCTAAGCCCCGCTCATCTCATCCGAGCGATAACCCATGTTCATTAATGATGCACATCCCCTTCTGTGGCGGGTTCCACAGAGGGTGAATCAAGGGCGTGAAGCCACTCCCGCAAGTGACTCCACTCAGCCGAGGGCGCACCTCGCGAACCACAGACAATTACACAACCAATTATGCAACAACAACTCCAACACAAAACCAACATATTATAGATCAATGATAAACACAATCACCACCAAAAATGATATAACCAATAACCGAGTAGGGAAACCCTACCTGGAAAAGCAATCACCAAGATCGTCACAATCAGCTAATCAAAATCGTTCTTCGACGAAATCACCTCCTATCAAACATACAATCATACAATCACCATCTAATAAACACAATACTCCCAAAACCCCCAATTTACCCAATTAGGGTTTCAACCAAAACCAATGAAACAACATAAAAACTATACTAGGATCTTAACCACAATACGAGGGTCTCAACGGCGTAAAGAACACAACGATCTGACGACTCTAGTACTTAGGATTTGATAGAAATAAGAGAGAGAGAAGCAAAAATGAAAATAAACTGACGGATTAAGTTTATATATCTTTCTCACGTTGCTATCAAAACCCGTCAAAACCAACCCTAAAATCAACTCACTCGATCGAGTGACCCTTACTCGATCAAGTACCCATCAGCAGAACACTGTTTCGTAAACCAAACTTAATTACTCGACAGAGTAAGCCCCACTCGATAAAGTATCCAAAGACATAGAAAACTGTAGTATTACAGTAGCGTTCATTGATGATATCTTAGTCTATTCCAAGATAAAGGAGGAGCATGAGGAGCACTTGAGGTTGGTGTTACATACTTTGTGTGACAATCAGCTGTATGCAAAGTTGTCTAAGTTTGAGTTCTGGCTCGAGAAAGTTGCCTTTCTGGGGCATGCGATTTCTAAAGATGGTGTATCTGCGGATACTACAAAGATAGAGGCAGTGTCAAAGTGGGAAACACCAAAGAATGTGACAGAGATCAGAAGTTTCTTGGGTTTGGAAGGGTACTATAGTCGGTTCGTGAAAGACTTTTTAATGATCGCCGGACCTATGATAGCATTGATGAGGAAACAGAACAGGTTTCGATGGGACGAAAGTTGTGAGACGGCATTCCAAACATTAAAGGAGCGTTTGACCATAGTTCCAGTCTTAGCCTTACCTTAAGGGTGTGAGAACTTTGAGGTATATACAGATGCTTCAAAGAATGGGTTGGGTTGTTTGTTGATGTAGAATGAAAAAGTCATTGCCTATGCTTCTCGGCAATTGAAGCCTTATGAGGAGAACTATCCAACACATGATCTAGAGTTGGGTGCAATTATGTTTGCTCAATATTTTGGAGGCATTATCTTTATGGGGCGACCTTTAAGGTGTTTTCGGATCACAAGAGTCTAAAGTACATCTTTACTCAAAATGAGCTGAACATGAGACAGAGGAGGTGCATGGAGCTTAAAGAGGACTACGACATGGATATCATATACCATGAACGGCAAGCAAACGTTGTGGCTGATGCATTGAGCAGAAAGAGTGTGCATTCTCTATGCACAGCTATATATTTGATGAGGTTGAGAGATGAGGTGGGAAAGATGGGGATACATGTGATATAAAAAGGGGATTCTAGAGGGGACCTGACAGTGAAGCCAGATCTTTATGATGATATTCGCAGAAAGCAGGCTCTTGATTCTAAGATTCAAGAGTGGAGGGCTAGAGTAGAGAAAGGGACAGTGTCTCAGTTCTCTATTCATTCAGATGGGAGTGTTAGGTTTGATAGGAGATGGTGTGTGCCTAGAGATGAGGAGTTGAAAAAGGTGATCATGACAGAGGCCCATTGCACACCGTATTCAGTACATCCGGGTGGTGACAAGCTGTATAGAGATGTGAAGAAGGCTTTCTGGTGGCCTGGGATGAAAAGGGAAACAACTGAGTTTGTGGCTCGATGTTTGACATGTCAAAGGGTTAAGGGAGAGCAGCGGCGACCGCAAGGTAAGATTCAGTCTCTTGAGGTACCTGTGTGGAAATTGGAGTCTATCTCCATGGACTTTATAGTGGGTTTACCGAGGAGCAAGTAGGGTAATAACATGATATGGGTGATAGTTGACCGTTTGACTAAGTCAGCTCACTTTATTCTAATGAAAGATACATGGAGTAAGGTTCAGTTGGCTAATGGGTACAACAAACATGTGGTGAGGTTACATGGAGTCCCTAAGGACATTGTGTCAAATCGAGATGCGAGGTTTATTTCTCGGTTTTGGCAAGAATTACAGGAGATGATGGGAACTACCTTGAAGATGAGTACTGCGTTTCATCCTGCAATAGATGGGCAGACAGAGAGAACTATCAAGACTCTGGAAGATATGTTACGAGCTTGTGTGATGAAGTTTGGTGGTAGCTGGGAAGATAGGTTGGATCTGATCGAGTTTTCTTATAACAACAGCTACTATACGAGTATTAGGATGACACCATTTGAGGCTTTGTATGGGAGAAGGTGTAGGATTCCGATTTGCTGGGATGATAGAGCTGAGACAGTGGCTTTAGGACCACATTAGAAAAAAGATGAAAGCGGCCCAAGATCGACAAAAGAGCTATGCAGACTTACATCGTCATGCCATAGAGTTTCAGGTTGGGGATAAGGTTATTCTGAAAGTATCTCCTATGCGTGGGGTTATGAGGTTTGGTAAGAAAGGGAAGTTGAGCCAGAAGTTCATAAGATAGTATGAGATTTTGGATCGCGTGAGAGAGGTTACTTATCGGTTAGCGTTACCACCAGCTTTGGATCGGGTGCATAATGTGTTCCATGTGCCTCAGTTACGAAAGTATGTGAGTGATCCTTCCCATGTGTTAGAGGTGGAGAACATCGAGTTGGATGAATCCCTGTCTTATCTTGAGGTGCCAAAACAGATTCTTGATCGCAAGGTTCGGTAAACTAGGTCCGGGGAAACGGTATTACTTAAGGTTCTATGGTCTAATCATGAGGTTGAGGAAGCTAATTGGGAGGTGGAAGAGGCTATGAGGGAGCAGTATCCGTCTCTTTTTGATCAGGTATGTGTGGTTACGAGGACATAACCATGTTTCTTTTAGGGGAAAGGAAATGATCGCATAAGGTTTTGGTGTGGTTTTATGTTTGTTTTTGGTACAGTTACTAGTTGTTTTGAGTCGGTTTGAGTTGTGGTTGGGGTTTTGTTTTTAGTTTTGTTGCGTTGTTGAGTCATGGTTGAGTTAGTATGTTTGTCTTTGAGTATGGGATTGAACTTCGGGGACGAAGTTCATTTTTAAGGAGGGAAGACTGTAATACTACGGTTTTCTGTACTGTTGGGTACTCTATCGAGTAAGGCTTACTCTGTCGAGTAAGTGAGTTTTAGTTTCAAACCAGAGTACTGTCTGATGGGTACTCAATCGAGTAGGTGTCACTCGATCGAGTAAGTGACTTACTCAATCGAGTAAGTCGGTTTTACGGGTTGTTTCGCCGGGTTTTGATAGCAACATGAGAATGTTATATAAAGTTATTTTATCAATTACTTTTTACTTTTTCATTGTTGATAAACAATTTACACAAGAGAAAAGTTACGTAACTTCCCCTTCTCTCATTGCTATCAAATCCTAAGGGCTAGAGTCGTCGGATCGTTAAGTTCTTTACGCCGTTGAGACCGTCGCATCGTGGGTAAGCTTCTATTATGATTTTTATATCGTCTCATTGATTTTAGTTGAAACCCTAATTGGGTATTTTTGGGGGTTTTGGGAGTACTGTGTTTGTTAGATAGTAAATATATGATTGTGTGATTATAGGAGGTGATTTCGTAGAAGAGCGGTTTTTAATAGCTGATTGTGACGATCTTGGTGATTGCTTTTCCAGGTAGGGTTTCCCTTCTCGGTTATTGATTACATTGTGTTTGATGGTTGTTGTAATACTCCGTATTTATGAGTCTTTGGGTACTCTATCGAGTAGGCCTTACTCTGTCCAGTAAGGGTAAGTTGCGTTTTAAAATAGTTTCTGACCTGTTGGGTACTCGATCGAGTAACTAGGATACTCGATCGAGTAAGGGGGTACTCGATCGAGTACCTTAGATACTCGATCGAGTAGCCGGTTTACGGGGAGTTTTTCTCGGGTTCTGTTAATTATGCGATTAAGATATATAACCGTTTCCGTCATCATTCTAAGCACTTTTGCAAAACCTAATTTACTGTCAAAGAGAGAAAGCAAGTACGTTCATCATCTTAATCGCATTGTTAGCAAATCCCGAAGTTTGGAAGGACGGTTTTCATCGTTGGTTATACCATTGAGATCCTTGCGTCGAGGGTAAGATCTATGTACCCTTTTTATTGTCTTTCCTTTAAGTTGGTTAAACCCTA
Source organism: Silene latifolia (assembly GCF_048544455.1). Lineage (NCBI taxonomy): Eukaryota > Viridiplantae > Streptophyta > Magnoliopsida > Caryophyllales > Caryophyllaceae > Silene > Silene latifolia. The sequence goes on along the minus strand of NC_133538.1, from coordinate 201,991,641 downwards.
ATACGGGATTTGGGGGTTTTTGAGTAGTTTGTGATTTGGTAGCATTTGTATGTTGTATGATAGGAGGAGGTTTCGTAGAAGAAGCTTTTTGATACAGCTATAGAGACCATCTGATAGTTGTGCTTTCCAGGTAGGATTTCCTACTCAGTATTAGTCCCATAATGGGATGATTGTTGATATGTTGAGATTGATTGTTTGATATAGTAATTGTATTGTGACGGTTGTGATTGTGATTGTGATTGTTTGTCTATGGTTCTCGAGATGCGTTCTCGGCTGAGTGGAGTCACTTGCGGGAGTGGATTCACGCCCTAGTTTCGCCCTTCGTGGAACCCGCCACGGAAGGGGATGTGCACATTAATGGACAGGGTTATCGCTCGGTATGATGAGCGGGGCTTAAGTGGGAACGGCCGGTCCCCCATTGGCGTAATGGTCCAAAGGGGATGTCGGTGATTGAGATTGTTGGGATTGGTGTGATTGTGTGTGTGTGTGACAGTTAAGCTGTCTGTTTATCTTATTATTGATATATTGAGTTGTGTGATTAGTACTGACCCCGGTTGTTGTTTTGTAAAACCTGCGGTGATCCATTCGGGGATGGTGAGCAGTAATTGAGCAGGTTTGAGTTGAGTACTGGGATAGCTGGGATGTGCCACCGTCTGACGATAGAAGTCTTCCGCTGTAGTCTTTTAGTTTTATGACATTTCAAAGATTTTGAGACAGTTGGTTTTAAGAACTTGTACCCGTATTTTGGGATTTGGTTTCAGTTGTACTTTTCACTAAAGTTATATCATTTAAGTTGTTTCGTTATTGTCTTATGAATATCATGCCTCGGGTAACCGAGATGGTAGCATCCTTATACCTGAGTGGTCCTGGTAAGGCACTTGAAGTGTGGGGGTGTTACAAATGGTATCAGAGCGACGATCCTGAAACCTGTAACCAATGAATCTAATGAACATAGGGAGTCAATTAAAATGAACCCGGGGTAAAGGTTGTAGGAGCTAATGCAAAGGCTTGGGAGACGTCCTAAAATCGCGAACTCGTCCTACAATTTTGAACCGGTCACATGGGGGGTGTGTGTCAAGGTCGTATGCGTTGTTTGGTTAGATTGTGTGTGAATGTGATGAAGTGTGTGTAACTATTGGATGTTTGTAGTAGAAAGTTGAGAATGTGAAAGAAAGGTTGATGATATATGTAGAACTGTTGTTGGAATGAGAAACATGATGGATGTTTACAATGTGGTGTTTAATAACATGATATAATGATTTCGTAGATCGTATGAAAGGATGCGTAGCATTATATGCTTAGTTATGATATAACGTTGGTTTTATAAAGTTTTGAGCATGTTAGAATATGATATAGCATGCGGGTAGCGTTTTTGAGTTAGCATGACTCGATCGAGTGGGACTGACTTGATCGGATGGGTTTTTGACGATTTTGAGTCCAGAATCGTGTTTTTGGGCACTCGATCTTGTACCTCGGGCACTCGATCGAGTAGGGGGTCACTCGATCGAGTAGCCTAGCTACTCGGTCGAGTATGTTAGAGATCAGAAGGTCTGTTTGGGGTCTGATGTTGGGGCACTCGATCGAGTATGGTGGGCACTCGATCGAGTAGCCTGTTACTCGATCGAGTATGTTTGGGGAACTCGATCGAGTAGGGTCTGGGCAGCTTGTTTTCGTGTTTTGAGGTTTTAGCGCGTATGTTTATATCCACCCCTTTTCTGATATAGTTTCAAGATGCCGCCCAAGAAGAATGCGTTGTATGCGAGAGCTGAGCTTATGAACATAGATGACATCGTTAAGATGTTGGAGCATCAGGATGCTCTTACTGAGGCTTTAAAGATTGTGGGGAAAGATAAGGATAAGGATAAGGAGAAAGAGGTTGACCACTCTAAAATCAGCCTCTATATAGCGAGGTTTAACCCGAAAGAGTACAAGGGGGTTGGGGAGCCTAACCTTCTTGATAGCTGGCTTAGAGAAATGGAGAACATATTAGATTTGGTTCACTGTCCTGATGAGATGAGAATGGAACAGGCTGCGTTCTATCTGAGGGAGGCAGCTGGCAAGTGGTGGGATACGGTGAAAGTGAGTGCTAAGGAGTTATATGCGAACCAAGGTTTGAAGGAAAAGTAGATCTATATACTTACATATTCATATATATTTTAAATTAATTTGTCATAAAATTAATTAGTGATCTTATGCATGCAAACATCAATAAAAGAAGATAAGAAAACATTTTCTCACCATATAAAATTCGGTCATATTGGGCACCAACAAGATCTCCTTCTTGTTAGTTCTTGAGCTTTCCATATATTGGATGAACAAGGTTCAAATTAGAACCTCTCCCAAAAGCATATACCCAAGGAAACTCATAATTAACCAATATTATTTAGATCTAGTAATAATATTAGTTTTACTATAAAATTGACACAAAATAAATTGTATTTTGGCTCTTGAATGATTCGGTCAAGAGGGAGTATATTAGATTTTATTTCTCTAGAAAAATCACATATTGTAGAGATTATGCATTTTCTTACACTAGAAAAATTACATTGTCAAGGAATGAATAATAATATGTAAGAGAAAAGCTCTTCTCTCTTTTCTTGTGGAATGGCCGAAATAATGGCCTTGGGTAGCATGCCCAATGCCTTTCATTTTTGCTCTTCTCAAAAGGTAGGTGTGCATGGCTACTACTTAGATATGATAATTGTGTTTTCCACTCAAGATAAAAAACACAATACATATCTTACACTCCCTCCTCATTTTCGGTTTTAAGCATAAAATGGAGAATCCATTTTATTTTGTCATTTGTCAAATTTGTCACATGTAACATGTTACATGACATGTCACAATGTAATGTATTTTTAACATATTAAAAATCAACATACTCATAAAATATGTCATTTACAAAATTGACTAGTAATTCGTAATTACTTGTACCAAAAATGTTTCCAAATTATAAACTACAACATTCTATATTTATAATAATTTATTCATTCCGTTTCAATTGTTTCTGTAAACAATAATTTCATCAAAGTAATAAAATAATTCGATTACTTAGACCGTGTCTCATTTAATCATATTTACAATAAGATACGTAAATTATACTCACAAAATCATCCGTCAATTTTAAGTAATTTAATTAACTCGTATCGGTATACGATCAATTAAATAATCAATTAAGAGTATTTCCCTATAGGTATGACCTAAGGGGATCAACTGATCACCACCGTCGCACGACAGTAATGTCAAACTCTAGTCAGCCAATCATTACCGATATGTGTGGACCAGTTGACTGTAAATTATTACATCCCACATGTATTCTTAAAATAAGATTTAATAATGATATTTAAATCATGTGATCGCACTATTGTTGAGGACACATTTCCCAACAATCTCCCACTTGTCCTCGACAAGTGTGCGTCACCAATTCTCTTGTCCTATTACTATCTCCCACTCAATGCAAGGTGTCTTTCATGTCGTACTTGCAAGTGATCATATCGAGAGTGGTTTCCTCGATCTGGAGAATAACTGATTGACCGGATTTATCTATCATAGATACCTTCCGAGCGTGGCCACGCATTTCCAGTTCATTACTCCTCGAGTGGCCCTGAGATATTGTTTTAACCCTGACAAGGGGATGGACAATTCCTATCGCACTCATTCCCTTCGACTAGCCACAGCCATCATAACCCAAAATATGCCCATTTGACCCCATTTACGAAGGTCGTAGTAACACAAATCAAAGTTAATCTGAAACTGTGCCATCTTAGGTGAATAGTCTTTAGTCAAAAGAATCGACTCATTAGAATACTATAGTAGCTCTCGCCACGACCAGGCTATATAAATTGCCAGAACTCTATAAGCGGTCATAAGGCCCGACAAGGTGTTCCTAACAGTCTGCCTATGTGATCGACTAGTCATCTCACATGACTCTATGGCACTTGAACTTGCCATCAATCGCATCACACTTTAGTCACTTCGAGACGTCACCTCATACAAGCGACTATGGGCTAATACTATGTTAATCCGGGTTCACTTTAACGGGTTCAATGTTGTCTCTACAACCCGTTTGGATGTAACAAGGTAATAAAAGAGTTTTAAAATAAAACTCGAACGACAAATGTGATTATCACACATGAATAGTCAATGCCTGATTACTATTTCATGTTCTATAATCTAATTTGATCTTGTATGTAGTTGTTCATTTCAATTCAATTGAAATGACATGACTCATCATGTTTAGCCTTTGAGAAGGCTTTGGTTAGTAGGTTTTATCAATTTCTTGTACCTTACTCAACCTTACTACATACTTGTTTTCCTTTATAATGTATACATTTGCATTACAAAACTTTCTGAGTACGTGTCGAGATCCAATCAAGACATAGGCCTTCTATCCTTAGAATAGCTCCCACTGTTTTCACAGTGTGCGGGACTCATCCTTCTTGCACATCTCATGATCGCAAGTGTACTCAATTTCCGTTATAAATATCTCTCATTGTTCTTTATTGCCTAGAACGATTCTAGAAAATCTACTTCTTAATTAACATTGCCACAATGGTATCTTAACCATCCTAATGTGTTTTGATTATGGTTTTGTCGGAAACCATGCGCAATCTCAATTGTCAATTGTCACTTGTGTAACACCCTTACACAAAATTGCATCATAAACACTTTGCATCATAGCCCTAATGCTTCTGCAAGCACTTAAGGGTAATCTTTATGGCTTACTTGGTAAAGATTACTTAAATTCGATTTTGAAAACAATTCATCATACTCCAAGTATATGAAGTGTTATACATCATTTTCTATTTAATTGATTTGGCAGCGGAAGCAAATGGAATCAATCAAATATGTTCAATTTTAATTGAACTAGTCATGAATCTTATCAACATAAGACTTCTTACTGACGCTAATATCATGTGGATTTATCTTCATAAATCTGGATATTAAAGATGTATTGTAATACTCCAAAAGTCTTAAATCATTCCTAATGATCAATATGTCATCCACATATCGGACTAATTAAAATTTCCGTAACTCCCACTAAACTTCATGTATAAACACAACTTCTCGACTTATCGATAAATGTTTTATCACATGATCAAAATGTTGATTCTAACTCATTGATGTCCTACTTAAGACCCTCCCTTAAGTTTCACATTATCTTAGGATTGGAAGAATCTACTAAACTCAAGACATGTATTGAATACATTCCTTCTATTGAAGAAGTGGGTTTTAGATTCACTCGCTATGTATTTCATAACCTCATAATGAAACATAATCTCTAAGAAGATCCAAATAGACTTAAGCATTTCAATTAGTGCAAAACCCTTTGCAACCAATCTTGCTTTGAAATATCTCTTTATTAGTGCAAAACCCTTTGTCACTAATCAAGCCTTTTATTTCGGATTCTCATGGCTCTAAGCCTTGTATTGAGTTGTGACTTAAATACTCTTGTAAGTCATTTGTTCATTACTTTCTAGAAGTAATCAACTTTAATCAAACAATTTCTTTTGTAAGTTATAAGCTCTTTACTTTCTTAAAAATAGCATGAATTCATCATTTTTTACAAGTGACGAATTTAACCTCCTAGGTTTTGAAGAAACAATGTCTTACACAAAACGTCTCATGTAGCCAAGAAAGACCAATTTCTTGCGACATAACATTCTCTGTGGCATTCTTTGTGGCTCTTGAATGCATTCTTTGTGGCTCTTGAATAATTTCTCCCACTCTGTCTTCTAGAAATAAACTTGTATTTTTAGAAAGACAGCTTCACGAGCCGCAAAGCCGTCGTACTCGTAATGATTAAAAAGGGAAAAAGAACATTTGTTTCTTGTGAAAATGATGTGACCATAATTGGCGCATATTTAGCCCCCGAATTAGCCTTATTCCCATGCTTTTTAGTGCTTATTTGGGTCATTTCTTATCTTTAGTTCTTTGTTTTGCATATTCTTTGAGATTTTGATCCCTTGGTAGGAAAGGAGTGCAAATCTTGCATTTTCATGACAAAACGAGACTAAATTAATTGAATTCAATGACCAAGCATCAAGGAGAGACAAGATTAGAAGGTCTTTGTACATATTATAGTAGAAGAGCAATGTTGAGAAAGGATCCTTGAGTCCCCAAGGAAATCCCCAAGGAATTTATGAAGAAAAGGGAAGAAGAAAAGAAGATTTGTTGCTGACTGACAATCCGAGCGGATTGTCACCAATCCGTCCGTCCCGCAGCAGCACAATCCGAGCGGCTTCGCCACAATCCGCTCGGATTCCACCTCCACAATCCGCCCGGATTCCCCTGAATCCGCTCGGATTCCAATGCCAGAATCCGCCCGTCCCGACCCTATTCCGCCCGGATTCTAGCACAGCACGGATTGTCTTCTCCAAGCTACGAAGAAAGAAGCCCTTCTCTCAGAAAATACCGGCTCTTCCTTGCTCAACTTAAAAAGTGTAATTACTAGTTTAGCCCTTAGTTAACCCTAATGCATCCTCCCTAATTTCCACTATAAATACCCCATTAGTCTAATTAGAGGAGCATGTTCTTATCAATAATTAGTGTAGTTAATATCAATCAAATCTCTCTTTAATATTGTAATCAAGTATTAATCAAGTTTTAATCCAAGTTTTAGTTCTTCAATCTCTCTTTTGTTCATCCTTTATTTTTGGTAATTGAATATTATTTTGGGTTATTGTTGGGAGATTGACAACCTCTCAATCAAGCATTCAAGTACTTCTTTTATCTTTGCTTTATTATTGGAATCATTAGTAGGTATAATCTCTTAATCCCTTTTTAATTATTGTTAATTACTTTCATTTATTCATCATGTTTCATATTGTTGGTATGATTGACAACCTTGCTAGCATGATCAACATGATAATGAGTGAGTAGTCTCTTAGCTAGGGTTAATGGGTGATTAGGGGAAACCAACATGGGGAATGATTCATGCTTAAATTAATATGCTTTCATGTTTTATTTGCTTGCTTGTTTTGATCTCAACTCATGCACATGTTATATTTGATGAAATGCTAAGCCTATGAATCCTTGCATTTACTATCATCTTCTATCTTTTCAATGAGACTTGTACGACATAACCCAACTCGTGTCTCATTAGACCATGCATGTTGTTGAGTAGGGAAGATTAAGTCGACTTGTAGGTGTTGTACAATCTAATCGATTCGGCACCGGGACCCAAACTTTCCTAAGATTGTAAGATATAACCCAACTCAATCCATCACTACAATAATTGCTTGCTTATAATTTGAGAACATGTTTGTATGATCATATCCCATGATTCCCCTATGATCCCATGACACCCTAGTGCCTTTAATCAATTGTTTACACCCCTTTAATTCATCTTGCTTGTTTATTTTCATTGCTATTTTAGTTTAGTAACCTTCTACATCAACCCAATTTGTGACACCCCTTAGACACCACTAGTTACAATAGAAATCTCATTTCAACTCCCGTCCCTTGGGATACGACCTTTACTTGCCTCTTTACTAATTGTAGAGTTGTTTGTGGAGCTATAAATTGTGTTTTGATTCGACCGTGACCAACGACCACATCTTAATTGTGAACACTTAGCGGTAATCGCCATCAAAAATGGCGCCGTTGCCGGGGACGGTGTTTGTTTGATTTAGATTTCTTTTTATTGTTATTAGTTGTGTCTTTCTTCGCCTTGAGGAAGTAAAACTCCTCAAGGTTTGTTCTAATCATTTTCGAGTTGTTTGATATTTTGCGAGATGGATTTCATAGACTGTTTTGTAGAGGACCATTTGAGTATTCCTTACTTCAAGGATCCCATGCAAGCATTAGAAGCCTTAGAAGCAAGTGAGGCTAAGAGCATATATTGGGAGTTGGAGGTGGATCTCTTTGAGGCCGCTCTAGCTAACAAGGAACTTACTCGTGCACAATCCGAATTGGTGCATAATATTCTAGTAGAAGCATGTCAACCCATAGAAGATGAGCAATCCATCCTAGAGGATATTTTACAAACTCAAGAGCAAGAGGAACCCATCATGGGATTTGAATATGATGAGGTTGATGAAAGTGAAGTTGAGTATGCTATGAGAATGGAATATTTAATGGAGATGGAGCAAATTCTCAATGAAACTCCAAAGGAAGAAAGTAAGGTACAAACTCCTACTTTGAAACCCCTTCCCCCAAATTTGAAATATTCTTATCTTGATGAATCAAAGACCAAACCCGTGATTGTTAATGATAGACTTGATGATGACCAATTGGGAAAATTGCTTGATGTGTTGAAACAACATGAGAAGGCTATAGGTTATAGTCTAGATGACCTTAAGGGGATAAGTCCCGACTTTTTCATGCATAGAATTCATCTAGAGGAAGACCATAGACCTACCATTCAACCCCAAAGAAGATTGAACCCCCACATGCAAGAAGTTGTCAAAGGAGAGGTCATGAAATTACTTGATGCGGGAATCATATATCCCATATCGGATTCTTTGTGGGTTAGCCCCGTCCAAGTGGTACCTAAGAAAGGAGGTACCACGGTAGTGACAAATGAAAAGAATGAATTAATACCCACAAGAATGATCACCGGTTGGCGTATGTGCATTGACTACCGGAAATTAAACTCCGCAACAAGAAAAGATCACTTCCCCTTACCATTCATTGACCAAATGCTTGAGAGGTTAGCCTCCAACAAATTCTTTTGTTACCTTGACGGGTATTCGGGATTCTTCCAAATCCCTATACATCCGGATGACCAACATAAGACCACCTTCACATGCCCTTATGGCACTTTTGCATATAGGAGGATGCCTTTTGGATTATATAATGCCCCCGCCACCTTCCAAAGATGCATGATGAGTGTCTTCTCCGATTACTTAGAGACCATAATGGAAGTTTTTATGGATGATTTTAGTGTTTATGGAAAGGACTTTGACTCATGTTTGCATAATCTTTCTCTTGTATTGCAAAAGTGTGAAGATGTTAGCCTTGTTTTAAATTGGGAAAAGTGTCACTTCATGGTCAATGAAGGAATTGTCTTAGGTCATTTGATTTCGGAAAAGGGCATCGAGGTCGATAAAGCCAAAGTTGAGGTGATAGAGAAACTCCCACCTCCCGTGAATGTTAGAGGGGTGAGAAGTTTTCTCGGTCACGCGGGTTTTTATCGTCGTTTCATAAAAGATTTTTTTCAAAACAAAGAAAACCCCTCACTCAACTTTTGCTTAAAGATGCCCAATTCCAATTTACTGACGAGTGTGTTGAAGCTTTTATTAGAATCAAAGAAGCATTAATCTCGACACCAATCATTCAACCCCCGAATTGGGAGTTACCTTTCGAGATTATGTGTGACACTAGCAACTACGCCGTTGGAGCGGTTCTTGGCCAACGGGTAGGGAGAGCTCTTCATGCCATCTATTACATAAGCAAAACCCTCGACCCCTCCCAAGTGAATTATGATACAACCGAAAAGGAGCTTCTTGCCATTGTATATGCTTTGGATAAATTCCGTTCCTACTTGCTTGGATCCAAGGTGATTGTATTTTCGGATCACCGTGCTCTCCGACATCTCTTGATAAAGAAGGACGCAAAACCAAGATTGTTGAGATGGATTTTGCTTCTTCAAGAATTTGACTTGGAAATAAGAGACAAGAAAGGAGCCGAGAATGTAGTGGCGGATCACTTGTCAAGAATCCGGTTTCATGATGAAAATGGAGAAACCCCGATCAATGACTCATTCCCCGACGATATTTTTATGGTTATTCAAACACAACTTGAAAGGCACATCACCCCATGGTTTGCCGATTATGCCAATTATATTGTTGGAAAAGTGCTCCCTCCAAATTTGAACCACAACCAAAGGAAGAGATTCCTATTCGAAGTGAAGAGGTACTTTTGGGATGACCCAAACCTCTACAAGGAGTGTAGTGATGGGCTCTACCGGAGATGCATCCCTCAATGGGAAATCCAAGGAATCTTGGAAGGGTGTCATTCATCACCCTACGGTGGGCACCATGGAGCAAGGAGAACCGTTGCAAAAATTCTCCAATCGGGCTTCTATTGGCCTACAATGTTCCAAGATACAAGAGAATTCATCATTTATTGCGATGCTTGTCAAAGAACGGGGAATATATCTTGGAGGAACGAAATGCCACAAAGGGGCATTCTAGAGGTAGAGATCTTCGATGTTTGGGGAATTGACTACCAAGGGCCCTTTGTGACATCCAATGGGAATAAGTACATCCTTGTGGCCGTCGATTATGTTTCAAAGTGGGTGGAGGCAATTGCCACCCCAAATGATGATGCAAAAACGGTCACCAAGCTTTTCAAGAAGATAATTTTCCTAAAATTTGGAGTTCCTAGAGCAATCATTAGTGATGGAGGAACACATTTTCATGAGAAGAAGCTTGCATCCCTTTTGACTAAATATGGTGTTCAACATCGAACCGGCTTGGGATATCATCCTCAAACAAGCGGTCAAGTGGAAATTTCAAATAGAGAGATCAAGCAAATCCTTGAAAAAGTTGTGAACAAGACTCGGAAAGATTGGAGCACAAAGCTTGATGATGCTCTTTGGGCTTATAGGACGGCCTATAAGACTCCCATAGGAGCCTCCCCCTACAAGCTTGTCTATGGAAAAGCATGTCATTTGCCAATCGAATTGGAGTACAAAGCTTATTGGGCAATCCGAGCACTTAATCTTGATCTCAAATTGAGCGGTCAAAGGAGGATGATTCAAATCCAAGAGTTGGAAGAATTCCGACTACAATCCTATGAGAATGAAAAGATTTACAAAGAAAGAACAAAATTGCTTCATGACAAAAGAATTAGACAAAAGGCCTTGCACAAGGGAGACAAAGTCCTTCTATTCAATTCCCGCTACCGACTCTTTTCGGGAAAGTTGAACTCTAGATGGATGGGTCCCTATGTGATAACCGAAGTTGGAAAATATGGAGATTTCGAACTCAAGGCGGAAGATGGAAGCAAGTTCAAGGTAAATGGTCAAAGGTTGAAGCCCTACTATGAAGGAGCGTTTGTTGGAGAGGTCGAGGCTATCTACCTCGGGCCTCCTCCCTCTTGAAAGGACCATCTAAGGGAGAGTTTGGTGGAGTCCTCCCTAAACCACCACTTGTAAATATACTAACCCTCTAACTTGTATTTATTTATTGCATTTGTTTTAATAAATAACTCTTTTCATGAGCGTAAGTAAGGGAGGGTTACTAATGATTTTTGAATGAAGGAAGGAACAAATGCTCAAGTGTGGGGACGTATCTAAGAAAGGAGAAGAAGTCAAAACTCGCAGCCCGAATCCGTGCGGATTCCCTGGAATACGGCCGTCTTGCTGGAATCCGGGCGTTTAGTGGAAAAACCGTCCGTCCAGCTATGCTGAGAAATTGAAGATTTCTGGACTGAGGTCGAATCCGAGCGTCCTGTGAAGAATCCGCCCGTCTTGAGGAATCCGGCCGGATTTGAAGAAAGACGCCCGTCTTTCTACCTGTGCATTTCAAAGAAAATCTCTGTAGAAGAATCCGCCCTTCTTCACAAGAAGACGCCCGTCCCATCTTAAAACAATCCGAGCGTCTTATGCTCGGGACGCCCGTCTTGAGGCGTCAAAATTTTGGGAATTTTCTCTGTGGCAGAATCCGAGCGGATTGTCAAGAATCCGCCCGTCCCGTGGAGCAAGAATCCGAGCGTCTTCACCTCGAATCCGCTCGTCTTCTCACGGTGTCTTGACCCGACTTTTTCTTAATTAAAATACCCCCACCACACATACAATGACACATCACTATTCCTTCCACTTACCCTATAAAACCCACCTCCTTATGACTCCCATACATATCCAAATCACTCTCTTTACCCACAAAATCAAAAATCCCCAATTTTCTAGGGTTTCCAACACTCAATCGACAAGGAACATCCTTAGCAATCCTCAAATCAAAAGAACCCAACAAAAGAAGCAAGAATGGCACCAAGGAGATCCTCTTTTAGGAGTGTAAGAAGGCCAAGGATGGTGGGAAGTTCCTCTACCTCCCATCTCAACACCATTAGAAGGGAACATGTAGAGATTGTAGATCTCACAAGGCTCGATGATTTCTCAAATGTGGAATTCCTTGATGATGTGCAGAGATTAGTCTTCCACCGGCTCCAAAGTAAGAATATTCTTCCCACTAAATTTCTTTGTCATGCTACCTTGAGAAAGCTTGGGATTTTTCACCAAGTAGAAGCTCTCTTTGAGGTTTTTGGTCTTTCAACCCTTTTTCGCATGCATGAACCAACCTATCGGTCCCTTGTGCTAGAATTCTTAAGCTTTTTGAAGATTACAACCGTGAACAAAGTGATATGCATAGAGTTTAGGTTGGAGAATGTTTCTAGGATGATGACCCTTGTAGAGTTCGCCAATGTGTTTGGACTTGATGTTTCGCCTACCCGAACATCGAAACCCAAAAAGTATAATGTTGCACCATTGTGGAGGGCCATGACGGGCCGGGATTTCATTCTTACCAAGGAATGTCTTGCTTTTCACATCCAAAACCCGATCTTGAGGCTTACATATCGATTTCTTTCGGGTACTCTCTTCACCCGCCGAGATCCGGCCATCGTCAACCAATTGAACCTTGTGTTTATGGAATCATACCTCAACATTCAAGGGAGAGATGGGTATCACTTCAATGCACCTCTAGTTTTACTAGAGAAATGGGCAAGGTTTAGAAATGGGGATGATGATGGAATGAAGCACATAGTGAATGGTGGACTCATAACTAGACTTGCAAAGCACTTCAACCAAAGGTTCAATGAGAACAATGAGTACACTCCACTTACGGGGAGCACGAGAATTAATGAAGATCTCCTTGTCGTCCAACACCATTGGATAACCCTTGAGGGGGTCGATAAGCGGATAAAGTGGTTGACAAAAGGGAGCGATCCGATCTATCTCCCAATAACCGATCTACCACGGATCTCCCCAAGAAGAGGAAGCTTGTCCCCAATGCCCTCCTACCTCATCCCAAGTCAAACAAAGCAAGCTCCACCACCACAAAATCCACCACCACAACAACAAGAACAACAAACCCAAAATGAGAAGATAAAAGTGCCTCCCTACCCCTTTCCCTACCAACCATATAACCATCCAAATCCCTTCATCCTCCCCCGTGACGACTTTGTCACGGGAATTTTGCAAGATTTACACTACCGTCAATATGAGGCCTCCGTGGACACTTACTATGATCTTTACCCCCAATACCATGAGATGGCTCAAAAAGGACGGATTAGTGAGGAAGGAGCTTTCCCCTCATGGGCTCAAATGGATTTTCTCTTTCCCAACTCCGAGAAGGCTAATGAAGGGGCAAACGGTAGACAAGGGGAGGAGAGTAGCAATTCTTGTGGAGGTGACACGGTGAAGCTTGAGAGTGAGGAAGACGAATTCATGGATCCAAGTTTAAGTGATGCTTCAAAGGATATTTGGGATAGCGATATAGAGGGAGATGATGCCGATGTCTAGGAGACCACTTCATCACTAGGTGGAGCAAGCAAGAGCACCCACCTAAGTTCAAGTGAAGTTTTCTCATCTCTCCTCTTTATCTTTATTTTTCATGAAAAGAAGTTTGTGTCTTGTACCTTTGTATTTTATTTAATTTTGATCATTGTTGGAGTAGTCCTAGCCCCATTAGAGGACTCACACCTCGGTACCATTGAGGTGTTCTCATTCTATTGTTCCCATTTTCAAAATCCAAAATGACAAATTAGTTTCATGCATAGCATAGTGTGTGCATGAACTATACCCATCCTTGGACATTAGCAATAGTCTCTCACTCGGTTTGGGGAAGTTAATGCATACACAACTGGAGGTAATCTAAATTATCCTCTCCGTCATAACAAAAACCATGCATCATGTAGCATAGCTTAGTGTAGATTGCATTTAGTATAGAAATCATGCATCATCTTTGCATAATTTCCATCATTTTGGCCATTGAGGACAATGCCCATATTAGTGTGGGGATGGGAATTCTAACATTTGACTCTTATTCAAAAATCCAAAAAAATTGAAAAATTTCAAAAATCATAAAAATTTGAAAATTGAAAACCCAAAAACATGTTTATTTCCTTTTGTAGTCTTGTATATATTGTCTTGTATATATATTGTGTTTGTTCTATCCTTGTTCACATTAATTGACTACGCCACATCCGAGACATGAGGATATTGAAGACCGCATGGTATGATCTTTCCAATCTCCTTTTTCCTCTTTATGTTAATGACTATGTGGCTTTATTTTGATTGATGCGGTATAACAATGTGAATTTAGGACTTGCATTTAGTTTATATGTCATATTAGTTGATAGAATCACTTGCATTAGGATGTTTATATTAGTTGCATCATGGCATGTAGTTGCATGTTAGAAATGTTTTGAAAAATGCCTATTTAGCAACTTTGACAAGAGCAACTAAGCCATTATAAATACTTGTTCAACTTAAGACTTTGCCTACTAGAATGGTTGTAAAACACCCTAGATAGTGTCATACTAGTGTCTTTTGACCCATGACCCAAGGCCTAGTCAAGGGTTTGCATGTGAGTCACCTATCCAACTCCGTGATGCGATATGGACTTGGTTAACTTGTCTATGTGACCTTATTTGACCTTGTGGTAAGGCAACCCAAAAATATTTTCTATCAATAAGCTTGAAGTGCTCATTTCAAAGAAATTTTGTCATGTGGAAGTAATGTAATGCCAAGGAAACCTCAAATGTTATGAATTGTTGAAAGTTGAGAAAGTTAAGTTGTTTTGATGGAGGCGTACCACTTCGATGTGCTTTGGTGTGGGATCCATTGAATTGGGCCCCCATACGGTTGTGAATTCGGCCGCCCAGAGACAGAGTGACTATCACCCCGAAATGCTATTGTCTAGAGGTTAACCGGTTGCCGAATAAGCGATTGGCGAAAGCAAAGGACACTAGCCCGGAAGGGACAAACCCCATCTTAAATTTTTGAAATGTGAAAGTGAAATGAGGACAATTTTGAATACTAGTCATATCCACCCGTTGTGAATAAAGATTTGAGCATTTCATTCCCAAAAAGCCTTTTGACAAGCCACTTGGTCGAGCTTGGGACGATCCATGACCTTTACTTTTGTGGAGAATTCGAGACTTGTCATGTCATATGCTACTAGCATCATAGGGATCATCATTCCACCACCATCCGATCGCTCTTGACGAAAGCATTTGGAAATTGAGGACGAAAGTAGTCTAGTTTAACACCATTTGGAGGTGATTTAGTGCCATCCTCTTAGACTTAGTAATTTGTTGAACTAGTATTTGTGAAGGATTACATGCTCTTAAATTTGTTCCTCTTTAGTGCCTCCGCCACTTGATGAGGGAGTGGCTATTCTTTTTGTAGATGCATCCATTATGTGTTTTTGCGTGCTTAATGTTTGGATGTGTCGCCATTTTGGCAAGACCCCCCTTGCCTTGCAAGAAGGCATTCTACCTCATGGTTGTCTTGTTGTGAGTTGAAGGGGCGGAGTGAGACCCGCTAATTGTCTCATATCGGCTATATTATTAGGATAGGTTAGTATTGGTCCTAGTCTTTGTCACCTCTTTACTCGGGACGAGCAAAGGTTCGGTTTGGGGATATTTGATGTGACCATAATTGGCGCATATTTAGCCCCCGAATTAGCCTTGTTCCCATGCTTTTTAGTGCTTATTTGGGTCATTTCTTATCTTTAGTTCTTTGTTTTGCATATTCTTTGAGATTTTGATCCCTTGGTAGGAAAGGAGTAAGAATCTTGCATTTTCATGGCAAAACAAGACTAAATTGATCGAATTCAATGACCAAGCATCAAGGAGAGACAAGATTAGAAGGCCTTTGTACACATTATAGTAGAAGAGCAATGTTGAGAAAGGATCCTTGAGTCCCCAAGGAAATCCCCAAGGAATTTATGAAGAAAAGGGAAGAAGAAAAGAAGATTTGTTGCTGACTGACAATCCGAGCGGATTGTCACCAATCCATCCGTCCCGCAGCAGCACAATCCGAGCGGCTTCGCCACAATCCGCTCGGATTCCACATCCACAATCCGCCCGGATTCCCCTGAATCCGCTCGGATTCCAACGCTAGAATCCGCCCGTCCCGACCCTATTCCGCCCGGATTCTAGCACAGCACGGATTGTCTTCTCCAAGCTACGAAGAAAGAAGCCCTTCTCTCAGAAAATACCGGCTCCTCCTTGCTCAACTTAAAAAGTGTAATTACTAGTTTAGCCCTTAGTTAACCCTAATGCATCCTCCCTAATTTCCACTATAAATACCCCATTAGTCTAATTAGAGGAGCATGTTCTTCTTATCAATAATTAGTGTAGTTAATATAAATCAAATCTCTCTTTAATATTGTAATCAAGTATTAATCAAGTTTTAATCCAAGTTTTAGTTCTTCAATCTCTCTTTTGTTCATCCTTTATTTTGGGTAATTGAAGATTATTTTGGGTTATTGTTGGGAGATTGACAACCTCTCAATCAAGCATTCAAGTACTTCTTTTATCTTTGCTTTATTATTGGAATCATTAGTAGGTATAATCTCTTAATCCCTTTTTAATTATTGTTAATTACTTTCATTTATTCATCATGTTTCATATTGTTGGTATGATTGACAACCTTGCTAGCATGATCAACATGATAATGAGTGAGTAGTCTCTTAGCTAGGGTTAATGGGTGATTAGGGAAACCAACATGGGGAATGATTCATGCTTAAATTAATATGCTTTCATGTTTTATTTGCTTGCTTGTTTTGATCTCAACTCATGCACATGTTATATTTGATGAAATGTTAAGCCTATGAATCCTTGCATTTACTATCATCTTCTATCTTTTCAATGAGACTTGTAAGACATAACCCAACTCGAGTCTCATTAGACCATGCATGTTGTTGAGTAGGGAAGATTAAGTCGACTTGTAGGTGTTGTACAATCTAATCGATTCGGCTCCGGGACCCAAACTTTCCTAGGATTGTAAGATATAACCCAACTCAATCCATCACAACAATAATTGCTTGCTTATAATTTGAAACATGTTTGTATGATCATATCCCATGATTCCCCTATGATCCCATGACACCCTAGTGCCTTTAATCAATTGTTTACACCCCTTTAATTCATCTTGCTTGTTTATTTTCATTGCTATTTTAGTTTAGTAACCTTCTACATCAACCCAATTTGTGACACCCCTTAGATACCACTAGTTACAATAGAAATCTCATTTCAACTCCCGTCCCTTGGGATCCGACCTTTACTTGCCTCTTTACTAATTGTAGAGTTGTTTGTGGTGCTATAAATTGTGTTTTGATTCGACCGTGACCAACGACCACATCTTAATTGTGAACACTTAGCGGTAATCGCCATCAGAAAACTTACAAGCATGGTACCCTTACCATTTCATATCTCATATGATTCGATTTAGTGGAAAAATAATCTAGACAAAAATGATAAAATCCCCAAAAGGATCAAGTAACTCAAAGTAACTTGATTGAAGTCCAAACCATATCGAATAGCGTTTGATTTCTTATCCAACCACACATTATTTCATAATGCGTGCTAAGAGAGATTAAATTGTGATACTATATCACATTTCCTTTGGCTTATATCAAAGTCTTCACTTTGATAATCCCATTACGACTAAATCGTTATTCCTTGAACTCTTTAAACTTCTTCAAAGATTTTTCTATTTACCTTATTAAGTGAACACATTAGCGTCAACTTAAATCGTTGGTAAAAGAAAATGATCAACCTATTTTGGATCAATGATTTACAATCTCGATCTCCTTTTTCAACCAAAAGGCACGAGATATCTTGCTTTGAATACAAGATACGCATATACCATTAATAGTCTAATGGTTTCAAGAGTACTTGATAACTCTTTGCGTTCATCATTCCAAAAATTAAGGTTTAATCTTGGGTTACCAATTTGAATCTTACATCATCTACATGATATATCATTCTAGTTTGGTTTAGAATATAATCACCTTGATAATGGGGTAGCCATTCATCAAATCGTGGTGTATAGGGTCACAAAAGTGAAAACCTCTTTTGTCTCTTAACAAGTTTATATTCTTATTTAGAGTTTATGCACTTAATAGTCACAATTAAGTACCGCTTTAAATCCAAAAACTAGATTGAGTACACAATTACTCTATCTCTCGACTTCATTGTTGCTAGTCGTCATATTCTAATCATCCTATGTATCAAACATAATGATGAAAACCACCACCGGTTTCTAATATTGACGAAGTGATACTAGCAAAATTTATGTTTAATCAAATAAACATTTAACGAAGAAGATCCCATTAGATGTCCCACAACTAACTTGTTGATTCTTCAATAATTTGGGGTAGTTTCCTTCCTCGTGTCCAACATTTAAGACAATGGAAACTTTATCGGTCGGGATTGAAAGGTTTAGTATCGTCATTCTCAACAACTTTACCTTTAACATTACCATGTATCAATGCCATTATAATCTTTACTTCTTGAACCTCGTCCTCATCTTAACGGTTTAAGAGAATGCTCCCACTTATTTCAATCAGTTTTTGCTTTGAGAAGCAAAATTGAATTCACGAAGATCACTCTTCATTTGTTCGTTTTAGTCTTAAAACTTTCATTGAAGTGGTTGCGTTATTTTGGTCAATTACGAATTCTGGACAAAACTAATTACCAAAACAATTTATCGCTTCAAGGTACTTAATTCAATTAAGTATATGAATAACAATCCATTGCAAGTAGATGTGTTAGTCAAGAATCAAAAACCTGTTTGATAATGAATAACTTTAATCTATACTCTTTATAAGAGATCCTTAGCAATGGTTCATTTGAGGTTTTAGAAGCAAATTCATATTTGTCTTTAGTTACGATGTTTTAATGGAGATTTGAATCAAAAATCGAAATGATATCGTATATGAATTGTGGTAAAGAAATAGAACAATATGATAACGGAATAATGAAAAACAAAACATTTATCGTTATAATAATACTTGTAAATAACAAGTAAAGCATTTACATAGTGACCTCTACCCAACTATGATAAATGATTCCAAGATCCAAATTCATATTAACTTGGGCACGGTGTGGTCGATGAAACCCTTATCAATATAACTCGGTGGATTAACTCTTTAATCGATTCTACTTTTAGAACTCTTGGTCGATAAAATTACATTAACATTTATCTTTAGCCTAAAACACATCCGACAAGGGCACGGTGTGGCCGATGAAACCCTTATCGAAAAACTTTTGTTGAGTTCAATCCAAATTTCGAATAAATGTGTCCATGATCCAAACCCACATTAACTTGGGCACGGTGTGGCCGATGAAACCCTTATCAACATGAATTCGGTGGATAGACATTTATCACCCACTTCCCCTACGTAACAAGGTTTGTACCCCGGTGTGGCCGAGTGCACTCCCTCACGAAATAGGTTTTCATGGTTTCTACTATTTGGTAAGGCTAAGTCTCAATTGTTTATTTTAAGTGAGAGGTCATGTCAATTTATTATCTATCACGTTTTAAGTGAACTAAAGCGGTGAACTACGATAATTTTAATTGACACGGTCGATAAACTCGATAAAATGACAATGCATGTTTTATTTATGGCGATTTAGCGATGCATGCAACATATAAATAAAATGCAAAACATAAAATAAATCCTAGTATGGCCTTCCTAAAATAGAAAATCTAATTAACTATTACATATTCGGAAACCAACTCCATTGGTCCCTTGAACTTCGGTTGTGGCACGCATCTCGAGGTAACACCGTCTTTATGTATCGCCATCTTGAAGAAATCCGTCTTTGGGAACTCCGAGATAAATTAAATTACATAGGAAATTACACAATTTCCTATTATACATTTGTAACTAAGATAAAATTAAATCTATTAAATTACAAGGCGGTGATACGAGATCACAATAAATTACAACTGAATCGATATTCCCATACATTTCGGGAAATACCAATTTAAATCTAAGGCCATACTAAGTAAAATTACATAATTCAAAAATTACATAAATTAAATTATGACAATCATAAAGAAAATGCAGCATTATAATATGTATGAACATGCCCAATTTTATGCTAAACCGCCTTTAATTAGCCAATATCGTATATTACTTGGTTTTTACGGATTTGCGTGATTTCAACATTTTATAATCACAAAAATTACATAAATTCATATTTATGCATAAGTTAATTACCCTAACCTTTTAGGACTCAAAATTAGTCTTCACTAATTATTTGACCATAATTAACTCATATTTATAAAATTGTTCATTAATGGACTAAAAATTGCAAAAATAAGCTATAAACTTCAAATAAATCACAAAATTTCAAATAAATTCAAAATTCAAAATTTAAACTCATGAAAATTCTGGAAAAATACCATGACACTCATAATGTTCAAAAACTTAGGTTAAAAAATTTCGAAATTTTTCCGGAAAAACAATGTTGCGGTTTATCGGTTTTAACTAAAATAATCATAAAAAACATGTGAAAAATTATATACATTAACTTTTCAATTTTAGATCTGATAAAGATAATAAAATGCAACATGTGACGTTTTTCCTTAGTCATAGATTATGTTTTCTTAATTTTTCACTAATAATGTCACTATTTATGCTATTTTTCTTCAAAAATCCATAAATCATGCAAAAAGACTTCACTATAGCCCATTATTTTACACACATCTTGTAAAATTTCATGTGACAACATACTAAATTTCTATGACCAGATTCGAAATTTATCTCATATTAACCTATTTTTCACCTAAATCCGAATTTAATAATGAAAAATCCATTTTTCGAGCATAAGAAGTACAAAAATTATGAAAATTTACAGGTTATCTTAAAATAATATATGTGACAACATATCCAAAAATCACTGGAAAATTCGAAGTATAGCTAATTTTAGACCGAAAATGACATTTTTACTCATAAAATCATATTTAAATGCCATTATTGTATAATATGAACAATAAAAATCCGTAAATTAACCAAAATATCCTAAAACATTTTAGGACCAGAAATTGAACATGCATAAATATATTTCGTGATATCTCATAATAACACAAATTATTACAAGTTTTATATGTTAATCTTTATAACTCGGAAAAACTTTTAACCGATTTGCATGCAAACAACCATGGCTCTTGATACCGATTGAAGGAAAAGTAGATCTATATACTTACATATTCATATATGTTTTAAATTAATTTGTCATAAAATTAATTAGTGATCTTATGCATGCAAACATCAATAAAAGAAGATAAGAAAACATTTTCTCACCATATGAAATTCGGTCATATTGGGCACCAACAAGATCTCCTTCTTGTTAGTTCTTGAGCTTTCCATATATTGGATGAACAAGGTTCAAATTAGAACCTATCCCAAAAGCATATACCCAAGGAAACTCATAATTAACCAATATTATTTAGATCTAGTAATAATATTAGTTTTACTATAAAATTGACACAAAATAAATTGTATTTTGGCTCTTGAATGATTCGGTCAAGAGGGAGTATATTAGATTTTATTTCTCTAGAAAAATCACATATTGTAGAGATTATGCATTTTCTTACACTAGAAAAATTACATTGTCAAGGAATGAATAATAATATGTAAGAGAAAAGCTCTTCTCTCTTTTCTTGTGGAATGGCCGAAATAATGGCCTTGGGTAGCATGCCCAATGCCTTTCATTTTTGCTCTTCTAAAAAGGTAGGTGTGCATGGCTACTACTTAGATATGATAATTGTGTTTTCCACTCAAGATAAAAAACACAATACATATCTTACACTCCCTCCTCATTTTCGGTTTTAAGCATAAAATGGAGAATCCATTTTATTTTGTCATTTGTCAAATTTGTCACATGTAACATGTTACATGACATGTCACAATGTAATGTATTTTTAACATATTAAAAATCAACATACTCATAAAATATGTCATTTACAAAATCGACTAGTAATTCGTAATTACTTGTACCAAAAATGTTTCCAAATTATAAACTACAACATTCTGTATTTATAATAATTTATTCATTCCATTTTAATTGTTTCTGTAAACAATAATTTCATCTAAGTAATAAAATAATTCGATTACTTAGACCGTGTCTCATTTAATCATATTTACAATAAGATACGTAAATTATACTCACAAAATCATCCGTCAATTTTAAGCAATTTAATTAACTCGTATCGGTATACGATCAATTAAATAATCAATTAAGAGTATTTCCCTATAGGTATGACCTAAGGGGATCAACTGATCACCACCGTCGCACGACAAGAATGTCAAACTCTAGTCGACCAATCATTACCGATATGTGTGGACCATTGTTGATCAAAATATTACATCCCACATGTATTCTTAAAATGAGATTTAATAATGATATTTAAATCATGTGATCGCACTATTGTTGAGGACACATTTCCCAACAAGATTTACCTGCTATACCTTGGGAAGAGTTTCGTAGGGCTATGAGAAAAGAGTTTGTACCGGAGCATGTGAGGAGTAAGTTGAGAGAGGAGTTTGATGGGTTTAAAATGACCGCTGATATGTCTGTGGCCGAGTACTACAGGCAGTTCAATGAAAAGTCTAGGTATGCTGAGGATATGGGTTTGAGTGAGGAGAATCTGGCGCTGTGGTTTGAGAGGGGGTTGACCCCTAAGATTATGGATAAGTTACCCGTGGAAGTCCTTACTGATGTTAAGGACGCTTATGAGAGGGATGGGAGAGCTGAGAGGTTGGTGAAGATGGCTCAGGAGAGGTTAGGTGGCGAGAAAAGGAAGTCTGAGAGCGAGGGTGGTGGCCAATCTAGTCACAAGAAAGGCAACCACAATCAGTCTAGAGGGTTTTCTTCTGGGTCAGGATTCAGTGCTGGGGCTTCCTTTGGGCGTGGCCATGGAGGTGGTAGTAGTAGTTGGGGAACGACCTGCTTTAGTTGTGGTGGTGTAGGCCACAAGAGACATGAGTGCACAAGTGCACCGGGAACTTTCCAGAGACCTGCGCAGAGCTACGCGAGCAATAGACCGGCTGGGTCATGGTCAAACCGGGGAAGTCAGAGCTACCAGAGTGGAGACAACCGCAATGGCGGTAATTCTTATCAGAAACCACCAACGAACAACAACAATAATCAAGGGTCGGGTGCTAAGCCGACCACGTCAGCCAGTACTGTCTAGGGAGGTGGACAGAAGACCAGTGGAAAGCTGTTCATGATGGAGAAGAAAGCAGCTGAGGAGGATGCACACGTTATCACTGGTACTTTTCTTGTTAATGGTATTCATACCTTTGTTTTGTTTGATTCGGGGCTTCTCGATCGTTTGTATCTTCGAGTCATGTTAAACGGTTGGGTTTGAGGGTGTATGAGTCTCATTAGTGAGAAAGTTTTTATACCTTCGGGTGAGTCCGTATCTTGTGGGAGGTTATATAGGGATGTACCTATGATAGTTGGGCAAGTTGATTTCCCCGTAGACTTGCTAGAGTTTCCTTTTGACGGTTTTGAGATGATAGTTGGGATGGATTGGTGGGAAAGTATAAAGCTAAGATAGACTCATCATCAAAAGAAAGTTTCTTTAAGAGGTCCTAAGGGCGTTAGTGTGTCTTATCGTGGGTTTCAAGTCAAACCCAAAGTTAAGTTGATTGCAAATTGTTACCTTAAAGTCATATCTGAGGAAGGGATGTCCTTTGATATTGTGCCATGTGAGAGATGACCGGATCGAGGGTCCGACAGTTGATCAGATACCAGTGGTGGGAGAGTTTGAGGATGTGTTTCCAGAGGAGATTCTGGGGTTGCCGCCGAGAAGAGAGATAGATTTCACAGGAGAGTTGAAACCAGGATCGGGCCAATCTCTAAGGCACTGCATCTGTATGGGTCCTAAGGAGATGGAGGAGCTTAGGAAACAGTTGGATGATCTGATAGAGAAGGGATACATTAGACCAAGTGTATCGCCGTGGGGAGCACCAGTTCTTTTTGTGAAGAAGAAGGATAGGAGTTTGAGGTTGTGCATAGACTATAGAGAGTTTAACCAAGTGACAGTGAAGAACAAGTATCATTTGCCAAGGATAGATGACTTGTTTGATCAGTTGAGTGGTGCATCAGTCTTTTCTAAGATTGATTTGAGATCGGGGTACTATGAAGTAAAGATTAGAGAGGTGGACATACCAAAGACAGCTTTCACGTCGAGGTATGGCCATTATGAGTATGTGGTGATGCCGTTTGGGTTGTCTAATGCGCCGGCAGTGTTTATGGATTTGATGAATAGGATCTTTAGACAGTTTTTGGACAAGCTTGTAGTGGTGTTTATCGATGATATCTTAGTCTACTCCAAGACTAAGGGGGAGCATGAGGAGCATCTGAGGGTTGTGTTGCAGACTTTGAGGGAGCATGAGCTATATGCTAAGCTATCCAAGTGTGAGTTCTGGTTAGAGAAGGTTGCTTTTCTGGGGCATGTGATCTCTAAAGATGGAGTAGCTGTGGATCCGGCAAAGATTGAAGCAGTGACAAAGTGGGAAGCACCAAAGAATGTTGCTGAGATCAGAAGTTTCTTGGGTTTAGCTGGATACTACAGATGGTTCATGAAAGATTTCTCCAAGATAGCTAGACCTATGACAGCGTTGATGAGGAAAGAGAATAAGTTTCGTTGGGATGAGAGTTGTGAGAGGGCGTTCCAAACATTAAAGGAGCATTTGACCACCGCTCCTATCTTAGCATTACCTGAGGGGATTGAGAACTTTGAGGTTTTTACGGATGCCTCAAAGAATGGGTTGGGGTGTGTGTTGATGCAGAACGGTAAGGTGATTACCTATGCTTCTAGGCAATTGAAGCCTTATGAGGAGAACTACCCTACTCATGATTTGGAGTTGGGTGCAGTGGTGTTTGCTCTCAAGATTTGGAGACATTACCTTTATGGAGCAATCTTTAAGGTATTTTCTGATCACAAGAGTCTCAAGTACATCTTCACTCAAAAGGAGTTGAACATGAGACAGAGGAGGTGGATGGAGCTGATTGGCGATTATGACATGGAAATTATCTACCATGAAGGGAAGGCCAATGTAGTTTCTTATGCTTTGAGTAGGAAGAGTGTATATTCTTTGTGTACAGCTCTATCTTTGATGAGGCTGAGAGATGAGGTAGCGAGGTCTGGGATACATATGATGCAGAAAGGAGATGTCATGGGTGATCTGACAGTGCAGCTTGAGTTTTATGATGACATTCGAGGTAAGCAGGCGTTGGATCCTAAGATAGTGGAGTGGAGAGCTGGAGTAGAGAAAGGGACAGTGTCCCGATTTTCTATTCATACAGACGGTAGTTTGAGGTTTGATGGTAGGTGGTGTGTTCCTAATGATGAGGAGTTGAAAAAGACTATCATGACAGAAGCACATTGCACACCCTATTCAGTTCATCCAGGTGGAGATAAGTTGTATAAGAATTTAAAGAATACGTTTTGGTGGCCTGGAATGAAGAAAGAGACAGCTGAGTTTGTGGCCCGTTGTTTGTCATGCCAGAGAGTTAAGGGGGAACAGCGACGACCACAAGGTAAGATTTAGTCTTTAACGGTACCTGAGTGGAAGTGGGAATCCATTTCCATGGATTTTATCGTGGGTTTGCCAAAGAGTCAACAAGGTAACAATATGATTTGGGTAATAGTGGATCGACTGACCAAGTCAGCTCACTTTGTTCCATTGAAAGATAGATGGACTAAAGCACAATTGGCTATGGCCTATCGAAAGAACGTGCTTAAGTTACATGGAGTCCCTAAGGACATAGTGTCTTACAGAGATGCGAGATTTATATCAAGGTTTTGGAAAGAGTTGCAGGAATCGTTGGGAACAACTTTGAAGATGAGTACAGCATTTCATCCTGCGACAGACGGACAGACTGAGAGAACAATCAAAACACTTGAGGATATGCTACGAGCTTGTGTGATGGATTTTGGTGGTAGCTGGGAACAGAGGTTGGACTTGATAGAGTTTTCTTACAACAACAGCTATCACACTAGTATTGGTATGGCACCGTTTGAGGCTTTGTATGGGAGGAGATGTAGGAGTCCGATTTGTTGGGATGATAGTGCTGAGGCAGTGGTTTTAGGACCAGAGATGGTGCATGAGATGGTGGAACGGATTAAGATGATCAGGGAACGGATGAGAGCAGCTCAGGATAGGCAAAAGGTGTTATGCAGATCTACATCGCCGGGATATAGAGTTTCAGGTTGGGGACAAGGTTCTTTTGAAAGTGTCTCCTATGCGTGGGGTTATGAGATTTGGGAAGAAAGGCAAGCTAAGTCAGAAGTTTATTGGGCCTTATGAGATCTTAGAGCGAGTTGGGGAAGTTGCATATCGTCTGGCTTTACCAGCTGCGCTAGAGAGAGTGCATAATGTGTTTCATGTATCGTAGCTGCGGAAGTATGTGAGTGACCCGTCACATGTGTTAGAGGCAGAGAACTTAGAGCTAGATGAGTCCTTATCATATCTTGAGGTGCCTAATCAGATTCTTGACCGAAAGGTTAGGAAGACTAGGAGTGGTGAGACAGTTTTGCTTAAGATCCTTTGGTCTAACCACAAGACTGAGGAAGCTACATGGGAGCCAGAGGAAGCTATGAAAGAGCGTTACCCTTTTCTTTTTGATCAGGTATGTATGGTTACGGGGACGTAACCTTGTTTCTTTTAAGGGGGGTAGGAGATGATCACGAAGAGTTTTTAAGAGTTTTATACCCTTTTTGTATGTTGTGTCGGTATGTTTGTCGGGATGAGTTGGGTTAGTAACATGTTGTGTCGGTATGTTTGCCGGGATGAGTTGGGTTAGTAACATGTTTTATGTTGAGTTTTGTTTTGGTTGTTGAGTCGGAAGTGTTGAGGGAGTACCTTTGTTTAGTAGTGGTTTGAACTTCGGGGATGAAGTTCTTTTTAAGGAGGGAAGACTGTAATACTCCGAATTTATGAGTCTTTGGGTACTCTATCGAGTAGGCCTTACTCTGTCGAGTAAGGGTAAGTTGCGTTTTAAAATATTTTCTGACCTGTTGGGTACTCGATCGAGTAACTAGGATACTCGATCGAGTAAGGGGGTACTCGATCGAGTACCTTAGATACTCGATCGAGTAGCCGGTTTACGGGGAGTTTTTCTCGGGTTTTGTTAATTATGCGATTAAAATATATAACCTTTTCCGTCATCATTCTAAACACTTTTGCAAAACATAATTTACCGTCAACGAGAGAAAGAAAGTACGTTCATCATCTTAATCGCATTGTTAGCAAATACCGGAGTTTGGAAGGTCGGTTTTCATCGTTGGTTATACCGTTGAGATCCTTGCGTCGAGGGTAAGATCTATGTACCCTTTTTATTGTCTTTCCTTTAAGTTGGTTAAACCCTAATACGGGATTTGGGGGTTTTTGAGTAGTTTGTGATTTGGTAGCATTTGTATGTTGTATGATAGGAGGAGGTTTCGTAGAAGAAGCTTTTTGATACAGCTGTAGAGACCGCCTGATAGTTGTGCTTTCCAGGTAGGATTTCCTACTCAGTATTAGTCCCATAATGGGATGATTGTTGATATGTTGAGATTGATTGTTTGATATAGTAATTGTATTGTGACGGCCGTGATTGTGATTGTGATTGTTTGTCTATGGTTCTCGAGATGCGTTCTCGGCTGAGTGGAGTCACTTGCGGGAGTGGCTTCATGCCCTAGTTTCGCCCTTCGTGGAACCCGCCACGGAAGGGGATGTGCACATTAATGGATAGGGTTATCGCTCGGTATGATGAGCGGGGCTTAGGTGGGAACGGCTGCGGTCCCCCACTCGCGGTAATGGGTCCAAAGGACGGTCGGTGATTGAGATTGTTGGGATAGGTGTGATTGTGTGTGTGTGTGTGTGACAGTTAAGCTGTCTGTTTATCTTATTATTGATATATTGAGTTGTGTGATTAGTACTGACCCGGTTGTTGTTTTGTAAAACCTGCGGTGATCCATTCGAAGATGGTGAGCAAATAATGAGCGAGTTTGAGTTGAGTAATCGGGATAGTGGGATGTGCAACCGTCGACGATAGAAGTCTTCCGCTGTAGTCTTTTAGTTTTATGACATTTCATGTATTTCAAAGAGATTGGTTTTAAGAACTTGTACCCGTATTTTGGGATTTGGTTTCGGTTGTACTTTTCACTAAAGTTATATCATTTAAGTTGTTTCGTTATTGTCTTATGAATATCATGCCTCGGGTAACCGAGATGGTAGCATCCTTATACCTGAGTGGTCCTGGTAAGGCACTTGGAGTATGGGGGTGTTACAGTTGTAATGTTGTTGATCTGTATCATATTGGTGTTGGTAACTGTTGTTGTATAATTGGTTGGTTGTGTTTGTCTGTTGTTCGCGAGGTGCGTCCTTGTCTAAGTGGAGTCACTTGCGGGAGTGGCTTCATGCCCTTGATTCTCCCCTTGTGGTTCCTGCCAAAAGGGGGATGTGCACATTAAGGAACTTGGGTTTTCGCTCGGTGTTGATGAGCGGGGCTTAGGTGGGAACGGCTACGGTCCCTCACTGGCGGTGAGGATTACAGGTTGTGGTTGTAATCTGGCAGGACTAGACCTTCAGGCTAGTCAAGTGTGTGGAGATGTGATGGAGTTGGGTGATTGTATGTATTGTTGTTATTGTTGATCTTATATTATGTAATCAGTAACTGACCCCGTTTATTGTTTTAAAAATTGTGTGATCCATTTGGAGATGGTGAGCAGTTCTTGAGCAGGTATGAGATGGACGCGCATAATATAGCTGGGATTGAGTCAGAACATGTCAGTAGAGTCTTCCGCTGTGTCGTTGAACTTATATTTCTTTTTAGTTGGTTTTGATAGTTTGGAACAGATGTATTTCACATTACAGTTTTGGGATTTTGGTTATGTAATCACTTAAACTTATTTATATAAGTATGTTCTTTTATGGTCAATTTGATATATATTGCCTCGGGTAACCGAGATGGTAGCACTTCCATGCATTAGGTGGTCTTGGTAAGGAAGCTTGGTGTATGGGGGTGTTACAGTGGTTTTGTGTCAGGATCTCGAGGGTACGAATGTTTGCCTGAATTTCGACGTTGTCGGCGTACTGCTTAGAAAATTCAACGGTACTTTCATCCTAGGTAGTGATGCTTTTTGGGTCGAGTGAATAGTACCATTGACGAGGAATTGGCTTTAGGGAGGACGAGAAAATCACGGTGAAGAGTTCTTACTTAACGCCCTTGATGGACATATAGTCTTTGAAGGCTCGAATATGGTTAAGTAGATCTTCGACCCCTTTGAATTTGAGCACATCGGTTAAACTAAAGTTGTGGTAGTTGATACCCAAAAGGTTTGAACCGACGGTTGGTTCTCAATGTCGATGTTATTCCCTCGGACTAGGAGTTTCTCTTCCAATAGTTTGAGCCTCTTCTCAGTTTCAGTTCAGAGTGGAGAGTGGGGTTCCCCAGTTTCCTTGTTCTCCAGGGTGTCGATACGGGTCTCGACACGGTCCAGGGTGACTTTGAGAGCTGTGAACCGGCTAGCTAACTGGGCGGTTGTGAGATCTCCATTGTTGTCATTGTTGTTGTTGGACGAAGTTGAAGACGGGACCATTATCTAAGGTATAAAATGGCTTACGTTACATCTCAATCCGACACGGGTCAATGACTAGACGTAGAAATTACGAACAAGGACGAAAAAGCATCTTGGACAGACAAGACGAGGGTGACCGTGTATGGTGCCTCGGTGCTGACTCGATTGTTGGTGTGACGGTGTTGACTAGACTTTGGCTCAAGCCCAGCATGTTCACGTAACGTCGTTGAACGGGTCTTGACAGCGAGACGACTCATAAGTGAAGACCCATAAGTACGTTTGTTTTGACTCGATAGATAGGAGGCTGAATTGGAGTGGTGGACTGAAATCTTCGAAAATAAAAATTTTCAAAAATAGATTTATTGTTTGTAGACGGTTCTCAAAAATAGGAATTTCCAAGAAAAAAAAGGTATGTTGAGTTGAAGCGGTTGTCTTAATATTATTTTCAAAAGACGGTTTGAGGTAAAGTTGTGACGACTTTAAAACGGTATGTTGTTTCCAAAGACAGGTTTTCGAAATTCAAAGGGTGCGTGTTTTGAAAATCGAGGTTTGAAAAGTTTGCAATTGTTATGGTCCTGAAAACAGTGCGTCGTTCTCAAAGGCGATTTTGAAATGGTCTTGAAAACGGTGCGTCGTTCTCGGGATTTGAAATGTACATTATATCGGTGCGAAAGTGCTTTTTGAAACGGTTGTGAAAAACCGGATTTTGAAATCGTCATTACGACGGCATAAAAAGGTGCTTTGAAACTGTTGTGAAAAATCGGGTTTTGAAATCCTCATTACGACGGCATAAAAAGGGTGGTTTTTGAACCGGTCGGCAAAAGACCGAAGTTTCGAAATCGTCATTACATAGGCGTGAAAAGGTGTTTTAGTAATTTTGAAAATGACACGGAAGGACTTATGATCACATAGCACATAAGCACTCGCAGTTCATTATATTATGCATAATGATGACACGGGTTTTGGTTTAATTAGGGTGGTTACACACCAAGCGATCAATCCCCGATCTTCAAGAGGGATGCCAATCCGAACAAAATCTATAAGGTTGGTGCCTTAGCCTCATTCACGTAGGAATGAAGTGAAAGCTCTTTGACGAAACAAAAGAGTGTAACGTCAACGATATGCTTGACGCAATCGGGAGTCAAAACGTGGGGATGAGAAAAAAAGTCTCGCCGACGTGACGAGGTGGTTGATAAAGCTTAAGTTGTGGGCCCGGACAAAGAACCCGACTTATGACCGAAATATCAATTAATGCACTTTAACACGAGCTCATTCAAGTTTTACCATCTAAGGATCATGAAGACACAAGTGTCCTAGTTTTCCCCAGCGGAGTCGCCAATCTGTGGACATGGGCCACCCGCACGCGAACCTGCGGATGTAACGGCGGTCTGAAAAGCCATGTTTGGTGACGTAGAAATGCTTTCGAGCGGATCGCTTTAGATCGGATGGTTTCGTCTCGGTGAAGGTCTCGAGACAATGCAAAGATGTTCAGAGTCACCACCAAGCAATTGTGGGGGGCTTGGACACCGTGCGAGATCCACTTTATACATTGGTCAAACAAAGCATGAAGCGGTGCTTGACACAGATACTAAAGATAAGGACTCATCCGCCTTTAGCATTCTATATCTAGAATGACTCTCGTTGCCATAGATAAGGTCATCCACTATCCAAAGGTTCTGAGTAAGGGGTAAGGGTACGTATTGGAAAGCCCTTTTATAATACCCCGTATTTTATAATTATATAAATTATAATATATTCTAAGGGTCATGTTATAAGACGGGATAATGATAATGATAATGATAATGATAATGATAATGATAATGATAATGATAATGATAATGATAATGATAATGATACATGGCATTATATTCTACAAATTATATACATATTCCACCTCATCCTCTACCACTCACCTTATCCCATAAAAACTCACCTTATCCCATAAAAATCTACACTCATCTTATCCACAATCACATCATAACCCACCAAAAACAAATACAGAGAGAGATAGAGAGAGAGAGAGAGAGAGAAAGAAGAGAACTCAAGAGATCCCTAATCCTTGTATGACTCTATTATGAATGTTTTGAGTCTTAATTATCTATGTAATTAGTGGTAGGATCGTGGTTAAGCACATAAGAATAAGATTAATATGTTTAATTTTAGATCTAAAAGTTCAGCACTTCGTAGGGTTGATTGGTCATCTGATTTGGGGGTCTTAAATTATTTATCTTTGCAAAGTTTTGGCATAGACTAGGGTTTATTTCAAGTATAATTTATGTCTGTCAAATATCGTTGGCTGATTCCTTACTAGTTGTCCTGGGTGATTTGTTTATGAACATGTCGATAAAAGTCCGCGAATTTGATTATATTGTAGAAAATGATTCTAAAACCTAAGTTAGGAGTCAAATCTTTTACGGATCTTTATTTTATACCAAATTTGGAGAGTCTAAATAATGTTAGGCTTTGACTTTGCTTTAAAGTGATTTGTTAAACTCGTTTTATTAGCAAATACTTTTTATGGGAATAATTTTGTCGGTTGTTTTAAATCTCCCTAGAAATCCTTAAAACGTTTGGAATTTGGGAAAGTACCACGGTGTATGATTTATACATAAGAGTCTTAGGGTCCTGACCAATTGGCCTTGCATCGTTTCAATTTTTCTAGAATTAGTTATGAATTTTATAATGAGGCTGTTCTGTTTTTTTTTTTTTTTTGGGAAATGTAAGTAGATTTCATTAATCAGAAAAATTATCCCATTACATCAATATGAGTGACCCAAACTAGGTAATGAAACTATAAGGCTGGGTACCTCATAGCTTCTTCACCCAGTCAAGTACAGACCTAGTAGTACACTTAAGATCAAGCATCTGCAAACGAGCTCTAACATCTTGCTTCACCTTCTGAACAAGACACACAGGTTTCATTACAACATTGTATATCCTACAAGTATTACGATGTTGCCACAAATGATACATGAGACT
Source organism: Silene latifolia (assembly GCF_048544455.1). Classification (NCBI taxonomy): domain Eukaryota; kingdom Viridiplantae; phylum Streptophyta; class Magnoliopsida; order Caryophyllales; family Caryophyllaceae; genus Silene; species Silene latifolia. The sequence continues at coordinate 201,959,117 of NC_133538.1, read as the reverse complement.
TGCAAGGATGACCCCAATTATCTTCTTCTTAGTAGCAGAATGAATTCTCCATTTGATCCACCACTGAAAACAGTCATGTGCAAGGAGCAGTACATTGCACCACAGCTGCACCAGCAAATGACATTGTTTACTGAATGCACAGCCAAAAAAAGAAGTGACTGTGATCCTCTGCCATAACTCCACACACATCACAACAGTTAGTGTCAAGGATCCCCATCCTTACCAAACGATCCTGAGTAAGTAGCCTGTTCTGTGCTACTAGCCAGCAGAAAAAAGAATGCTTGGGACAGATCTATTTATTTAAAATCCAAGGAAACCAGGCAACCTTATCAGTGAGAGGTTTCAGAAAGAAATACCCTTTCTGAGCTGTGTAAGGTTCACCCGTGGAAAGTAAAGTCTTGAGCTTATTCTTGACCTGGCAAATTTTCCTCCAGGCCCAGCTAGCTCCACTATGAGGTTCATAATCCATCCAGTTAGCAGATTTGATATAGACTGCATGCACCCAACGAACCCACAGATTATCAGTCTTTGGTTGCACCCACCAGACATACGTTCCTATAGTGGCAATGTTCCAAGTATGAAGGTCCCTGAAACCAAGCCCCCCTGTTTCTTAGGTCTACAAATCTTCTCCCAAGCAACCAAGGCAGGGTTCTCCTTGGGATCCTTACCATACCATAGATACTGCCTACATATCTTTTCAATTGCATCAATGACAGTCTTAGGCAAGATAAATATACGAGCCCAGTAACAGTGCAAGGTACTAAGGACAGACTGATCAAAGACAACTCTTCCAAAGATAAGAAAGTTTTCTATACCCCAGGGCTCTAATTTTAGCAACCACATTCTCAATCGCATGCAGTTGCAGTCCATTATAGACAAATAGTTTAGGGGAAACATTAACACCTAAATATCTTAATGGGACTGCACTTCTCTTCATTCCAATAACCTGCTCAATCTCCTGGACTAGAGTAGCAGGAACTCCATTAGTATAGAAGTTGGACTTACCACTATTCATCACCAACCCAGTAGCCTTAGAGAAATAGTTGAAGGCTTTAAGCAAAAGATCAATAGAAACTCTCTCACCCTTGCAAAACATGATAAGATCATCAGCAAAGCAAAGGTGAGTAAGATTAATCCTCTTACATAAAGGGTGATGCCTGAATTTTTTATGCTTTTGAACAATCATCAGAATTCTACTAAGATAATCCAAGCAAAGAGTGAATAAAAGGGAGGAGAGAGGATCCCCCTGTCTTAATCCCCTTTCACCTTTAAAGGGGATGATGCAATGTGTTACTACCCCTTCTTTTTCTCTTTCCCTCAATGGGGAAACTTTTGGGTACTTTAAAGGCTGTTCTGTTTTGGAAAGTCATAAAAGTCGAGTTTAGTCTTCAAAGTTGGAATTACTTACAAGTCGGGATAAGTCTAGGCATGTTCATGAATTGGTTGATTGAGCATGTAGCAATTTTCGATAATCATGCTATGTAGGTGCCGGATGTGTAAGGGATCGGTTTTATTTGTTTTGTTCTTGGTTGTGGAGCACTTGTGCCTGTCGCTAGCTTTGGAGAATTACTAAAAGGTAGGTTAATCCTACTCGGTTTCAATAATGTGTGTGTATATTTGTATGTCTTTTGCATCATTTGCATATTATGAGTTGGATTGCATCATGTGGTAATGCTTGAGGATCTTGGTGAGTTTCTTATGTTGTTGGATTTGCATTATATCATGTGGTTGTTGGCATACATGGGTATGTGGTATGATTGGGATTCATAATATATGAAAAAAGGCAAAATTGGTAAGAGTTATGCATATTCATTATGAAATAGGCATATTGGCATATTGTGATGCATTTAGTGATATATGTAACGGTTGGTGATTGTTGGTGGTGATTCTTGTTGTTGAGGAGACGTAAGACGGTTTGCAGACCGTCTTACGCTTGAGTTGCCTCTTGGAGCTTCCCACTCCAAGAGGGATGTGCACATTAATGACTTGAGTACGGAGGGACTCGTGTGGTTGAGGCGCGACGTCTGGCAGGGGATCTGGTTGGCTCCCGGCCCCGATACGTCTGGGCATGTCCCAGTACCTTTTTGTGAGGAGTGGTTTCATGGGCGTGTACCTGGCACCGGTGGTTATGAGTTCATCTGGGCGTGTCCCAGTACCGACATGGTAATTGTGTAATTGTATCTCATTCATATTATTGGCATGCTACATATTTAATTATCGTGTTGTGTCTTATATTTATTTATTGAAACTGACGTGCGTGTGTCTGTGTAAATTATAACCTATTTTTGGGTAGCCTGTGTAGATCTATATGAAATTTCTGATCATATGGGGAGCAGGTTAACTACAGGTACAGGTTTGTTTGATGTCACGCGGGAGGTGGGACGAGCGTCGGACTTGGAGTCGAGTAGCATAGATAGATAACTTAGATGGTAGACAAGTTGTATAATGTCTAGTTCAAATTTATTATTCATTTATTCATTTGTTTGTAAATCACTAAACTTATTATTTATTTAGGTTGTTTCTTAATTGCAACTCCAATTTCACTGCCACGGAAAACCGAGATGGTAACATCCTCCCTTTACCTTGGCCGGGTAAGAAGGGGGTGTTACACCTTTAATCGGACACCCAATCCCGCCCACGTTAGTTGCCTCTACTGATTGATCGTGGTTGTTAGTGCAAAAGTTGATAAAACGGGTTAAATGCATGAATGTGCATCCATTAGTTTAATCTAACATGTGAAAGTTTGCTAAGTCGGTTCTTTATCCAAGTGTCAAGTAATTGATGTCGAGTTGGATTTAAGTTGATTTGCATACAAAAACGAAAATAAAACATCCATTTACCGAGTTAGGTTTATGGTGCTTAACACGATCCATATATTTAGAAAAAGTGTGTTTAACGATAAAGTGTAAAATGTAAACTCGTCAATCTTATTCATATGCCTTCGGTCATAATCGGGATCGTCCTTGGCGAGTGCTAAAATGAAACAGAACAGTGTCAGGCAGCCTCATTGGGGCGCGAGCCATGTGGTGATGCAAATGGGCATGCCCTGGTTTGTAAAGGATGAAAACAGGAGGTGCATTGGGGTGCATGCTAAGCGACAATCAAAATGGGCCTTCTAGGTTTGCAAAAGGTTGTTAAAACCGATTTAAAAGGTTAGTAAAAACCGCGTTCGTTGAAAAGGTCATTAAGACCGCTTTTGTGCAAATGTTTTGAATTTGGTTTGCATGACTTGGAGCATTTACCACTATGTTGGCAATATACCGCGTGGGGTTCAGATTTGCAAGCTTGACATGAATAGTTTGTAAATAAAATCTGTAAAATGTGTATGCTTAACCGTTTTGTCACCGCACTCGAATTAAGTCGATATGGAATGTATGTTAGCCAAGGATGACATATGATATGGTCAAGATGTATATGAAAATAAAATAAAATAAAAGTGAAAAAAAAGTGTTTGATATGAACTAATTATGTTAAGTTCATTGCTTTGTAATTAGTCAAGATGTGTCATCGTACTCGGATAAAACCGACATGGTATAAAGAACCAAGAATGATTATGAATATGACTAAAATGCTTGCACATGTGAATAAATGAAGAAAAGGATAAATGAAAGAAATGGGTGTTTAATTACCCATTAATTTACAATTAACCAACAATATCATCGACTCATGGAGCAAACCGTCATGGTATAAAGAACCAAGGATGATTTTGGTAATGGTCAAAAGTATTTGTCATGAAAATGAATTAAAATGGATTAAAATGATAAAAAAAACATAAAAGAAAAGAAGGAAAAATAAGACAAAATATTGAAGGAATGACGAACTCAAACACATTTCCGTTCTGAACTAAGTTGCCCATTGGGGCACGAGGTCCATAGCGACACAATGAGCCTCTGTTTTAGACCAAAACTTGGTTTTGGCTCGATCTTTCCATGTTCGTGTTATACATGTTTTATGTTTATAAAGTCGTAAAAACATTAAAAACATGAAGTGAAGAGTTTGTTACACCCTCATACTTACATGTTCGGTTGTTTGACGAGAATCGGTAAAGTATTAAACTTGTGAGTCAGAAAACTCGTTTTAAAAACCAATTTGTGAGAAGAGAGTGTTGCTTTGCATTTGTTGTTGCTTGTGTGTAATTGACCGAAGTGGTCGGTCAAGTGTTTTTATGCACGATGACGATACCAAACAAAGTGTGTATGGCTCGTATTTTGGATCGGTAGGTCTGAAACACGTGTCGGTTTTTTACTTAAGAAGTCAAGTCTAGAATTTTAAGGGAGAAAAGAGGGGCGGACACTCGCATAGTTGTAAATGAGGGTGCAAGAGGGGTATTTAGAGAGGAATGAGTGGTGTTGGTTGCTTTCGGTACGTTTTTGGCGACGTGGCCACAAGGAGCCCTGGTTGGGGCGCGAGCTCTTCTGCGACGCAAGGGGACGTCCTGTCCTTTTCGTAAATATGGATTTTGATCTTTGTTCCATCCTAGGTTTTGTTAGGATATATTTTGTGGCTTATAAAAATGTACCGTGTACATTAGTATGTGGGTGTTATTTGGGGTGGGTTTTTTATGTGCTTGAGTCGGGTTTGACCCTTGTTGAGTCAGGATTTGAATTTTGAGTCGCCTTTGGGCCCGGTGTCGATTTTAACTCTAATAGTGTCGTTGCGACCCCGTCGTCATGCATAAAACATTCTAGGTATTTTCAAAATGTTTTAAATGTCTTTTATTTTCGAAATCGGTTTTGGAACTTTGCGACCCACAGTCATGCCAGTTATTGATTAAACGCAGCTATTTTCGAAACATGTTATAGTCCAATAATCATCGGGTGTTTTTTAGGGATTCCGTAAATACCGAGTATCTATAACGTGTATTAGACTTTAGTTTCACATGCATGCAAAATGGATAATGCCATCTTGTTGGCATTTCATAGGCACTTTCACGTGACACTAAAGACCATGATGGCTCTGGAATTCGCTAAGAGAAGTTCTTCGTTTTGGTTTTGGGTTTTTACGGGAACGAAAGGGGATTCTAGAAAAGGGAGAGGCAATGATAGTGTAACAACCCCATAAGTCGGGCGGCCTCCCTTAAGACCATCATAACCCTTGGAGGTGTCGCATGACATGGTTTTGAAAGTTTGTAGTGCGAACAAATGAAATAAAGCGATTAAACATAGATAAGTTTAATGTTAAGAATAGTTTAGATAAGTTTACATGTTCAGGGATTAAAATAGAAATCCTAAGTTATACAACCCAATCGAAACAAATGGAGTCTAGAGTCAAAAAGCTAAGAAAAATAAAGGGTGACGACACGCAAAACGAGGACCGCTCTCAAGCCTTCAGGCGAAGTATGAACAAGATACCTGTCAAGCCGATGCTCGACATATTAGCGGAAATCATCATATGGTTCACTACAGATATTTGAAAACACTTTGGTTAGCTTCAATAATACAAATGCCTACTAAATCGTATGTGTGTGACAAGCTAAATGATTATGACATGAAATGAAGATGCAACAATGCAAGTTATTAAAACTCCATGTCTACTCCATATCTAACCCAGTGACGGCATCAGAACATTGGCACCAACAGCCGGACCGCAGTCCATGCCAAAGTACTCGGGACACACCCGTGGTACCGGACCCGGGCGCTAACCGGATCCCTGGCAGGCGTCGTGCCTCAACCACACGAGTCCCTCTAAACTCCGATCATTAACGTGCACGTCCCTCTTGGAGTGGAGAAGCTCCAAGAGGGGACCCAAGTGTAAGAAGGTTTCCCAACCACCTTACGTCTCCTCAACAACAACCAATATGATACTCAAATCCTCAATTCACCACCTCAAACATCCACAATAAACCAAGTATGCACAATATCGCAAATAAGACTTTCCACACAATAATAAACCATCTTATGACAAGAATCCACATATTTACCAATACACCAATTAATCAATTGAAAAACTTCCCAATTCATGTTATAATGCAAATAAGTGATACCATGATGCCAAATCCTCTTACCCATTCATAAGATATGATGAACACCCAACATTAGTTTACAACCAAACTCTAATTACTTACTTAATCATGTTATCATGCAACTGCCACATGTATTATGTAATTCATGACCACTAATGCAAGAGCAAACACTCATATTATCAAAGCTAAGTAGGGAAACCCTACCTCTTGCAAATATCCAAGTATTTAGGCAAGCAAGCTAGAAGGGCTCCTCAATGAAGTCTCCTCCTACATAACTAATGACTAACTATCACCACAACATATTACAACAATGATAATACTAATTCCCCTTAATTAACCCACTTAACTGGTCAAACTCCTAATTAAAATCTCATAAGACAACATACTAAGGAATTAGGGTTTATTAATTAAAGAATAAAGGAAAAAGAGTGAATGCATACTTACAAATGTAAACAAATGACAGAGGATGTGAATTGGAGAATCAAATCTTCAAAGTATGGGCAAGATCTTGAGTGGATAAGGTTTGAGAGGATTTTTGGGGATTTTTAGAGATAAAGAAGATAGGGTTTATGAGTGAAAGTGAGTGGAAAAATCTGAAAAGAGTGCTTAAATACAAAAGCTCAATAACAAAGCCCACACACGGAAAAGGAATAAACAGCAACACTCGGTCGAGTGCTCGGTGGCACTCGGTCGAGTGCACCAGCCACTCGGACGGGTGACTCACAATTAGAGTCTGGTACAATGCCTCAAGGGGTACTCGGTCAGCATACCCAGTCGAGTAGGGTACCACTCGGTCGAGTACTCAGCTATACTCGGCCGAGTGCACCACTGGAAAATACGGGGTATTACAGATAGATATAAAATAGTAGACTATTAGTATAGAAAAGTACAAAACCATCCACTCTTATGGGATTTTCCTCTTTTTTTTACGTTTGTTTAGTTTAGAGTAGAATCAATACATGTATATAAAGTAGGAACTTTTCGAGCGATATTAGAGAGTCCAACTATTTTAGAATTCCTACCAAGAGTAGATTTCGATATTTTTTTTAATAAAATTATCCTAATAAAAATAGATTTCTTAATATTTTAATAAAATTATCCTAATACAAGTAAATTAAATTTGTTTTAATAAGATTATTCTATTATAAGTAGGTGATACTCAAAATACACAATGTAACTAATTATATGTTATATTAATAACATAAACGTTATTCGTATACTATATCTTATACTTCATTAGTCATACTAACTGAAAAGTTAACTAAAACCTAAAAAAATAGCTTAAAAGGTAACTGAAAATTAAGAATGATAATTTAATTGATTAAGTAAAAAATATTTAGCAAACTAACGAAACGTAGCTGTTTTTTTTTTTTTTGTAAAATGATATAAAAAGACATAATAAGTTCTCTATATTTTATATTATAAATTGGAGGAATAAAAAACATAGGTAACTTATTTCTCATTGCTACTCTTATTTTGGTAAATAATTTATCTATCAAATATTACAAAAAAAAAATTAAGATAATTGAAATTTTGGTCAAAAGCTTATTTCTTTGAAACAAAGCCTAAATATGAGATTTTTCATGATCTCCCGATCTTCCTCATATCTAATTAATTACTTCTTGTTTTTTTTTTCTGCCAATGTTTACTTAGTTTTGACCCTATTGTTAGGAGTTGATCTCAAGTTCCTTTTTTTTATTCTCCATTATAGCTATTGGTTCAAAATAAATATTAACAATTAGGCATTGTAACACAAGGTATATATATATATATATATATATATATATATATATATATATATATTCTAAAATCATGAAGAACGGAACAAAAAATTATTGTTAACTCTACAATAAGAAAAAAACATTTGTCTTGAATGTAGCAAATATAAATATATTTTTAGGCTCAAATTGAATTTTAAATCGTGCCAACCATGGGTGTTATATATGGGTAGAATAATATAAAAATTATTTGAGAAAGCTGTAAAATAGACGAATATATGGCATTTAAATTGAACGAAACTATTTAAGATCTCTCCAAGTTGTAGCGGTTATGGTTTTGAAAATTTTTACCTGCGACAAGTAGGGACATGTAATTTTTCTATTAAATACGGGTATGAGAAGGCCTACATCCGTCATGTCTTATCCCCCATATGACATCCTTGCTTTTAGGAGTTATTTTTTGTTTTCATTATGCGGGATTTGGTAGAGTGTTTTACTTAGTGTAGACTTTGGGAGCAAGATTCATTATCTTTTAGGAATTTCGCACTAAATGTACTTCATCCTCATTGCTTCTACACAATCGTCAAAACGGAAGTTTGACCATGATTTTCGACATATTAATGGTCAAAGTTATAAAAGTTTGACCTCTAAGAAGCAAGGTGGAAGATGTTTAAGAAGGGAAGCGAGTATATATGATGAATTTTTTAATATAACTCATAAGGGTATGCTCTACCAACTGTGGTATGCCGGTTATGTTGTTGAGGAACATTAACTCCGTAAGAGGGTTATCTAATGGGATCTGTCTTATTATCAATCACCTTGGAAAATTCATAGTAGAAGCGAATATACTTACGGGTTCCAAAGTCGGCAAAAGGTACTGAACCCGAAGATAGTTATGACTTCCTCGGATACTGATGCGTGTTATTTATATGATGTTTTACATCCCATTTTACACGCATTTCAGAGCTCATTCTTGTAGTTTGTGCTACATTTCTCCCTATTTCCGTCTACTTCCGTATTTTGTACATTATTGCAGAAATGTGAAGAATTCAACGGGAAATCAAGCCAAATCCGTCCCCGAGTAAACTGCATTGCAAATGACGTAAAGGAATCACTTAAGGAACGAGCTTGGTGCGCAATCCAAGGCCCAAAAGACAAGTCCACGAGTTTCAAGAAGTCAAGTAGCAGCTCCATTAGTCGATCGACCATCACCTTGATCGATCGACCAATGTTCGGGTTCCGAAGCTACTTGTTCTTTGAGGAGCGATCGATCGACCACCTTATCGATCGATCGACCAGATTGCTATTCCGGCGAAATTAGAAGACCAAGAAAGCGCAAGCCCATGATGCTAGGTTTAGGAAATAAGATGTTACGTTATTTGCTATATAACGTAACATAAAACATTCAGTTTGATCATCCAAGTTTTTACGACAATTTCACACAAGAAACTTTCAGTTTGATTCATCGAGTAATTAGGGTTTGGAACATCGTTTTAGCATTGGAATTCTTTTCTTGTTCTTAATCTTTCCTCTGAAATCTCGGTATTCCTTCCGCCTAATTCCAGTTTATTGTTTTACTTTCATCATTAGTATAGATTTGCTAGTTAGTATCCCGAAAGCCAATTATCGTATTATCGCTGTTTGTTATTTACTTTAAGCATGAATTCAGTAATCGTTATTAGTTTTATTGTTGTTATCACTTTCATCATGAGTAGCTAATTCTTTAGTGCTAGGATGTAGGCGATTTATGGCATAGGCGGCAATAGATTTTACACGGACTGTCTCGCGTGTTGGTCGATCGACTGACATTGTCAGTCGATCGACTGACCTCGTAGGGTTTTATTTTCGTTTTAATTGAATTTAATCTTGTGTTTAACGAATCGAATGCATGCGACCAGTTAGATACCTATTTTGTGACCGACCCATTAGATCGAAAGATAGGGAACGTTATTTGACCATCATTTAAATCGACTAAACTGTGCTAAGATCGAGAGATAGGTATAGTTTAGACCGTTAGTCACTTTTCTGGACGAAAGTTAGTATTAGTGACATTAGGGACCTATAGCGAGATCGAAAGATGCTATTTGTTAAGAGTAGACCGAGAGGACCTCTTTATCTCCCGCCTTACCCATGTTTGATTGGACCGACTTAGTTTCTTTGCCCGCCGAAGCTATAATGAACCGACCATCCTAGTACCCTTCTTTTTTTTTTAAATCGTTTATTTAGTTTATCATCTTTGTTCACTTTTAGCTGTAGACCAATTCAATTCAACCCCCACAATAGTTACCTCGATCGAACTTAAATCAACTAAAATTTACATCCGCCTCCTTGTGGTTCGACACTGTTACCACTAGCCTAGGTTAGTCTTAATAGGAATTATAAATTTTATCTTTGGTACTCACAACGACGGGTATCAAATTTTGGCGCCGTTCTTCGGGAGGCAATAGTCCTAATTTTAGTTGTTTTTATTTTTAGTCTTTCTTAGTTTAAGGGACATCCGTTCCTTAAACTTTTCTTATATTCTTTTTGTAGTTTCTTCTTATGCGCAGGTCACGGGGTGGAGAATTAGTACCGTTGAACCCTGAGCTTGAAAGATCCTTGCGCGAGTTGAGACGAACACAAAGGATACTACCGACGAGAGGAAGAGCCGAGTATTCTGTCAAGCTATCACGAGAACGAACTGTCAAGATAATCCACCATCTTCGCCCGTTTCCACTTCTTCACCGAGACAGATTACTTCTCCGGAAATTCCAGTCATGGCCGAGGAAGCAAGTATAGCTAGTTATTCCGAGCCGACAGTAGATAACTTATATAAGGGGTTCGAGCTACCAGGTGATGCCAGGAAGTTCGAACCAAAGCCCCGCCTACATCACTATGGTTGAGAGAAACCAATTTGGGGGAGCTGCAAATGAAGATGCGGCTAAGCATATGGAGACCTTTATTGACTCTGCTGTTCCATACCCCCACCACCGGGCGTGACCCAAGACCGGATCAAGGAGACTATGTTCATCTTCTCCCTTCACGATCTTTGCAAGGGAGTGGTATAGAGATCTGGACCGAGCCGTTCAAGGGATCACTGATTGGAATACATTGGCATTGGCGTTCTACAAGAAGTACTTATCTGCTTCAAGGACGATCGCTATTAGAGCTCAAATCACGGGCTTTAAACAAGGGCCGGATGAGAATTTCCACGAAGCATGGGTCCGATTTAAGAAGGCAGTGCGAACCATACCGCACCATGGGTTCGAAAAATAGAGTTTGTGCAATCATTTCTACAATGGGTTGTACGACGATCGAGGGCCATTTTGGATCTTTGCAGCCCAACGGAGATTTGCTTTGAAAATTTGGGAGCAACCAAGGGGTGGAAGATCATTGACGATCTAGCTACCCACAAGGCCGAGTATGGGAATTCTAGAGGGAACCGGAGGAGAGCCGATGAATCCTCCTCTGTCCGCGCTTGAGGCTCTTACCGCGAGATTTGACAAGTATGAGCTAGGAGGAGCTTCCAAAGGTGGGATGTACCAAGTCAATCGTGTGTCGACGGTCCCTTCGTCTGTGAAAGGTGTGGAGGTGAGGGCCATATCTCGAAAAACGCCTAGTCCCTTTGAATCTTGTCTTTGCTTTCAACACTATAGGCAGACCAACACCTACTATGAGCCGAACACCCACCCGAACTTGAGTTGGAGGAGCCAAAATGTCCTTAACCCAACTCAAGCTCCGCCAAAAGAACAACCCTATATACCCCCTCATCAAAAGCAACAACAATATCGTAAACCTCCTTATGTGCCACAAGAGCAACAATCGCAGAATTCTGAATTTTTCGAGCTTAAGAACCTGTTGCTAAAGGAGTCCCAAGCAAGAGAGGCCGGGATGAAGTTACTAGAGAGCCAAATTGCTCACCAAGGCTAGCAAAAGTAACACTCGAGCTCCCGGACACTTACCTACTCAACCGAAACAAAAGGAGACCCTAAATGCCATCACCTTGAGGAGCGGGTCCACCCTTGATGGTCCTGCCATGGTCGAGGACGCTGTTGAAAAAGATGAGCCGAAAACAAGTCAAGAGAAAGCTTCAACGAACAAATCAAAGGAAAAGACGTCGCCAGGTATTTGGTCGATCGACCGATATACCTAGTCGATCGATCAAGCACGGGTTACAGAGCTTCGAATCAGACATCTCGATCGATCGGCGAGGAGAGTGGTCGATCGACCGAGATCGGCTGCGATCTCAAGAATTTCGTCCTTTAATGCCAAATAACCTACGAGACCACTTGTTTCGGGGTACTACGGTCCCGAAGATTTTAGGACAAGACCCGAGTGTCTTGATGGGTCGATCCCGGTCCCAAAGTTCGACCCAATGATGGTTAATGGTTCTCATTTGAGACGGTCCGAGGAGGGGTCTAGCTTCAACAAAGAGAAGGTGACGGACATTCACCTAAGTCCAAGGACGCCCAAGCGTGCGTGAATTGGAGGAGAGGGCTAAGGTACTCCTCACATGCCCCATATCCGGAGAGACTCGTCTTTGTGAAGGAACAGTATCTTTCAAGTAAGTTTGAGAAAGTTATCCGTAGTCTGAATGTACAAGTCCCCTTCCTTGAGTTAGTTAACCAAGTGCCCGCTTATACTAAATTTATGAAACAACCGTTGTCCAAAAAGCGGTCACTTGAAACAAAGGCACACTGTGTCGCACTCACCAAGGAGTCTTGCTCCTATCTGTCTCACACTGCGCCCCATAAGTTAGAGGACCCGGTAGCTTTTCTTTCCTTGCAAAATAGGTACCTTCTCAATTGAGAAGGCATTGTGTGACCTAGGGGCTAGCATAAGCGTCATGCCCTTGAGTTTAGCTAGGAGGCTTAAGTTGACCCGGTTTGCTATCACGACATGACAGATTCGAGATGGTGACCGATCTGCGGTCGAGCCTATAGGAGTCCTAGAGGACATACCCGTCCAAATAGGGAAGTTTTTCTTCCCTGTTGACTTTGTTGTCCTTGATATGCCTGAGGATGCCCATATACCGATCATCCTAGGAAGGCCATTTCTGCACACTGCTGGTGCAGTTATGACGTAGGCTCTGGAACTTTGACCTTCAAAGTTGGGAAACATTCTATCATTTTTGCCCAACCTGCTAAAAAGAAGGATCCCATGTGGCCTGTTACTTGTAATACGGTCTCTGAAAAGAAATTGTACTTTGTGCTTCCTGAATTGCCTGTCCCTATCACTACTGCTGTGTTAACCCCTCCGCCCCAGATTGGTAGCAAGAAGGAGGAAGAATCTGTTGTTTTAGATATTGCAGGAGCTGGTTTGGGGAAGGAAGTGCTACAAGTTGTGCCAGCTGTAAAGAAGCCTATCATTCAAAGAGGAGGCCTTGGATGCCTAAGCTATGGGACTGATGAGGAAGTGGAAGATGAGCCAACCAAGGTGAGATTGTCGACTTGGATTCCGTTGAACCCAACGAAATTCTTGATTGGGGAGCTGACAAAGTTGATCCGTTGAGCCCTCCGACTGTCGAAGCTAAGAAGGGTGCAGCTGATGAGATGAGCACCATTGAGGCTACCTCTAGTAGCCAGAAGCCGACGAAGTGGGCCATACCGTGGTCCTTCTTGATCAACTATTAGTTGATCGATCTCGTTATAAACTTCATTTTATTTGCTTTGTTAAGACATTTTTATTATTTTTTTTGTGTGCGCGAAAACTTCGCTTTTATTTTGTTTGCTTAGGATTTTCAAGTACTTTAGACTTTTTTCTGGGTTTTGCGAAATTTTGGGAGCATATTATTGTGTACTTGCAGGTGTTTTAGAGCTTGTTAGCTCAAATCATTGAGCAAAAACGAAGAAATAAGGAGTACAAGAAGATTTCTTTCGATCGATCGACCGCCATCATGGTCGATTGACTGAGTTGCGCTTTCCGGGAGCTTCGTTCTGTTCATCTAGTCGATCGATCGCCCCTATAGGTCGATCGACCGTAGACAATGTTTGTACTGTTCACGACCTCTCCCTTGTCTTGTGTTTGGTCGATTTGCGGACTTAAGGGAGTTTTCTACTCCACTTTATTTTCCGTCAAATTATTTATCTCTTCTATTTTCTCATTTGTGCACAATTTTACCGCTTCAAAAATTGTTTTCTCAGTCTTATGCGTGGTATTTTCTGTCTTTCAGGCACTCTTATTGGTAGCATCATGCTAGCTCACGAAACCTCCTAGCTCACGCTGGTTTGGGGAGGTTTCCTTTGCGCTTAAAGTCTTGTGAGTTCCATATCTTTCCTTTGTGTCTTGCTTGTTTATTTTCTCGCAAATTCCCATTTCTCTTTCCTTCATTACATGATTTTGCACAATGGGGACATTGTGCGATTTGGTTTAGGGAAGGGTTTTGCGTCGCATATCATTTGCTTGCATTCACGTTCAATTTTGTTTTACATTGTTTATTTCATTTCTCTTATATATACAGAAAAATTCAAAAAAAAAAAAAATTGAAAAATTTCAAAAAATTCCATAAAATGCACGTTTATTTTAGCATATAGGTCGAGTCGGAACGGTAGTATTTCTATGATGATTTTGCATTTGCACCTGTTTTGCCTGAGCCTTGCTAGATTAACATGTTATTAGTAGAATCGTATATGCATATCTACGAGTTTTCGTTACATTCTTCTTTGAACTTGAGACTTGACTTTGATTTTTAGCAAACTACATCATATTTCTGAGAATTAGAGCCTATAACTGGTGACATTCATGACCGGTTTAATTAGGAATGTGAGTAGTACTCCTTATGAGACATGTTTCCTTAATTTGCATGAATATGAATTTGATCTACTTAATACCTGTATGCATTCGGTTTGTGGTTTGTTGACACATGTGGTAGAGGTTGCCTTTTCTCATTTTACCCATGAGCTTCACACTGCCAAAAATAGCCTTTTTGTCCCATTACTACATCCTACATTTAGCCTGTCCCTCGTCAAGCTAGTAGTCTGTGTTCTTGGGATTGTTACTCGTTTTTGGTGGCATTTGCTCTGTTGAGATGATGATTGGAAAATGAAAAAGGAAAGAAAGAAACAAAAGAAAAAGGAAGAAAAAATGAAAAAAAATGATTCGAAAAAGAAATGAAAAAAGAGGTTTTGATTGTTTTAAGCGATCGATCGACTGCCAAATATGGTCGATCGACTGAGATTCGAGGAAGAAGTCAATTCGCATAATTTAATCCTTATCTTTTGGCGATTTTTGCTCCCATGTTTCATTGATATCCTATGGGGAGTTTATTAATTTGATAGTTTGGAGATTGTGAGTTTTGTGCTTGCTATAGCACCGTTTCGCTTGATTATGAGCAAGAAGTTGGATGTTGCCACCTGGTTCCGTTTTGGTACTAGCTTGATCACCTGTACCTCCACTTTACCATAAAATGTTTTGCCTCTTCTTACCCATACCTCACATATCCCATATATACCTCGGCATGTGTCATTGGTCATCTGTTTGGTTGGAATGCGTATGCACGGTCGTAGAGGTCATTTTCATACTTTATTGCTGGCATGTTTTCATAGGTCGTAGTTAGGTGAGAGTCACTACAAAATTAATTCTTTCTATCTTACATATATATCACCTGTGCTTAATGAGTGATTTGAGCGACCCACGAGAGTCCAATTTGATAAGTCTCTACAGTTGACGGCTCAGCAGTCTTTAACGACCTCATAACTCGTTTGCATGATTCACGTTACTAGTTGATTGTTGGTTGTGCATTAAATTGGTTTAGGCTTAAGAGTTTGCATTTCGCTCTGAGATTGAACTCGTTCCATTAGGTCATTAGATCGAGTCTAGTTCTTTCTTGGGGACAAGCAAGGGTTTGGTTTGGGGAAGTTTGATGCGTGTTATTTATATGATGTTTTACATCCCATTTTACACGCATTTCAGAGCTCATTCTTGTAGTTTGTGCTACATTTCTCCCTATTTCCGTCTACTTCCGTATTTTGTACATTATTGCAGAAATGTGAAGAATTCAACGGGAAATCAAGCCAAATCCATCCCCGAGTAAACTGCATTGCAAATGACGTAAAGGAATCACTTAAGGAACGAGCTTGGTGCGCAATCCAAGGCCTAAAAGACAAGTCCACGAGTTTCAAGAAGTCAAGTAGCAGCTCCATTAGTCGATCGACCATCACCTTGATCGATCGACCAATGTTCGGTTCCGAAGCTACTTTTGTTGAGGAGCGATCGATCGACCACCTTATCGATCGATCGACCAGATTGCTATTCCAGACGAGAATTAGAAGACCGAGAAAGCGCAAGCCCATGATGCTAGGTTTAGGAAATAAGATGTTACGTTATTTGCTATATAACGTAACATAAAACATTCACTTTGATCATCCAAGTTTTTACGACAATTTCACACAAGAACTTTCATTTGATTCAATCGAGTAATTAGGGTTTGGATCATCGTTTTAGCATTGGAATTCTGTTCTTGTTCTTAATCTTTCCTCCGAAATCTCGGTATTCCTTCCGCCCCTAATTCCAGTTTATTGTTTTACTTTCATCATTAGTATAGATTTGCTAGTTAGTATCCCGAAAGCCAATTATCGTATTATCGCTGTTTGTTATTTACTTTAAGCATGAATTCAGTAATCGTTATTAGTTTTATTGTTGTTATCACTTTCATCATGAGTAGCTAATTCTTTAGTGCTAGGATGTAGGCGATTTATGGCATAGGCGGCAATAGATTTTACACGGATCAGTATCGCGTGTTGGTCGATCGATCGACATTGTCGATCGATCGATGACCTCGTAGGGTTTTATTTTCGTTTTAATTGAATTTAATCTTGTGTTTAACGAATCGAATGCATGCGACCAGTTAGATACCTATTTTGTGACCGACCCATTAGATCGAAAGATAGGGAAAGTTATTTGACCATCAATTAAATCGACTAAACTGTGCTAAGATCGAGAGATAGGTATAGTTTAGACCGTTAGTCACTTTTCAGGACGAAAGTTAGTATTAGTGACATTAGGGACCTATAGCGAGATCGAAAGATGCTATTTGTTAAGAGTAGACCGAGAGGACCTCTTTATCTCTCGCCTTACCTGTGTTTGATTCAGACCGACTTAGTTTGCTGCCGCCGAAGCTATAATGAACCGACCATCCTAGTACCCTTCTTTTATCTGTTTAAATCGTTTATTTAGTTTATCATCTTTGTTCACTTTTAGCTGTAGACCAATTCAATTCAACCCCCACAATAGTTACCTCGGATCAACTTAAATCAACTAAAATTTACATCTGCCTCCTTGTGGTTCGACCCTGTTACCACTAGCCTAGGTTAGTCTTAATAGGAATTATAAATTTTATCTTTGGTACTCACAACGACGGGTATCAGATACAAAGATTCCTTTTATTCTTAAGTAGAGACAATATACGTCGAGGCCATGCTACGTAGACGTGACAAACAGATCTGGTTGTGTCGGGTTCAGGTGTCACATTTAAATGGATCATGAACTCTTCAACCCAAACTCGACCCAATTAAATCTCGTGTCGTGGTTTCGTGTCATGTCAATATTTGGAAAGTGTAAGTATATTTATGGGAGGATCAAGAAATTTGGGATTAATTTAGTAGATAGGTTATTCGGGTCGCGTTTGTGTGTACAGTGCTCAACCTTAACCTACACCAATTACATCTCGTGTCGACCGACTTGTATAAATGGTTCGTTAAATGTCAACCCAAACCCGTTAATTTCATGTCGGATTCGTGTCGTATTTTCGTGTCATGCCACTATTTGCCGGCTCTAATGCTGCGCCATAAAAATAAACAAGAGTTAGGGACAGTGACTAAATCATGTTTAAATTTATCTGCCAAAACAAGTTTTTATTAATGGCCAGCTTTATGTAGAAACGTTCATCCGAGAGATTAAGGTTCTACATCGATGATAGAGACCAAATGTATCAATGCCACAAGAAGGACATTGTTTATGAAGAAGTTTTCACAATTTACCAAATTAAGATGTTGTATTATATATTTTGTATGAAGTTTTTAAGGATTATTTCGGCTAAAAACTGATGGTGCTTAGACTATAAGAATGGTAACTTTATAATCCAACAATATCTCTGAATAATATTATACAACTGATATAGTTAAATACCAAATGCCACAACACTTTCGTTGCGTGTTTGTTATAGCAACTGATGATTAATCTGTCCTCATCTAAATCAACCCCCGAAATTTTGTTTGCTCCCATTTTTAGCATACTTTGACTATTTGATAAATTTAATAGTTTTCTATTACCAGGCCATGGTAATGTAAATAACGTTTTCAGCGGTGCCATGAAATATATACTACTAACTAACATTATTATACTAACTTGGTGACCCAATAAAAAGGAACATCTAAATTATGTTAACAGAAAGAGCTAATTGAAATTGATGACAAATTCTAAAGCAACATTATTATTAAACTCATAAACGTCGTAATCAACAACAAGAATCAAAGCATAAATAGAATCAAAAAAATCTAACGCACCATTCAAAATCAATGTCCTTTTGGTGATACCTTCAATGACCCAAAACAAAACAACAGCCACACCTCTCAACACCTAAAATCAACAAAAACACACTCAAATTAAAATTCAAATAAAAACAGCGAATGAACTTACTACCAAAGGAAGGATCAAAGAGCAGGATACCTTTATACAAGAAACATGAACAATTAGAAATTGTTGTTATCTATAGCCTAAATCCAAGGCTGATTCTCGTAGCCCTTACAAAGAACTGCAACAACACCCCCCAAAAACACAATTTCAATACCTATCATAAATGCCGAGATTCTAAACTATTAGCATTCAGACACTCACACACCCAAATGCAACTCCTGCAAATTTTCAGAGCCAATCCACGGGCATCACATAATTAACAGTCACTCAATCCAAGTTCCAACAACCTCACATGTATCGTCAACTAAACAAAGGCTTCACTAAACTGTCGGGGCTAATTTATGTCACCAAAGTATAATATAAGCGAGAGTCCTATCACCAAGGTATAATATAAGCAAGAGGATTCGGCTGTATGATCTCAAGACCTACCTTATTGATCCTAACAATGGATGCTGATCCTAACAACAGATTAGTTGTCTCTAGCTCTAATAACACTCACTGATATTTGAAAGCCACCTCTAATAAGACTCGTTGATGTTGAGATTATAAACCATTATCATTAAGAGACATCCAAACACAACACCTACTATTTTTCAGACCCAATCTATAATAATCACGGAGTTCATAGTCACTCAATCCATGTTCCAACAACCTCACATGTACCGCAAGCTAAACAAAGGGCACACTAAACTACGGGTGCTACATTGTGTCATCCAAGTATAATATAGGCAAGAGGTTTTTGTTGTATGATTTAAAGACCGACCTTATTAATCCCAACAACGGATTAGTTGCCTCTAGCTCTAACACTCGTTGATGTTTGACAACCACCTCTAATAAGCCCCGTTGATGCTGGTATTATAATCTGTTGCCACCAATAAAAACCTAAGGGTTTCCAGACCCAATCAATAACCATCACATAATTCATAGTCACTCAATCCACGTTCCAACAGCCTGTACCGTCAACTAAACGCACGCAAACTCAATAAAAGAAAACACCAACTCAATGAAAAGACGACACTGTAGTGACAAAAAGACTAAGAAACCAATAGTACATTTCACTGATAATTCCAATTTATATATACTTTAACTCCCTATTTTAGCTCGGATTATTTCATTATTGCACTTCTATTAGTGTATTTGTGAGCTAATTCCGTGTTCTAAGTGTTTTTGTACGTTTTCATTACATTTTGCAGGAAATAAAGCAATCGGTAGCTTTTTCCCGTCAAATTATCATTCACCCAAGTTCACGAGGCAAATAAGAGCAAGTCTTAACCAAGCAAAAGTGTTTCCGGAAGCTTAGGGTCATTTTGGGAAGAAATTGGAAACCCGAGCATGAAGATATCCAAATGGGTCAATGGACAAAGATAAATAAAATAAAGCCCATAAAGAAGTTAAGATCAAGTAGCATAGGATGCCATTTTGGATTCCATATGAGCATTCAACCGGAGGAATTAAGAAGCATTAAGACATAGCATTGGATTCTCTATACAAATTAAGACGGAATTAAGAGAAACGGGCTAAAACCACATGACCCCGGTCGGGGTGTGGTGTCCCCGATCGGGGTTACCCCCTCATTGATTGTTTACGTTTCATCTTATGGTCTTATATAAAAGGTGTTGATCCGGGACCTCAAACACACCTTCTACACCTCTTTTATACTCTTATTTCAGATCTTTGTTTAGGTTAGATTAGATTTCCCTTAAGCATTTCCTTTATGTTATAAACAATCCTTTTAAGCATATCAAGTTCATTTATAATTCGCATTTCAAGTATTTGTTCTTCTATATTCAAGTTCTATTTCCATTATAAAGGTAATCTCATTTCTAGTATTATTTTATTATTCCTTTGTCATTTCCATTTACTAACTATCATGTTTACTTTATCATTTGTCATTAGATTAGTTATCATTATGAAAGAGTAGTTTGCTAGTCTAGGGATTAAGGGAAGCCATGCATACATAGTTTTAGCAATTGTTGAATTGGGATGTAATTATATCGATTAAAAGTTTCTATCACGTGTTTGCATTGTTTTGTTAGTCTTTAATTGTTGGCCACTATCTTAGATTAAATTTGTTAATGCACTTTTATAAGTCGAGAGGCACGAAAATGAATTAGACTAAGCATGTTTTAGTAAACCGACCTAGCCATAGCGAGAGCTCGTTAGGACTTTTTCTATGGTTGACAATAAGGCCGAGAGGTAGTTCTCTTTAAGCCTAAACAATTAATGATATTATCAACTCCTATGTTTAACTTGAGCATTTACATAATTTGCATGTGTGACCCAACCTCCCTAGACTCTTTCATTATTATTATTGTTTCATAAACCGAACCAAACCAATCGATAACCGACCTTGATAGAATTTATCCCATAACAACTTGTTTAGCAACTCCCGTCTCCTTGTGTTCAACCCCTACTACTACATTCAGTTGTGTCTAGGGTATTTATCTTTTATTAGGTTGCGACATTCTATCAAATTTTGGCGCCGTTGCCGGGGAGGGGGGCACGGTTTTGTTTTCTAATTAGTTGTTGAGTTTTATTCTCATGGTTTACTTGTAGCTTTAGTGCCTATTTTGCAGGTAATAAAGATTGGCCTTTCATAATAAATAATGGATTCATCCCACAACTCAAAGATAAGCCTTTTCATGACGATCTTGCCCGGTTCTACTATTTTTGCTATGGTCTCATCTCCCTTGGACATGTTCTTGATGGGGATTACTTGGGTCATCTCGTGCTTGATGGCGTGAATTTTGAGACCCGTGAATTGGCTCTAAATTTGAGTAATGGGGGTGTCTACTACATGATCGGGCCGGAACTTTAGAATTTCTTAGATTTCATGGCTAGCCAAAGTTAATTGCGGGATGTAGCACACCAATTGAATGTGTGGCGTATCCAAGAGGAGCTCAAAGTACTTCCGGCTCGTTTGGAACAACTTTCTCAAATGGAAGCGAGCCAATGTGAGCTTATTACCCCGCCTTATGCTCTCTGAACCTCTCAATGTGAGTCTTTTCCCCCTAACAATTTTGAGTTATTAGATGGCGATGACGATAGTCCGACTTTCTTGGTTGAAATTCCCCCTATTATCGTTCCAATTAACCGTTTTGTGGAGGAGGTAGTTGACACGCGTGCCACGAATGATATTGGGCCCGATTATCATGAAAAGGATAAGGTTTTTCCCGAGTCATTTGAAACCTTTAGAAATCCTTTCACATGGGATGTAGATGACCCATTTAAGGTTGATGGAGGACTTAGTGATGCACACATAGAGGTTAAGTGGAATGCACCCCCCCCCCCCTTTTTAATGAGTCCTACCACTTAGAGTTTACATACCACCAATTTGAGACCGTTCATGATTATAATATTTGCACTAATGGTTTTTTTATGGTCTTAAGCATGATGCTCCATCTCTTGGTGACGAGTGGAGTAGTACGGTGGTTCTATTTGAAATCTCTTATGGGCATTTTGATAAGATTTATCCTTCCTTGCCTTTTATCTTTCATGCTTATATTTTATCAATTGCTTACATATGCTTGTGTATTGCTCATGCGCAGGAATATGATAAACTTCTAAGGGCTTTCACATGCTTTTTAGAGGACGTAGGATGATTCATTAGGAAAACCCGTGTTTGTTTACGTTTTTAAGACAATTTATAGTTTTTTGACAATTACAATTTCAATTTGGTTTTGATGTAATAGTTTAGACAATAAGACATTTAGTTTGCTTTAGTTTGTAGTAGCTTGTCTTTTACAGGTACTTTGCTACTTGGATTGGACCTTACCCCGTTTTCAAGCTAGCTTGGGGGAGGCTTCTACACTTTAGTATGCTTTCTTTCCTTCCTTTATTTTCGCCTTTGTCATCCCATCTCCCCATGTTGGTTTTTGTTTGTCTACCTTTGTGTCACACATTGAGGACAATGTGTTGTTCTAGCTTGGGGCAGGGACTTAGTGAGTATAGATATTTAATTACTTTCATATATTCAAAAATCCAAAAAAATTGAAAAAATTTGAAAATCTCATAAAAATGTTTGTTGTGTCCACCCTTATGTCTTATGCATAATGTCATTTCTCTTTGTTCCCTTATTGTAGCTTTTTAAGCTAATGAGTAACGCTTTTGACGTGTTTTGTATGCGTGGGGATGTCTTGACATAGTGGGTGAGGGATGGGCTTTGGACAAAATAGACTTGGTCTTGACATTGGTAAGCTACATATATGGTAAGGTAGAGTCTCCAATGGTCGGTGCATCTTTACCCGATCTCATCTAGGTTTGTGTAGTTTCTCCTCTTGGTGTGCGTTAGATCTATACATACAAGTATGGTTTTTGTTCCATTTCTTATGAGTTTTGCTATCATGATTGCATTTTGAAGCCATTCACTTGTTTTCTTACATATATTGCCCAAAAATTGCCCTTTTTCCTAGCCACATATAGCATTGCCTACCTTTGTTGAGTTAGTCACTTGCTACTTGTGATAGAGGTGCTCTCTTATTTAGGATATGGTTATTTGTCACTATTGTGAGCATTGTTGTTACGGGATTGCTGATCCCCTTAATTTGGTGAATGGTGGTGAAGAAAAAGAAAAAAAAAAAGAGTTGAAAAAGATAGAAAAAAAAAAAGAAATGAAATGAAAGAAAAAGAAAGAAGCATGAGAAAAATGGTAAACAAAAGAAGAAAAAGAAATATGAGTTGCTTCCATGTTTGAAATGTATTGTTTTGGGAAGTTGTATCTTGTGCTATAATGGAAAAAATGAGTCATCATCCTATTTTTGGCTCTAGTTCTTGCTCTTGGGAAAGGTTAAGGTTCGGAATAAGCAGCCTTACACTTTTTGGTTAGTTACTAGCTTGACATTAGCTCCACATTACTAAAAACATTTGTCCACATTCTTACCTATTTCCCCTAGCCTTCTTCTTTGTTCTTGGCTTCTTTTGTTATGCATATTTGATCATGATAAACATTATCTTATTAATTTGGAATGTCTACCATACTAGATTACGGGTGCATTCTCTTGAGTCGTAGATAGGAGAGTGTCACATTCACATATATTTGACCTATTCATAATATCAGTATGAGTGTTTTCCCGTGAGGAGCCCAATGTCATATAAGATCATGCAAGAGTCGAAATGTCCATGTGAAGTCCTTTGTGCTACGCCGTCATATAAATCTCATCTATGTTGTTGCATTTTCCCTGTGCCCATGTTGTTTCAGGATTTGATTCATTGTATTTTAAAGTTACTTGACGGAAATTACATTCGGTTGGGATGATTGTCGCTCTTACCCTTTTCCTTGTCATACATTATATTGTGAGCTTGCTTGAGGACAAGCAAGGGGTTTAGCTTGGGCGAGTATGATAAGTCAATTTTATATATACTTTAACTCCCTATTTTAGCTCGATTTATTTAATTATTGCACATCTATTAGTGTATTTGTGAGCTAATTCCGTGTTCTAGGTGTTTTTGCTCGTTTACATTACATTTTATAGGAAATAAAACAGTCGGTATCTTTTTCCCGTCAAATTAGCATTCACCAAAGTTCACGAGGCTAATAAGAGAAAGTCTTAACCATGCAAAGGTGTTTCGGAAAGCATAGGGGCGGTTTGGGAAAAAATTAGAAACCCGAGCATGAAGATATCCAAATGGGTCAATGGACAAAGATAAATAAAATGAACCTATAAAGAAGTTGTGAGCATGGAGCTTAGGATGCCATTTTGGATTCTATATGAGCATTCAACCGGAGGAATCAAGAGGCATTAAGACATAGCATTGGATTCTCTATACAAATTTAGACGGAATTAAGAGAAACGGGCTAAAACCACACGACCCCGATCGGGGTGTGGTATCCCGATCGGGGTTACCCCCTCATTGATTGTTTACGTTTCGTCTTATGGTCCTATATAAAGGGTGTTGATCCGGGACCTCAAACACACCTTCTACACCTCTTTCATACTCTTATTTCAGTTCTTAGTTTAGGTTAGATTAGATTTCCCTTAAGCATTTCCTTACGTTATAAACAATTTCCTTTAAGCATTTCAAGTTCATTTACAATTTGCATTTCAAGTATTTGTTCTTTTATATTCAAGTTCTATTTTCATTATAAAGGTAATCTCATTTCTAGTATTATTTTGTTATTCCTTTGTCATTTCCATTTACTAATTATCATGTTTACTTTATCATTTGTCATTAGATTATTTATCATTATGCAAGAGTAGTTTGCTAGTCTAGGGATTAAGGGAAGCCATGCATACATAGTTTTAGCAATTGTTGAATTGGGATGTTATTATATCGATTAAAAGTTTCTATCACATGTTTGCATTGTTTTGTTAGTCTTTGATTCTTGGCCATTATCTTAGATTAAATTTGTTAATTCACTTTTATAAGTTGAGAGGCACGAAATTGAATTAGACTAAGCATGTTTTAGTAGACTGACCTAGCCATAGCGAGAGCTCGTTAGGACCCGTTCTATGGTTGACAATAAGGTCGAGAGGTGGTTGTCTTCAAGCCTAAACAATTAACGATATTATCAACTCCTATATTTAACTTGAGCATTTACATAATTTGCATGTGTGACCCGACCTCCCTAGACTCTTTCTTTATTATTATTATTATTGTTTCATAAAGCCTACCAAACCAATCGATAACCGACCTTGATAGAATTCACCCCATAACAACTTGTTTAGGAACTCTCGTCTCCTTGTGTTCGGCTCCTATTACTACATTCATTTGTGTCTAGGGTATTTATCTTTGATTAGGTTGCGACATCCTATCACTCACATATAACGAAGCTTCAATAATCTTTCAACAATAACAGTAATAACTAATAATAACAATACCATAACAAGGACCATGCCACACGTGATGCTGAGGAATGCATCACCTAATTTCAGCCCCAGGATACTGGTTATTTAGTTGGTTCCTTCCCATTCAGGTACTTGAGGATTCCCTTGACTGATTTAAGGTTTTCTGTTGCACTTTATGATTCCCTAATCACCAAGGTTCAGCATGTCTGCCAGCATTGGTCCTAAAGATTGCTTTCCTATGCTGGCAGAGCTCAGCTCATAAACTCTATTATTTTTTGCCTTGAAAATTTTTGGTGTTCTAGTATTTTGATGCCTCTTGAAGTAACTAGAACTCTCAATAAGCTTTGTAAGGACTTCTTTTTAGGTAGTGTTAATGGTAGCAGGAAAATAGTTTTTAAGAGCTGGAAGCATATATGTTCTCCATGTGATGGTGGTGGCTTTGATATCAAGGACATTGAGACCTGGAATTATTCCCTACTGCTCAAGTAGATCAGCATTCTGACTCAACCTCCTAGACGTCTTTGGGCCAAATGGATTGCTGCTTATATTATCAAGCATTAGGACATTAGGTCAATCATAATAAAAGATCATTTTTCCTCCAGTCTTAAGAGCATCATCAAAGCTAGGGACAAGTTAATTCAGAGGTCTGGTAGTATTCAGCAAGCTCGGACTCTAATTAACAGCTGGGTTAAAGGAGGAGTCCTGAGACCTGGTATTGCTTACAGGTTTCTGAGAGCCTACTCTGTTGCTGGATCTTGGACATCTAATCTGCATTGTTCTCGAATTATTCCAAGTCACAAAATTATTACTTCTCTAGCATTGCAATCCTAGCTAGCCATTGTGGACAACATCACACATAGGGGAATATGTTTGGTCAATAGATGTGTCCTCTGTGTACATCAGGAGGAATCCCATGGGCATTTATTCTTCCAATGTTGCTTTTTTGATACTATCTGGACTACTATCCTGTCTTGGATGGGTCTGAGGAGGCCAAGGGATCTGATGCAGGAATGGTCTTGTTCTCATGGGCCACATCAGCTTACAGGATGAAGAAGAGATTGGTTCAGAATTTCCTTTGCTGCAGTTGTGTATCAGCTCTGGAAGGAAAGGAATGCTCGCATTTTTGCTCAAAAATGCAATGGAGTGGCTGCTCTAGTGAAGAGAATCAATTATCTAGTTGCAGTTAGGCTGCTTATACATGCCTATAAGATTGATCAACAACATATCCTCTTACACCTTCATAGCTAGTGTCTCCTCTCTATAGTGGTTCCCTTGTTTTGTTGTATTTCCTATTGGATATGCTTTTGCAAATTTTAGTTTCCTTTCTTTAATAAAATGAAATGATAATTTTTTGCAAAAAAAAAAAAATGCAATGAACATTTTAGGAATAGTGGTAACCAAAAAATCCCACGACACAATAAAATGCAATGAACATATTAGAAGAATAGTGTTTATCCAAAAACCCCAGGATACAGTTGACACGAAAAAAAAACATGTAGCAAAATGAGCAAACCATAGGGAAAAAACCAACGGAGTTTAATAAGGTACATGATGATCTCGTCCAAAATGATGATCTTGTTGGGTACACCTAAAGGCGAGGAACTGACATAAAAGGAGCGAAAAAGTCATAGTGACAACGGCTTTGTAAGCTATGAATCTTGTAAGGCAGAAAGGGAGAGCTCCGAGAACGAACATGGATAAGCCTTGTTGAAGAGGATTTCGATTTTGGGTTGTCTATTTTTCGTGGGGATTTTGGATTTAAAGCAATTCTAAGAATAATAACCCTATGAAATTTTATGACGATTTAGAATAGGGAGTTCACTAACCTAATATCAGGAACAATAATAAAGAAAAAAGCATCAATGCCACTACCTGAGGTGCAGCCCGACGACCGCCATCCCAAAAAAGAAAAAAAAAAGCCGCAAATCACAATATAAAATAACAGATAACATGGGGCCCAGGAAGAACACATAAATTGTAATTAGTCAAACGGGGAAGAAAAAATAAGGACGCGTGAAGAGGGTTGAATAGGGAAAGAAGGGAGAAGTAGATAAGAGGAATAAATTATTATCTTAAAAAACAATTGAGTAAGAACTCACCTAAGCCCGTCAACATAGAAAACTATCAGGGATGCCATGATCTATACTTCGAGCTGCAATCCGACTTCCGTATCCCTCAACAAAAGCTGCAACCACATACCCTAAAAAAGCCGCAAATATAAGCAACATAATTGTATGAAGCATATAATACGAACAAACTCCAAACAAACAATAATATAAACCGATTAATAAGTAGACTAACCCCAACCTTTTTTAACAAAATGATAAAATTGATAAAAAAATCCGCCCATAAAACAAATTCCTTAAAACCTCAATTTAAAACCAAGACCCAACTCTTGTTAAAAGGCTTATACCTCAACCCGATACTAACAAAACATCGAAGTATAACAGCATCAGCAAAATAGTAGAATATATCCAATTAAGAAACTATAACCAAGACACATTTTAAATAAATGTTAAAAATAACCATCTTCAAAATTGATGAGAAAAGACGAAACCATAACTGGACAAATTATTTGTTTATCGTCCGCGATGGAGGATTCAGCCGCATGTGAGGATAAAGGTGATACAATGAGGGAGTGTTGGAAAGAGAATGGAAACGAATTTTAAATCAACGGAAATTTATGTCAATTTTGATTTAGGAATTCACTAACCTAAGATAAGAAACAACAATTCAAAAATCATCAATGCCACCGGCTGTAGTCTGAGGCAAGCCGCCGATCGCCACCTAAAAAACAACTGCAACCACAATCCAAAGAAACATATAAGGTGAGACTGAGGCGGGACTCGTGATTTAAAAACTAAGGAACGGGTAAGAACAAATTAGGATGAGTTAGGAGTGTTGAAGAGGGAAACAAGATACACCAACAAACTAAGACTAAAACAATAAACGTAACAGCCTAGCGGAATTGAAATAGTCTAGGTTAAAAGCAATACCTGTGGACTCAAGACCAAACTCCTCCTGAAATTGGCAGCCAGATCCCGAGCAATTCCGTAATACCGCATATAACAAACTCAACTCTAAACACCATGAAAAAAAAACAGCTCGGGTTAATAAACACAAGGTACCCCAACAAACAAAGACTAAAACAATAAACAAAAAAACGAAACAGAATGTAAAAGTCTAAATTAAAATCAATACTTGTGGACTCACATGAACATTTGCAAACTGTAAGCCACCAAGCCAAAAAAACCAAGACCCAAAACCCCAGGAATACCGTAATAATAGTAAAAAAAAATTGACGAAAAAAGAAAGAGATGTAAGAGATTAGGCCAGTGAAATCAGTACCCATGTTCTGGCCTCGTCGATGCTCTTGACAACCTTAAAGCGCTGCCAAAATCAAACTGTTGTTCCCCCTTTTTGTGCCGAAACAGCAATGTTTAGCATTGTAAAAGTCAATCCGAAAAAGGCGAGATAAAAACAAAAATAGGAAAAAAAATAATTGCCATAAATGCAACACATATTTCCTGCTTATAGGCTCCTCGCCAGCGACAATCCCATGACTCATGATCACATATAGACAAGATATCGTCACAGCAAAAAAAAAAAAAAAAAAAAAAAAAAAAAAAAAAAAAAAAAACCACAAACCACAAACCAATCAAAAAACGTATAAAATAAAAAGTAGAAATGAGGGCAATAAAATAAGGACTTGTGCTTTGGAACCGCTGATGCGATTGTCAACCTTATAGCGTTGCGGAGATCAAAATGGCGTCCCTCTGGCTGTGCCAAAACTGCAATGCTCAGCACCTGTAAATTAAAACCGGAAAAGCGAAGTTCAAAATAATAAACAACAAGAATAAGGAGAAATATATAAATAAATTAAGACAGTCATCCAGCAGCATGAAGACACAACAAGTAAGTCACCATCAGTCTGAATATACCACAAGTAACTAAACATACATAAACAAATTAAGACAATGACCGAGTAGAAGGAAAAACCTTTATGCCTGCACTGGACCTAGGAAACAAGATCAACATAGTAAACAACGATGAGAAGTTGCACTAAAAGTTGTAATGTCCATTACCATAAAATTTAGATCCAGAAATAAAGCATCAAAACAACAAACGACGATAAGAAGGAAAAACGATAATGGATATACGGACACAAATTAACACAAGACCTCTTTGGATTTGGAATATGATGGAATGAGAGGTAGTTATACCAAACACCCTAAAAAGAGGCCAGTACGAACAATTCAACACCAAAACGCAGGAGTACCGTTAAAGTCAGGGGTGGTAGCCGAGGTCCTAAACCATGAACAACGACAACAACAACAACAACAACAATGAACGACGACGACAACAACAATAAAAATAACAATAATAAACACCAAACAACCATTAGCAGCAATAACTGTAATACTACGGTTTTCTAAGTCTGTTACTCGGCCGAATATGGCTTACTCGGCCGAGTAATGCATCGTGTGTTTCTGGTCAGCCTATGTCCAGGAATACTCGGCCCAGTATGGTAATACTCGACCGAGTAGGGGATCCTCAGCCGAGTATAATCTATACTCGACCGAGTATCCGGTCTGATGGTGATTATTTCCGCGGTTTAATTTAGAGAGGATTAGAGTTATAAAACGAGATTTACAGTTTCATAATTACTTTTTACCAAAACCTAAACCTTCAAACGTAAATCTAATCATCTCTAATCACTCTCAAGTTCATGGATTGCTCGTGAGTCTTGTCCATTCCTCTGTTACGTCGATTGTGTCGGTAAGCCACTAGTCCTATGAGTTTTGTCAGTTTGTCTTTTAGGGTTTACCCTAGTTTTGTGATTTGAGGAAAAAGGGATTTTGTGCATGATTGTGATTGGATCGTATGGTTATTGTTAGGTGGAGATTTCGTGAGGAGCCGTTCTAGCTTTCTTGATTGACTCGTATCGGATTTGTGCTAAGATAGATTTTTCCTACTCAGTTGACTGTATAATTGATTTATAATGCATTGTTGTGATTAACTGATATGATTAATATTGTTGATTGATTGTTGTTGGTGGATTGGAGCATGGGGTGTTGGAGTTGAGATGGTTGATGATGTTTACAAGGTGCGTCCTCGGCTGAGTGGAGCCACTTGCGGGAGTGGCTTCACGCCCTTAATTCACCTTTTGTGGAACCCGTCACAAGAGGGGATGTGCACATTAATGAACATGGGTTATCGCTCGTGTGATGAGCGGGGCTTAGGTGGGCAAGGCTGCGGTCCCCCACTGGCATGGCTACACACTTTATTGTGTAGTCAGTTACGAGATGTGATTGGGAGTTGGAGATTGGTTATGGAACAATTGTTTTATCTTTATTGTATCTTGTCTTATTTTGATTACGCAGTGAACTGACCTCGTTGTTGTTTTGTAAATCTGTGGTGATCCATTCGGGGATGGTGAGCATATTGTGACAGGTGATGGTGGTCTTTAGCTATGGGGACGAGATGGGAAGTCATCCCTTCGAGTCTAGCGTCCGCTGTTACGAGTTTAGATGCTTAAGACTTCAGTTGTTTTGAGTATTAGTAAACACTTGTTTTGTTTTAGTTTTGGAACTATGTAAACTTTAACTTATATACTTTAATAAATGTTGTGGAATGGTTTCTTTTGATATTCTATCCTCGGGCAACCGAGATGGTAACAGCCTCTCATACTAGGGTGGTCCTTGGTAAGGCACCTTGGTATGTGGGGGTGTTACAATAACACTACAACAATTGTATTCCAAATCAAAACATAATTACAACCTTCTAAACCTTAAACGGAAGCAATGATATAGTCAAATTAGAACAAGCAAATTAAGCTAAACTAATATAGATATACAAAGATCCATCACACGAAATTCACACCAAACTACTTGTTACTAAGCAACCTCTCCAACCCACTTGAAAATTAAATACACAAACAGATTGAAAAATACCTCAAATCTTTACCTGTTAAATAAAATCAATCTAAAATATAAAATAAGCGTATAACCTCGTAAATAAACATACAACGAGAGCAGTTCTACATGTGAAACCCTCACCAATTAAATTTTAGGCGATCTAGTTCCAACCCCGAGAAATAACAAAATAATAAACAATAAGAACGAGCTGAAAACTGCAATGTAATAACAAAATATAAGATCAATACTCACATTAGTATACACATAAATAATCACTCAAAATGGTAGTCATTATAAGAAAACAAGATAAGGGAAGCCTAAAAGAATGACTCTGACATCAATCAAACCCCTATAATTCAACAGGACACCAACCTAATATATGAGCAAAAAGACCAGAAAACGATGATCAAATTGAAAGTGCTAAACCCAAAAAAAAACAGAAAACTAAGCCTACAATAATGAATAACGAGGAGCAGAAAGACGATGTAACCTTAAAGCCTTGCAATCGGCATCATCGGGGGTTGTCCCGCCGTCGTCTACTCAACATCAGCACCATCATCGTCATCACACAATCGTCATTATTGTGTGATATTGAAGGGGAAAAAAAGGAAAAGTTGTTATCAAACGTGCGTTGGATTTAATGGGACACTGAGATGGTGGAGCTATGGAGTAAAAAGATTGAGGAGGATTTTTTTAGAGGGAGATGAAAATAAGCGGATAAGAGTTGAGAGCGATGACCTAAATTTGTGGATGGGAATATAGCAGAGATGGAAGGTGGAAATCCAACGGCAAGAGGGGGTTTTGGGTGGTACTATTCATTGCTACAGTACAATGAAGTTCCCTCTTTTTAAAGGGTAAGGATATATAGTCTTATTTCTATGCAAATCAATATAAAAATAGAGTTTAATTCTTAGCCAAACATGATTGCAACAATGTTGCGTCAAAGTCCTATTCCTATTCATATATCTTTCCAGGTACAAGCGTGATAGTCCGTGTTGAATCAAAAAAGAGGTTGGATCAAAGTCAAAATTGCACATACTTTATTTTTTTATTTAAGATTTTAAATAAGAAAATATATTTCGGGTTGAAAAGATAAGGCTGACTTTTAACCTTAAATTAACATGTTATTTTGAGTTATGGTATTTCCGAGTTGATAAGCAGAGTCTTCGTAATATTATGAGGACGATATTAAAGAATACTTAAAGAAATTTTTGGTTAAACTTAAGACGGATAGTGTCCGTCTTAAATGAAAATTTATGTTTTATGTTTTTGGCCAACCAAAAAACGACTTTATTTTTTCCCGTTATATATCTTATTATAAGTCTTTAAAGAATTTTTTTAATAAATGACATTATTTAATACCGTGCATCGCACGGGCATGAAATCTATTTCATTATGAAATGATATAAATTTTTCTTAAAATTATTTTGGGTCGAATTATATTTTTAATAAATAAAATACAGTTCAGGCTGTTTTAAAAATACAATTTTAATAAATAGTATTTACGATTTTTGGTTGTTGGAAAAATTATTTTTGTTTTTTTTACTTAATTATAGAATGTCACGAACTTTCTTGGGAACCGTTTTGGTCAGAAACTATTTTTAATAATTGAAATGGTGTTTTGCGGTTTTTGCGATAATCTGGTTTGTAATTCGGTTCATATATCAAATGAGCAGATATTTTTACGAAATTTTACATGCTGGTTAGAAATTTTATAAAAAGTACTCAGGTAAAATTTCATGAGTATCGAATTTAAACTCGATTTTATAAAAATAAAACACTATTTTGGTTAAATCGCGTAAATAGTGGTTTTGAAGTTAATTTATGAAGAAGGATATAATGTTCATTTTCCATATGATTCCAGAATGTGTTAAGGGTCTGTTTTATAAGAAGTATTTGACTAAAAATTATTTTATTATTTTAAATAATGAATTAGTATTTAAAATGGGATTACCCAATTTGGTGATAAGATAATAATAACTTATATTTTCTAACTTCTTAAATGAGTTTATTAATAACATCATACATTACTATTTTCATAAGATTTGTATTTTGAGAAGGTATTTACTCTAACTAAGATTCTATTTATATAAATTTACTATTTTTGGAAGTTGCCTTCTTGGAAGGTTTTTCTTTTAATTGATTTGAATAATGAATACTTTTGAAGTTGTTATGAATACTTATAGAACAGTTAGGTGTAAGGTTTAGAATAATAACTCAAGATATGCTTAGTTTTGCCATTAGTTATAGAACTGATTATTGTCATCAGTGGTCGTCTGGGAGTTTTGCACCCCGAGAGTTATGTACATACACTTAGACTAGGGCCTTGCACTGCGGAGTTAGATGCCACCCTATTATGGTTGTGAAACAGCGATATTTTAGCATAGTTCGAGTGAAAATCTATAGTAAGACACTAAGCAGATTTTCAATTGTTCAAATGCTTATTTATGATTTTAACATTTTATGATGTATTGAGGTTTCATATTTCAAATAATTGTGGTTTTAGCACTTGCTTGCCTTTAACTTGATGAAATGTGGCTGGGAGAATGCCTGAGTTACTTTCCACTGATTGTGCCTGTTATGTATATAACATGACACTTTTTGGACGTTGATGGGGTTTTGGAGTGAGAGCTAGCGAGTAGTTGATCCTACTCTTTTATTTCTTTTCGTTTACGTTGGTTTTTTTAGTTTGAACACTTTGGAGAATTTTTATTTTCGCTTTTTTTATAAAAGTGGCAATTGTTTAGATCTAACCATTTGTTTTTTTTTTTACTTGAGAATTTTCACATTCTCGTTATAAAAAGACTTGGTTGTTTTTCTGTGTGATATTTGGATCCCAATTCGACAATATTTCCACCATTGTCTTGCACTAGATTTATAGGGGATTACAAAAAGAATCCAGCGAATCGGTCTGGGTTTAGCATCATTCTTGCTCAAAAGATACTTGAGTGTTGCGTGATCAGTGTGCACAATAACTTTAGATCCTACTAAATAAGATTAGAACTTCTCAATAGAAAATACCACAACCAACAGCTCCTTCTCCGTGGTGGTGTAATTAGCCTGCGTTGCATTAAGAGTCTTGCTCGCATAATCGATGGCATGTAGCTTACCATCATGTCTTTACCCCAGTACCGCTCCTACTGCATGATCGCTCGCATCACACAGTAGCCAAATAGTAAGCTCCAATCCTGTGGCTGAATAATCGGGGTGCTAATTAAAACGTTTTTCAACCTGTTAAAACCTTCAAGACAAACATCAGTGAACAAAAATGGGGTATCTTTAGCTAAAAGCTTGGTCAAAGGA
Organism: Silene latifolia; assembly: GCF_048544455.1. NCBI lineage: Eukaryota > Viridiplantae > Streptophyta > Magnoliopsida > Caryophyllales > Caryophyllaceae > Silene > Silene latifolia. The sequence goes on along the minus strand of NC_133538.1, from coordinate 201,924,820 downwards.
CGAGCAATCTTAGAGAAATCTTTGATAAAGCGGCGATAAAATCCCGCATGTCCAAGAAAACTCGTTACCCCTTTCACATTGACAGGAGGTGGTAGATTCAGAATCACCTCAATTTTTGCTTCAATGCCACGATTAGACACAATATGTCCTAAGACGACCCCCTCTTGTACCATAAAATGGCACTTCTCCCAATTTAGCACAAGATGAGCTTCTCGGCACCGATTTAGCACTTTTTCAAGGTTTATCAAACAATCATCAAAATTAGTGCCAACCACCAACAAGTCATCCATAAACACCTCCATAATTTGCTCCACATAATCAGAAAAAATAGCCATCATACATCTTTTAAAACTGGCTGGGGCATTACATAATCCAACTCGCATTCGACGATAAGCATAAGTGCGAAATGGACATGTAAATGTCGTCTTATCTTGATCACTTGGATGAATTGGGATTTTGAAAAATACGGAATACTCATCCAAGTTACAAAAGTAGGATTGTTTTGATAGTCTTTCAAGCATTTGGTCTATAAATGGAAGGGGGAAATGATCCTTCCGGGTGGCTTTATTCAATCGGCAATAGAAAATGCACATTCGCCACCCGGTAACAGTTCTTGTAGAAATTATTTCATCCTTATTGTTTTTTAAGACAGTCATCCCCCCTTTCTTTGGAACGACATGAAACGGGCTCACCCATTTACTATCAGAGATAGGATGATAGATTATGCCCGCTTCAAGTAACTTCAAGACCTCCTTTCTAACAACCTTGTTCATATTAGGATTGAGGCGTCGTTGAGGCTTAATAGAGGATGCATTGTCGTCCTCGAGAAGGAATCTATATGTACGAAACGATGGACTGATTCCCTTAAGATCGTCAATTGCGTACCCAATGACACTTTTATATTGACGATAACTGGGTAAGTTGAATTTTCTCCTAAAAACACATGTTTTAAAGAACATGGAAGTGGTTTTAATTCTACCTGGGGAGGCTTAGAACTCTCCCCTGGCTTACCCGTTACCTGCAACACCTCTAGCGGAGGCTCGGTTGAATGAGATGGAGAGGAATCAAGGATCCAAGCATAGGCTAACAACTTTACATCCTCAGAAACAGTGTTGGTGAGATAATCTTGTAGTTTATCAAACGATGTATTCTCGAAAGAAGGCTCAGACAAGTACTCCTCTAAAACATCAACTCGGTAGAATCTATCACTCATAGAAGGGCATCCTATAGTTTTGCAAAGCTCAAATTCTACCTTGTCTTCACCAACTTGCAATGAGAGATTTCCACTCCTCATTAATTATATCTCCAACAGTGGCTAAACATGGACGCCACAAGATAATGGTACTTGAGTGTCCTCAAGAATGTCCATGACAAAGAAATCACATGGAATAACAAGTTTCCCAATAGCTAAGGGAACATCTTCAACGACCCCAAGTGGAAATTTGGCTGACCGATCAGCCAATTGCAGTGAAACTCTAGTCGGCTTTTGGTCCATCATTTGCAACCACTTAAAAATCGATAGAGGCATAAGACTAACACTTGCCCCCAAATCAAAAAAAAAAAAAAAAAAAAAAAAAAAAAAAAAAAGCATGTTGAATATAAATACCTCTAATAGAACAAGGGATCGAAAAACTGCCAGGATCGTCAAGCTTTTGAGGAAGGAAGCTTGTTAAGGAGTATGGCGCTACACTCCTTAGACAAATTGATAGTCGACCTGGCTCCAAATCTCTTTTTGGTAGAAAGCAGGTCCTTTAGAAATTTTCCATAATATGGGATTTCAGAAATAGCCTCCATAAAGGAAATATTAATGTGTATTCCCTTTAGGATCTCTAGAAATTTTCCGTACTTTTGCTCTAATTTTGTCTTGGCTAACCTTTGAGGAAAAGGGACACGTGGCACATATACTCTTGGTGGAGTTAAAGAATTTTCTTCTCCTCAGCTTGCTTCTTTTCAACTACAATTTCCTCCATCGCCTTGCTCTCATCCTCGATCCCAATAGCTTTATCTGCAACAACAATGCTCTTAGGATTAGTAGTCTCTTCAAGTACCTTCCCATTCCTTAGGGTTAAAGCATTCATCTGACATTTTGGATTAGCTTTAGTGTTTCCCGGGAACTGACCTTAAGATTTCCCACAGATTGACTTACTTGTTGGGCTATTTGATCAAGTTGAGTTTCTACCATTTTATGTGAGGATTGGAGCTGATAAATCGATGTAGAAAACTCTTAATTTTTATGCTTTTGGTCCCGCATATATTGAGATTGTATGGACAGAACTTGCTCTAACATCAACTCTACATTGGATTTTTGAGGACCTTGATGTTGTTTATGCTTAAATGGAGGAAGAGATTGCATGGGTGAATGATGATAAGACAGTCTTGGTTAAAAACCAGGCGGTTTCTAAAAAGGCTGCTTAAATTGATGTTGCAGATTCTGAATGTTGCTGGTATTTCCATATGAGAGCTTTGTTGGAGCTTGTGTCCTCCACAAATTACTGTGATAACATTTGTAAATCTCTTACAGGTTCACAAGGGTATACTTCGTATCTTAATCAGTTGATTAACGATTACCTAATAACGGTTGGCTTGCTAGAAAGTTTGACGTTATTATCATAAAGATGGTGGTGATCAACTGGTCCCTAAAGGTCACGCCTATAGGATGTGTTTGAGAGATGTGGTTATAGAAATATAATCACATTGATGCCTTATATGACTAAACAGTTAGTCAATGTGTTGAGGAGACAATTATTTAATGAAGATTAAATAATATTAGTTGAGACGAATTAACTGTCAATTCGTAAATTGAATATAATAAGTTATATTTAATTAAATGTAAGTAATGTTAGCTTGGACGAATTAAACTGTTAATTCGTAATTAAATGTAATCGGTTATATTTAATATCAACAAGATGAATGTGGCATAATGGTAATAGTGAGGGTACTCAAACCAAGAGGTCATGGGTTCGATCCTCACTAGATGACAATTTATATTTAACACATTTTTACATTTTTGGAAACCGAAAATAAGGAATTAAAACTCCTTATTGTTTCGGTAATTGGGCCGGAAATTAGAGGATGAAAAATCCACCCTAATCTACCCTTATACACGGTTTAAGAGGGTGAGATGGGTGAATTCATTCTAACCTAATTTTTGCCCTAACTCAACCTTGCCTCCTCTCATCGAAAAAAAAAACACAAAAAAACCTAAAAATTAATCAGTTAATTTTTGGATTGATTCTAGCAAAATCAAAGGGCATTTCTCATATCGTCTTGGGGGCAACTGATAGGAGAATATCATTGCGATATTGTTCATAGGCCATAAAAGCTAGGACCGAAGGTTATTTCTTAATCCTTTACATTTTGTTTATGCATTTTAGTTTTATGACTCGTAATCATCACTTTATAATTCGTTATAATCCTTAAAAATAAAGGGATGCATACAGATAAATCCCACAAGTGGTATCAGAGCCAAGGCCACGAATTTTAATTTTGATGATTTTCATAAAATTGTTTGTAAACAATAATTAGGGTTTGCGAGAGAAAAATATAATCGGCTGGTTTTTTTTTTGAGCCGTGGAATTTTTTTTTTCATTTCCGTTACTGTTCACGGATGTACAGTATTATTAAAAAAAAATTATTTTCTGTTTTTTTTTTTCTTTCGGTTTTTCCTGAAAAACCGATTAAAGTTTTTTTGCGGCTGTTTTTGTTTATGCCGATTTGAAAAGCATCCGAGAAAAGAAAATATTTTTTCTGTTACTGTTCACGTGGTTACTGTTCACAGAGGACAGATATAAAAAAAAAAAATTGTCTTGTTTCGGTTTTTACAGATAAAACCGTGTACAATATAAGAAACGGATTGTTTTTATTGTTTTTTGCTGTTTTTGCCGAAAAAGAAAAAAAAAAGCTTGTTTTGTTTTTTTTCTTGGTTTAGCCGAGACATATAAAAAAATAAAGGATTTTGTTTTTTTTGTTTGTTTTGGCCAATTAGTTATTGTGAAACGGTTCACAATTTAAAGATACCGTATTATTTTAAAGCAGTTTAAAATTTGATGGATTAAATTCATATTAAAAGTTTAATTTGAATTAAGATTAAATTTAATGTGATTAATTGAGGAATTGTCACTTAATTTGATTTAAATAGGTGGTTTTGATAAATTAATCAACATAATTAAGGAATTGTGTCATGTATGTTTAATTTATTTTTAGTTGATGCATTTTATTTTTGTTGAATGAATCGTTGTATGAATTTATTTACGCATTTTTGGCAATCGGTTGTAATTTGTAATACTTAGTGTGGCCTTAGTCAAATTATGTTTTCGTAATGATGGAAACATAATTTTTTATGTAATTATGAGATCTCGAATCTCCTTTTTTTTTTCCTTTAGTTTTTGGGTTTTGAAATTATAATGTAATAAATAGGTTTATTATGTAAATTTATTTATTGTAATTTTCAAAGACGGCTAAAGATGGAGATTGGAGCTCACTCTCGCTACATGGATCAAGATGGAACATCGAGACAAGCTTCTCGGGTCCAAGGATGGATTCCAAACTTGTATTTAATGTTCATTTTGATAGGATAGGCCACACTAGGACTTTATTATTGCTTTTACGTTTTTCATTCCTATTGCTTTTCATTCACATGATAGTTTATGCATCATATTCCGCCTAAACCAAACCACCTACTACTAAAATGCATGAAAAATAACACATATAGGTTGTATGTTATTTTTCATAGACATACAGATGTCACATGCTTTTAAGCCATCACCTTAGTTTATTCATTTACGCATGCTAGATATTAGTTCACTTAAAATGAACTAAAACGAAGTTGATGGGATCTTCCTCTAAAACGGAAATTGAGATTAGTCTTTATAAGGGCAAACAACTATGAATCCCTTCTTCGTCGGTAGGCATAATATGACCCCTTCTACGTTGGGTAAGTAGTTATGTTGACTTAGTTTACCTCAACATCATAGTCCGAAGAGTTTCTCGTGATTATGATGGATTAAAGATAGAATTTACAGAAATTTATCGACCAAGAATTCTAACGGTAGAATTAGCTAAAAGGTTAGCTTATCAATTTACAGATAATTGAGTCTTGGGATCATTTATATAATTCTTGAGGAAGGTCAATTGTATAAATGTTTTGAGTCTTCGCGTTATGACAGTAGTTCATTAGACTTAAAAATATAAACGATGCACATGCTTATTATTTATTCTTCTTTTCGCAGTGTAGAACACGTTTATTTTACTGTTACAACAAAATGTCTGGAAATAACGCAATCCAAATGCCTAGTGCCACACTTGATCGCACGTCCTGGCTTAAAGTTTTTATGGACCAAATGAATCAGTTCACACGTCTAAAAAACGACGGGTCCAACTTTGCGGACTCGAAGGCAAAGACTACGGAATCTTTGCCATTGCGACGGTAAGCTCGGTACTTAACTGAGCCAATACCGGTAAACCCAGGCCCCAATGCAGGAGTCAACGAGTCACTCGCTTATAGTGACTTCGTTATAGAAGCGGGTGCGATAAAGAACGTACTCATCTTTGCAATGGAAACCAATTTGCACAGACGCTTCATTGCCCAAGGTGCGAACAAGATTTTCACCACGCTCACTAACGAGTTCTCGAAAGCACCGGGGATCGTTACTTATGAGCATACATGTCGCTTCTTTGATGCGAAACTCCAAAAGGGCCAACCGGTTAGCCCACACATTCTTAACATGATTGAGAATGTCGAGAAGTTGGAGGCACTTGATTGCAAAATCAGTGAGAGCATTGTCATTGACCGAATGCTTCATTCTCTTCACGATGGTTTTGCCCTTTTCAGGGCGAACTACTACATGAATGACTTGAAAAAGAGTCCTCATGAGCTACACTCCCTTCTCGTACAGACCGAGAAGGATATGAAATTGAGTGGGAGCATGAAGCAGGATGATCTCACGATTTCCAACAAGGGTAAAGGTAAGGGCAAGGCTCATGGCGACCTAGTTGTAGGTAAGCCAAAGTTTAAAAAGCCAGGAAACGGTAAGAGTGCGCCTGGTGAGACTAGTGGCTCACAGGGCAAGGCAAAGATCAAGGGCCGTGACATTGAGTTCCACCATTGTCACAAGACTGGACATTGGAGGAGGAACTGTCTCGTCTACCGTGAGGACATCAAAGCAGGCCGCGTCGTTCCTGTTGGTATGTCATCTTATATTCATATGATTGAGATTAACCATACAAGTTTCGGAACTTGGGTACTTGATACTGGTTGTGGTTCTCATCTGTGTAACAATTTGCAGGACCTAAAGAACATCATACCTCTCAGAAAAGGTGATGTGGACCTGCGAGTCGGGAATGGAGCACGAGTTGTTGCTATCTCGAAGGGAACATATGTAATCCAACTCCCTAGTGGTTTTGAGTTATTTTTAAATAACTGTTACTATGTACCCAGTTTATCTAAGAACATTATTTCTATTTCCGTCCTCGATATAGACGGTTCTTACATTTTCAATAAAGGATAATTCCTGTATTCTCTCTTTCAATGAAATGATTTGTGGTAAAGCAGTTTCCATGAATGGAATTTACATCTTAGATCAAACCACGGATGTATTACACATGAATAATAAGAAGTTAAAGGTTTGTGACAAAGATCAAACCTATCTATTGCATTGTCGAATGGGACACATAAATGAGAAACGCGTGAATAAACTCGTCGATAATGGGACTATTCCCGCATTCGATTTTTCTACATATGGCACGTGTGAATCATGTCTCATTGGCAAGATGACTCGAATTTCCTTCAAATGTGTTGGAATGCGCGCTAGTGACCTATTAGGACTCATACATACTGACGTATGTGGACCTATGTCAATTATCGCTAGAGATGGCTATAGATATTTTATCACTTTCACGGACGATTTAAGTAGATACGGATATGTCTACTTAATGAAGCATAAAAGTGAGTCCTTTGAGAAATTCAAGGAATACCGAAACAGTACAAACCAACTGGGTAGAAAGGTTAAAGCACTCCGTTCAGATCGGGGTGGCGAATATCTTTCAAATGAGTTTGATCAACACCTTAAAGACTGTGGAATCGTTCTACATTTAACTCCACCTGGAACACCTCAATTAAATGGTGTGTCGATATGGTTCGATCCATGATGAGTCACACGGTAGTGCCTGATTCATTATGGGGTTTTTCTCTTTTGTCAGCTGCTCTTATACTTAACCGAAGTCCGACTAAAGCTGTCGACAAGACTCCATATGAAATGTGGAAGGGAACGGTCCCTAACTTGTCCTTTATTCGGGTTTGGGGCTGCGAGGCTTATGTCAAGTGGAGACACGAGGATAAGCTCGGCCCGCGATCGGTCAAGACATATTTTATAGGTTATCCAAAAGGAACATTTGGTCATTACTTCTATTCGCCTACCGAACATCGAGTTTTTGTTGCGGCTAGTGCGACGTTCTTAGAGAAAGAATTTCTCGAGAACAAGACGAGTAATAGAACCTTCGAGTCACTTCGGAGATTCCAACCAACAACCGAGGAACGGATGGAGGAAGTTGTTCCTCCAACTGATGATACGGTTAATATTCCCGAGGAACCTAGGAGGTCGGGTAGAGTCTCTCATCCTCCTGGACAGATACATTGGTATGGTCAAGGAGAATGACGTTTTACTCCTAGAGAGTAATGAACCCGCTACCTATAAAGGTGCTATGGCCTGTTCCGACTCAAAGCTATGGCTCAAAGCCATGCAATTCGAGATGGACTCCATGTATGAGAATGATGTATGGGATCTAGTTAATTTACCTAATAAGGTAAAACCTCTACAGTGCGAGTGGCTTTACAAAATAAAGCGTTACGTGAGACGCAACCTGAGATACCTATAAGGCACGACTAGTGGCAAAAGGTTTCACTCAAGTGCACGGATTGCATTATGATGAGATTTTTGCACCTGTTTTCATGTTACGTTCCATTCGGATAATCTTAGCGATTGCCGCTTTTCATGATTATGAAATTTGGCAAATGGATGTGAAAACCGCCTTCTTAAACGGTTATTTGGAGGAAGAGTTGTACATGGTGCAACCCGAAGGTTTCATAGATCCTGAACATCCTAAGAAAGTATGCAAGCTTAAGCGATCCATTTATGGAATTAAGCAAGCTTCTCGGAGTTGGAATCATCGTTTCGACCAGGTGATAAAAGAGTATGGTTTCACTCGATCGGTCGAAGAACCATGCTTATATATCAAGTCGAGTGGGAGCAAGATTGTATTCTTGATATTGTATGTCGATGACATACTCCTGATTGGGAATGACATTCCTCTCCTATCTTCGGTTAAAGAATGGTTGAAGAACCATTTCCAGATGAAAGATCAGGGTGAGGCACAACGCATTTTGGGAATCCGTATCTACCGAGATAGATCACGACGGACGTTATCACTAAGTCAGGAGTCTTATTTGGATAAGATTCTTGAGAGGTTCAGCATGACCAACTCCAAGAAGGGGAACCTTCCAATGACGTCTGGGATGCAGCTAAGCAAGTCTCACTCACCCACGACGCCTGAAGGGATTGAGCGCATGAGTCGTGTTCCTTATGCATCTGTAATAGGATAAATCATGTATGCCATGATATGCACACGTCCAGACGTGTCATATGCATTGAATATGACGAGTCGGTACCAAAAGAATCCAGGTGAAACACACTGGATAGCTGTTAAAAATATCCTCAAGTACCTACGGAGGACTAAGGATAGGGTATTGACTTATGGAGGCGATACTAAGCTATGCGCAATCGGTTGCGCAGATGCTAGCTTCCTAACGGATCGAGATGATTAGAAATCTCAGTCTAGATTCGTTTTTACTCTTAATGGTGCTGCAGTCAGCTGGAATAGTACAAACAGGAAGTTGTAGAAGATTCTACTACTGAGCCATTGAAATATGATAAGCATGGAGGGCACCTTATTTTCATGAGAATTAAACGTGTACCTGAGTTATAGCAGTTGATTATGAATTCGATACGTTATCTTTTTCATATACTATTTATAACTTCATTGTTTTAATATAATATTTTGTTTTTCATGTGGATTGTACTGACAACATTGAACGCCACAAAGTGAACTGAATTACATTATATTTTGTTTGGTCCGTAATCGCCTTAAAGAGTTGATAACTCTGGCTATTATATTATGCAGTCGATTGATGGTGGGTTCAACGAGCCATAAGTCAAACGGTTGACTGATCATTCACAAATACGAGATTATAACGATACCTCGTAGGACAATTTTTTTTGTGACAACGTAATGGAGTCCTAAATGTTTAAAAACATTCGGTGCCAGGTCGTGGATAGGACATACATTGTGTTCCTAGAGTCGATTCTTTTGACTATCGACTGTCTCTTGAGATTAAGGCAGTTTTTGGATGACTTTGGTTTCTTTCTCACGGTCTGCCGTAACTGGAGGCCAAGTAGTTTTTTTCTGGGTCATTTCATACTGTGCTTACATCTGCAGGATTCGAGTTGAGGAAAATATCCAACCCTTATTAGGTATAGTTATTTCTCAGGGTCACTCGAGGAGTTGTAACTGAAATGCATGGCCATGCTCGAATGTTGATTCGTTTATCAGTTAAGTTACTCTCTAGTCGGGGAAACCACTCTTGATAATGATCGCTTGTAAGATACAACCTATGTGAATACGGATTTGCAAATTGTTTTACATTGAGTGGGAGAAATTTTAGGATATGAGAATCGGTTATCGCACACACACTTGTGAGGACAAGTGGGAGTTTGTTGGAGCTTGTGTCCTCCACAAATTAGTGTGATAACATTTGTAAATCTCTTACAGGTTCACAAGGGTATACTTCGTATTTTAATCAGTTGATTAACGATTACCTAATAACGGTTGGCTTGCTAGAGAGTTTGACGTTATTATCATACAGATGGCGGTGATCAACTGGTCCCTAAAAGTCACACCTATAGGATGTGTTTGAGAGATGTGGTTATAGAAATATAATCACATTGATGCCTTATATGACTAAACAGTTAGTCATTGTGTTGATGAGACAATTATTTAATGAAGATTAAATAATATTAGTTGAGACAATTAATCTGTCGGTTAAGTAAATTGAATATAATAAGTTATATTTAATTAAATGTAAGTAATGTTAGCTTGGACGAATTAATCTGTTAATTCGTAATTAAATGTAATCGGTTATATTTAATATCAACAAGATGAATGTGTTATAGTGGTAATAGTGAGGGTACTCAAACCAAGAGGTCATGGGTTCGATCCTCACTAGATGACAATTTATATTTAACACATTTTTATATTTTTGGAAACCGAAAATAAGGAATTAAAACTCCTTATTGTTTCGGTAATTGGGCCGGAAATTAGAGGATGAAAAATCCACCCTAATCTATCCTTATACACGGTTTAAGAGGGTGAGATGGGTGAATTCATTCTAACCTAATTTTTGCCCTAACTCAACCTTGCCTCCTCTCATCGAAAAAAAAAACACAAAAAAACCTAAAAATTAATCAGTTAATTTTTGGATTGATTCTAGCAAAATCAAAGGGCATTTCTCATATCGTCTTGGGTGCAACTGATAGGAGAATATCATTGCAATATTGTTCATAGGCCATAAAAGCTAGGACCGAAGGTTATTTCTTAATCCTTTACATTTTGTTTATGCATTTTAGTTTTATGACTCGTAATCATCACTTTATAATTCATTATAATCCTTAAAAATAAAGGGATGCATACAGATAAATCGCACAAGCTTAGGATTATAAGCCCATCCTGGATTGTAAGTATTAGAATGATCAGGGTCCCATTGTTGCTTCCCATTAATAGCATTATCTTGCTCAAGCATTGAAGCATTCCCACACCCAAAAGAGTCATGCCCATTAACCCCACAAAGGTTACATATGGGCGATGAAGAACTTGAACCACTACTCAATTTAAGCAGAGCCACTTATTGAGATAGATCATCAATTTTGGCTTGCATCACATTAACAAATTCATTTTTAGTCTTGCTCCCTCGAACATGAAGGTCACTACCCCAATGATAAGTGCTTATTGCTAGATCCTCTATGAGGGGCTTGGCTTGCTCCCAAGAAATCCCGTCTAACTGCCCTCCCTCAGCGGCATTAAAGTTCAATTGCAACTCTGGTTTTAAGGAATTGTAGAAAGTAAGAATCAATACACAAGATGGGATCCCGTGATGAGGGCATTGCCATTGAAGTTCCTTGTACCCTTCTCAAGCTTCATAGAAAGACTCGTCTGCATATTAGATGAATCCTGTAATATCATTTCTAAACTTGGCAGTATTCCCTAGTGGAAAGTATTTTTGGAGAAAAGCCGTAGAAAGCTTATCCCAAGTATTGAACGAGTCAGGAACACAATTATTCAACCATTTACGTGCACTTCCTCAAAGAGAATAAGGGAATAACCTCAAACGAATGACATCATCAGAAACTCCATTAATCTTGATGTCAGCTTTATCAAGTAATGTATTCAAGTGCTCATTGGGGTTTTCAGTTGGTGATCCACTGAATTGATCAGTTTGAACAAATTGGATCAAAGAAGTCTTCAACTCAAAATTGTTTGCCTCAATCTTTGGCTTTGAGATAATTGAATTGAAGTTTGGTTTTGGAGAACTTTTATCTCACATAGAAGTCATGATGATTGGTGAATCAGATTCTATAAGAGACTCAAAAATAGTATCTAGTTCAGGCTCCTTTCTCTTCTTCTTTCTTTGAGCGTTTTGTCTCCTAGATGTAGCTTCAATCTCAGGGACAAATAACAATTCACCACCATAATGTCATGTATGCATATAAGACTAACAACAAAACTAAAGAGGAAGAATCAGTAACAAAATAGGCGTACTTGCGGACGTTAAAAAAACTTAGTCTAAAGTAATCTAAAATTAAGTAATATCAAACCGTTACTTCCCCGGCAACGGCGCCAAAAACTTGTTCAGTTATAAATAACCGCAAGAGAACGGTGTCTGTTGTAGCACTTACGGGTCGATCTCAATGAAGTGATGGTCGAGTAATAGTCGATTTAAGATTGATTCATCTACGTTAGATGAATATTTGTGTATGTGTCAGGTATGACAGAATAAAATTAAGATATAATAACTAGATAATGAGATTAATTTAATAATATAAAGCTCAAGGACAACGGTATCACGATTAACATAGATTGATCATCATAGACTATTGAAAGGAACAACATATTGAATTGTGTAGTTAGGTGAGACTAATCTTTTGGTTTTTACTGTAAAAACTAAAAGCAATACTTGTTATTCTCTCTCGAGATAAAATAAGTCTTCCTATAATGAAATAATTCCTATTCTCATGGGACTTATAACACATATAGGAGCTTTAAAGACCAAAATTAAAATGTCTCAACTATAACTCTCACCATTCTCATAGGACATGTCTAATTTTGACTCGTGCTCTCTAAATGGAAATTCAACTCTCATTGCAATTTCAAATAAGTAATAATTAATTATATTTAAATCACAATATATATGCTAACTCAAAAGGACTAAACTCAACTCTTATTGTTGTATTAATCACAGCAATGTATATAGATTATGACCAATTGTGGACACGGCCCATCTGCGAGCCCACTTCGATCTGTGGACGCAAAGCGGTCTTTTTGAAAGCCACGCTCGGCGGCATAAAAATGCTTTCGACCGGATCGTTTTAGATCGGTCGGTTTCATCTCGGTAAGGGTCTCGAAACGATTAGAGATGTTCGGAGTCGCCACCAAGCATTTGTGGGATGCCTGGAACCCGTTCGAAATCCACTTTATACCTCGGTCAAATTGAAGCACAAAGCATCGTTTGACATAGGTACTAAAGATAAGGAAATCGTCCCTCTTTAGCATCCTATCTCTAGAATGACTCTCGTACGCCTTGGATAAGGTCGTCCACTATCCAAAGTTTCTGAGTAAAAGGTGAAGGTACGTATTGGGAAGCCCTTTAATCAGACACCCAATCCCGCACGCGTTTAGAGGCCTCTACTGATCGATCTTGGTTGGTTGAATGCAAAAGTTGATAAAACGGTTTAAATGCATGAATGCGCATCCAATGATTTAAACCTAACATGTGAGAGCTTTCTAAGTTGGTTGATTTAATCCAAGTATCAAGTATAAGATGTCGACGGAAATTACACATCCATTTACCGTATTAGGTTTAGGGTGCATAACATGATCCATTTGTCTTAGTAAGGCATTTTGCAAATATGGTTTTGAATAGTCATCTGATCCGTCCTATATCCGGGTTAACCGGAGTCGGGATCGTCCTAGACTAATCTTTGGAAGGGAACAGGCCACTGCATTTTGCGGCTATATGAGGCGCGAGCCAGCCGGCGGTGTAAGGGGCCTCCCTCTGGTTTTGAAAATGAGAAATGGAGAGCCTGTTTAGGCGCGGGTTAGCTCACGGTTTATGTGTCGTGTTCTGACCTTTTAGAAAACGTTATAAAACGTGTTGAAAATGGGTATTTGAACCCGGTTTGATTTGAAGGGGTCGTTTAGACCGCATTTGTTGATTTGAAGAACTAGACTCCAATAATCATCATTATTTTGATAATATTCGGTGTCGGGTTCGATTTGACAAACTTGACATGAATAGTTTTGAAAATGATTATGGACTAATTGTCTTAAGTCCATTTGAATGTAATTAGTCGATACTCATCATCGTACCCGGGTTAAAATCTGGCATGGTATGTAGAACCAAGGATGACTTTGTGTTGGGGACTAATATGTTTGTTTGAAAATGTAAAGAAATGAAATAAAAGGCTTTAAAATACCTTTTAAATGTCATTAACCAAATATTATCACCGAAACACGGATTTAACCGTCATGGTACGAGGAACCAAGGGTGAAAAATTTTTTATGGTTAAAACAAGTGAAATAAAAATAAAAAGGGTTCGAAAATACTTGAAATGGTGAAAACCGATTACAAATATGAAGATGGATTAAAGGGAAATGACGAGAACAAACACGGTTGATCTCTGGTCTGAGCACCCCATTTAGGCGCGGGCCAGTTGGCGACCTAAGGGGCTTATAGGAGAATCAGTGGTTGTGTGAGTTTTGAGCGACGTGGCCACTTGGGCTGCTCAAAGAGGCGCGAGCCACGTCGCGGTTCTTCGACTTGTGTTGTCACTTTCACAACAAACGCAATCATGATTTGTTCTATCCTAGGTTTTGTAGTCACATGTTTGGTACTTGACCAACATGAATCCGGGAAAACTTAAGGTAGAAGATTTGAAATGTTTGGTTTTTTTGTGGTTGACTCGGTTTGACTCGTTGTTGGAGTCGGGATTTAAAGTTTTGAGTCGGTTTTTTGTCCGGTGTCGGTTTTGACTCTAGTTAGTGTCATTGCGACCCCGTCGTCGTGCATTAAACACTCCAGGTATTTTGAAATGTTTTGAAATGTTTTATTTTCGAAATCGTTTTAAGTTTTCCGACGTAAAGTTGTACACAAACTGTCGATCAAACGCCGCGATTCCAAAACATATTGTAGTCCGATAATCATCGGGTGTTTGTTGGAGTCTCAGCAGATACTGGGTATCTACACCAATAAATTAATACTTTAACACAACCCTATCAAACCTAAGTACAACCATTTTATGATGTTTAGAAAATTATAACATTGATCAATCCATATTAAAGCTCCACCGAGCCCTAGATAAAAGACTACTCGCAACCCATAATTATGACTGCAATAACAATTATGATAAAAGAAAACATAATTTAAATGAATAAATAGTGTTGACGTGAAATAGAGAAATAAGAGAGATTAAATATATAATTTACTACGGTAAGAACAAAGTTGAAAACCAAGGTCGAGCTTGTCGTCAAATAATAGCATAAACAATATTATAATATAATAAATATAATTGAAGTAAATAATGAGAGAATGACTAGAATTTAATATGGAACTAATTATTTTATTGCTTATTGTCTATCTTTGTGTCTCTTTTTTCTCAAAAGAAAATGACCTCCATTATAGGCGATCATTTGAGATTTAAGTTTTAATTATACATGTACGTTTAGAACAAATAATTAATTTAAATATATTATATATAAAATTATTCCTACAGTTTGTGCCTTTAGTGCATGAAGTTTCTTAAAATGACGAATGTTTCATGAATTAAAGAATTAATTTGGGATGTTTCATGTAATTATCAGAATAACTCTTCACCCATTTAAATGTTAGCTTGCGTTTTCCTCTTAAAAATCCTTCAATGTAACATCATCAAATTGAATGTTACACCACTTGATTTTCAATGCTTCAACTTTTTTAATTATGCATCTTTATTTCATTATTTGTAACATGGTCTTGTCAATAATTTATTCCATAGTCGCTTTTCATTTTATTTTGAACTGCTTTGACTTTTTTTTTGTAGATTTGGAGGTTTTGAATCCGAGCTTGAAGTCCTTATTTATTTTGTCGTCTTTTATTCATCGCATCGCTTAGCTGTTTAGCTAATATCAGCATCAAAATAGCTCCTTCTTATAAATAATTATATAAATCACAGTAAGATGTTCTAGGAGGGAATTTTTTATCAAAATGAAATATAATGGTGAAAATATAAGTAAAACTATAGGAATTAAGTATATAAAATATAGTAAATTATACACTTAACACCCCTCTCCTATCTACTTCCTCGCATCTCTCCCTCCTCCCACCCTCATATGGGTTCGTCACTAAACAACTAATTACATGAATTAATACTCACTCTCATATATTCTACAAATGTATGCAAGTGGGACGAGACATAATGTCAAGCTACCAACTTATGTTACTTTATCTTACTGTGAAATTCTAAATGCAACATACACGTTTACATCAAAAGGCAACTTCACTGAACATAGAAGACAATGAGATAGAGAGTTTGGTGAAAATTACACTGAAACATCAACCTCATTCCCCTACCTATCTCGTAGTAAAGGGAGAAGGTAAGGTATTCTAATCAATATGCTTTTCCTAAACTAGCAAGATGACCATCTTGAAAGGTAAAAATAATGATATAAATGGACTTATAATTAAAGTCGGACCTACCTTATTGCTTACGTATAGCAACTCGTCCTCATAATCATTCTTCCGAGAAGTCAACTGTCCCTCATAGAGATAGTAAAGTTTCAAAAGAAAATGGAGATATCAGAGACAACACAACCTAATCAAATAGATCTTAGAATGAAGAATGTCTACAACTATCAAACAAAAAGAATATAATGCTTGTATCATAAGTTGGATGGACTAAAACGGTTAGGCCCTTTCTAGGTGGTCCGAAATGCAGCCCGAAACAGCAACCAATGGACAACAAAAACAGTAACAATTTCAACCTTACTCGAGACCATTACAAATGACATAAAACAAGATAAAAAGAAGCCCAAAACTGGGTTGAGGATACAACAGCCCCGGAAACTGTTTCGCTTGACTCCAATCTGCCTAGCTCTCACGATAGCACGAGCAAACGAGAAACGGAAGCGGAACCACGACCAAGAACAAACCCAACTAACATCGATGCAACAATACTACAAAAATATACTCGAAACAGGTTGTTTTGTTGTTTGTGTTGTTTCGGTGTTAGGGGCTGTTTTGGGGGTTTATTTTCTGAGTTTTTATGTAACATAAGAATGAAAGATAGAATAATATGACTTAAATAAGAACACGATGCATGTTTAAGCCCATGAGTAGTTTCGTCCAAGATCACGAAGCAAGAAATCAACTCCTCTCCAAAGCACTAAGCAAATGGAGGTTCTCTCGCACTAAGTAAAGATGAGATGTCCAAGCACTAAGCAAGGAACTTGGGGTTTTCAAAAACCTCATATTTTCACTCTCTCAAACTGAAATGTTACATAGGATATGAGCTCTTTATATAGAGACTCTTAATACATCTTAGCCCTCTACCTAAAAGCAAATATAAGGGTTACAATTAAAAGAACTACAAAACAAAAATACAAAGCTGAAAATTACACCTAAAAGCTAGTCACAAGTGTTCAAAAGGACTGTTTGGGCAGCATGTGAAGCGTGTAAGGCAGCCTTGTGACAGTTGTCCTTGTTCCTTAATTATCTTGGCTTCGTTAGAAGACAAAAGAGGGTCCACTTGTTATCATTTGTCGTTGGAATCTTACATTTGTGCTTCACCATTTTGTTTTCCAAAATACACGGCCAGAATACTGTGTAATAGACAGCCACTTGACCGAATTTTGTCCAAACTCCCTTTGTTGAGAAAAGTTTGTCCTCAAACTTTAGCAGTTAAAAACGGGGTATAACAAAAGACGATTTCAAAAAAGAAAAACAATTTTAGAAAAATGTAGTGTAGGTGTTAAAGAGGGAAACAACAAGAGCCCATTCTAAGCAAGCACACAACAAATACTAAGAACCCCTTTTTTATCCAACTCGATTCGAGCATCACTGCTGGACCATATAGTTATATGATGATGTTTTGATAACGACAAGTGTGCTTAAGTATATATATACTTGTTGCTCGTAATCGTTTGTTTATTTTTGATAGATTTAACATAGTTGCACTTTGGCAAGATGATTTGTGAAGTAAAGTTATAGTTGGTTTAGCTCCAAGCTTCAAAATTCATTTGAGCTCATGACATAGGTCAAGAACAAGTTCTAAGTAATGATTTGTTGAATGTACAAGCAACAACATATGAATGGTAAATGAAGCTCAAGATAAGCTCAAGATGAAGAGCTTATGATCAAGATGAAAGATATGAACCTCATACTGAAGATCTCCAGGAAGATTAGCTAGTATAGGTCATCATTCGATAAAGATAATTTTAGAAGTAATTATGACAAGTAATGTTATAGCAGTTTTAGTTATAACTTCACTAGTTAAACTCAAAGTTATAGATGATTCTACTTTAACTTTGAGCTGCAATATGAAGAATACGGTTTTTATGTTTTTAAAATCTATTTTTCAAAGCTTAAATCATAAAACATTTAAAGAAAAATGTACTTATAGTAGAGTTAGATTGAGACATGATTAGATCGAATGAGTTTGAGGTTATCCTATTGATTAGTAAAACAACTTATGAGTTGTCATGCTATCTAGGGTTTTCCTTCTACTCTTATGTAATCCCTAATTATCTAACCTAATATCTTACCTAGGGTTTCGAGTTGGGTGGCCGGCCTATGGGTTGTTTTTACTCCTTATTCGAATACTTCTTGTACAAGTTAGGTTTTCGAATAAATCTTAGTGATAATATTGATTGAGATATTTTATCTCCATATATTATTTGACTTATTCTTTGCCATTTTATAAAGATATTATTATGTAAAAAAATAAGATTGGATCTCCTACTTACTATATACTTCACACGTGATCTATATAGTATCTAGGATTTTATGACAAAGATCTTAAATAAAAATTTGTTAGAGAGATTTTATATCTTTTATCTAAAATATTGTTGGATTAAAATAGGAAAAAGATAGATCTTATTCCTTCCTTAACCTACACGAGATCCTCGCCATATCTTGGGTTTAGGTAAAGATCTTAGATAAAATATTTGTTAATGATATTCTATCTCCATATATTTATTCCATATCTTTTACTAAGATATTATTAGAATAAATAAATGGATTAAGATCTTTTTCTTGCTTGGATAAGAATTAAAGTAGATCAAAATAATATTTGTTAGAGATTTCTTATCTCCTTATATTATTCTTATCTTATTCTTTCTTATTTTCCAAGATTAAGGAAGATTTAATCTAATCTCTTTCTTGCCTCTCACGACACACACACAAAGCATCTAGGGTTTTTATTCCTAAACCTAGATCTCCTCTCTACTATAAATACACACACTTATTCATTCTTTTAAAACACTTTTCAACCTTTGAGCTTTAAAACACCCTTGCAAACAAAACGTGTTTATCTTTATTTTGCAACTGAAAATTGTTTTTGAAAAGTCGTGTTCTTTATTGGAATTTCATTTGAAATTACGTTATTCGATAATAGTGCTTCATATTGTTTCTTACTCTTCAATTGTGTGAACATTAGAAGAACAATCTAGTACTTTATTATTAACGTAAGTTAATCAAATCGAGTATTTAACGGTACTCAATTGAGTTACAACTAGAGTTAGTTGTACGAGTGGGTTAGTAATTTTGTAATCCATAGAAAGGTACTAAAATTATTAATTGAGAATAGTGAACGTAGGCTTCGACGTGCGAAGTTGAACCACTTAAAAAATCCATGTGTCCTTTGCATCTCTTTCTTTCGTTTCGTTTTGTTTATTTCCATTTCAAGTACAATCGAATTTGTTGAATTTAATAAATAAATTCATATTAATTACTACAAACACGTTTCATACGGACATGATAAAAAAAAGTGGGCATATTTACTTATACTCAATCCCCCCCCCCCCCTCTCTCTTGAGTATTTCAGATCGATACACTTCAATTGGTATCAGAGCCTCGTGCTCTTGATTGCCTAACCGCAAAGAGGTTGATCCGTCTTTCTCTTCTTTTTTTTTACTTTTAATTCCGTTGTCTTACACATGTGAAATGGATTCAAAGTATCTAAAGTGACCCGTTTTTTATGGGAAGAATTATGTACTTTGGAAGAACATGATGACACACTACAAAAAAAGACATGATTGGGAGTGCTGGAAGATCATACAAAATGGACCAAATAAAAATTTGGTTGGATCTACTGAAGGCACTACCTATGAGAAAAAGGAAGAAGACTATATGGAGGCTGATTACAAGAAGGCTGAGAAAAACTCGAAAGCGATAAGCTCGTTGCAAAACAACATGACATCTAATGAATTCGATCATTTTTCTTCTTGTACTTTGGCCAAGGAAATATGGGATGGTCTTGAATTAGCTTATGGGGGAACGACAGTTGTTAAAAAATATCATATTGACTTGCTGATTCAGAAATATGAGCTCTTTACAATGGAGCCAAACGAATCTCTTGCTAGCATGTCTGTACGATTTTCAAGCATTATAAATGAATTGAAAAATCTTGGTAGAAAGTTTGAATCTGAGGACATTGCTAGAAAAGTCCTTAGGAGTCTGACAAAAATGTGGCGTCCTAAGGTAATAGCAATGGAGAAATCAAGAGACCTTACGTCTTTATCTTATCAAGAGCTTATAGGAGCTGTTATGGCTCATGAGCTCGTCCTAGATAACGATGAAGCCGAACTAAGTAAAGGTAAAAGTTTGGCTCTGCAGGCCTCAGCAAGTGAAAACGCTGGGTCTAACATTGAGGATGAGACGATATTTTTTGCTAGACGTTTTAAAAAGAAACTCTTTAGAAACAAGCAAACAAAACCATCCTATAATAACAATAAGCCCTTAAATAAGAAAGCAATTGAGTCAAAAACATCATTTATCAATAGAGGATGCTTCAAGTATAGAGAGTCTGATCATATGATCAAAGACTGTCCCACATGGGAGAAAATTAAGGACAAGACTAAGCATGAAAAGATCAAAAATGAATTTAAACAAGTCATGTCGTGTTGGGGAGCTCTCGACACAGAAGATGATGAGGGGTCTGAAGATGAAGAATTTGCTAATCTATGCCTAAGCAACGTTAGTCTTGACCTAATTTCCAAAAGTGATGATGATAGCACAAGCTCAAGTTCAGAATGCTGCTTTTTAGGAGAAACTGACTCAGACGATGAAGTAGAGGTAAGTTATCTTAAACTTAAGAAACAAGTTGAAAAACTATCCAAGAGTGCGTTAATTGAATACTTCGAGAAAACTCTTCATAATTATCATGAACAAGATCTGAAATTGAAAGATTTGAAAGAACAGATTCTAGATATTACTAAAGAGAATCACCTTCTAAAGGCTAAAACCAAGAAGCTTAAATCTAGAGTTACAGCTAATATAGCTACAACTTCAGATTCGACAAATGCTGAGAAGATATCTCTTTAGTCTAAAGTTATAGCTAATGAAGCTATAACCTCAGAACTAAAACTCAACATTAAGCATCTCCAAGCCAAGGTTATAGCTAATGAAGCTATAACATTAGAAATGAGAAAAGTCAAAGAGCTTCTTAAATCTGAGGCTATAGCTAAAGAAGCTATAGTTTCAGATCAAAAGAAGGAAATAGATTCTCTGAATCAACAATTGAAAGAATCTAAAGCCTTACTATCCGATACTAAGAAATTACATTCTGAGATGGTAAGAGTTCTTAACAAAAGTTTCCAAGATTTTCGTGACAAATATAAAGAGAATAATCCCTCTAAAGATGTTGAACTAGATCATTCCAAATGTTTAAAAGAAATCCAATATTTAAAGAATTTTCTCTTACATGATAGAAAGGTTCATCATAAGTGGGAAGGAAGCACAAAAGTTCTAACTTTTCTAACTGAGCAATCAGACAATAATATGAAAATGGGTTTAGGACATGAGTGCTATGGTCATAGTGACCACTCTAAATGCAAATCAACTCCTTCCGAACGAGATTTAAGGAAGATAAAATATGTTAATTTACCAGAATACTTGATTTGCAATTACTGTGGTCATACGGGACATATTCAAGACAACTGTGTTAAACACATGCAAGATTTACGCCAAGGTATACAATTTATTAAAGCGTCTGACACAGTAGTTGAAGAAAATGATATTCCCACAAATGAACCAAACTTGAATGAAGAAAGAACTAATAACTTCTGTTGGTTCTATGATATGAGTTTTGATTACAAGAAAAAGATCAATGCATCAAAACAACCGCAAAAGCATAAATAGTCTTATAAGACTAAGACTCCCCCAAAACAACCTGAAAGTCAACACCATGAAAAACCCAAGGTATACTCTAGGACACCCTCCTAGACAACCTTTCTTGTTCAGTAAACAGAAAATCATTCGATAAGTATGGGTTAGGAAAGATCTAGTTTTTAAAGTGACTAACATCAAAGGCCCCCAACCTAGCTTGGGTACCTAAAAACTGGATCTAATCTCCATGCAGGTTGTGGTGAAAGAAAATAGTCTATGGTACCTTGATGGTGGTTGTTCAAGGCATATGACTGGAGATATAAACCTGTTTCTTTCACTTGAGCCCTTTGATGGAGGTAAGGTTACCTTTGGAGATAACAAGAAAGGTAAGGTTGTTGGCGTTGGTAAGGTCGGTATATTTACTTCTCATGCCATTAGTGATGTTTATCTTATTATAGGACTGAAGCATAATCTACTCAGTATTTCTCAATTATGCGACAAGGGAAATAAAGTTTTTTTTCATTCAGATACTTGTCGTATAATAATTGAAGGAACAAGTAGTGTTATTCTTGAAGGTCATTGTAAAAGGAATGTCTATATGATTGATTTGAATGCAATTCCTACTAACTCGTTTACATACATGAAAGCTACTTTAGATAATCCTTGTTTGTGCCATAAAAGGTTTACTCACATTAGCTCGACCATATTGAATAAACTCAAAAATTGGGATTTGGTGGAAGGGTTGTCGTCAATCAAATTTGATCAAGAAACACTATGCGATGCGTGTGCTCGTTGCAAACATGTGAGATCGTCATTCAATCCTAAGAGAGTGGTAATCACCAAAGAACCACTGGAACTAGTATATATGGATATGTGTGGCCCAATGAAGGTAAGAAGTAGAGGCGGATTCAGGTATGTCTTTGTTCTAGTTGATTACTATTTAAGATATGTTTGGCCTATCTTTTTAAATTCAAAAGATGAAACTTTCGATGAGTTTGTAGTTTTAATGAAGCTTGCCCAAAATAAATATAAATCAAAATTAGTTTCTATACGTGCCGATCATGGCACCGAATTTGACAATCATGCATTTATAGAATTTTGTAGGGAAAATGGTGTAGGATACAATTTTTTCTGCACTATGAACCCCACAACAAAACGGTGTTGTTGAATGTATGAATAGAAAACTAGAGGATATAGCACGCACTATGTTATTGTGTAGTGTTATACCTTGTAATTTTTGGGTTGAAGCTATTAGTACTGCATGTTATGTTCATAATCGGGGTTTGATTAGACCTCGTAATACCACAGATTTATGAGCTGTTGGGTACTCTATTGAGTAGGGCTTACTATGTCGAATAAGTTAGTTTTGCATTCTGGAGTGTGTTCTGGCTGATGGATACTCGATCGAGTGAGGGCAACTCAATCGAGTAGGCGGTACTCGATCAAGTACCTCAGTTACTCGATCCCATAAGTCGGGTTATACGGGTTTTTAGCTGGGTTTTGATAGCAACGCATGAAAGTTATATAGAGTGAAATCGTCAGTTTCTTTTACCTTTTTTCTTTACTCTAAACCTTTTTACAAAAGAAAACAAAACAACGTAAGTTTTCTTCTCGCATTTGCTATCAAATCCAAAGGTTAGAGTTGTTGGATTTCGGAGTTCTTGGTACCGTTGAGATCGTCGTATTGTGCGTAAGGTCCTTGTATTGTTTTTATGTCAATTCATTACTTTTGTTTAAACCCTAATTGGGTTAATTTGGGATTATTGGGAGTATTGTTGATTATAGATTATAATTGTATCATTATGTGATTATAGGAGGTGATTTCGTAGAGGAACGCTTTTGATCCGTTGCTTGTGTTGATTTTGGTGATTGCCTTCCAGGTTGAATTTTCCCTACTCAGTTGCCTGATTAATTGAATATAAGATGATGATGGTTGATTTATTGGATGATTAATATGATTATTGTGATTGTGATATATTGGCTGATTTGTTTTTGTTATTTGGTTGTTTGTGGTTCTCGAGGTGCATCCTCGGCTGAGTGGAGTCATCATCGGGAATGGCTTCACGTCCTTGATTCACCCATTGTGGTTCCCGTCACAAGGGGTTGTGCACATTAAGGAACATGGGTTATTCGCTCGATGGAGATGAGTGGGGCTTAGGTGGGAACGGGTGCGGTCCCCCACTGGCGGTGTGGAATGTTTGTTGCGATGGATTTTCTGGCAGGGCTACACACTTTAGTGTGTAGTCAGATGATTGGTGATGTGACGGTGTTGGAGATTGTGATTGTGTAATTATTTGTTGTTTTATATTTCATTGTTTATGCAGTAACTAACCCCGTTTAAATGTTTTGAAAACTGTGGTGATCCATTCGAGGATGGTGAGCGGTTGTTTAGTTGGTATGGCTTGAGTGCGCACGGGTTAAATGGGGATGAGTCACCACGAGTCAGTTAGTAGTCTTCCGCTGTTGTGGCATGACATTTTATTTATTTTAGTTGGTTTGGTTTTGGAACAGTTGTATTGTACTTCTCAGTTTTGGATTTGATGTACACTTTAAATTTATTTACTTAAAGTACGTTTCTTGATGGTCACATTTTTTTATGCCTCGGGTAACCGATATGGTAGCATTCTCATGCATTAGGTGGTCTTAGTAAGGCACCTTGGTTTATGGGGGTGTTACAAGAACTATCATTAAGAAGACTCCTTATGAGCTCCTTAGAAGACGAAAACCCAACATATTTCATCTACGTTGCTTTGGGAGTAAATGTTTCGTCCATAATAATGGCAAAAACAGATTAAGCAAATTTGATCCCACAAGTGACGAAGCTGTTTTTGTTGGATACTCTAATCATAATAAAGCATATAACGTTTTTAATAAAAGAACTTTGTGCATCGAGGAAAGTGTTCATGTTATTTTTGATGAGAATAATATGTTTGATAAAGTTGAACAGGATGAGGAAGAAAATATGAATGAACCAGATTTTCGTCTATCTAAAAATGATCCTCCAGAGCTGGATGAAGAAGATAAAGAAATTAAAGGCACGAATGATGAACGTGTAGATCCTTCAAATAAAAAGGGAAAGAGAGCTGAGACTATAGTTGATAATACTATAACCTCCTCTCAAAACAAGAATATGGAAACTGAAGTTATAACTAATGAAGCTATAACTTCAAATCCAAACCAATGTACAGAATCCAGAGTTATACCTGATTCTACTGCAACCCCAGGACTGGATTCACAGGGAACAATTCTTAGATCCCAATTATTTGAAGAAGGTAAGCCGAGTTCAAATGACAATGATGTGCCTCCAGTCTCTAAGACATGGAGATATAAAGATTCTCATCCCATGGAGAACATTCTTGAAAATTTAAGAAAAGGTGTTCAAACTCGTAA
This sequence comes from Silene latifolia, assembly GCF_048544455.1. Classification (NCBI taxonomy): domain Eukaryota; kingdom Viridiplantae; phylum Streptophyta; class Magnoliopsida; order Caryophyllales; family Caryophyllaceae; genus Silene; species Silene latifolia. The sequence goes on along the minus strand of NC_133538.1, from coordinate 201,899,748 downwards.
AGGATTGAACAATTTTTGCTCCTTCTACTCCTTTCTCTCCACCGTTGACCCTACCAATATCAAAGAATCTTTAGCTGAACCAGATTGGATCGTTGCCATGCAAGAAGAATTGCAACAATTCGAAAGGAATAAAGTATGGCACTTGGTTTCTAGACCTAAAGATCGATCTGTTATTGGCACCATATGGGTGTTCAGAAATAAGCTGGATGACACAGGAGTTATTATTCGAAATAAGGCAAGATTGGTTATGCAGGGATACAATCAACAAGAAGAAATAGATTATGACGAGACATTCGCTACAGTGGCCAGACTTGAAGCAATTAGATTATTAATAGCTTTTGCAGCTCACAAAGGAATGAAATAATTTCAAATGGACGTTAAGACTGCATTTCTTAACGGATATTTGAATGAAGAAGTTTTTGTAGAGCAACCCCCAGGATTTCTGGATAGCAAGTTTCAAAACCACGTTTATAAATTAGATAAAGATTTATATGGTTTGAAACAAGCTCCCAAGGCTTGGTACGACAGATTGTCTAAATTTATACTTGAAAGCAATTTTAAGAGAGGATCTGTCGACAAGACCCTGTTCCTAAAAACTGAGAATTCTAATTTATTAGTTGTACAAATTTATGTTAATGATATTATTTTTGGTTCAACTAATAATAGATTGTGTAAGTATTTTTCAGATTTGATGACCTCATAATTTGAAATGAGCATGATGGGAGAACTCAAGTTCTTCCTAGGACTTCAAATTCAACAAACTAGTGAAGGCGTTATGATTCACCAGCAAAAATACATCAAGGAATTAATCAGAAATTCGGAATGGAAAATTCTCATTCTATGCCTACACCTATGGTCATAGATAAGAAATTGACATTAGACGAAGACGGTAAGTCTGTCGATGAAATGACTTTCCGAGGTATGATTGGTTCACTTCTATATTTAACTGCTAGTCGCCCTGACATTATGTTTAGTGTATGCGTGTGTACTCGATTTTAATCGTGTCCTAAAGAATCGCATATGATAGCAGGTAAGAAAATCTTAAGGTATCTAATTGGTACGTCAAAATTATATTTATGGTATCCACTTGAATGTAATTTTGATTTCATAGAGTATTCAGATGCAGACTATGCAAGTTGTTTACTTGATAGAAAAAGTACTTCCGGAACCGCTACGTTTGTTGGACCATGTATCATAACGTGGGGTTCTAAAAAAGAAAAAAATTCAGTCGCCTTATCTACTTCTGAAGCCGAATATACTGCTGCTGCCTTGGTATGTTCTCAATTACTTTTGTTAAAGCAACAATTATCTGACTATGGTGTGAATGTTGGTTGTGTAGCTATTCTATGTGATAACACGAGTGCTATAATTATATCCAAAAATCCCGCACAGCACTCGCTTACTAAGCATATAGATATTAGACACCATTTCTTACGAGACCAAGTAGAAAAGGGGAACATAAAACTTGAATTTTATAGTACTGAAAAACAATGGGCTGACATTTTGACAAAGGCGTTGGCTAAAGAATGTTTTGAGACTTTGCGGTTGGAAATTGGTTTAATCGGTGACACATAAACTATCATAAATATTTCCTAACCGTATGACTGACTAGTTAAGACGAGATTGTATGTCTTTGTCCGTATTTTCCGCTGTAAGTATATTCTTGTATAGTATTTTATTATTTTATGAGAATATTCCGTTTGCTAGTCTGTTATATTTTTTGTTGTATACAAACCATAATATTTGTTCATCACTTATACATTTTAAGGTTTAGAGCTTCATAAACCAATGACATTCATGATTGGTTTCATTTAGGATGTGAGTAGTACTCCTTACATAGCATGTAACATCAAATTGCATAAGCATAAAATTTGTCTCTTATTACCTGTATACACTCAGGATTGTGGTGGTGACACATGTGAAGAGGCGACCTTTCCTTTACGTTTTACCCACTAACCTCACATTAGCCAAATTTGTCTCATTTTGACCCATTTATTCAACTACATTCCATATGGCCTACCCTTGTCAAGCTAGTCTTGTTGGTAAGTTTGGAAGTCTTGTTATGGTCAGATTTGTTGCTGTTGTGATGGATATTGGGAGGAAGAAAGAAAAATATGGACTGAAGAAAAAAATTTAAAAAAAGGGAGAAAATGATACTATAAAGATGGAAAAGCAGAAATCTCTGATTACTCTTATTCTTATCATTTCCATATTACTTGAGGAGAAATACTTGTTGATGTGAGTAAGTTTGTGACATACTTGGCATGGTGCATCATCTTTCATGTTGGGTTGGAAAGTAGAATATGGTTACTTTTGGTTGTGATCGGTGCTAGCTTGGCTTTTACCTCCACATATCCAAATTATTTTGCCCCTTCTTACCCAATTACCTTATCTCACATTCATATGTAAGTCCTCGGCATGTGTTTTGGACCTCGCTTAGTTGGAGTGTATATGTACGGTGGTACGGTCGTTTCTGTACCAAAAATAAATACCTAAATATAACTAACAGAAGCTAGCGATAAGTAGGGTCGATCTCCACAGGGAGGCAAGGTATCTATCTGTAGACCGTCTATCTAAGTCACAGATGGGGATTTTATATTTGGTTTCTAAACTAAAGAAGGCTTAAGGGAAGAGCAGTAAAGAAAGAACAATAAAAGACAGAAAATGCAAGTAAGATGATCAAAAGAGAGAGAACATGTCAGGATTTCGGTTCACCCTGGCAGTTTATCGACTCAGTCGCAAATAGCCTAGACAATCTACTGTGAGAAGGGTAAGGGAAAGGTCATTCCGGTCCACTTTCTACCCTAGATTTCCACTAACTTAACTTTCGTCCTCGTTATGGTAGTCTACTGTTCATAGCAGGTTTGTTCATTCCAATCTTCCGATCCAGGAACGAAGTTAACCAAATTAAAATAATTTAGAAGCATGCATTCAACTAAATTGGTGATACAGTTAAATTGCCATGGGGACAGATTATCACATATAAATTGTCTAGCCTATTCGCTACATCGTCACAATCCTACCATATATCCCCTAATCCCGACATGAAAGAGTTTAGTTACTCATATTACTAATGTTGTCAATATTGATAACAATGAATATGCTAACTAGAGACATAATGAAATAACAGAAATTAAGCATAAACTGAGATTAGGGCAGAATAATTAAGATGAAAAAGCAAAGATTAAAGCAAGAAAATAAAGAGATTAAGATTAAAAGGATAAAGGATATTACAATCACAAGCAATTCTGGCGTAAAGAACAACCAGAAATCCAAGCAAAAGAGATCCAAGAGTAAAGTTACAGTAGAAAGTTTAATGAAGAGACTAAGAGGGTAAGAGTTGCGTTCTAAGAAGAGTCGAAAAACTCCTTATTAACCTAATTATGAAAGCTTAAATAGAAAAACAAAAGTTCATCACGAAATTAAGCCCAACACGGGTTAATTAATCCCGTGTACCATCAAAACCTCTCGATCGAGTAACTTTATATCACTCGATCGAGCAAAACCAAGCTAAAACCTCTCTATCGAGTACTTTAGGTACTCGATCGAACACTTATTAAATAGGCACTACTCGATCGAGCAGAAAAAGGAGTCGATCGAACACAATTGTACTCGATCGAGTACTTTCCAGCGCATAATTCCTGGTTCGCGCACTGAACTTCAAATGGCTTCCATTTCTTAGTTACTTAGTCAAATAAGGCGTTTCCTGTGGCGTTGGAAAGCTAAGAGAACAAGATTTTATCTCCAATTGGAATCATCTGAAAATATGTTGTAGAACTCGAGATATGGCTCTTCAAAGTAGGCACTAGCAATTTGAAGTTCTTCCTTTGCTCGCCTAACTGTCTTACTTCTTTGCGCATCTCAAAATAGTAGTGTTAAGGCTCCGACTCAACTAATCTCCTAAATGCATGCGTAGGGACAGGTATTAAGCTTGATTATGCTCCTATTTGGTTCATTCCTGCAAATAAGACAAGAGAAACCAAAGTAGACAATTCGGGGGACATTTGTAGCTAAACACTACACAAAATGCATAGAAATACGTGCAAATGAAGTACGAAATACCTATATAAAATGCACGCATCAAGTCTCCCCAAACCAAACCTTTCCTTGTCCCCAAGCAAATTAAATGCAAACCAATGGAACGGAAATGAAAACTCAGAGCTAGCTATAACCTGTCTACTTGAACCAAATTAATGCAATCAAAAATTAACAATCATAGCTACAGTAGTCAATACGCAAACGAGTTATAAGATGTCCATAAACAAGGCTGACCTACCGACCTTGCAAGACCAACAAAATTGGACTCTCACGTGGTCACTCTTCTCTCATGAAGCAAAGGGTGAATAATTATGTGTAAGAGGGAAAGAGAATACAGTCACTCACCTAAACTGCGACCTACATAGCAAGCATGCAACAAAAATGATAGACGATTCAAGTACTATACATTCCAACTAACAATGTCCGTCACAACCGAGGGCTTACAAAAAGTATAGGAAAGTGAGGCTACAGGTGAGAAAAGTCAAAACAGATTATGGAAATGTGGAGGTAAAGCGTCAAGCTAGTTCCTAAACAAGACCATATAAGACCATCCGAATCTCAGTTGTCTAGAAAATAAAGCACAGGTGCCCTTCTTTGGCACATATCTCACTATCCAATACACTATCTCCTCATAAATATATGAATAAAACGGAGGAGTGAGACCGTCACAAGATAAAAATAAGCACAGCCAGTCTCTTATTATTCAACCAAACTCAAAAATTTTCAACTTTTTTTTTTTTTTGATTTCACGTGTAACTTCTCTCTTTCTTTTCAATTTATTTTTTTCTCTTTTTTTCCATTCACACGTACTCTTTCTTTTTTTTTCTTTTTCAATTTTTTTTTTCATTTTTCTTTTCTTTCTCCCTTTCTCATTCCTCTACCAACTCCGATCAACAAAAACGAGCCAAATCACGACATGGATCAAAATACCGCAAAAGTTACACAACTAAACTAGCTTGACTGGGCAGGCTTAATTATGGATGTAGCTAATGGGTCAAAAGGCTAAATTTGGCTTAAGTGGAGCTAAATGGGTGAAAAATAAGAAAAGGAAATTTGCAAGCACCTCCCTGCATGTGACACCGACCACAAACCTGAATGTATGCATTTGACAAGAAATCGAATGTCATAAATGTGAAAAATTGATAAACATGCTATGCAAGGAGTACTACTCTCAATTCCTATGTAAACCGGTCATGAATGTCACCAGTTATAAGGCTCTAAATCTCAGAAATTGTAAAGTAGGTTGCCAATTTATCAGGTCAAGTCTACATAGTCAGCTAAATTTGAACAAAAACTCATAGATATGCGCAAGACTCAGCTAATAACTAACAATTAGATGCAAGACTTAAGTAAAAATGACAAGTTAAAGTGCAATTTCATCACGAAAATCTACCGTTCCGACTCAACCTATATGCAAAAATAAACGTGAATATTTTTTGATTTTTTTGAAATTTTCTATTATTTTGAGATTTTTTATTTTTTATAAAAATAAACAACAATGCATACAGTAATTAAACGTGATAGCAGAAATGCAATAAAACAAGATGCAGACACAGATATGGATGCATAACCTCCCCAAACCAAAGCGTACAATGCCCTCATTGTACCAAAACATGGAAAGGAAATGCAAACTAAAAAGGAGAGAGAGTGTAGAAGCGGAAAACTTACAAGATAACGCGAAGAAGGGACCTCCCCAAACCAGCCAGCAACATGGGAGGTCACAGCTAGCGGCTTCAGAGCAGCTAAGTTGCGAACAGAATGCAAGAGTACCTGCAAATTCGCAAATAGCAACCGCACAAAAGGACTGCCAAAGCAAAGAGGGCTAAATTGTTCACAGTCTATAGCCGAATAGGCTAATTATTAAGGCACACAACAAAACTAAATAAAGTGTTCAAAATAAATAAAAAGTTCTAAAATTTTGGGCTGCCTCCCGGTAGCGCTAGTTTCAGATAGGTCCCAGCTCGACCTTCTTCTTATCATCCACCGACATAAATTAATGGCCCACAATAAGGTTGTTGACTGAATGAGGTTCCCTCAGCATCCATCAGCTTGACTTTAGGCCTCCATACCATCCGAGCAACAGGAGAACAACAACTTATCGCAGTGTATTGTTCTCCACTTTTTGCCCTTTTGCACGCTTTCTTATACGGCCCAGCCTCGTCCATTCCTCCGCCTGGGTCATCAATCCACACTGTTCCAGTCTCTAAAGTCAACGTATGATGCCCACCTCCTGGGTTCGTCAACCCATCAGTACCTGCAGAAGAAGTAACAAAGGAATTAGCTTTAATTGCAAAAATATCGTCTGGAATAAATTTAGACGACCATTCATTGATATCAGCAAAAAAATTACTCGATCGAGCACTTATGTAGCCCGATCGAAGTATTTTTTCAGCATTTATACTCGATCGAGCAACTTGTGTCACTCGATCGAGGACTTGATTTTCCTCATTGCTCGATCGAGAGCTTTCACCCTCTCGATCGAGTACTTCCATGGTAATTTCACTCGATCGAGCAAAATAGGGCTCTCGATCGAGTGATTGAGCATGGGTAGGCGAGACAATATCCTCTTGAACGGTATCTTCAGCATCTATGCCATCATTTTCAGCATCAATAGGCAGAACCGGTCCTTCATAGGGAGTGTCAATCCAGGTGTGAATAGCATAGACCGTTCCAGGTTGCTTAGAGGTTTGCCCGGCCAATACTTGAGCCAGCTGAGCTTTAAGTGAGTTGATAATGTCGTTTTTTGCTTGCACACCTTCTTGCATTTGAAGCGCAAGTGCCTTTACTACAGATGTCAACTCAGCAATTTCTTCCTTCTGCCTATTAGGAGGACTTTGTTGCGGTGGCGGCCAAACAAATGGGGGCTCTTGATAGCGTCTTTGCTGAAATGGATGTGGCAGCACATGTGAAGAAGAATGGCTAGCCCGTCTACGCCGCCTGAACGCATAGACTACATCATTATCTGCTGGACAAACGACAGCTTCGTGCCCTGCAGTACCGCATCTCTTACAGTGGACCACCTGTTGCGCTGTAGTGTGGAGCTGAGGTGAACCACTCCAAGACTGTCTACTCTCCATCCTGCCAGATCCTGCATTCTGAGCTTCAAACTGTGCTATAATTCCGGAGACACTAGACATCTTGGTAGAAGGGTCAAAGGTACTAAAGCCTTCCCTTTGACGATCTTTCTCCTAGAATCCTGTCTAGGTAGGACCTGTAGGACCTATCAAAACAACAATGAAGGAAAAAGATAAACACTGCCTCAAGGAATAAATCCCTTGAGGCGGAAGACAAACGAAAATAAACAGATAAATAGGCCAATTGCCTCCCCGGCCACGGCGCCAAAATTTGATACGGTCGTTTCTGTACCAAAAATAAATACCTAAATATAACTAACAGAAACTAGCGATAAGTAGGGTCGATCTCCACAGGGAGGCAAGGTATCTATCTGTAGACCGTCTATCTAAGTCACAGATGGGGATTTTATATTTGGTTTCTAAACTAAAGAAGGCTTAAGGGAAGAGCAGTAAAGAAAGAGCAATAAAAGGCAGAAAATGCAAGTAAGATGATCAAAAGAGAGAGAACATGTCAGGATTTTGGTTCACCATGGCAGTTTATCGACTCAGTCGCAAATAGCCTAGACAATCTATTGTTAGAAGGGTAAGGGAAAGGTCCTTCCGGTCCACTTTCTACCCTAGATTTCCACTAATTTAACTTCCGTCCTCATTATGGTAGTCTACTGTTCATAGCAGGTCTGTTCATTCCAATCTTCCGATCCAGGAACGAAGTTAACCAAATTAAAATAATTTAGAAGCATGCATTCAACTAAATTGGTGATACGGTTAAATTGCCATGGGGACAGATTATCACATATAAATTGTCTAGCCTATTCGCTACATCGTCACAATCCTACCATAGATCCCCTAATACCGACATGAAAGAGTTTAGTTACTCATATTACTAATGTTGTCAATATTGATAACAATGAATATGTTAACTAGAGACATAATGAAATAACAGAAATTAAGCATAAACTGAGATTAGGGCAGAATAATTAAGATGAAAAAGCAAAGATTAAAGCAAGGAAATAAAGAGATTAAGATTAAAAGGAGAAAGGAGATTACAATCACAAGCAATTCCGGCGTAAAGAACAACCAGAAATCCAAGCAAAAGAGATCCAAGAGTAAAGTTACAGTGGAAATTTTAATGAAGAGTCTAAGAGGGTAAGAGCTGCGTTCTAAGAAGAGTCGAAAAACTCCTTATTAACCTAATTATGAAAGTTTAAATAGAAAAACAAAAGTCCATCACGAAATTAAGCCTAACACGGGTTAATTAATCCCACGTAACATCAAAACCTCTCGATCGAGTAACTTTATAAAACTCGATCGAGCAAAAATAGCTAAAGCCTCACGATCGAGTACTTTAGGTACTCGATCGAACACTTATTAAATAGGCACTACTCGATCGAGCAGAAAAAGGAGTCGATCGAACACAATTGTACTCGATCGAGTACTTTCCAGCGCATAATTCCTGCTTCGCGCACTGAACTTCAAACGGCTTCCATTTCTTAGTTACTTAGTCAAATAAGGCGTTTCCAGTGGCGTTGGAAAGCTAAGAGGACAAGATTTCATCTCCAATTGGAATAACCTGAACATATGTTGTAGAACTCGAGATATGGCTCTTCAAAGTAGGCACTATCAATTTGAAGTTCTTCCTTTGCTCGCCTAGCTGTCTTACTTCTTTGCGCATCTCAAAATAGTATTCTTAAGGCTCCGACTCAACTAATATCCTAAATGCATGCATAGAGACAGGTATTAAGCTTGATTATGCTACTATTTGGTTCATTCCTATAAATAAGACAAGAGAAACCAAAGTAGGCAATTCGGGGGACATTTGTAGCTAAACACTACACAAAATGCATTGAAATGCGTGCAAATGAAGTACGAAATACCTATATAAAATGCACGCATCATACGGTCACTTGAGATATCTATCATGTTAGATTGCATGCATGCTTTTGTAGGTCGTAGTTAGGTGAGTGACTATTTTCATTCTCTCTTATAAAATCTATACTCAACTTGGTTTGTATTACACACTTTATATTTAGGTCTTGCTTATGTTGAATTTTTTATTATGCTATAATACTTGTCTTGCTTAAAATTTCTTGCCACGGTTGATAATATTGTAGGCGTTTTATGTCTGTTATCGTCTTTTCGATGATGTCAAGAGGGGGAAGAAATGACCATGATTTATTATTTGCCTAAGCTTGCTCCTTGTCAAGACATTTAGTCTCTTAAGGTCCTTAGTTGCTATAACTTTGAATATAAGTGTCTTGATCTTGCGTTCTACATACTATAAATTTGATAGTCTTGTGTTGAGGGGGAAATCACCTTTAGTCACAAATCATAGGAGACTTGTCATCATCAAAAAGGGGAAATTTGTTGGACCATATAGTTATATGATGATGTTTTGATAATGACAACTATGCTTAATTATATATATACTTGTTGCTCGTAATCGTTTGTTTAGTTTTGATAGATTAAACATAGTTACACTTTGGCAAGACGATTTGTGAATTAAAGTTATAGTTGGTTTAGCTCCAAGCTTCAAGATTCATTTGAGCTCATGACATAGTAGAAGAACAAGTTCAAAGTAACGATTTGTTGAATGTACAAGCTACAAGTTAAGAATGTTAAATGAACCTCAAGATAAGCTCAAGATGAAGAGCTTATGATCAAGATGGAAGAGATGAATCGCATACTAAAGATCTCCAAGAAGATTAGCTAGTATAGGTCATCATTCGATAACGGTAATTTTAGAAGTAATTTTGACAAGTAATGTTATAGCTGTTTTAGTTATAACTTTACTAGTTGAACTCAAAGTTATAGGTGATTCTACTATAACTTTGAGCTGCAATATGAAGAACACGGTTTTATGTTTGTAAAATCTATTTTTAAAAGCTTAAATCATAAAATCTTTACAGAAAAGTGTGCTTATAGTAGAGTAAGATTTAGGACATGATTAGATTGAATGAGTTTGAGGTTATCCTATTGATTAGTAAAACAACTTATGAGTTATCATGCTATCTAGGGTTTTTCTTCTACTCTTATCTAAACCCTAATTATCTAACCTAATGTCTTACCTAGGGTTTCGAGTTGGGTGGCCAGCCTATGGCTTATTTTTACTCCTTATTCGAATACTTCTTGTACAAGTTAGGGTTTGGAATAAATCTTAGTGATAATATTTGATTGAGATATTTTATCTCCATATATTATTTGATTTATTCTTTTCCATTGTATAAAGATATTATTAGGTTAAATAATAAGATTGGATCTCCTACTTACTATATAATTCACACGTGATCTATATAGTATCTAGGGTTTTATGGTAAAGATCTTAAATAAATATTTGTTAGTGATATTTTATCTCCTTATATTTATTTTATATCTTTTATCTAAAATATTATTGGATTAAAATAGGAAAAAGATAGATCATATTCCTTCCTTAACCTACACGAGATCCTCACCATATCTAGGGTTTAGGTAAAGATCTTAAATAAAATATTTGTTAAAGATATTTTATCTCCTTATATTTATTCCATATCTTTTACTAAGATATTACTAGAATAAATAAATGGATTAAGATCTTTTTCTTCCTTGGATAAGAATTAAAGTAGATCAAAATAATATTTGTTAGAGATTTCTTATCTCCTTATCTTATTCTTATCTTATTCTTTCTTATTTTCCAAGATTAGGAAGATTTGACCTAATCTCTTTCTTGCCTCTCACGACACACACACACACACACACACACACACACACACACACACACACACACACACACACACACACACACACGGCATCTAGGGTTTTTCTTCCTAAACCTAGATCTCCTCTCTACTATAAATACAAACACTTATTCATTCTTTCAAAACACTTTTCAACCTTTGACCTTTAAAACATCCTTGTAAACAAAACATGTTTATGTTTATTTTGCAACTGAAAATTGTTTTTGAAAAGTCGTGTTCTTTATTGCAATTACTTTTGAAATTACGTTATTGGATAATTGTGCTTCATATTGTTTCTTACTCGTTCAATTGTGTGAACATTAGAAGAACAATCTAGTACTTTCTTATTAACGTAAATTAGTCAAATCGAGTATTTAACGGTACTCAATTGAGTTACAACTAGAGTTAGTTGTACGAGTGAGTTAGTAATTTTGTAATCCGTAGAAAGATACTAAAATTATAAACCGAGAATAGTGGACGTAGGCTTCGACGTGTGATGCTGAACCACTTCAAAAATCCGTGTGTCCTTTACATCTCTTTCTTTCGTTTTGTTTTATTTATTTCCATTTCACGTACAATCGAGTTAGTTGAATTTAATCAATAAATTCATACTAATTACTACATACACATTTCATACTGACATAATCGTAAAAGTGGGCATATTTACTTATACTCAATTCAACCCCCCCCCCCCCCTTTCAATATTTCGGATCGATAGACTCTTCAATCACATAAGTGCTCGAACCAAAGCCAACACCCACAAACCAAGTAGCGCACAGGTTTGCGGTGTCACACCCTAGAACACCATGGACCACCTTTTCCCAAGATCGTCTTGATTTAAGAAATCGCAAGAGCCAAAGTTCTGATACCACTTTGGACTAAAATGGTTAGGCCCCTTCTAATTGGTTCGAAATGAAACCCGAAACAGCAACCAATGGACAAAAAAAAAAGCATCAATTGCAACCTTACTCGGGACCATTACAAATGACACAAAACCAAGATAAAAAGAAGCCTAATACCGGGCTAAGGATAGAACAGTCCCGGAAACTGTTTTGCTCGACTCCAATCTGCCTAGCTCTCGCGATAGCAAGAGCAAACGAGAAACGGAGGCGGAACCACGACCAAGAAAAAACCCAACTAACATCGATGCAATAATACTACAAAAATAGACTCGAAACAGGTTGTTTTGTGTTTGCGTTGTTTCGGTTTTAGGGGGCTGTTTTGGGGGTTTATTTTCTGAGTTTTTATGTAGCATAAGAATGAAAGATAGAAGGATATGACTTAAAGAAGAACACGAAGCAAGTTTAGGCCTAGGAGTAGTTTTGTCCAAGATCACGAAGCAAGGACTCAACTCCGCTCCAAAGCACTAAGCAAATAATGGAGGTAATCTCGCACTAAGCAAAGATGAGATGTCCAAGCACTAAGCAAGGAACTTAGGGTTTTAAAAAACCCCATATTTTCATTCTCTCAAAACTGAAATGTTACATAGGATATGACTTCTTTATATTTTGAGGCTCTCAATACATCTTGGCCCTCCACCTAAAAGCAAATATAAGGGCTACAATTAAAAGAACTACAAAACAAAAATATAAAGCTGAAAATTACACCTAAATGCTAGTCATCAGAGTCCAAAAGGACTATTTGGGCAGCATGTGAGGCGTGTAAGGCAGTCTTGTCTTAGTTGTCCTTGTTCCTTAAATGTCTTGGCTTCGTTAGGAAACAAAAGAGGATCCACTTATTGTCATTTGTCCATGGAATCTTGCATTTGTGCTCCACCATTATTTTTTTTGCAAAATACACGGCCAGAATACCGTGTAATGGACAGCCACTCCACCGGATTTTGTCCAAACTCCCTTTGTTTAGAAAAGTTTGTCCTCAAAATTTAGCGGTTAAAAACGGGGTACAACAAAAGACGATTTTAAAAAACAAAAACAAATTTAGAAAAATGTAGTGTTGATGTTAAAGAAGGAAACAACAAGAGCCCACTCTATGCAAGCACACAGCAAATACTTAGAACCCTCTTGTTAGCCAACTCGATTCGAGCATCACACAAGTGCTTGAATCAAAGACAACACCCACAAACCAAGCCGCCCACAGGTTTGCGGTGTCACACCCCCTAGAACCCCAAGGACCACTTTTTCCCAAGATCGTCTTGGTTTAAGAAAATGCAAGAGTCGACGCTCTGATACTACTTTGGACTAAAACGGTTTGGCCCCTTCTATGTGGTCCAAAATGCAGCCAGAAACAGCAACAATAGACAACAAAAACAGCAACAATTGCAACCTTACTCGAGACTGTAACACCCCCATTTATCCAAGAGCTTTAACTAGGCCTTCCTAGATAAAAGGAGCTGTTACCATCTCGGATTGCCTGAGGTGGTGAATAGCAAAGTAAAAAAAACAACAGTTCTTTATACAAAATAAATGTTTAACGGCCTTATTACAATTTATTTAACCAAATAACCGAATAGAAATATTAAATACAATCTCGCGGCGGAAATAAAATAAGTGAAGAATCTAAATAAACTGTCTAGGTGAGCTGGACTACTAAATGGTCCATCGTCATCCATCCTCACGTCCCAAGCTCCCAGTCAGCTAATCTTAAGAACCTGTCAGTCAATCTGCTCCCCAATAATTGGTCATCACAGGTGTTTATAGAACACACTGTCAACCAAACGGTTGAGTAGGATTATCTAAACAACATGATTACAACCACAATATAAAAAAACAATCAAAATATGCAAATGCTTAACAACCAATTCACCTCTCCCGAGACACCCATTCATCCCGCCAATCACTGGACCGGGGTATTCACAAATTACCCACCAAAGACTAAGCCTAGGGCCTTCCAATTCACACATTATTCACCAGCGACTAAGCCTAGGGCCTTCCAATACTCACGTTATCCACCAGAGACTAAGCCTGGGGCCTTCCAATACTCACGTTACCAATTCCACAATATATAATAATATGAATTAAACATAACTCAATAACTGATTAACAATAACAACCCACATTACTATTCATCCAGCAAATAACGTCCATTCTCCAAATAATAACCATATGACAAATAACAGAATAACATGTTACAGTTGAGTAGATAACCTACCTGATAAACAAATACTCCAATTAAAGCAAAAAAAATCCAATTAAAAGAATCTTTCAACGAAACCATCACCTAACAAATATAATAATTATAATTATTAACTAAACTAATTACTAGCTAAACAATTAAACTACTTATATATATATATATATATATATATATATATATATATAGTGTAAAGTTCTTATAAGTCCTTCATATGTTTTGAGTCCATAAGTCCCCCCCATATCCCTTAGATCATGCATGGTGGAAGGTTGAGATTGAAAGCAAGAAACACACCTAACACTAATTAATTCACTTCTCTCTCTAGTTTTAGTAATACATTCACTAATTTATTATCATACACAATTAACGCCATCTTTTGTCTTATACTTCAAAGTTTATGAAAATTTTGTTAACATTTTTTCTGTTTCGGTTTTTTTTCGTTTTTTTTTTCGAGACAAGTTTTCGACATTTTAGGATTTTACGAGTGTAATTCTAACAACAAAAAGTGTAATTTTAAGGAATGTTTACGAGAATTTTGCGTTTTACAAGTTTAACTTCAGTCTTTTTCGAGTGATTTTGACGAATAATATTTTGAGTTTTTGTAAGTTTATCACATGTTATTGTGATTTTAGCATTTTACGAGTGTTATTTTAACGACAAAAAGTGTTATTTTAGTCCAGGTAAGTGTAATTTCAGTCCAATGAGATTGTTATATTAGTCCAGGAGAATGTAATTTTACTCCAGAAAAATGTAATTTTAGTCCAGAAAAGTATAATTTCAGTCCACAGAGAATGTAGTTTTAGTCCATTGAGAGTGTAACATTAGTCCAATGAGAATATGACCAAGTCCATTGAAAGTGTAACATTAGTCCAATAGAAGTAAGTGTAATTCTAGCAAAAAAAGTGTAATTTAAGCAGAAAAAAGAGTTATTCTAGTAGAAAAAAGTATAATTTTAACAGAAAAAAGTATAATTTTAACAGAAAAAAGTATAATTTTAACAGAAAAAAGTGTAATTTTAATAGGGAAAATTGTAATTTTAATAGTAGAGAAAAAAGTAACTTTAACAGAAAAAAGTGTAATTTTAATAGAAAAAAAGTGTGATTTTAATAGAAAAAAGTGTGATTTTATTAGATAAAAGTGTAATTTTAATGGAGAAAAATGTGTAATTTTAACAGAAACAAGTGCAATTTTAGCAGAAAAAAGTGTAATTTTAATAGAGAAAAGTGTAACTTTAATAATAGAGAAAAATGTAACTAATAGAAAAAAGTGTAACTTTAATAGAAAAAAGTGTAATTATAATAGATAAAAGTGAATTTTAATAGATAAAAGTGTAATTTTAATGGAGAAAAATATAACTTTAACAAAGAAAAATGTAATTCTAATGGGAAAAAGTGTAATTTTAATAGAGAAAACTGAAACTTTAATAGATTAACATTAATAAGTGTAATTTTAATAGATAAAAATGTAACTTTAATAGAGAAAACTGAAACTTTAGTAATAGAGATAAATGTAATTTTGAAACAACAAACAAAAGTCGGAAAAAAAAAAAGCCATACTAGATCTCGTTTAAAAACTTGGATCTTTTCAAAAAAAGAGATCTAAAATTTTAAAAAAATATACCTAAGTTCATACTATCACCCAAAAAACAAAATGCATCTAACAAAAGAGACAAAAAATATAAACAAAAAAAGCCATTATCGACACACAAAACAAAACAAAAAAAAGAAAAATCAAAGAAAACAAAAACGCAGACAAAACCAAAATCCACAAAAAAACCACACAAACCCCACTTCTATTGACACAACAAAAGAAAAAAAAAAAGAAAAAAAAAAGAAAACTAAAACGCACTGACAAAACTAAAATCAAAGAAAACCCACACACTCTTAGATCTGAAAATGAAAAAAAAAAAAACAAACAAAAACCCTCTTAAATATGAAACGGGTCGGAGAAAGGACGACTTGTTGTCGTGATTTGTGTGGGATAGGGTGCGTTTGTTGGTGGTGGTGGTAGTAATGGCGGGTGTTGTTGTGCGGTGGTTGAAGGACACCCGGTGGTGGGGGAATGCAGATCCTAAGCAACAAAAAGGGGAGGAGGTGGTGTGGTTGGTGGATGTCATAATAGTGGAAAGGAGGTTGCCAGGGGGAGTAGTGGGGGTTGTGGTGGTGGCAACTTTGGTGGTGTTGTGTCGGGATTTGGTGTTGTTGTGGTGTGATGCGTTGTGGTAGTGGTGGCCGGATTTGGGTGTTATTATTTTCAGATCTATTTTTTTTTTTTTTTTTTGGTTTGTGGTAGAAGGTAGTGCAGTGGAGGTTGCCGGGGGGAGTAGTATGTGGGGGGTTGTCGGCGTTGTTGTTATTGTTGTTGTGGGGTGGTGTGTCGGATTTGGTGCGTGGTGGTGGGATGGTGGTAGGTGGTCTCGGGTGGTCGGGTGGTGGAGGCTGTGAGATGGTCAGCGTGGGCGATGGGTGTGGCCGTGAGGAGGTGAGGGTGGGTGGTGTCGGGATGGAGGGTGAGGGTGGTGGTCGTAGTGGGGCCGGTGGAGGTGGGTGGGAGAGAAATATGGAGGGAATATTTTTGATTTTTTAGATTTTGAATTTTTTTGGTTTTTGAGAAAGGAGAGGTTTTTGAGAGATAAAGTGAGTGAAATTGTGTTGATGAGAGATAAGTGTAAAAATAAATTATATATAGTGAATTAGTTTTTAATTAGGTGGATTAGTGAGGGTAGAGTGAGAAAGTGTTAAATTGGCTAATTAATCACTTATTTTCCCTTTTAATCTCAACCATCCATCTCCTTCATCCAATGGCCCATAATGGAACTTATGGACTCACATGTAAGAGGACTCATTTGATCTTACTACTATATATATATATATATATATATATATATATATATATATATATATATATATATATATATATATATATATATATATATATATATATATATATATATATATATATATATATATATATAGGCAAGATCCGGTGAGTCCACCTATATATTTGAGTCCATGAGTCCATAAAACAATATCACGCACTATACAATACAAGATCACGAATTTTTTTTTTTCAAATTTTTTTTTCGAAATTTTTTTTTTCAATTTTTTTTTTTTCGAATTTTTTTTTTCAATTTTTTTTTTCAAAATTTTTTTTTTGAAATTTTTTTTTCCGAAAAAGTAGTTTTTTTTTTTTTTTAAGCTGTGATATTGTTTAGTATAACGTGTGATATTATATTACAAAATAATATCACGATTTTTTTTTTTTCGAAAAAGTTTTTTTTTTTTTTTTGAAAAAAAAAATTTAATGTATCTGTGATATTGTTTAGTGTAACGTGTGATATTGTATTACAAAACAATATCACGATTTTTTTTTTTTTTTCAAAAACTTTTTTTTTCAGTTGTGATATTGTTTAGTATAACGTGTGAAACTGTAAGCTGTGATATTGTGTAGTATAATGTGTGATATTGTATCATGGACTCACGGACTCAAAAAGATAGGGTGGACTCATGTGATCCTAATTCTATATATATATATATATATATATATATATATATATATATATATATATAGCAAAGTTCTTCTAAGTCCCTTTTTTTTTTTGAGTCCATAAGTCCCTCCCACAACCCTTGGATCATGTATGGTGGAAGGTTGAGATTGAAAGCAAAAAACACTCTTAACACTAATGAATTCACTTCTCTCTCTAGTTTTAATAATACATTCACTAATTCATTATCATAAACAATTAACATATTTTGTCTTATATTTCAAAGTTTATGAAAATTTTGTTAACATTTTTCCTGTTTCGGTTTTTTTCATTTTTTTTTTTTTTCGAGACAAGTTTTCGACTGTTTCGTTTTTTTCGTTTTTTTTTTTTCAAGACAAGTTTTCGACATTTTAGGATTTTACGAGTGTAATTCTAACGGCAAAAAGTGTAATTTTAAGAAATATTTTCGAGAATTTAGCGTTTTACAAGTTTAACTTCAATCTTTTCCGAGTGATTTTAACGAATAATATTTTGAATTTTTGTCATTTTATCACAAGTTATTGTAATTTAGCATTTTACGAGTGTTATTTTAATGACAAAAAGTGTTATTTTAGTCCAGGTAAGTGTAATTTCAGTCCAATGAGATTGTTATTTTTAGTCAAGGAGAATGTAATTTTAGTCCAGAAAAGTGTAATTTTAGTCCATAAAAGTATAATTTCAGTCCTTGAGAATGTAATTTTAGTCCATTGAGAGTGTAACATTAGTCCAATGAGAATATGAGAATATGACCAAGTCCATGGAGAGTGTAACATTAGTCCAATAGAGGTAAGTGTAATTCTAACCGAAAAAGTGTAATTCTAACAACAAAAAGTGTAATTCTAACAACAAAAGGTGTAATTTTAGCCGAAAAAAGTGTTATTCTAGCAAAAAAAAAGTGTAATTTTAACAGAAAAAAGTGTAATTCTAACAACAAAAAAGTGTATTCTAACAACAAAAAGTGTAATTCTAACAACAAAAAGTGTAATTTTAGCCGAAAAAAGTGTTATTCTAGCAAAAAAAAGTGTAATTTTAACAGAAAAAAGTGTAATTCTAACAACAAAAAAGTGTAATTTTAGCCGAACAAAGTGTTATTCTAGCAAAAAAAAGTATAATTTTAACAGAAAAAAGTGTAATTCTAACAACAAAAAGTGTAATTTTAGCCGAAAAAAGTATTATTCTAGCAAAAAAATGTATAATTTTAACAGAAAAAAGTGTAATTTTAATGGAGAAAAGTGTGATTTTAACAGAAAAAGGTGTAATTCTAACAACAACAAAAAATGTAATTTTAGCAGAAAAAGTGTAATTTTAGTCGAAAAAAGTGTTATTCTAGCAGAAAAAAGTGTTATTCTAGCCGAAAAAAGTGTTATTCTAACAGAAAAAAGTGTTATTCTAGCCGAAAAAAGTGTTATTCTAGCAGTAGATTTAATATTAAAATCAAAATATAATTTATAATAACACCACCAAAACTGAAAAATCAAAAAAAATACAAAAAAAAAAAAAATGAAAAGAGATCTGAAAAAGGAGTTCACCCACAACACCCGTACCACCACCGACATCCAACAACACCAACATTACCGACAAAAAAAACGAGAAAAAGAGAAAAAGAGAGAAGAAAACCATGAACACTAAAAAAAAACAAAAACAAACAATGTGACAAAACCAAACACATGAACACAACACCCAGCCTACTAATTCTTTAAAAAAAAAAAATAAATAAATAAAAGTAAAAAGGTACATCTGACCGAGAGAAAAAAAAAAAAAAACAAACAAACAAACAAACAAACAAACAAAACGAGAAAGAGGAAAACCATGAACACAAAAAAACAAAACACAAACAATGTTTGAGCAAATCAAACATAACACCCCAGCTCACTAATTTCTTTTAAAAAAAAAAAAAAAAAAAAAAAATGGCAGATCTGGAATCGAAAAAGGAGAAGGAGAAAGGGTAGAGGAAGGCAATGGTTGGTGGTTTTAGAGAGATGATGGTGCGTGGTGGGTCGTGGTGCGGTGGTGGCAGTGTTGTGGGTAAGCGCGGTAGTGGTGGTGGGGCCACGGCAGGGCGACGAGGTGGCCGGTGGTTTTAGAGGCGTGGGGGAGAAGAGGAGGCGTGTAGGGGTGGGTGGCAGTGGCCACGGGGGTGGGTGGTGGCCGTGAGAGTAGGCGGCGGTGGTTGATGGGGTTGGGTTGGTGAGGAATTTATTTGGGTTTTGAATTTATTTGGGTTTTTGAGAGAGGGTGGAGAAATGAATTATGTGAATGAGAGATAAGTGAGTGGAAAAATAAATTATATATAGTAGATTAGTGTTTGATTAATGTGGGTTAGTAAAAGTAGAGAGGGAGAGTGTTTAATTAGGATTAATCTCCTTTTTTTTTGCTTTCAATCCTTGCCCTTCATCTTTCCCATCTAATGGTCCTTAAGAGGACTTATGGACTCAAGTGTAAGAGGAGGACTCACTTGATCTGAACACTATATATATATATATATATATATATATATATATATATATATATATATATATATAGGAATGAGATCATGTGAGGATACACTATCTTTTAGAGGATTGTGTTACAATATCAGTGGTTATTCAATACAATATCACAGGTTATTCGGTAAAATATCACACACAAAAAACACCTGTGCAAATTTTTTTTTTTTTTTCAAAAATTTTTTTTTTGACAAAGGTCTGATTTTTCGTGATATTTTATTGAAGAACTTGTGATATTGTATTCACAAATCCTCAATCCTCAAATATATAGGAGTTCTCACCGGATCTTGACACTATAGATAGATAGATAGATAGATAGATAGATAGATAGATAGATAGATAGATAGATAGATAGATAGATAGATAGATAGATAGATAGATAGATAGATAGATAGATAGATAGATAGATAGATAGATAGAGAGAGAGAGAGAGAGAGAGAGAGAGAGAGAGAGAGAGAGAGAGAGACTTAGGATCTGGTGAGAACCACTAACATAATGAGAACCGTGAAAACCCTTACTAAATCATCATCAAATCTTGTTCCGAAAGTTTTGATGGATCATTTACACTTGGTGTAGTTTATTCAAACACATTTTTAGTATAGCTAAACAATTTTTTTGATATTAATAACAAAATATAAACTTAGTGTACAAAATTATAATTAGGTATAATAAAATGGCTATAGATGCACGAAAACGAATACTAGGTGCATGAAAATTGTTACATACATGAAAATGATTATTACGTGCATGAAAATATCAGGCTCTAAGTGCACGAAAACAAGTTCTAGGTGCATGAAAATGGTTAGATACATGAAAATGAGTAGTAGGTGCATGAGAATTAATAAAATGTATTTCGTCTCGATTTCCGCCAATAATTTATACTTTTTGGACCAAGAAATATGTTATCTAGTCATAAAATTCTATGCCGAATCCAAATATGTCATTATTTTTTAGACAAAAAATCCGTAAGGTGGAGTTCTCAAGGTTCTCACTGTGTAGGTGGTTCTCACCGCATCTCAAATATATATATATATATATATATATATATATATAGAGAGAGAGAGAGAGAGAGAGAGAGAGAGAGGAAGGATCAACTAAGGTCACTTATATATTTGAGTCCATAAGTTCTATTATGAGCCATTGGATGGAGGGATGAGATGAACCCATCCAAAGTCATTATAAAAGCTAATTAACACACTTTACTAATCCACCCTAATTAACCACTAATTTACTATATATTTGTTTTCTACCCACCCATTTCTCTCTCATCTCACGCATTTTCATTCTTCTCTTCTCTCAAAACCTCAAAAAAAAAACCCCAAAAAATCCAAATAAATAAAAAAAACCCAAAAAATCCAAATAAATCAAAAAATCCAAATAAATCAAAAAACCCAAATAAATCACCCACTCCTCTCATCTTTATTCACCACCACCCACCACCACCCCACCCGACACCAACTAACCACCCACCACCCCCACCCCCCGCCGCCCCCACCGCCGCTGACTCTTCTTTTTTTTTTTTTTTTCAACTCGGTTTTTTTTTTTTTCGTTTTGTGTTAATTTGTATGTTTTGAGTTGTTTTTTCCATTCATTATTTTTTTTGTCTTTTATTTTATTTTAGTTGTCTTTTATTTTGTTAGTTCTCATTTTTTATTCATTTTCTTAAATCTCTTCTTGTTATACGTTTTTTTTTTAAGATTTCGTGTTTTAAATCTCGTTTTTTTTTGTGAGATACTATTTTTTCATCTAAGACAAAAATGGACTAAAGTTATACAAAAATGAACCAAAGTTATACAAAAATAGACCAAAGTTATACAAAAAAAGACTAAAGTTATACAAAAATTGGACTAAAGTTATACAAAAAATTGGACTAAAGTTATACAAAAATGAACCAAAGTTATACAAAAATGAACCAAAGTTATACAAAAATGAACCAAAGTTATACAAAAATGGACTAAAGTTATACAAATATGGATTAAAGTTATACAAATATGGGCTAAAGTTATACAAATAAGGACTAAAATTATACAAAAATGGACCAAAGTTATACAAAAATGAACCAAAGTTATACAAAAATGGACTAAAGTTATACAAACATGAACCAAAGTTATACAAAAATAGACCAAAGTTATACAAAAAAAGACTAAAGTTATACAAAAATTGGACTAAAGTTATACAAAAAATTGGACTAAAGTTATACAAAAATGAACCAAAGTTATACAAAAATGGACTAAAGTTATACAAATATGGATTAAAGTTATACAAATATGGACTAACTTTAGTCCATTTTTGTATAACTTTGGTACATTTTTGTATAACTTTGGTTCATTTTTGTATAACTTTAGTCCAATTTTTTGTATAACTTTGGTTCATTTTTGTATAACTTTGGTCTATTTTTGTATAACTTTGGTTCATTTTTGTATAACTTTGGTTCATTTTTGTATAACTTTAGTCCAATTTTTTGTATAACTCTCGTCCATTTTTGTATAACTTTGGTTCATTTTTGTATAACTTTGGTTCATTTTTGTATAACTTTAGTCCAATTTTTTGTATAACTTTAGTCCAATTTTTGTATAACTTTAGTCTTTTTTTGTATAACTTTGGTCTATTTTTATATAACTTTAGTCCATATTTGTATAACTTTAATCCATATTTGTATAACTTTAGTCCATTTTTGTATAACTTTGGTTCATTTTTGTATAACTTTGGTTCATTTTTGTATAACTTTGGTTCATTTTTGTATAACTTTAATCCTTATTTGTATAACTTTAGTCCTTATTTGTATAACTTCAGTCCAAATTTGTGTAATTTTAGTCCAAAATTGTATAACTTTATTCCATAAGAGTATAACTTCAGTCATTTTTTGTATAACTTTAGTCCAAATTTGTATAACTTTAGTTCAAAATTGTATAACTTTAGAACTATAAATTCAAATTTGAAACAACACATAAGAAGATGATATTAAAAAAACCAATAAGTCAAAAAAGTAAAATAAAAAAACTTCAATAGCAATAATAAAAAATTAACCAATAACAAAAAAAAAAAACAAATAACAAAAAAAAAACCAAAACCAAACCAAACAAAAAAACCAACAAAACAAACTTGAATGGTTGTTGTTCCGGGTGTAATTCCAGAGCAGTTATTTGTTACCACCCGTGCTTGTAGAATGACGTCCTTGATTGAATCCTCCTTTCGGTCTCCTGAAACAATGAACAAACTGAGGGCTCGGCTTTGGCCGAGCGTACTCACTCCGACGCTCAAGTCAGTGGACTTAAAGAGATAAGTTGTTGTTACTTGGCGAAGTATATTTTGTAGAGAGAGAAGGAAGATATTACCAGATGAATAGTGATTCTTAGGTTAAATTGTGGATCCTTTCCTCAATGAGGGTTGAGGAGTATTTATAGACTTTCACCTTTTGTCACGTAGTGGCCAAGTGGCCAAGTGGCTAGCAGGTGGAAAGACTGATCTACCCTCGGCCGAGGGACCCGTGCCAGGCCGGCGGGCCCTGTTGACTCGCCGCCGAGGGGTCTTGGATATGAGTACGCGGATATTTGCCCCGGCTGGCTAGTTGTACCAGCCGAGACCCAAGAGACAGGCCGACGGGCTGCGTCGGTTAGGCTGTCTAAGTCGTTGACTTGCTGTGGATATCTTTGACCTTGTTCAGTATGTTGACTCGGTCAGCGGGTGCAGAATATGCCCCATCAATTTGCCCCCAGCGTAGTCTATGTCGTGGTATGGACCTTCGATGAGTGTTGAGCGTATTCTGCGCAAGTTGAAATTTTCTGCCCCGGCTTCTTCTACCTCGGCTTGGTTCTGCCTAGGCCGTACCGTATCATATCCCCCCTCCACATGGATGTGTAATGGACATCAGATGTGGGAAAGAAAGTGGCGCTGGCCGAGACCGAGGTTGTGAGTGCCGTGCTCTTTTGATTGCCCCCAGCCGGTGCTGTCAAGCTTGGTTTCGTCAGCGGGCCGTTGGGCAAGTAGATACCAAGGAGCGTGTTTGAAAAAGATACGTCGATTGGCATTCTGTCAAGGAGCGTGTTGAAGAAGCTTTGTAACTGTTTGTCGATTGACATTCCATGGCTGCATGCTTGACATGTGTCTCATTGCTGATTGGTTGACGCTTCATGGGCTTTGCCCTGATTGGTCGGATTGAGTGGGCTTTGCCCTATAAATGGGAGAGTTAGCCCCTGAATTTTGGCCTTCCAAATTCATTTTCTCAAAAATTTTCTTCTTTCTAGCCCTCTTTGACGAAACTTCTCTCTAGCTTTCAGAATCGTTACTCCGGCGTAGCACTTTTCTTCAAGGTAAACAAACAAATTTTTAACTTTTTCATTGTTAAGTTTTCGTTGTGAATCATGTCTTCTGCTGATGCCGGTCCTAGTAACCGTGCGCCGGGGTTCCCGTCGCGTCTTGATGAGGAGGAGATACTAGACGCCATCCCGATAAGGTCTGGGGGCCCTAGGTCTCCTTCTCCCGAAGTTGATCCAAAAGCTTTGGAGGGTTGGGAGGATGATGATGATGTTGATGATGACGATGATGATGCTGAAAGGGCTCGTCCTAATGAGGGGAGGCAGTACATCATGGATCACGGCGACGCCTGTAAGGTCTGCCCTGACCGAGCTTGGACCCATAAGTTCGCCAGTTGTTCCGGCGAAAAACTTTTCGAGGGCCATTTCTATTTCGGCAGGGGGTACAAAATTGTTATCCCTGAGGAGGGTCAGGCCGTCTGCTGCCCTCCTCCGGGTTGCACCGGCGTGTACATCCGGCACCTGGAGTACGGGCTCCGGTTTCCGCTGAATGAATACGTTATGGCCATCATTAGAGCCATGAACGTCGCCGTGGCCCAACTGCACCCGTTGGCTATTAGGACCATAGTCGGCTTTGTCTGGCTCTGTCTCTTCAAGGGAGAGGTCCCAACGGTTAATTTATTCCGTCGGCTTCACCACCTTCGGCCGTCGTTTCCTGGTCGCGTCGGATGGTACAAAAGCAAATGGAGCCGGGTTACGTCTCCGTTGATAAGCTTTCCTCCTGCAAGGACTGGAAAGATCGGTGGGTGTACGTTGAGGTGCCGGATGACTATCCGCTGCCCCGGTCCTTCCAGCACCAAGTTAATTTACGGTGCGAGAGTAAGGCAGATCATGACAAATGGGTCACCCGGAGTAAGCTTAAGATGGACGCCAGCAAGGTCCCTCTTAATGCGGATGAGAAGCTGGCGATGAGGCTTTTTGAGGCGGAGAAGAATGGGGTGCCGAAGAGATGGATTCCCCCGACGCAGATCATTCTTCGTGGATGAGCCGTTTCTGCCATGTCGGCCTCATACCGGCCCTAGCACAGGGTGAGTGGGGTCGGTGTGAGGCCCATCTCTGCTCTCAATGTTTCTGTTTCTTGAATTTTGATTTATTTCTTCTACTTAACTCTTGCTTTGTTTCCCTTGCAGACCACTTTGGACCGGACCTGTCTGAGGATATCCTCCGGAGAATGGGGCTTGCCAAGGACAAGACCGTTGCTGATTTACATCCTAAGGCTCTAGCCCGTGATCGCAGAACGTCGCCGAATGATCTCATGGATCAGCAGCTGAAGGGCTTAAATGTGGAGGCGGCCCGGCAAAGGTTCTTTGTGTAATATGCCGCGCGAACGCGGAAGACAAAGTCTTCGGCGGCGGCGCGTCGACATCGATTCCACCTCCCATCCCTTCATCTGAGATAGAGACGGTGGAGGTCGTTGATATTACCGCCGAGGAGGTGGTCACCTTGGCGATGGAAACCCCTCTCCTCCGTAAGAGGAAAGAGCCTACATGCCGCGATGCTTCTCGCTTCTCTGCACTACTGCTGCCATCTCTGCTGCCGCGAAGGAAATGCGTCCTCCGACCAAGAAGGCCAAGCATGGTACGGATCTATCCTGTGGCTCGGACTTAGCCGGTTCATTAGGCGTCCGATGACGGGCTCTCCGGTATGTCCATGTATGTTGACACGGATGCTTTGATTGAATTTTTTGTAGATCAACCGCAGCTGCCGTCTCTACGGACACAATGTTGAGCGGCGTCTGAGAAGCGATCTGCGCGGGCGGTGGTAGTAATGACACCGTCGTCACCTCCTTCCCGAAGCCTACCCCCCTCCAGATTAAGTCGGAGGGCCTAAGTTTGGTCAGGTTGCTGTCGAAGTGGGCTGATACGGCCGGTGCTCTTATTGTGGAGCAAGAGAAGGCCATTGCTGAAGCCGCCCACGGCTCGAGCGGCTCGGGCTTGAACTCGACGCCGCGAACAAGGAAGCCGAGAGGGCCAAGGCAAGGGAGGCAAGAGGCGTCCGTCTTGAGAGAAAACTCGGGGAGGATGCTTGAAAAGGAAGTCCTCGCCGAGAGAGCCAAGGCCGAGGTCATGGCCGAAGCCGCAAGGCTGCCGGAGGGGCGTGACCACCTTCAGAAAGTCGCCGACTTTCATGCTAAGCAGAGAGACGAATGGAGGGGCATGTTTCAGTCCCAGGGGAAGGTGGTTCGGAATAAGGATGCTATCATCGCCCAAAGGGAGGAGGACATTGAGACGCTCCAAACCGTTATCCTCCCTAACATGTGCGCCCAATACCGGGACCTGGCCGAAGAAGCTGCCAGGGAAGTGATTGGGGAGCTCTTTCCTCTTGATGGCTCCTTTCCGTGGGACAAATTTGACGAGCTGTTTGATGACAAGCTTGAAGCTAAGGAGAAGGCCGCAGAGGAGAAGGCCAAGGAGGAGGCAAGGGTGAAGAAGGAGGAAGAGGTGGTCGCGGAGAAGGCGGCCCGTGCTGAAATTGCGAAGGCGGCCAAGGAGGAGGCTGAGAGACTGAAGGCGGCTGAGGCTGAAGCTTCCAAGACGGCTTCAGGGTCGCCTACCAAGGATGATGCTGCTAAAGTCGCTGATGGCGAGCAACAGCAGCAACAGGCATAGGGAGACGGGCGGTTGTCACCAGGTTCCCCCGGCATCTCGGATAGCTTCAGCTGTTCGGGGGCCAATTATTAAGCCTTTCCTCCCTGCCATCTTTTGGCGCTTAAATGATATGTCTGTAACCTTTTGCTCTTCTTTTCCTTGTTTTTTGTAAAACTTTGGTAGGTTGTGTTTTGGCTTATCCCTATGGGGACGGCCGTCGTATTTATTCTCCTCACTTGTAATCATTTTAATAACACATGTTATCTTTTTGGGCCCTCGGCTTTGGCCGGGGCTTTGATCACAATCCTTCACTTGTCTTCTTGCGTTATTAATTGAGCGCTTTTTCGTTTTTACCTTCGGCCTGGCCGAGGCAGTTAGAATGCATAACTCAACTGTGTTTAACGTCTTTTTAAACATGTTGGCATGTTGGTCGCTTCCTCTTTCACTCTCGGTCTAGCCGAGGCGTCGGATTTGCGCTTCCCAACCGCCGCCGTGAACATGTTAGCGTATCGACCGTCGTGTCCCCCCAGCCTTGGTTGGCCGAGGCGGCTAGAGGTTACGCGCGACAGCGTTCGTATCAGATTCAGAGACATATTGATCGCTTCCTCTGCCAGGCGTTCGGTTGGCCGAGGCGGCTAGAATTGCGTCTCAACTGTACTTATACGTTCCTAAGGCATGTTGGTAGCTTTCGCGAGTATCAACTGCGCTGATAGTGACTGCCGTGGCGTCTACTTCTTAGGGTGACTGCCCGGCTTGGGCCGTGGCGTATACCTCGATATGACTACGTAGGGGATAAACACTTTGATGGAAAACTTGGGTGATTCTTCATTAGATATAAACATGCGTTGGGGTGCCAACAATTGTTTTGGACACCTCCGCCGCTATACGAAGTATTTCCTGAGATTGTCAGTGTTCCAATGGCTCATCAAAGGCACACCCTCCATGTCTGTCAGCCGGTATGTACCCGGCCTCATTTCTTCAACCACTTTGTAGGGACCCTCCCGATTAGCCAAATTTACCATGAATGTTTCCTTTGTTGGTGGCGGCCGACTTTCTTAGGACTAGGTCCCCTACTTTTAAGTCCCTTTTGTGGACTCTCCGGTTGTAGGCTCTTCTCATTCGGTTTTGGTATCTTTGCGCCAAGTTGAGGCGTCTTTGTATCTCGGCTTTCTTCGACCAGGTCTAGGGAGGTTCTTAAACCTTCCTCATTTTCAACCGGGTTAAAGGTGGCTGTTCTGAATGTCGGCACCGTTGCTTCAATTGGCAGGACTGTCTCGGACACGTAGACTAAGTGGAATGGACTGTACCCCGTTGCTTCTTTCTCCGTGGTTCGCAGGGACCACAGGACGCCGGGTAGTTCATCGGCCCATCTTCCCTTTAGGTCTTCAACTGTCTTCTTCAAACCGTTGAGGATTGTTTTATTGGTCGCCTCCGCTTTGTCCGTTGCTCGTGGGTGGCAGACGGAGGAGTATGCAAATTTGATACCAAGTTCCTCCAGCCAGCTCATTATTGTGTCACTCCAAAACTCTCGGCCGTGGTCGAATACCATGACTTGGGTTAACCCAAAACGAGTTATGACATTTTCCTAGATTACCTTTCTTACGGCCGCCGTCGTCTTCGCAGGTACAGCTACAGCTTCAACCCATTTGGTGAAGTAGTCAACGACGACAATCAAGAACTTTCTTCCGCCGGATGCCGTTGGAAATGGCCCTAGTAGATCCATCCCCCACTGTGCAAAAGGAAGGGGACTAAGTACCGGCTTCAGGTCTCGGGATGGCGCGTGTATCACCGGAGCATGCATTTGACAGTTGTTGCACTTTTTGGTTTTGGCTCTGGAATCCGCAAGCATGGTGGGCCAGAAGTAGCCGGCTCGGAGAGCTTTGTGGGCTAGCGTTCTTGCCCCCATGTGATGGCCGCAGATGCCTTCGTGAATTTCTGTCAGTATTAGCTCCGCGTCGGCTGGGCCGACACATTTCAAGAGTGGCCTTGTCACGGACCTTCTGTATAATTCTCCTTCAAACACCGAGTACCTTGCTGCGATCCTCTTTATCTTCTCGTGAGAGACTGCGGTCCTCCCAGTAATTCATTTGTCAATTTGTATTTCATTATCGGAGTCATCCACGTCGTCTCGGTCTCTATGTTACCCACCATGCCGACGGCCTCGGTAATGCTCTTAGCATTCCCGATGTCCACCAAGACACGGTTCGGTGACACATTCTTGATGGTTGAACGGCAAGCTTTGAGAGAGCGTCGGCTCGGTTGTTCTCGACACTGAATGCATTGTATCTGAAAAGATTTCAACTTTGAAGTGTCAGCTTTTACCCTTTCCAGGTATCTTACCATCCCCTCGTCTCGAGTCTCGTACTCTCCCCTGATTTGATTAGCCACTAAAAGTGAATCTGTTTTCAAAATGATGTGTTCTGCACCGGCGGCTCTAGCTAACTCGACTCCAGTTATCACCGCCTCATACTCGGACTCGTTGTTTGAGGCCGAGAAGGTAAATTTCAAGGCATACTCAAACTCGTCCCCGTTTGGGCTGATGATAAGGATGCCGGCTCCTGAGCTGTTCGCCGTGGAGGACCCGTCGGTGTATACTTCCCATACCCCGGTGTGACTCTTCTTGTAAGTGCACTCGGCAAGGAAGTCCAAGTGCCGCCCCTTTATCGAGGGCCTCGGCTTGTATTGAATGCCGAAGCCGGATAGCTCTACTGCCCATTTGATGAGCCTGCCGGATTGCTCAAATTTTTCCAATGCTTTCTCCAATGGTTGGTCGGTTAAGACCGTCACGGGATGTGCGTCGAAGTAGGGTTTCAGTTTCCTTGCGGCGACGACGACAAAGAAAGGTGCTTTTTCAATCGGCGGGTAATTTCTCTCGGCGGGCAACAACGTATGGGCGACAAAGTAGATTGGGTGTTCTTTGTTTGTCTTCTTCCCGATGATCACGGCACGACCGTGGCGAAATAATCGCTATGTCTGGATATAGCGTCTCCCCGGATCGGCCTGGACGGGGTTGGGAGAGTCGAAGATGAGCTTTCGATTTGCTTGAAAGTCGTGCTCGCTCCTCCCCCAGTGAAGTCCTTATTCCCCTTCAACACTTTGAAGAATGGGGTGCTCTTGTCGGCTGACCGAGAGATGAAACGGGCTAGAGCCGCCATCCTCCCGGCCAACATCATAACTTTGTTTCGATTCCTCGGCTCCGCAGTCCAGGATTGCTTGGACTTTGTCCGGGTTGGCATCAATTCCCCAGGCGCCGACAAGTACGCCGAGGAACTTACCTGCGCCCGGACACCGGTTGCATTTCATTGGGTTGAGCTTCATTTTGTATTTCCTTAGTGAACAAAATGTCTCGTGTAAATCGGCCAAGTGCTCGCTGTCAGACTTGCTTTTTACAATAGCATCGTCGACGTAAGCCTTGATGTTTCGCCCTTTTTGATTTTGGAACACTTTGTCCACTAGTCTTGTGTAAGTTGCGTCGGCGTTCTTCAAACCAAACGGCATCATTTTATACATGTATGTGCCGTTAGCAGTGATGAATGCGCATTTAGGCATGTCTTCCTCGGCCATGAATACCGATGATACCCGAGAAGGCGTCCAAAGTCTCAAAGATAGTGTAGCTCGCCGTCGCGTCGATTAAGCTATCTATTCGAGGCAAGGGATAGCAATCTTTGGGGCACGCTTTATTAAGATTGGTAAAATCTACACATATCCTCCACGCCCCCGATGACTTCCTCACCATTACAACATTAGCTAACCACTCAGGATAAGTACAAGGCATGATAAAGCCCGCCGCTAGTAATTTATCTACCTCGGCTTTGATGGCCTCATCCTTCTCGGCTGAGGAGTTCCTCATCCTTTGTTTGACAGGGCGAGCGGTGGGGAGTACGTTCAGCTTGTGAATAATTACCTCCCGGCTCACGCCTGGCATCTCGGCCGCTGAATAGGCGAAGACGTCTTTGTTCTTCTTCAGCAGGTCTAGGAGAGCGGCCCTGAATTTTGGCTCCAGGTTGACACCGACAGTTACGGTGCGCCCTGGGTCAATTTCCACTTCTTCGGTCTCGGCTCCTTCGACCAAGCCGACAGTTGCATCCATGAGGTCGCCCTCCTGCTGCAAGGATGGGCTCTTCCCCTTCTCTGACTTCTTTGCCACTTTGAGGGATTGCATGTTGCACCCTCTGGCAGATATCTGGACGTTGACCACCTCATCCTTCTCGTCCTTTGAGACGAGACTATGCGCTTCCCCCCGGTCCGAGACATACATCAGTGTCAGGGCCCAGATGGACATTACTGCATCGGCCTCGCTCAGAGTGACTCGGCCTATGAGAACGTTGTAGGCGGACGAGCCGTCAATGACCACGAACTCAGACAGGACGTTTTTAGCCGCATTCCCCTCGCCGAACATCACTGGCAGCCTGATTGACCCCAGGGGTACAAGGCCGGCCTCGGAAAAACTGTACAACGGATTGGTGCAGGGGTTCAAGTCTTCAACCTTCAGACCGAGGTTGAGAAAGCACTCCCTGAACATGATGTTTGTGTAGGCGCCTGTGTCAATCAGGCACCTCTTGACCAGGTGGTTGGCTATGTCCAAGTGGACTACAAGTGGGTCGCTGTGAGGGGCGATGACTCCCTCGTAGTCTTTCTTTCCAATAGTCATATCGGGGATGTTGGAAGCGGGGATCGCTGTTTTGGGCACAAAGTTGATGGCCTGATACAGCTCGTTCAGGTGTCGTTTGTGCCCATGAGCGGACCCACCGTTCTCGTTGCCCCCGATGACAACATGGATTACTCCTATCCGTTCAAAGACGGATTTCTTATTTGA
The DNA here is from genome assembly GCF_048544455.1 of Silene latifolia. Classification (NCBI taxonomy): domain Eukaryota; kingdom Viridiplantae; phylum Streptophyta; class Magnoliopsida; order Caryophyllales; family Caryophyllaceae; genus Silene; species Silene latifolia. Next base: position 201,868,110 of record NC_133538.1, on the reverse strand, counting down.
GCCGCCGCATCGATCTTTTGGCCTTTGGCAACATATTTGCCGAGGCTCCCCTTCCGGATCGCTCTTCGATGGCATTCTTGAATCCGGCGATTTATCGATTAAGTGGCCGGTGTGGCCATGGTACTCACGATCGGCTCGTGTCACCGTCCCCCTCGGCTGGGGGCCTTTCCCACTTCTGACCCTCGTTCTTGCTCAGGGCGAAGACCTCGGCGGCAGATACGACCAAGGGGGTGTGGCCATTGAACCGTTTTTGGTAGTATGGTCCTGAACTCCCCCCGGCGCCCGCCGAGTTCTGTTTCCTGGCAGATCTGTCAGACCGTGACCTATTATTGTCACGGCGTCCTTCGTCCGGGTTGTCCTCCCGCCGGCTCTTACTCTATGAGTGCCCGACCTCGCTAGGGCCTACCCAGGTTTTGTGGTAGTCCTCCACCTTAATGGCCTGATCGGCCATCTTCCTGGCGGAGTCTAAGTTCAGGCCTCCGCACTTGATGAGCTCGTTTTTTAAGTCCCCTCTTGGGAGGCCTTTCATCAGTGCGAAGGCCGCCAGCTCGCTGTTCAGCTCACGAATCTGCTGAACCTTGGCATCAAACCTCTTCACATAACTTCGGAGAGACTCGCCTCCCTCCTGTTTGATAGTCAGGAGATCCGATGTCTCGACGGCCCTCCTCTTATTGCAAGAATATTGGGCCAAAAATATGTCCCTCAGGTCGCCGTAACAGTATATCGACCCATTGGGCAGCCCCTTATACCAGCTTTGTGCCATCCCATGCAGCGTCGTCGGGAAGACTCGGCACCAAACCTCATCAGGTTGCTCCCAAACCGACATGTAAGACTCGAAAGCCTCGGCGTGGTCGGTTGGGTCGCCTTCTCCTTTGTATGATATGGGTGGCAACTTTAGCTTAGTCGGCACCGGGTCTCTAAGACATAGGGGGTTGAGGGGGTCCCGACCACGTGTCGAACGACACGCGGCGATCGGCTTCTCGCATCCCTAGTCCGGCTCCTCTCCCCGTGGCGGGAAGGGCTTCTTCTCCGACTACGGTGAGTCGGGCTTCTTCTCCGACTCGGTGAGTCGGACTTCTTTCACTCCTCCGGGGCATGCCTCGTCGGTCTGCGGCGCGACGCCGTCCTCCCGCGAGTGCGGGAAGGACTCGGGTCTACCACTAGCACTCTGGGCTCCCCCGGCGTCTTGACAGGTCCAGCTTCTTCCAGTGCTCCGTTCAAGTCTCTCGGAGTCACATTCTGGGCCCTAGTCTCCTGGACGGGTGTCGCCGCTCTTGTCGGAGTGACAGTGTGAGCCGGCGTGCTACCTATTAGGTCCAGGAGTAGTTTCAGTTTAGCTGCGTCAACCACATGTCCCATGATGGTGACTTGGTCGGCGGGCAGCGGCGTATCTGGTATCATTGGCATCCCGTACTCCGGTTGAGTTACTCGGCTGGTGAGGGGCTGCACAACTCCAGAATTGTGGACGGTATCATCTTGGTAGAATTCGGTTTCGTCGGTCACGAATACTTCTTGTTGTTTCGACATCTTCTTAGCTTTTTTGGGTGGGTTTTTGTTTTGTGTTTTTTTTTTTGTTTGGGAATGAATGTGACTAGCTTCTAGTATCTTTCCCCACAGACGGCGCCAATTATTCCGGGTGTAATTCCAGAGCAGTTATTTGTTACCACCCGTGCTTGTAGAATGACGTCCTTGATTGAATCCTCCTTTCGGTCTCCTGAAACAATGAACAAACTGAGGGCTCGGCTTTGGCCGAGCGTACTCACTCCGACGCTCAAGTCAGTGGACTTAAAGAGATAAGTTGTTGTTACTTGGCGAAGTATATTTTGTAGAGAGAGAAGGAAGATATTACCAGATGAATAGTGATTCTTAGGTTAAATTGTGGATCCTTTCCTCAATGAGGGTTGAGGAGTATTTATAGACTTTCACCTTTTGTCACGTAGTGGCCAAGTGGCCAAGTGGCTAGCAGGTGGAAAGACTGATCTACCCTCGGCCGAGGGACCCGTGCCAGGCCGGCGGGCCCTGTTGACTCGCCGCCGAGGGGTCTTGGATATGAGTACGCGGATATGTGCCCCCGGCTAGCTTGTACCGAGACCCAAGAGACAGCAGACGGCCGCGTCGGTTAGGCTGTCTAAGTCGTTGACTTGCTGTGGATATCTTTGACCTTGTTCAGTATGTTGACTCGGTCAGCGGGTGCAGAATATGCCCCATCAGTTGTATAATTTCAATTTATACAATGTATAACTTTAGATGTTAATAGTGTAACTTTAATGTAAAAAGTGTATAACTTTAGTCATAAAATATATAACTTTAATGTTTTAAGTGTATAACTTTAGTCGTAAATAGTATAACTTTTATAAAAACCAAATAAATATGAAAAATCGTAATTAATCAACAAATATTAAATCTGAAAAAAAATTAAATAACAACCATCAATAACCAACAAAAAATTAATAACCAACAAAAATTTAAAAACCAAATAACAATAACCAACAAAAATTAAAAACCAAATAACAATAACAAAAAAGTATAACTTTAATGTTTTAAGTGTATAACTTTAGTCATAAATAGTATAACTTTAATGTTTTAAGTGTATAACCAACAAAAAATTAATAACCAACAAAAATTAAAAACCAAATAACAATAACAAAATAAAGTAAATATGACAAAAACACAAAAAAACCAATAGATCTAAAAAAAATACACCAAATGTATAACTTTAGTCATAAAATGTATAACTTTAGTCATAAAATGTATAACTTTAGTCGTATAGCCCAATTAAATCAACAAATTAGATCTACAATAAAAAACCAAATAACAATGACAAAAACTAAATAACAATAATAAAAAAACCAAATAACAATAACAATAACAAAAAACCAAATAACAATATTAAAACCAAATAACCAAATACCAAATAACAATAATAAAAAACAATAAATAAAACAAAAACAATAAAAAATCAAAAAACCAAACAGTGATTGAAAACACAAAACAAACAAGAGAAAATGACAAAAAAAGGACCGACTTTCAGATCTCCAAAAACAAAAAAAAACGTGAGGAGAAGGTGTGAGGAGGTGGAGGCGGGAGGTAAGGTGTGAGGAGGTGGAGGCGAAGTGGTGGGTGGCGTCGTGGGGGCTGGAGTTGGCGGTGGTGGGGCTGGAAGTTGGCGGTGGTGGGTGAGGAGGTGGAGGCGAAGTGGTGGGTGGCGTCGTGGGGGCTGGAGTTGGCGGTGGTGGGGCTGGAAGTTGGCGGTGGTGGGTGGCGTCGTGGGGGCTGGAGTTGGCGGTGGTGGGGCTGGAAGTTGGCGGTGTGAGGAGGTGGAGGCAGTGATAGGGTGGTGGTGGGGTCGGGTGGTGGTGGGGTGGTGGTGGGTCGGGTGTGGTGGAGTGATTTTTGTGGTTTTTTTTTGTTTTATTTTAGTTTGGGTTTTTTTTTATCAACTTGGTTTTTTTTTTTGTTTAGAGAGGGTGGGAGAAAATGAGAGAGAAAGAGTGAATGTGAGAAATGAGAGGGGATGAGTGAATGAGAAAGTGAGTTGGGAGATTAGAATGGTGGAAGAGTTGTACAAAATTAGGTGGAGTTATACACAATTAGGGAAGGAGATTAGGGAGGGAGAATTGTGACCCTTCAATGAGATGTAATCTCATCCCTCCATCCCTTCCATCCAAGGGCTCTTATAAGGACTTAGGGCCTTATATGGTATGAAGGCCTTATAAGAACCTTTCTCTCTCTCTCTCTCTCTATATATATATATATATATATATATATATATATATATATATATATATATATATATATATATATATATATATATATATATATATATATAGAGAGAGAGAGAGAGAGAGAGTCAAGATCCGGTGAGAACGACCACTTGGTGAGAACGGTGAGAACAACTCTCGTCCCTTGGATGAGAATAAAATAAAAGGCTGAGATCTCACACAAGTTACACAGCTCACCCCATATCTCTCATCTCCATCCTCACAACTAACACTGTCTACCACCATGACCGCATCCAACTTTTGTCGGCTTCCACCACAAGCAACGCCGGCGACATCATCATCCGTCTCAGACACCACTGACGACGTCACAGACCATCCCGACACCGACAATATCACGTCCCAGCCTGAACAGCCCCAATCTACTGTCGATCTGCCGCCATCACAACCTTGCTAACCCTCTTTAGCACGTCTTTCCGGCCACCAACAACCTCTAGTTACCTTGTCCTTTCCACCATCGTCACCTATCAAATCACCAGCGAATATCACCGTTCTCTCCTTTTCTTATTTAGAAAACTAAAAACCTAATTGATTTTCGAAAACCCAATCGTAATACTGGCCTAATCGGAGGATTTCTAGTCCGAGAATATCATTTTTGGCTGATTACAAATGGTGGTTTCGATGACGGCGACATCACGCCGGAGTTGGGTAACGAGAAGGCTAATACATGGTGTTGTGGAGGAAGCACGGATGTCAGCAACTGTTCCCGTACGTATGATCTGATGTGGTGATGGTCGGTGATGTCCTCGTTATGGCGATGGTGGATGCTTACGAAAAATAGGAAAAGGGAGCTGTATGTAAGCATGTGTCGCCAGTTCATGTGATATGCACATTATTCAAGCACAAATGACTTTGAGTAGATCATTTCTGGGTTGTATTTTGTCACACTAGCTCTTGCTCTGTGTGTCATTTTTTTAATTGTTTGTATTCAACTTATTGGGTTTTAAATGGTGTATGTCAGTATTTTTTGTGTCACTGAAGTAGTATAGTACCATAATATAACATGTCGTTTTATATATATAGTTAAGGGTTTGTTTGGTTTAAGAAACACTAAAAAAGTGTACCTACATTCTTAAAAAGTGTATATAGAATTCAGGTAAAAAGTGTACCTACGATAGTTAAAAGTGTATCTGAGATTTGGTAAAAAAACAGTGTACCTAGTATATATATTCTAATGTATCTAGTGATTTCTCACCATTCTCACCGAATGATCGTTCTCACCGTATCCTAAATCCTATAAGTCCTACCTTTTATGTTAAGTCCATAAGTCCTAATACTAGCCATTGGATTAAGTTTAATGGAGAGTTAAGATTAAATCAAAAAAAACACCACCCAACTAACTAATCATGTTTTTTAACACCTTTCATACCCCACTTCCCCATACATGTAATTACCAATGACAATGTCTCCTATTAACTCCCATTTTTAAAGAATAATAATAAAAAAAAATCCTCCCATATTCATTCATCTGTCAAATGATTATCTCCCTACATCTCGTTATCTCTCTCTAAAAATTGTGCTTTGTCCAAATTTCTCAATTTGTACACGATTTTTTTCTATTGATTCAATCTAACAAATCTCTAAATAAAAAGAAACACAACTCAACTAACTAATTAGACGCCGTTTGCCATCGACGAGCACCATATCTTCCATCGTATATCTAGTTTAATGTAAGTTCTTAATTCTTTTTCTCTCTATTTTAAAGTGTTTTCCTCCGTTATTTTGATTTAGGGTTTTTTAAATTGGGAAAAAACTAGTCATATTTTGATTTAGGGTTTTTTAAATTCGAAAAAAAAAAATTACCGACCAGTACTAAACATTCGAAAACTTAATGGTACACAAAAATAGTACCATTGCGACGGGCTCGAAAAAATAATAAATTTAGAATTTTGTTTCGCCTTAATCGGAGTCCGTATGAAAAATTACGAAGCATTTTAAGAAACCGCTTTTATTTTACGCGGAAATGAAAAATTCAGATTATAAAACAATTATTTTACTTATCTTTTCAACTCTAATTGAATATGAGAGTATTATCATATTATTAGTGGCTAAATTTATTTTCAAAGTATTAATATACTTATATTTTCTTGTTAATTTTTTCCTTAATTTTGTTGAATTCGTTGCTTAGGTATTTAAAATGATTTGATAATTTGAAATATATTGATTTGTATGATTGTTTTTTGAGAATTATATCTACATTTTTTAATAATTAATTTTAGTTTTTTTTTATGATGATGATGATAATGATGATTTTGTTGATGGTGATGATGATGATGATGATGATAAGTCTTTGGCGATATAGATTGACGATGAAGATGTTGATGAGTCTTTGGTGTTATAGATTGACGATGAAGATGTGAGATTTGGATTGATTGATTTAGATTGATGATTGATGATTGTCAATGAAGGTTGTAATTTCAATTATATAGTGTCTAACTTTATTTTTGTAAGGGTGTAATTTCGAGTATATAGTGTGTAACTTCAGTTGTATATCATGTAATTTCAGTTTTGTAAGGGTGTAACTTCAGTTTTGTAACAACTTTAGTACTTTACGAGTGTAACTTTAGTACTTTAGGTATGTAACTTTAATCTTTTACGAGTGTAACTTTAATTTTGTAAGGTCATTTTGTATATACAAATTTGAATATTTGTAATTTGAATGTTTGTAATTTTAGCACAAGTTTATGTAACTTTAGTACTTCATGAGTGTAACTTTAGTGCTTTATGAGTATAACTTTAATTTTTCACGAGTGTAACTTTAATCTTTAAAATAATTTTGTATATAAAATTTTGAATATATTAATTTAAATTTTTATAATTTTAGCACAGGTTTATGTAACTTTATTGATTTACGAATGTAATTTTAGTGCTTTGCGAGTGTAACTTTTATCCTTGACGGGTGAAACTTTAGTCATTTAAGGTCATTTTGTATATATAAAATTTGAATTTGTATAACTTTATCACATGTTTATCTAATTTGAATTGTTGAAGGTGTAACTTTAACAGGTGACGTGTATAACTTTAATAAAGTAAGTGTGTAACTTTAGTCCGTCCCACCACCCTCGACCTCTTATTCGAACTCCAATTAATTATATAAGTAAATTAATGAAGTAGGTTCAAATAGAAATAGTGTAACTTAAAGCGGGTTTGTTTTTATCTTCAAACAAATGAGATAATTTCAAGCAAATACGGTGTAACTTCCGAGTAATTAGCAGTACTCAAAATTTCAAAAACTCAACGGTATATGAAAATATTACCATTGCGTCGGGCTCGAAAAAATAATAAATTTAGGATTTTGTTTCGCCTTAATCAGAGTCCGGATGAAGATTTACGGAGTCTTTTCCGAACCCATTTTTATTTTACGCGGGTATTAAATTTCGTTTTTTAAATCTTATATTTTGATAAATGAAATATAAATGATAATATATTAATCTAATAAATTAGTTGATAAGAAAGAGAAAGTAATTGATTAGAAAAATTGGTAATTGAAATTATGGGAGACAAAACATTAATTGCATGTTGGGTGAGTTTTTTTTTTTTTTTTAATCTCAACCATTTATCTTGTAAGATCAAATGGTAGAGATGTGGACTTATGGACTCAACCAAATTTGTGGACTCATCTGAACTTATATATATATATATAGGGGTGGGATCCCGTGCGAACTGAGTTACGGTGCGAACCGTACGAACTACCTAGATACATTTGTTATGACTAGTAGATACATTTGGTATTACTATTGGATACATGTGTATCCACTACTATTACCAAATGTATCTAATAGTACTAGCAAATGTATCCACTACACCAACCACCACCACTGCCCCACCACCGCCGCAACCACCGCCAGCCCACCACGCCACCATCACAGCCACCACACCTACACCTAGACTACCTATAAATGTATTTGGACTACCTATAAATGTATCCACCAAACCAATCCCACTACGCCACCATCACTGCCGCCACCACCACTACCATTGACGCCGCCACCACCAGGACCACCGTCGAGCACCCGTGACTACCGCCAAACCCACCACGTCAAAACTTATCACCATAGACAACACCTCTCTCCACCGCCGCTCAACAACCACAAACCTTTTCGCACTGACACGTTACACCATCAATGCTAACCAACACCACAATCGACACTCAACATAGGCGCGACCACCACAGAACACCACCATAACCACCAGTGAAAATCACGAAACTACCATATAAAACGCCATATCTTGCGCGCACTCTTGTCGTTCAAGTTACACGCCCTCGTCTCATAACGTCGTCGTTGAGAAAAAAATTCCAGATTTAAATTCCAGATCGGAGAATGAGTGATTTGGGGTTGATTGGGTAAGAGAAAAAATCTCCGTCGTCAACCCGAATTCTTTTGTACCAGAAACATTCATTTGGTATTCCAATTAAGTTGATTTCGTGCGAGAGGTAGAGAGATAGAAGGTAAAGTTGGGGCTCTGCCGTGATGATGACGGATCTCTCAGACTCGGCGGTGTCACCGGTGACGTGGGTCCACCGCAAGAAGAAGAGTGGTGTTGATGGGAGATATTATAGGAGATCGATGTAAAGGGTAGGCATGACTTATGGGTTTGTTTTTCAAATGTAATCAGAGCCACTCATTTAGTCTATCTGGTGGTTTTTATTGAGTTCGTACAGTTCGCACCATAAAATAGTTCGTACGAGATCCTGATTATATATATATATATATATATATATATATATATATATATATATATATACTAGTTTTAACCCGTGCAAAATTGCACGGGATTGAATATTCAACAATTTAATTTAATCTATAAACATAGAAAATAGTGTTGCATAATTATGATTTGTAATACTATTAAATCTTAGTGTAATTATAAAGTATATAAATTATCTAATAAATTATGTATATCTTGTATTGTTAAACATAAATATCTAAAAATTTAATGATTATTTTTCAGATTTATTACACTTTATTACCAACAACCTTCCTATATATGAATAATTGAATATCTTGGTCCATTTTTAAGGTATCCTGGAGCCTTAAGTTTCACTTCGGTATTCAAAATCATTTTAATCTTTATTATCGATTTAAATTTTAAATTTTTGTAAAAGAAATTCGGACTTCGATTTTAAAATCTATAAGTACACCTTGCCTTCTGCATTATATTTCACTCCCCTGTTGTTTTTCACTTTTCCTTTTCTATACTTTCGCATTTTGAGGTGTGCGTCAACCCATTGACGGTTTTAAACAATGATTCATGTCAGCCGACCCCAAGTCGGGTTTTATTTGGGTCACTGATTATCAAATCGAGTCGGGTTACGGGTCGTCGTCGGGTCGGGTCTGACCATCTTGGCTTGCAATATTCTCTGGTTCTATCGGATCGGGTTTACTCGAGTTCGGACCGTGTTACTCGGTTGGGCTCAGACTTCCCAACTCTAAATCAAAGTATTATATTGTTCAGTTATCAACCGGAGCAAAGAAAACTAACTATCCATCACTGGAAAACATAACCGGCATAATTGGGCTAACCGTAGATAAAAAGAAGCAGCCCATTAATGAATGTATTATAAATGTATAAAGAAATTTAGCTTACCTAATGTTTTAACCCTAGTTCAACTACATCACTTTTCCCTCACCGTAAACTCCAACTAAAATGAGAACTTTGATCAATTTTTCATTACTCTCCCTCAACCTCTCTATCACTGGCAAAACCAACCCAAGAATAATGAGTCTCGCTCAAATCTGACTCTTTCATAAGCTTTTCAGTCCTATTAATTTCAACTAAAATTATGGACTTCTATTCATCCTTATTAGAATATTTTTCAGCCATTAGATTTTGAGGTTTGATGATACAATCATTTTTTTAAATAAATTTTGACTGTTCTTTTTTATGATTATAATTTTTTATTTTTTATATGATTCATTAATTTAACTAATTTTATAAGATATTTTTATTTATATCACTCTCTGGAATGTTTTACATTTGTTTAATATTTATATGATTAATATTTTGATTTGCCAATTTATTATGATATTCGATGATTTTTATTCGAATTTTGAGCCGAATTGGTGCATTTGTATATTGAAATAAATTTTATCTGAATTCTAATTGTCCAAGTTTTTTTTTACCTATTAGTATATTTTTATTTTGTTACAAAATTTACAGGCTTTAGATTTTTTTTTATTCTAATTTTATATTGTATAGTAAGAAATTAAAGTTTATAAACTGAAATTAATTTTCATTTTATTCAAGGAAAAAATATCAAGACTGTAGAAATTAGATATCTCTCATTTCGACTGCCTCATCAAAGAATGATATTATTTTTTATCAATCATTTGATGTATTATTGTAGTTTTATATTATTATAAATATTAAAAACCAAAATGAATTTATGAATGATAAATGTTAAAACTGATAAATAAAATGCAAGTTGGGACTTCACTCCTGCCAAATAAATTTGTCATTTGCTATTGGCCCTACCACATTTGTAGAAACTAACTGAAATTTCTTTTGAGTTTTGATGACGTGGTTCAACCACAGCTCTCTAAATGCTCTTGCATTAATATATATATATATATATATATATATATATATATATATATATATATATATATATATATATATATATATATATATATATATATATATATATAGAATTAGGATCACATGAGTTCACCCTATCTTTTTGAGTCCGTGAGTCCATGATATAATATCACACATTATATTAAATAATATCAGAGCTTACAGTATCACACATTATACTAAACAATATCACAGTTGGAAAAAAAACTTTTTGAAAAAAAAAATCGTGATATTGTTTTGTAATACAATATCACACGTTATGCTAAACAATATCACAAAATTCACGAAAAAAAAAATTTGCTTAAAAAAAGTTCGAAAAAAAAAATTTGAAAAAAAAAATTCGTGATATTGTTTTGTAATACAATATCACAAGTTATGCTAAACAATATGAGACGTTATACTAAACAATATCACAACTTACACGAAAAAAAAGTTGTTAAAAAAAAAAAGTTCGAAAAAAAAATTTTGAAAAAAATTTTGAAAAAAAAATTTTGAAAAAAAAAATTTCGAAAAAAAAAATTATTTCGAAAAGAAAAAAATTTGAAAAAAAAAAAAATTTGTGATATTGTTTTGTATAGTGCGTGATATTGTTTTATGGACTCAAATATTTAGGTGGACTCACCGGATCCTACCTATATATATATATATATATATATATGGAGGATCATGTAAGTCCACCATATATCTTTAAGTCCATAAGTTCTATTAAGAGCCTTTGGATGGTGAAAATGGATGACCAAGATCAATCCCCAAAAACTGTGTTTAATGGTTAATCTCACCATCTCTCTCCTCCCTCACTAATCTATCATAATTAATCACTAATTTACTATATATTTGTTTTCCACTCACTCATTTCCCTCTCATCTTACACATTTTTCTTCTCTCTTCTCTCAAACCCCAAATAAAAAAAACCCAAAAAAATAAAATAAAAATCCAAAAAATCCAAATAAATAAAAAAACCCAAAAAATCCAAATAAATAAAAAACCCAAAAATTCAAAAATCCAAACAAATCAAAACCCAAATAAATCATTCATTCATTATTTCATTTCTTCTTCATTCAGCACCACCCACCACTACCCCACCCGACCGCCACCCACACCCACCGCAACCACCACCGTCGCCGCCGGTAATTTTATAAATTCGTTTTTTTTTCCAGATTTTGCGTCTCATTATTTTCGTCACTTTTTTTTCCAGATTTTGTGTTAAATTTGTTGTTTGGGGTCGGTTTATTTTATTTGTGAATTTTTGTTGTTATTTATTCTTTTCAAATCTCTTCTTGTTATACGTTTTTTTTTTAAGATTTCGGGTTTTAAATCTCGTTTTTTTTAGATACTTTTTTTTCATCTAAGATCTACTAAAATATTTTTCATAAAATTTGTTATTTTAATCTTAGCTATATAAAAATTCTTATAATTTGTTGATTTTAATCTTATATTTTACATTTTTATATAAAAATGATATAAAATGACTAAAGTTACACAGTTATGGGTAAAAGTTATACTGTTATGGACTAAAGTTATACAAAAATGGACTAAAGTTATACAAAATTTGACAAAAGTTATACTGTTATGATCTAAAGTTATACAAAAATGGTCTAAAGTTATACAAAAATTGACAAAAGTTATACAAATATGGACTAAAGTTATACTTCCTCCTTTCTCATATAATGTACCCATTTTATTAAAATACTACACTCATATATTCAACAAATGGGTACATCATATAAAAACAGAGGAAGTACAAATAAGGACTAAAGTTATACAAAAATTGACTAAAGTTATACAAATATGGACTAAAGTTATACAAAATGGACTAAAGTTATACAAAACGTATAACTCTAGTCAGTAAATGTATAACTCTACTCGGTAAATGTATAACTCTAGTAACAATATGAGTAACTTCTACTCAACGAATGTATAATTCTAGTAGGAATGTGTTGAACTTCTACTCAATGAATGTATAACTCTAGTAACGATATGAATAACTTCTACTCAACGAATGTATAACTCTAATAGAAATGTGTGCAACTTCAATGAAAGTATAACTTTTGTTTTCTCATCTCTTTGTTGACAAATGAAAAAAAATATAAGTATAACAACAAAAAATAACAAATAAAAACCAACACTATAAATTTGAATTTATATCATTACTGTTTGTATAAATTTAGTCCATATTTGTATAACTTTAGTCAATTTTTATATCACTTTAGTCCATTTTTGTATAACTTTAGTCCATATTTGTATAACTTTAGTCCATTTTTGTATAACTTTAGTCCATTTTTTTATAACTTTAGTCCATATTTGTATAACTTTACTCAATTTTGTATCACTTTAATCCATTTTTGTATAAATTTAGTCCATATTTGTATAACTTTAGTCCATTTTTTTTATAACTTTAGTCCTTATTTGTATAACTTTAGTCAATTTTTTTATAACTTTAGTCCATATTTGTATAACTTTAAAGTTTAAAGGGTATAACTTTAGTCCATATTTGTATAACTTTAAACTTTAATGTTAAAAAGGTATAACTTTAGTCGTAAATAGTCCACCATAATAACAAAAAAAGGTTAATCTAACAAAAAAACCCGTAAATCTAAGAAAAAACCAAATATAAAAAAAACCCAAATAACAATGATCACTGAAGTTGCACATAAGGGCATTGAAGTTGTACACAATGACCACTGAAGTTGCACATGTAAGTTTAAATTTTAAATCTGAAAAATAAAAACAAATGAGAAGAAGAAACAAACTAAACAATACTACATTAATCCATAATAACAAAACTACTGACATGAAACTATAATGCCCAGACATGAAACTATAATGCCCAAACAACAATAATATTGCAAAAAAAAAAAAACTATCTGAACTTTAAGATTAGAATCTAAAAAAAAACCAACAATAACAAGAACAAAAAAATCGAAAATAACTTTAATCCATAATAACAAAAACTCGTTAATCTAACAAAAAAAAGCGTAAATCTAAGAAAAAAACAAATAACAAAAAATTATAAATAGTATAACTTTAGTCGTAAATAGTATAACTTTAATCATAAATAGTATAACTTTAGTAGTAAATTATATAACTTTAGTTGTAAATTGTATAATTTTAGTCGTATAGCCCAATTAAATCAACAAATTATATACTATATAACAAAAAAATGTCATTAAAATTTAACAAAAAATCACCAATAGATATGAAGAAAATTAATACCAAATCTAAAATAATAAAAAAAATATCTAAACCAAAAAAACTATTAGAGGTAAAAATCAGATCTGGAAATCAGAAAAAAAACAAAAAAACCAAAACAAATACAAAAACCAACTTTGAAATACACAGATACGGTTTTTGTGAGTGGGGTATCTGAAATTCCAACTAAAACCAAATATGAAAACAAAGAATCACATAACAAAATAAAAAAGATATAAGAAAACAAAACAAAATACAAAACCAGAACTCGAAAACCGGATGTGTAAAAAAATTGAAATCGAAATATGAAGCGCAACAACCAACAACAACAAGAACCACATAAATTTTTCAGATCTGAAAAATAAAAAGAGAAAGGAGAAGGGTAGGGATGCGTGTAGGAAATATCGGTATACTTCCCTTTTAATTATAAGGATTATAACGAAATTATGATTATGAAAAACTAGTCATAAATGAATTTGCATAAACAAAAAGAGTAGAGATTAATAATCAACCTTTGGTCCTAGCAAAATGGCCTAAGAACAATATCAAAATGATATTCTCCTAATTGTTGCACCCAAGATGCTCCGAGAAATGCCCCTCAAATTGCTAGAATGAGATACCCAAATTCACTAATTAATTTAGGGTTTTTTTTGTGTTTTGTTTGATGAGAGAATATTAGGTCAAAGAGGAATGAGAAAATGATCCCCAAAATCCTCTCTTAAAACCGTGTGAAAGGAGAGATTAATGGGAAGATATTTTCTTCCTTTTATTCTCTTATTTCGGTTTTACCTGTAACAACCCGGATTATAAAACAAAGGAAAAACTTATATAAAATGAATATCAGAGTACGATACTGATAAAAGGGTCAAGGTGGCGGAAACACCAAGCCCAAATCCGGTTCGCTACTAATCCAAAACCAAACTAATACATTATTCAAGGTTCTTAAAACATAAAGTAAGGTCCTAATTTATTATTCATCTCGCCGCGCACAACTTCCCAGCAAGATATCATCCAAAACAAAGAACAATCAACAACCTGAGAAGGGGGTCGACAATCAGTCGGGAGTAACTAGATGCTCTCCCAGTCATGTTTACAACAATTGAATATAACTAACAATCATTAACAATTGAAATGCAAAACTAGTAAACATGCGAGACCATCTATACTCATGAAAAACTTGACAACAACCCACTACCAAAACAATGGCACAAAAAGATAAGTATTCGAAACGTTTACTCCAAATCAGATAACATGTGACGACGCATAACACAAACCACATTATGACATCATGCACATCATATAACCACTGTGACCACGTAACATGTGACCAAACCAACAACCTACTAGAGCGTATAACAACTGCCTCTAATCACAAGCACGGTGTATAAAATGAACGCCTTAGAGCGTATAACAACTGCCTCTAACTGACGGAGCGTATAACAACTGCCTCCATCGGTGTGGATCGTATAACAACGCATCCAAGGTACTATGTATAGCGTATAACCACGCCTATATGTCTAAGACCTGGCCGGACTCTCGGTGCAATAATCAGACACCGAACGACACTCGGGAATAGAGCGTATAACAACCGCCTCCATTACCCCCGACCATAGACCATGCACTGGACTCAAGGGTTGCATTAGTTCATTCCGTTCGGTATATAACTGATACCTCACGTCATCTATACAACCAGCCCACAAACAATGCACAGTATAACTGACCATACATACATACGAATAACATCACTATCAAATCATAGAATAATATAACTGACTATCCTACAATTATATAAACAAGAGTAACAACGATATATGCAAACATAACGTTATATAATGAAACTGATCACCACATAACATGTGAAACAAGTACCAACCATTCGATGTTATAGTAACTTTAGCTATAACTTTAACTTTAACCATGCAATGTTATAATAACCTTAACCATAACGTAAACTCTGGATGCGAGGATATAGTAACCTCGACTGTAACTTCAACGTATACGACTTGAAGTTAAACTTACCTCAACTATAACCTTGACACGAAACACAAAGTTATACTAGCATTAACCATAACCTTGAGCCATAAATCTCAGGGTACGATAGTTCCAGCTATAACCTTATCTCGTACTTCAATGTTATAGTAGGTCCAAATTACATAACTAGAGTAACTACCCAAAGTTGTATTAACTTAAGCTATAACTCTTGAATCATCATCAATGTTATACTAGCTTTAGCTATAACTTTGGAGAGAACCCTTGGCCGCCTATCATGCCGCCACTAGGGTTTATTCGTAAACCCTAATTACGCTCATGACACCCATAATAAACACATAAACAACATACGATCTATAATTAATGCATAAAAACATATACAACATGCGAAACATATAGCTAACATGATAATAACTAATCAAACATGTACCAATCATGCAAAACAATCATTAAATCATATTAATTACATCAATTGGCATAAACACAATTAAAAGAGAAACACCTAGTTACCTTATTAAGCAAATAAAAACTCTAGAGATCGTCTTCAACGATATAAACGTCTTCTCCAGGAGCAACTTCCACGCCTTTATGAATCATCACGTGCCAAAGATAACGAATCTAATAAATATACTGACTATATATATAAAAACTATAAAAACTATAAAACTATGCGAAACATAAAACTTACGAAGAAGATAGATAAATCCAAGAAGTAGGATCGATCTAAGCACGAAGAACGATGAAGAACGAAGGAGGAAGAAAGACGGCCCGAAACCCTAGGTGAGGGTGGCGCGCGGCACGAGGAGGAAGAGAGGAGGAGAGAATTAGGTTTAGGGTTTTGTGAGATTATGAGAAAAGAAGAGCAAGGGTTTGGTTTCCTTTCATATATATAGGGAAGCTCATGGGTTTATTCTAGGTTTAGGCCCAAAACTCACCCATCTACACCAAAATCACGTGAGACCCAAGGGAGAAACGGGTCTTCATCGTTTTTCGAGCCCAACGAGCCCAAAAGATAAAAGACGGATATTTTCCCAGAAAAATAAAATATAAATTATGGGAAAATAAAATTATAAAATTATATTATGGAAATTAGGGGTGTTACAATCCAACCCCCTAAAAAGAAGTTTCGTCCTCGAAACTTGATAAGAGAACTACCTCACTCGAAAAGATGTGGATGCTTCTCTCGCATAGACGCTTCGGTTTCCCAAGTCTCTTGCTCAAACTTCGACTTCTCCACGAACCCGAACCAAAGGTACAACCTTATTCCTTAACCTCTTCTCCCGACGTTCCAAAATGCGAACAGACGTTCCTCATAAGTCGGTTAGGCTCAACCTCGATAACATCACCAAGAACATGAGAAGGATCACTGCGATAACGTCGCAACTGCGACACGTGGAACACATCGTGAACCTTCGACAGATTCGGAGGTAAAGCCAACCTATAGGCTACCTCGCCAACTCTCTCGAGCACCTCATATGGTCCAATGTACTTAGGACTAAGCTTGCCCTTAAGCCCAAACCTCTTAACACCTTTCATCGGCGAAACCTTAAGAAAAACCTTATCGCCAACCTCAAACTCAATCGGCCTACGCCGCAAGTCTGCATACGTCTTCTGTCGATCCTGGGCTGCCTTAAGCTTCTCGCGGATCATCCTCACTTGCTCAATCGATTCCTGAACCAATTCTGGACCAAGAACGACAGCCTCACTAGAATCGTCCCAACACAAAGGACTACGACACTTCCTTCCATAAAGTGCCTCAAACGGAGCCATCTGAATACTAGCTTGGTAACTGTTGTTGTAGGAGAACTCCACAAGCGGTAAACTCTTCTCCCAACTAACTTGGAACTCCAAAGCACATGCTCGCAACATATCCTCAAGCGTCTGAATCGTACGCTCGGTCGACCATCGATTGCGATGAAAAGCCGTACTCATCTTAAGCTCACTACCCAAAGACAACTGAAGCTTCTTCCAAAACTGAGAACAAAACCTCGGATCACGGTCGGAGATGATATCTTTAGGAACCCCATGAAGACGAATAATCTCTCGCTGATAAGCATTCGCTAGTTCCTCGAGACTCCAAGTCTCCTTCATTGGAATGAAATGCGCGACCTTAGTCAAACGATCAACCACGACCCAAATCGCATTCATTCCTCTCGGCGACCTCGGCAAACCCATAACGAAGTCCATCGAAATTGAATCCCATTTCCATGTGGGAATCTCCAACGGTTGCAGTAGACCACCAGGTCTCTGATGTTCGAATTTAACCTTCTGACAAACCAAGCAACGGCTCACAAACTCGGCGATCTCTTTCTTCATACCCGGCCACCAAAACTTTAGCTTCAGGTCCTTATACATCTTATCACCACCAGGATGAACCGAATAGGGAGTACTATGAGCCTCTTTGAGAATCTTACATTTTAAGACCTCACAGCTAGGCACACACCAACGACCATGGAATCGTAGACCATCATCAGGTCCAACGTCGAAGTCTTTGGCACGTCCTGCGCTTATGGCGACTCGAACTCCTTCTAAGTATTCATCCTCTCTTTGCTTAACTCGGATCTCATGAAGGATCTCGGGTTCAGCAACCATCGCACTCAAATCTAAAGTACCAGGAAGAACTACCTCAAGGCTCATCTTCTGGAACTCTCGACTCAAGTCATCAGGTAACACCAACACAGATCTCATACCATGGCACACCTTACGACTCAAAGCATCGGCAACCACGTTTGCCTTACCCTCATGATACTGCAGCTCCATCTTGTAGTCGTTAAGCAGCTCCAACCAACGTCTCTGCCTCATGTTAAGATCTTTCTGAGTGAAGATATACTTCAAGCTCTTGTGATCCGTATAAAAGTTGCAAGAGACTCCATACAAGTAGTGTCGCCACAGCTTAAGTGCAAACACCACTGCTGCTAACTCAAGATCGTGAGTCGGATAGTTCGTCTCGTGAACTTTCAACTGACGGGAAGCATAAGCCACGACTTTACCCTTCTGCATCAAGACACAACCCAACCCAAACTTAGACGCATCGCAGAAAACATCGAACTCAACGCCCTCTTCTGGTAGAGTCAACACAGGAGCGGTAGTCAACCTTTTCTTCAACTCCTGGAAGGCAGCTTCACAAGCCTCAGTCCAAATGAACTTGGATTCCTTCTTCATTAACTGAGTCATCGGTCTCGCAATCTTAGAGAAGTCATGTACAAACCGACGATAGTACCCAGCTAGACCAAGGAAACTCCGAACCTCATTTACATTCTTTGGACTTTCCCAATCGACCACGGCTCGGATCTTTGACGGATCAACCATAACTCCATCGCCAGATATCACATGACCCAAGAAGGTAACTTCCTTTAACCAAAACTCGCACTTCGAGAACTTAGCATACCACTTCTGCTTACGCAGAATCTCCAAGATAACACGAAGGTGATTCTCGTGTTCAGCCTCATCTCTCGAGTAAATCAGTATGTCGTCTATGAACACCACGACACACTTATCCAAATACTCGCTGAAAGTGCGATTCATCTGATCCATGAAAACGGCAGGTGCATTCGTCAACCCAAATGGCATCACTACGAACTCATAGTGGCCATACCTTGAACGAAAAGCAGTCTTAGGAATATCTTCATTCCTAACTGGAATCTGATGATAACCTGACCTCAGATCGATCTTCGAGAACACACTAGCACCACGGAGCTGATCAAACAGATCCTCGATCCTCGGCAAAGGATACCTATTCTTGATAGTAACCTTGTTCAGCTCACGGTAGTCAATGCACAACCGCATACTACCATCTTTCTTCTTGACGAACAAAACAGGAGCACCCCACGGCGAAGCACTCGGTCGGATAAAACCCTTATCGATCATCTCCTCAAGTTGCTTCTTGAGTTCCTGTAACTCAGCTGGTGCCATACGATATGGAGCTTTCGAAATGGGACCAGTTCCAGGTAGCAACTCAATCGAGAACTCCACGTCTCGCTCAGGAGGAATACCAGGTAGATCCTCAGGAAAGACATCGGGAAACTCCCTAACCACAGGGATATCCTCTAACTTAGGCTCAGCTGAAACACCATGAACACTACACAGATAGATCTGATGACCCTTTCTACCCATGTTAACCATCTTCATAGCAGAAACCCACTTGATTGTAGGTGTAACCCTAACACCCTGATAAGAAACCCTCGAACCTGTAGGACTCTTAAGCACGATCTTCTGATCACGACATAGGAACCTAGCGTCATAGCGAGATAACCAATCCATACCCAAAATCACATCAAACTCTCCGAGCTTGAATTGGACGAGATCGGCAGGAAGGATCGCCCCTGCGATACTGACAGGTACGTCCTTGAAAAGAACGGAGCAAGAAACAATCTCACCCGTAGGAAGGGATATAGAGGTATGAACGGATGAAGAAGAAGAGAGTCCAGCTCGGACGGAAAAGGATTCGGATACAAAAGACATCGATGCACCCGTATCAAAAAGGACAAAAGCAGATAAAGAATGAACGAGAAAGGTACCCGTAACCACATCCGGATTAGCATCGGCCTCGACGACTCATAACAAACACTCGCCTTGGGAGCATCACCTTCGGCGCACTAGTCTTGAGCATCGGTCTTCGGCTTTTGAGGACAAATAACGACTTTGTGACCGGTGACTTGCAAAGATAACATGTAAGAACATTACCGTCGCAGTCCTTACCCGGATGGTAAGCATTTCCACACCGGAAGCAAGACCAGTCCTTCTTAGCTTGACCCTGAACACGCGGGGAAGACGAACGAGCCTCGAACTTCTGCTTCTTCTGGGAAGCATAGGGAGCGACATACGGTCTCCTCACAAACTTACTCTTCGCACCCTCCTCAGCCTCGGTAGCAAGGACAGAATCATAGATGCTAAGAGCGCGATCATAAGCCTGCTGGAAAGAAGTTGAAGGAATGCCAGACATAGCAGTCCGGACCTTAGGAGCTAGATTCTTCTCATAGCGACGAGTCCTCGAAACCTCGTCCATAGCTACAGAAGTAACGAAACGTGACAAACACGAACTTGTTGGTGTACTCCTCAACGGTCATGGAACCTTGCTTTGAGACGAAGGAACTCCTGCTCCTTCTGCAAGCATCTCCTCAGGATAAAACCTTTTCTTCAGAGCCTCAGAGAAAAGAGCCCAACCATAACCTGGTTGAACTTCCAGACCAACTCTAGCAAGAGCCCACCAGTTGTCGGCCTCGTCCTTCAGATAATAGGTGGCGATATCCACCTTCTGATCCTCAGGACATCCGGTAGCGAGGAACAACTTCTCAATCTCTCGAATCCAAGCCTCCAAAGCAGTAGGATCATTCGCACCATCATAAGTCGGAGGACGGTGACGAGCAAAGCGATCAAACACAGTCGGTTGCGGATGGTTGTGGTTGTTGTTGTTGTTGTTGTTGTTGTTGTTGAGGTGGTTGGTGAAACCTTCGGCCATAGATGCCAAAGCAGCCTCCAGTCTTCTGATGCGGTCAGCATCGGTCTCACCATTAGCGTTACGCACCATCTGCAAGAACGAAGTCTCGTTATAAGTGGTAGAACCTAAGTACCACTCCAAACAACTACTCAAACACTCTACAAACATAAGAAAACCAACGAATCCTATTGGTTTCTACCCCATTTACTCTCACTCATTAACTAGGTCATTTATTTTAGTCATCAACTAAGCGAGAGTTGGGAGCGTGTTCGCTCTGATACCAACTGTAACAACCCGGATTATAAAACAAAGGAAAAACTTATATAAAATGAATATCAGAGTACGATACTGATAAAAGGGTCAAGGTGGCGGAAACACCAAGCCCAAATCCGGTTCGCTACTAATCCAAAACCAAACTAATACATTATTCAAGGTTCTTAAAACATAAAGTAAGGTCCTAATTTATTATTCATCTCGCCGCGCACAACTTCCCAGCAAGATATCATCCAAAACAAAGAACAATCTGAACAACCTGAGAAGGGGGTCGACAATCAGTCGGGAGTAACTAGATGCTCTCCCAGTCATGTTTACAACAATTGAATATAACTAACAATCATTAACAATTGAAATGCAAAACTAGTAAACATGCGAGACCATCTATACTCATGAAAAACTTGACAACAACCCACTACCAAAACAATGGCACAAAAAGATAAGTATTCGAAACGTTTACTCCAAATCAGATAACATGTGACGACGCATAACACAAACCACATTATGACATCATGCACATCATATAACCACTGTGACCACGTAACATGTGACCAAACCAACAACCTACTAGAGCGTATAACAACTGCCTCTAATCACAAGCACGGTGTATAAAATGAACGCCTTAGAGCGTATAACAACTGCCTCTAACTGACGGAGCGTATAACAACTGCCTCCATCGGTGTGGATCGTATAACAACTGCATCCAAGGTACTATGTATAGCGTATAACCACTGCCTATATGTCTAAGACCTGGCCAGACTCTCGGTGCAATAACTGTACACCGAACGACACTCGGGGAATAGAGCGTATAACAACTGCCTCCATTACCCCCGACCATAGACCATGCACACGGACCACAAGGGTTGCATTAGTTCATTCCGTTCGGTATATAACTGATACCTCACGTCATCTATACAACCAGCCCACAAACAATGCACAGTATAACTGACCATACATACATACGAATAACATCACTATCAAATCGTAGAATAATATAACCGACTATCCTACAATTATATAAACAAGAGTAACAACGATATATGCAAACATAACGTTATATAATGAAACTGATCACCACATAACATGTGAAACAAGTACCAACCATTCGATGTTATAGTAACTTTAGCTATAACTTTAACTTTAACCATGCAATGTTATAATAACCTTAACCATAACGTAAACTCTGGATGCGAGGATATAGTAACCTCGACTGTAACTTCAACGTATACGACTTGAAGTTAAACTTACCTCAACTATAACCTTGACACGAAACACAAAGTTATACTAGCATTAACCATAACCTTGAGCCATAAATCTCGAATGTACGATAGTTCCAAATATAACCTTATCTCGTACTTCAATGTTATAGTAGGTCCAAATACATAACTAGAGTAACTACCCAAAGTTGTATTAACTTAAGCTATAACTCTTGAATCATCATCAATGTTATACTAGCTTTAGCTATAACTTTGGAAAGAACTCTTGGCGCCTATCATGCCGCCACTAGGGTTTATTCGTAAACCCTAATTACGCTCATGACACCCATAATAAACACATAAACAACATACGATCTATAATTAATGCATAAAAACATATACAACATGCGAAACATATAGCTAACATGATAATAACTAATCAAACATGTACCAATCATGCAAAACAATCATTAAATCATATTAATTACATCAATTGGCATAAACACAATTAAAAGAGAAACACCTAGTTACCTTATTAAGCAAATAAAAACTCTAGAGATCGTCTTCAACGATATAAACGTCTTCTCCAGGAGCAACTTCCACGCCTTTATGAATCATCACGTGCCAAAGATAACGAATCTAATAAATATACTGACTATATATATAAAAACTATAAAAACTATAAAACTATGCGAAACATAAAACTTACGAAGAAGATAGATAAATCCAAGAAGTAGGATCGATCTAAGCACGAAGAACGATGAAGAACGAAGGAGGAAGAAAGACGGCCCGAAACCCTAGGTGAGGGTGGCGCGCGGCACGAGGAGGAAGAGAGGAGGAGAGAATTAGGTTTAGGGTTTTGTGAGATTATGAGAAAAGAAGAGCAAGGGTTTGGTTTCCTTTCATATATATAGGGAAGCTCATGGGTTTATTCTAGGTTTAGGCCCAAAACTCACCCATCTACACCAAAATCACGTGAGACCCAAGGGAGAAACGGGTCTTCATCGTTTTTCGAGCCCAACGAGCCCAAAAGATAAAAGACGGATATTTTCCCGGAAAAATAAAATATAAATTATGGGAAAATAAAATTATAAAATTATATTATGGAAATTAGGGGTGTTACATTACCAACTACCAAGAATAAGGAAATTAAATCTCCTTATTTTGGTAGTATACAAAATGTATATAAAGTGTATTATTTATAAATTGTCATTTATTTTATTCCGTATTAATAAGTCTATACACAACAGCTTGCAGTCGATTTATTAATGTTGGTCTGTAATAATTTATTATGACAATATTGTATAATATATACTTTAACTATAAATATCGCATATTTATAATTAGCTAATTAAATATAGCCGATTACGTTTACTTACGAATTAACATCTTAATTCGTTCAAGCTAACATTATATACATTAATTAAATATAACATATTATATTCAATTTACGAATTGACAGTTAATTCGTCTCAGCTAATATTATTTAATTGAATTAAATAATCGTCTCATCATCACATTGACTAACTGTTTAGTCAAATACATGGACTAACCTTTTAGTCATATAAGGCATCAATGTGATTACATTTCCATAATCACATCTCTCAAACACAACCTTTAGGTGTGACTTTTAGGGACCAGTTGATCACCTCCATCAGTATGATAATAACGTCAAACTATCTAGCAAGCCAACCGTTATTAAGTAATCGTTAATCAACTGATAAAATACGAAGTATACCCTTGTGAACCTATAAGAGATTTATAAATGTTATCACACTAATTGTGGAGGACACAAGCTGATAAGGTTATTTTCAGTCGTATCACCTTAATCAAAGTAAACCTAAACTACTACTAACAAAATAGCTAGCGGTAGTTTAGGTTTACTTTGATTAAGGTGATACGACTGAAAATAACCTTATCAAATTTGGCGCCGTTGCCGGGAAGGCAACAATTGTTCTGTTTGTTTCTATTTATTTTTGTCTTTTGTTTCAGGGAACTTTAGTTCCTTGAGACTGTTTTATCTTTTCTTGTTGTTTTCGTGTATGCCCAGGTCTAACAGGTTAGAGATCCTACCGTTTGATCCTGAGCCAGAAAAGACTTTTCGATGCATGCACGAATATTTCAAAGAGAAGTAAGTCAAGTGGAAGACTTGAGTACACTTGACTACGAGCGGTATACTTTTGCAGAAGATCCGTCCTTTGAAGAGGACACTCTTATTTCTGCAGCTGTGACTTCTACAATGCCAAAGATGCCAATATTGGCAAGTTACTTCGAACCCACGGTTCATTCTTAGAGTTTACCTGTCGCCCCTTTTGCTGCGTCATATCCATGGAGCAAGGAAGTGGATGAGATAGAGAAGCTTATTTATGGAGATGATTCCCCTCCTGAGATGGTTTATAGCTGTGATGAGAATGTTGATATAGAAGCTGATTTGGATGCTTTGGATGCTGAAATTTTCAGAGAAGAGCGAGTTAGAGTTTTTGATGCAGCTTCTATGACGGACGAAGTGCCTTATCTCCTTCCTCAAGAGGATGACCTGAAGAAAAATGACCATTGCTCTTATTTTACATTAGACTTTGAGTTTGATGAGTCAGGACATTTTTCATTGTTTTTATTCTTTGCTTAGACTATTTATTGGTGCTACTTATGCTTGTGTGTAGCACATGCGCTACTTTTTGATTTACTGTTATGAGCTTTAACTTGTATTGATTATGACTTGTATGCGCATTTATTTTAAATGCAGGAACTCTGCTCGACAGTAGGTTCCTCGATCGAGTGTCATGGGGCTCGATCGAGTCACCTCATCTATTGGGTATTTTTCGTGGCCAGATGGATAGGAAATTGCGCGGATGATTAATTTCCCTTGTTTTGCTGCTGGTTTGGGGGAATCATAAGCTCTTACCCGGTATTCTCTTCCCTTGTAGCTTCTTTTATTGTATTGTCTATTTCGTCTCCATTCCTTTGGTTAGTTGTGTCCTTTAGGTTGCTGGATTTTTGTGTGATTGCTATGCTGTAGGCGTCACAATGAGGACACTGTGACATTTAGGTTTGGGGGAGGAGTTTATTTATGTTGTGTGCTTTATTTATTGTTGTGTGCATTTATATAAAAAATCCATAAAAATTAAAAAATTTACAAAATACAAAAACATGTCTTTTCCTTTGTTTTAGGTCGAGTCTTGGTGAATTGAATAACAATGATGTTAAATTGCATTGTTTTTGCATTTGAATCCCAAATAGTTGTTCATGTACATTGTTTTGACTCGTTAGCCATGAAAACAAAGCTCATAATTCAAATCTTAACCATATTGACATGCCTTATATTGATTAGATTTGACATAATTACGTTGGTAAACTACTTAAATTCTGAGGTCTATAGAGCTTCTTAGGCCAGGAACATCAATAAACTGGTCTCATTGTCAATTAGGCT
This sequence comes from Silene latifolia, assembly GCF_048544455.1. Lineage (NCBI taxonomy): Eukaryota > Viridiplantae > Streptophyta > Magnoliopsida > Caryophyllales > Caryophyllaceae > Silene > Silene latifolia. Next base: position 201,842,241 of record NC_133538.1, on the reverse strand, counting down.
TGAGTATGGTTTCTCCTTGTGGAATGTGTAATATCAAACTGAATAAGTGTGACATTGATTTCTTGATACTTTTATTGCTTTCATTTGACTAAGTACATGTGGATAGGTGATTCTTATCGTTCAAATAAGCCTTACATTACCTTTTGTTAGCCCGTTTGAACCCTTGTAGCCAATATTAAATTACATCCTATGAGCTACAATCCAAGAATTTGCCTACCTTTTTCGGGACAATCATGATTGCTTGTTTATCATGTTTATTTTGCTATTATGGTTGGGTTGGGACTTATTGTTGTCATGTGGGTATAGCAAAATACTTTTAGCGATTGTGTTGTATCCTTGTGTTGGAAAAAGAAAAATATGAAGCGAAAGAAAAAGAAAAAAAAAAAAAGAAAAAGAAAAGAAAAAAAAGAGAGAAAAAATCGAAAAATAGAAAAAGAGGAAAGAAAAAAAAAGAGATTGCTTCATTTGGTTTTGTCAAGGATCAAAAAGATGGTTGTTAGAGTCTAATGTATAATTGGAGAGTAGTTTGTTAGCTCTCATATGTTGTAAAGTTGAGATCATTTCTCTAAGTTGGGTTCATTTGTTATTTTAAGATTTAGATTTGGTTTGGGTTAGCGCTGCGACTACCGTCTTAGCTCCACATATCCATAACGTGCTTTGGCACAAACCACTTCTATTCCTTTAACCCATTTGTCACCCTTATTGTCCTTGATACATGTACTTTTGTCTACATATGATGATTGCATATTAGTTGGAAAAATCCCTATCACATTAGATTGCATGCATGTTTCATAAGTCGAGTGAGTGTTTCTACTTCTTTCTATCTTCACATATAACTCACCCTTACAATACTTATGAGTGCATGAGTGAATCCGCGAGAATCCGACTAATTTGTCTTGCAATATCGAAAGGTATTTGGCATTTGTATCTAGTATGGTGACTTGAGACTTGAGCTACGTTTTATATTTCCCGTACTTTTGAATTTGTTTTATTGGTACACTTTAGTCATTGCTTTGTTACAAGATATGGATAGCTTGGGATTTGTATGTGCATCAACATTAGCTCAGAGTTATTTATTTGCCATTTGTATGATTGCCTTTTGTATTGTGTGTTGCTTTACTTGAGGACAAGCAAAAATATGGTTTAGGGGAGTTTGATGAGTCATAATTATATACATATTTATGCCTCCCCTTAATTGCTTTTGATACGATTTTCGTGCTAGTTTATAGCATTTACATGCCTTTTAAGTTAGAATGTCGATACTTCCGCCTTTTGATGTTTGATGCAGGAATGATGCATTTGAGGAGCAAAGGAATGAAATGAGCATCGCGGAGTGGGCATGAAGGGATACACGAAGCATGGCACGAGAATCCATAAGAATGAAGGAAGAGAAGTTGAGAAGAAAACACGAAGACAAGAGCTTCTTATTACAAGTGCCTACTTTGAAGAGCCATATCTCGAGTTCTACAACATATTTTTAAGTAATTCCAATTGGAGGTGAAAGCTTATCTTCTTAGCTTTCCAACGCCGCAAAAATCGCTTGTTTCTGACAAGTAACGAAGAAATGGCGGTCGTTTGAAGTTCAGTGCGCGAAGTAGGAAATTGGTGCCTCGATCAAGTCAACCTTGGCTCGATCGAGGAACTTCATGCTCGATCGAGTCACTCTCGACTCGATCGAGGAACCAACCTAATCAATAAACTTTGGAATGTCGAGAGTTGGGTGTTCTTGAACTTTGGTGCCTCGATCGAGCCAGGCCAGAAGTGGTTCCTCGATCGAGTCCACCTTGGCTCGATCGAGGAACCTTCCAGTTTTATAATTCCCGCAACTTTCCTTAAGTCGGTTATGTATTGATATAAATACCAAAACTCGTACCCTAGGTTATTTATGCTTTATTTTACATAGGTTTAATATAGATACCTTAGAAAACTCTCTCAAATACTTAGTTTAGTTTATTTATTGTTCTTACTTCCGGATCTAGCTATTTACGGTATTGTTCTCAATCTTTCCTTTATTATTAATCATTTATTTCATTGTTCATCTTTTATGTTTGCAATCATGTTTCTTATTATTGTTATTGTTGTTCTTATTTCTATTATGCGTAGCTAAATCTCTTATCTAGGGTGAAAGGGGATCTAGGTTGTTAGAAAAGGGGTTACTTATGAATTGATTGTTAAATTGCTTTCTATTGTTGTTCAATTATCGTATTACTTCTAATTAGTTGATTACTGATCAGAATTGATTAATTAGTCTTGCATAAATTAGGACTATCACCGACCGGGTTAAGACTAGTATATGTCACGATAATTGAATTAGACCACTTAATGATAGCGATCGCATGTTAAGTTAGATCTAAAAAGACATATTAGAATTGACCGATCATATGACTTTCGACAATATAAATTGCTCAATCAATGAATTAAATCCTACCCTTTGATAACTACCTAGTGAACCCAAATCCCTAGACTCTTTAATATTATTGTTTATCATCTTTATTTAAATTGCTATTAGTTGTTTAGAAATCAAACTCAATCAAACCCCATAAAATTGTTACCTTTAAGACAGATTTAAATATCAACAAACTAGATAATCACCGCCTCCATGTGGATTCGACCCTAACTTACCACTAGCTATTTTGTTAGTAGTAGTAAAGGATTTATTTTGATTAAGGCAAACGACTGAAAATAACCTTATCAAATTTGGCGCCGTCGCCGGGGATTATCGTGGCCTATACTAGTCTTAACCCGGTCGGTGATAATCCTAATTTATGCAAGACTAATTAATCAATTCTGATCAGTAATTAACTAATTAGAAGTAATACGATAATTGAACAACAATAGAAAGCAATTTAACAATCAATTCATAAGTAACCCCTTTTCTAACAACCTAGATCCCCTTTCATCCTAGATAAGAGATTTAGCTACGCATAATAGAAATAAGAACAACAATAACAATAGTAAGAAACATGATTGCAAACATAAAAGATGAACAATGAAATAAAGGATTAATAATAAAGGAAAGATTGAGAACAATACCGTAAATAGCTAGATCCGGAAGTAAGAACAATAAATAAACTAAACTAAGTATTTGAGAGAGTTTTCTAAGGTATCTATATTAAACCTATGTAAAATAAAGCATAAATAACCTAGGGTACGAGTTTTGGTATTTATATCAATACATAACCGACTTAAGGAAAGTTGCGGGAATTATAAAACTGGAAGGTTCCTCGATCGAGCCAAGGTGGACTCGATCGAGGAACCACTTCCTCGATCGAGCCAGGCCTGGCTCGATCGAGGCACCAAAGTTCAAGAACACCCAACTCTCGACATTCCAAAGTTTATTGATTAGGTTGGTTCCTCGATCGAGTCGAGAGTGACTCGATCGAGCATGAAGTTCCTCGATCGAGCCAAGGTTGACTCGATCGATGCACCAATTTTCTACTTCGCGCACTGAACTTCAAACGACCGCCATTTCTTCGTTACTTGTCAGAAACAAGCGATTTTTGCGGCGTTGGAAAGCTAAGAAGATAAGCTTTCACCTCCAATTGGAATTACTTAAAAATATGTTGTAGAACTCTAGATATGGCTCTTCAAAGTAGGCACTTGTAATAAGAAGCTCTTTTCTTCGTGTTTTCTTCTCAACTTCTCTTCCTTCATTCTTATGAATTCTCGTGCCATGCTTCGTGTATCCCTTCATGCCCACTCCGCGATGCTCATTTCATTTCTTTGCTCCTCAAATGCATCATTCCTGCATCAAACATCAAAAGGCGGAAGTATCGACATTCTAACTTAAAAGGCATGTAAATGCTATAAACTAGCACGAAAATCGTATCAAAAGCAATTAAGGGGAGGCATAAATATGTATATAATTATGACTCATCACAAGCTCCAACAAACTCCCACTTGTCCTCACAAGTGTATGTGCGATAACCGATTCTCATATCCTAAAATTTCTCCCACTCAATGTGGCTGCTTGTTGTTGTCGGCTGCTTGTTGTTGACCGGAGATGTAGAGGAGAAGGAGGAGTGGTGGTATTTCGGTCGTGATGAGGAAAGCGTGATAGGGTTGCTGCTGGTGGAGGTCGGGGCGTGATGGGGTTGCTGCTGGTCGTCTGTCGCGGCGTTGCCTGAGCTCCGGGGAGGTACGGTCGTGGTGGAGGGATGGATGGTATGGTGCGGTGTGGTGGAGTCGGGATTGGTTGGTGGTGTTGGCGGGTCTGGTGGTGTTGGCGGGTTGTGGGTCGGGTGTGGTGTGTGGTGGGGTGGTGGTGGGCAGCAGGTGGGTCGGTGTGGTGTGTGGTGGAGTGTTTTTTTTGGTTTTTTTGTTTTGTTTTAATTTGGGTTTTTTTTTGTATCAGTTTGGTTTTTTTTTTTTAGAGAAGGTGGGAAGAAAATGAGAGAGAAAGAGTGAATGTGAGAAATGATAGAGGATGAGTGAATAAGGAAGTGAGTTGGGAGATTAGAATGGTGAAAGAGTTATACAAGATTAGGAGGAGTTATACAGGATTAGGGAGGGAGATTAGGGAGGTTCATTTGTGACCCTTGAATGAGATGTAATCACATCCCTCCATCCCTTCCATCCTAAGGTCCTTATAAAGACTTAGGGACTCATAAGATGTAAGGGACTTATGAGAACCCTTCTCTCTCTCTATCTCTCTCTCTGTATGTATATATATATATATATATATATATATATATATATATATATATATATATATATATATATATATATATATATATATATATATAGAATTGAGATCTTATGAGAACTACCAACATAATGAGAACCGTGAGAACTCCACCTTAAGAATTTTTCTTCTTAAAAATAACGACATATTTGGATTCGGCATAGAATTTTATGCCTAGATAACATATCTCATGTCCAAAAAGTATAAATTATTGACCGGAATCGATACGAGAAACATTTTATTAATTTTCATGCACCTGCTAGTCATTTTTCATGTATTTAACAATTTTCACGCACCTAGAACTCGTTTTCGTGCACCTAGAGCTTGATATTTTTATTCACCTAGTAATCATTTTCATGCACGTAACATTTTCATGCACCTAGTATTCGTTTCAGTGCATCTATAGCCATTTTAGTATACCTAATTGTATTTTTGTACATTAAGTTTATATTTTGTTAATAAAATTAAAAGTTTTTGTTTAGCTATACTAAAAATGTGTTGGAATAAACTAAACTAAGGGTAAATGATCCATCAAAACTTTCGGAACAAGATTTGAGGATGATTTAGTAAGGGTTCTCACGGTTCTCATTATATATATATATATATATATATATATATATATATATATATAGAGGCAAGATCCGGTGAGTTTGCCACTTTTCGTGAGTTACCCCCGCATTTATATACCATTGGATCTAACAAGATCAAGGGCTGAGATTAACCCACACAAACACTCATAAAATAATTCTATCTTTCTCTCTCCTAAAATCAATCCTCCTGTGCGTTTATTTCTTTTTTTTTTGTTCACTGTGTTCTTCATTCTTCTCCACATATTTCTATATTCTTCAAATTCATGTCACAATTCAACTAATTCTTCACAAAACTGGAATAATTCAAAACGAAAAGCATAAAATTAAGTGATTATCTTACGATTAATTCGATTGCATCAAGCAATATCCGTCAAATTTAGCCCCAAATATGGAGAAACCCTAATGTAAGACTATGAAAAGAAGGTAAGCATAATTTTTTAAATTTTGTGACTAATAACATTAGGAAACAACAAATTTAATAGAAAATTTGTTCATTTACAACAACTTTTGAAAAGATTTCGATATTTTTGTGATTTGCAAAATTTGAATCATGATGAGCAAATATAATCGGTGTTCAATAGAATAACTCGACGCAATGTAATAGAATAATCGACGCAATGTAATAGAATAACTTATGTGTTCTGATTTTACTCCGTTAGTATGCTTGTTTATCCTACCGTTGACATTTGATTGATGATTTATTATCATAATCCTGGAAAATTGTTTGTAATCTAGATTAGCACATCAACTGTTTGTTAAAATGTCTAGTTGACTTTAGAAACTCCGTTATTGTAATGAAGAAACGTGGTTATTTAATAGTTATTCAAATTCGGAACCTCGCTTATTGTAATGTACAAACTCGGTTATTGTAATGTACAAACTCGCTTATTGTAATGTAAAACTCGATATATGTAATTATTGTAATGTAGAAACTCGATATTGATCTTTGTATAAATCCGTAATTATAGTTATTGTAATGTAGAAACTCAATTATTGTAATGAATAAATTGTGTTATTGTAAAACTCAAAAATATTCAAACATTCATATGCAGTTGTTGTAACATTACATCTCAATTATTGTATTACTTTAACCCAGATTATTGTATTATTAAAACACGCTTATTGTATCGTCGAGTTACTTCTTGGATGTATATAATATATTCAATGAAATAATTCATTATTTTTGGTGATTTACAGTTGAATCACGTTGAACACGGACGACGTTCATGGAATAATCGATGTATATATTTGGTCATTTAATAGTTAACCCAGTTGTTTAGAAACTCCGTTATTGTAATGAAGAAACGTGGTTATTTAATAGTTATTCAAATTCGAACCTCGATTATTGTAATGTACAAACTCGGTTATTGTAATGTACAAACTCGGTTATTGTAATGTAAAACTCTAATATATGTAATTATTGTAATGTAGAAACTCGATATCATTATCGTATAAATCGTAATTATAGTTATTGTAATGTAGAAACTCAATTATTATAATGAATAAATTGTGTTATTGTAAAACTCAAAAATATTCAAACATTCATATGCAGTTGTTGTAACATTACATCTCAATGATTGTATTACTTTAACCCAGTTATTGTATTATTAAAACACCGTTATTGTATCGTCGAGTTAATATAGCCATTCCCGATTTGTTGAGCGTGCTTTAGAAGAAGAAGGCGAGGAAGATGAATAAGAAGCTGGATGATAAAAAGCGGAAGAAGATGAATTGCAATCTGAATTTGACATAAGCAACACTTTTTTACAACATAAAAATAGAGTAATTACATCAGCGTCGTATAATAATTTCCGTAAATTATTACAATAACCGTGATCAACTTTACAATAACTGTGATTGAACTTTACAATAATCGGCCATGATTGAACTTGTGTACTTTGTCTCATACTTCATCCCTGAAGTTAAACATTAACAAGAAGTTGTCTTGATGGTGTCTTTTCCCCATTCATCCCAATGAGAACCATGTCTAGGCGATGAGGGTTGAACTAGCAAAAAGTGAAAGCTCGCTGAAAGAAATAAAAACAAAGAAGGACGTAAGTTGAAAATTACTATGCAACTGAAATACAATAACGACCCATAAGTATTGAAATAACCATAAAAACACTCTAAAATAATTGGATCTTTTAGAGAAATAAAATCATATTTTGTCAGAATGAAGTAACTAAGCAAAATGAAATACAATAATCCAACTAATGCATTGAAATAACTGAAACAACACAATACAATAACTGGTTATTTCAGAGAAATAATAATGTACCCAAAATACAATAACTGAGTTTGAATAATACAATAATTCGGTTAAAGCAATACAATAACTAACACCAAAGAGACAAAGTTCGTGGTGGTAACACATCTAAATCAAAAACCCTAAAAATTATCAAAGATACAAAATAACACAATCAATAAGAAAAAACTTATGAAACAGCTTACAAACAACATGAAAATGCACAAGATCGTTTAGAATTCTCATATTAAACTCAAAACCCTATATATTATTGAGAAAATAATGAGAAAACAAGCAATTTAACAACAAAACATAAGTGCAGACGGACATACAACGAATCAACAAAAATGAAAAGGATATTAGATAAGAACGATAATGAAAACGCACCAATCAGATCTAGAAAACAAAATTAGTACTTACATATAGTAAAATTGAAGAGAAATACTAAGATGAAGCGAAAGCGACAACGAATCTCCTTAATTGATGACAAATTTGAACGAGGATCATGAAGATTGAGGATGAAGATTGAGTTTGTAGCCTGCAATTTGAAGAAATTTGATGAAGATTGAATTTGACACAGTTGAACATGTCGTCGTTCTTTTTTTTTTTTTTTTTTTTTTTTTTTTTATTTCGGCTTTTTTAGGGGGGAAAAGAGGAGAGAGAGTGATTTTTTCTAATAATGAGGGAGATTGAGAGAAAAGTGGGTTTTTATAGGTTGAGTAAGATTTAATCTTAGCCATCCATCTTAGATTAGATCAATGGTCTAGATTCAGAGGGGTAACTCACCAAAAAAAACCAAACTCATATGATCCTACTTTCTATATATATATATATATATATATATATATATATATATATATATATATATATATATATATAGAGAGAGAGAGAGAGAGAGATGAGTTCAAATGAGTCCACCTAAAATGGTGAGTCCACTAAGTCCTCATCTTAGCCATTGATCTTCTAAGATTGATGGTTGAGATTTTAAAATTTTAAGATGGAAACTTTAGTGTTTTATAAATGAAACTTTAATTTATGAGTATACCTTTAATTCTTTATAATTATAACTTTAATATTTAAGGTAATTTTATAAATAAAAATTTAGATTTATGTTATAAAATTTTATTTTAAATATATAAAATTGATTTTTGAATGTAACTTTAGTGTTTTACGAGTGAAACTTTAATACTAAAAATTGAAACTTTAATTTTTTTTGACAATTTTTAATATAAAAAATTGAATTTATTTAATTTTACTGATTTATAAATATAACTTTAATGTTTTACGAGTAAAACTTTAATGCTAAAAATTGAAACTTTAATTTTTTTAGCCAATTTCTAATAAAAAAAATTAATTTTAATTAATTTTACTAATTTATAAATATAACTTTAATGTTTTAAAGGTGAAACTTTAATGCTAAAAATTGACACTTTAATTTTTTTTAGACATTTTTTAATATAAAATTTTGATTTTAATTATTTTTGCTAATTTATTAATTTTATGGTTGTAACTTTAATGTTTTACGATTGTAACTTTAATCATAATTTATGAAACTTTATTTTTAGACGTTTTCTAATATAAAATTTTGATTTTAATTATTTTTGTTGATTTATTAATTTTATGGTTGTAACTTTAATGTTTTACGATTGTAACTTTAATCATAATTTATAAAACTTTATTTTTTTAGGAATGTAACTTATACTAACTTGAATTTATGTAATGTATTCTAACGGTTTATGAAACTTTATTCTTTTAGGAATGTAATTTTAGTCATGTCTTGTGAAACTTTAATCCATATCTACAAAACTTTAGTCCATATCTTTGAAACTTTGGTCCATATCAATATGTCATTACCACCAAGTCCCCTCCACAACCACCAAACCAACACCTTCATCACCACAACCACCAACAATCTCCGCAACCACCAACAATCTCCGCAACCACTAGCGGATCTGAAAAAAATGAACAAAAAAAAAAGAAAAATGAAAAGAATGGCAGCCTTCACAAACCGCGACCAACACCACCGACCTGACCCACCACCAACACCCTTACCCCGACAAATTGAAAAAAAAAAAATGAACAGGGGGCAGTATAAGCGACGCCACGACCACAACGCCGACCACACCACCACGCACACGACTCCCCCTTTTCCCGAGTTTCCAGATCTGGAAAAAAAAAAACAAAAAAAAAAAGAGAAAAGAGAAGAAAAGATGACGAGGGACGACGGAGCAGCCGCGGTTGAGGAGACAGACAGGGACGACCTTTTTTGTGGTGGAGGCCGAGGGAGGCACGGGGAAGGGAGGCAGAGGGCGGCGGTAGTGGTGACCGAGGGAAGCAGCAGAGGCAGGGGAGGAGAAAAAGAGGGCGCGGGAGGAGAGGAGGCGGAGGCGGCGGCGGGGTTGGGTAGTCGGGTTAGTGAGATGGGACGGAGAGAGAAAGGGAGGAAGAGAGGGAAAGGGAGGAAGAGAGAGAAGTAGCAGGAAGTGAAATGAAAAGAATTAGGGTTTGTGGATTTTATATAGGGCTTTTATTTTCAGATTCAATCTTAGCCCTTAATTTTGTTCTAATCTAATGGTTTAGATTAGGACTCATTGGACTCACCTACACTAAGGGACTCACTTGATCCCATTTCTATATATATATATATATATATATATATATATATATATATATATATATATATATATATATATATATAAAAAAAAACCCGTAAATCTAAGAAAAAACCAAATATAAAAAAAACCCAAATAACAATGATCACTGAAGTTGCACATAAGGGCATTGAAGTTGTACACAATGACCACTGAAGTTGCACATATAAGTTTAAATTTTAAATCTGAAAAATAAAAACAAATGAGAAGAAGAAACAAACTAAACAATACTACATTAATCCATAATAACAAAACTACTGACATGAAACTATAATGCCCAGACATGAAACTATAATGCCCAAACAACAATAATATTGCAAAAAAAAAAAAAAAAAAAAAAAAAAATATCTGAACTTTAAGATTAGAATCTAAAAAAAACCAACAATAACAAGAACAAAAAAATCGAAAATAACTTTAATCCATAATAACAAAAACTCGTTAATCTAACAAAAAAAACGTAAATCTAAGAAAAAACCAAATAACAAAAAATTATAAATAGTATAACTTTAGTCGTAAATAGTATAACTTTAATCATAAATAGTATAACTTTAGTAGTAAATTGTATAACTTTAGTTGTAAATTGTATAATTTTAGTCGTATAGCCCAATTAAATCAACAAATTATATATATAACAAATAAAATGTCATTAAAATTTAACAAAAAATCACCAATAGATATGATGAAAATTAATACCAAATCTAAAATAATAAAAAAATATCTAAACCAAAAAAACTATTAGAGGTAAAAATCAGATCTGGAAATCAGAAAAAAAAAAAAAAAAAAAAAAAAAAAAAAAAAACCAAAACAAATACAAAAACCAACTTTCAAATACTCAGATACGGTTTTTGTAAGTGGGGTATTTGAAATTCCAACTAAAACCAAATATGAAAACAAAGAATCACATAACAAAATAAAAAAAATATAAGAAAACAAAACAAAATACAAAACCAGAACTCGAAAACCAGATGTGTAAAAAAATTGAAATCGAAATATGAAGCGCAACAACCAACAACAACAAGAACCACATAAATTTTTCAGATTTGAAAAATAAAAAGAGAAAGGAGAAGGGTAGGGATGCGGCTGCTTGTTGTTGACCGGAGATGTAGAGGAGAAGGAGTGGTGGTATTTCGGTCGTGATGAGGAAAGCGTGATGAGGTTGCTGCTGGTCGTCTGTCGCGGCGTTGCCTGAGCTCCGGGGAGGTACGGTCGTGGTGGAGGGATGGATGGTGTGGTGCGGTGTGGTGCGGTGGAGTCGGGATTGGTTGGTGGTGTTGGCGGGTCTGGTGGTGTTGGCGGGTTGTGGGTCGGGTGTGGTGTGTGGTGGGGTGGTGGTGGTTAGCAGGTGGGTCGGTGTGGTGTGTGGTGGAGTGGTTTTTTTGTTTTGTTTTAGTTTGGGTTTTTTTTGTATCAGTTTGGTTTTTTTTTTTTTTTTGTTTAGAGAGGGTGGGAAGAAAATGAGAGAGATGAGTGAATGTGAGAAATGAGAGAGGATGAGTGAATGAGGAAGTGAGTTGAGAGATTAGAATGGTGAAAGAGTTATACAAGATTAGGAGGAGTTATATAGGATTAGGGAGGGAGATTAGGGAGGTTCATTTGTGACCCTTGAATGAGATGTAATATCATCCCTCCATCCCTTCCATCCTAAGGTCCTTATAAAGACTTAGGGACTCATAAGATGTAAAGACTTATGAGAACCCTTCTCTCTCTCTCTCTCTCTCTCTCTCTCTATATATATATATATATATATATATATATAAAAAATTGAAGCCACAACTCCTAGTGGAGATCCCACACACCGAGGTTTTCATTGCTAAAAATGATTCTGAGACCCACCTCTAAATCGAGAGGGAATCCTCTCCATTTCTCATTCTCTCCATTTCCTCTAATAGAACATTATTTAATCATTATTTACTTTCAACCTTTTCATTCAACTAACCGTTAGATCGTTTTGAGACGGAATCTAGACCATTAATAAGAAATGGAAGGAAATGAAGAGAGGAATAAATGGAGAGAGACTTATTTGCTCTAAATCCAGAGGATATCCAGACCCCTCTAAATGGGCTTGAACTACTATGAAAATAAAGGGAATGGTTTTTTTCCACCCTCAGAATAACCAGTTATTCTTGCGTGTGATGAAAACGTATTAATATATTATGACCTCTCACAAGTCACAACCACCTTTCTTTTTTTACATTATTTTAACCGGTTGTAAGACGTTATAAATGAGATTTTGCCAAGAAAAATAGTCTTAATCCAGAAATTATCGCATGAAACAGAACATAGGAATCATTGTTTAAAATCATCAATGACTCGATTTACAATATTCAAAGAAGAGAACATTACATCATACAAGTCTCTTCCACCGGTAAATAGTAAAATGTTTCACCCATAAAAGCTACAATCCTGACAAGCTTCTTTCACAAAAAAAAAAATAATAAAAGCGAAAAAAGGAGGGGAAATTATCACAGAAGCAACGGGAAGACCCTCGCACAACCCTCATAATCTAAAGACTAAACACACCTAAATAAACAGAATCGGTCCTATCCTGTGTATACATCCCTAACCAAAATCTTCATTTTATGTACTCATGTTTTCTTAACTTACGTCGACTGCCAAAAAAAAAAGTTCTCTTAACTTACAAGCTACAACCGAGGGTGAGTTCAAAGGATAACACACGTACAGGCGTACAGCCATAGGACCAAATTCCATTAGAGAGAACGGAACATCTGAAACTTGACGGGGGTTGCAATCGACATTGAATGTCAAAACCTCCGTCGGGGGAACCAGAGACGGTCCAAGCATACAAAATCTAGTCCCCAAATCATGCTAATTGTAGATTTTTACAGGTTTTTCAAAAGTATGGCGATTCTGCAATTTGATAACGAAAGGAGATGATTAATAAAGCACATACATCAACTTTAGAATATGATAAAAGCCAACCAACAAGGATTGTGAAGATATCTAACTGACTCAGCATCAATATAGCTAATGTCTAACTATCACTTAAAATGTATTTAAACAGATCACCTAATAGAAATTTCAACTCTCGTATCCGAAAATTTTGGTAAATTTTACTTGGTTAAATTAGGATTTCAGAAATTTCACTTTTGGAACTTTATCGCCTTGTTGAATGGAAGGTTCCAAAAGGCACGAGAAAGGGAGGAAAAGAGAGGGATGCATTTTCCCGGATATTAGATTGGGCTGAGGGATAATGCCCACTTCTCCCTTCCCTTAAATCCACCACCCTCCCCTCCACTTCCCTCCTAATTTCTTATCCAAACAATGCTCAGCTGAAATTTATTCACATTTCATGTGGTTGGTCGTAATACAATTTTAGCGTGGATTGAGACCAGGTCATACAATTGACTGGATCGAGGGAATTGAAGACAAAAGAAGTGACAGGACACAGGGAGATGCAATTCCTGTTTTTAGATATTAAACTAGGATGGAGAGATATTGAGGGGAGGGAGTGCAGGGATCTTTTTTGTCATACAAGCAAAATCAAAATCCTACCAACGTGAAAAATATCGAAGGGAGTCGCACAGTCAATCTCCACCACAAGAAACATGCCCAAAAACAATAAACTATTAACTATGACAAACAAAATGGAACGTGTAAAGTATCAAGTTGGACAAAGGAAGCAGATAACAATGGATGCAGCCTTAGTTTAATTCCTCGAATTAGACCACATCCGGACACGCTATTTAACCAAAGCAACCACAAAGAAGTGAACACTTCCATTTATAAAGTCATGGGCAGGAGGGCAGGCTAGCAAGCAACAAAAAGACTATTACCTGATTCGCCGTGTGTGTTCTTTTTGGGGTAGTATCAGGATGCTCCAATCCAAGGTACTGTTCCCATGCACCATACACATCTCTTCTCTGAAGAAAAACAAAGACAAAAACTCAGAACAATATTTCTAACAAGAGTGGGCGGGAAAAACTATTGTAAGCAGATAATGTAAAAACATCATATAGCGGGAAATGCTATTAACCTGAAAACGACTGGACACGATGTCAGTGTCTTGGAGATACTCTGGACGGCCTAAGGACAAAAATGCAAACTTCCACTGGCCAACCAAAGCAATGAACAAGATGAATTTATAAGAAAAAGCAACAGCAATAGCACTGAGATTTCTAATTGTGTTAACTGATAGTAAAGATATGGAAAAAAAGTATACCTTTGAAAATTCTTCATCTGTAATCTGCAATTTCTTTTGAATCCTACCTTTAACATCAGCCAAGATTTCCCCTTCATGAATCACCAAGAAAAAGGGTTCGCCAAAGTTTTGGATTTGCTGTTATGACCAAATAGTTAAAAAATGTTCCAACAGATCTGAAAACATAAAATCAATAACAAAGGGAGGTCTATCATGAATTCATGATAGTTTGTGAATGTGAGATAGCTACCGTTTGGTTCTGAGCTGTTTCCTTAGTAAAGTGGTACACATGAATTAGCCGATCTTGAGGGCCCAAGTTCTTCTCTTCTTCGGGAATCTACAATTACATTTAAGTAATCAAAAGAGCCAAAAATGGAATAGTGTTCACAATGAGAGCTTTGCCAATAGTAAAATTATCTCAAAAGGAGCTTTTAACAGCCCTACAAAAACATGGGCACAAGTAAACTATGCACAAGGATGGAAGTTAGGAAAGTTGCACCAACAGACAAAGAAGAATGAGTTATCTTTTTTTTTTTGGTGTTTTTTTTTAATACATAAAAGCACCTTTAAACGCCTACATTATCATTGATAAATCATAAGCAATTACATCATGAATTTGATGGATAAGAGCTATTCCATACCCTCATTACATTACAATGTAGGCTAAGTTGAGCTAACAAATGAGACGTCTTATCACAACATCAATACACATGGGAGAAATTAATTGATTCAAAGGAACGGACCTCTTCTGCTCGCAATGTCCAGTACTGATCATTTATATTCTCTATCTTTTCATTTGGTGGAAAGATCTGCGGAAACCAACAATTAAACATCAAGATTGAATTATTAGTCTATACTAAAAACTGTTCAGAATTTGGATGATAAATATCGCCAATACTAAGCAAACCTTATAGATCTTATGATAGAATACTTCAAGCAATCTCAGCTCAGCATCAGGATGTGATAATTCAACCTATTGCAGAGGACACGAGTTACATATTGCAATCACTTCCAGTAAAGCTGAGTGAACTTTCACAAATTTGGAAGGAGCTGTGCCAACTAATGTTAAGACTTTAGAGTAAGCTTGCAAATTGTTCACCACATTGTCGCTCACCTTAGTAAATAAAAAATCTTGGGACTGCCAATAATACCAACTTGATATAGTAAAATAAAGGGTAAATTGATAACTTATACCTACCATAACACCACTTCTTAAATTTTATACCTAAGATAATTTTTCTTCAAAATTTATACCTAACTTCCTATTTTCCTTCATACTTAATACCAAATTTCACCTCTGGTAAGAAAAATGACCGGATTGCAGCTAAAATCAAGTTTTAATGATAAATTATGTTGGTGTTTGCCAAATTTGCCCCTAATCACCTTCACCTAATAATGTTTCAACACCCCACCATCACCCCCCAAACACCATCATCGCCCAATGCCATCACCACCCTAAAACGCGAACACCACCACAACCACGCCCAACACTTCCAGATCTGACCCACCATTCACAAACCCACCATGAAACCCACCACCACAAGCCTCGATTAGATTAATGACGATGGAAGAAGGGCGTTGGTGAGGGTGCATATCTTATGGGAGCTGCGTTTCACCATGGTAATCGATTGGCTGAAAGGTGCAGGGGAGTTTGGTATTGCTCGAAAGCAGCTGAATGAGGACGTGACGGAAAACCGCAAATCGGGATCAATTTTGAATTGGTGGCCAGAGGCAGAGGGAGGTCGCTCGTAAGGGTGGTGGTCGTGAATGTTCATGGGTTAAAGTGGTCGGATAAATTATTATTGGTTTTGAATTATGGGGAATGAGTGTAAGATAGCCTAGATGGGTTAAAAAGAAAGGGGAAAACGGCAACATTGTCATTTGTTTCGCCGGAAATGCAACTTTATATCAGATTTGGAAGAAATTGGGAAGTTAGGTATAAGTTTTGGAAAAAAGTTATCTTAGGTATAAAATTTGAAAAATGACATTATAGAAGGTATAAGTTATCAATTTACCCTAAAATAAACGAATTACTACCAAGTATGAGAACGGCAAATACTGCAACCCACCAAAGCACACACAGCAATATGAGACAAAGCATTTACCTTTGCTTTCAGGTCATTAAGAACATCCCCTACTGTACTGTGTTTCGGCAGTCTAGTATGAATAACAACCTGATGACAAAAGGCACCCAAATATCATGAAATAAGAGATACCAGTACAAAAAAAAAAAAAAAAAAAAAAAAAAAATTGTGATGTGTTTTCATAAAAAAAAAAAAAAAAAAAAAAAAAAAAAAAAAAAAAAAAAAAACTTACTTCATCTTTTGAAGCATGATGAAAAGCAACTTTGAGTGTCTTCAAGCCTTGTAATTCTGGCAATGGTATGTCCAAAACTTCATAGTAGAGTATGTCCGAAGTCTGCAGATTTGTACGGAAGTGGAGTATACCGGAACAACTCATACAGGGAACATGGAAAAATGATTATATCCAAGGCAATAAAGCTAAATACCTGATTGTAGTGGACCAGCATGTCTGTCAAGTGATCCACACCCCTATATTTAATAGGCTGTGGCTTTGGCTGCTGAGAGTAGCAGTTGTGAGAAGTAAGCCTAATTTTCGATGGATCATCCAAGCCAAGTTGGCGAGACACTCTTTCCACTACATCATCGTATGTATGATGTCTTGATCTACAATCCATCGACAAGATCGAGACAGTATGAAGAACTCAACCAATTAATAGGATTCATTATAAAATATCCATGTATACAATCTGTATTAAAACCTAGCATACACAAAGGCAAATGCTCCAAAAGGCAGGAGTGTAACTTACAGCTCCAGGCAAAAATCATCTTCCTTGGGTCTCTCCAGTGATCTGAAGTGAACCACCTATGAAATTCAAATTAATTTACAAGAAAGCTCGTAACTCTCTTCAAAACCAGCAAAATACAAAATTTTCTGCCAAATTATGATTAGAACAATATCTATTATAAAATTATCCACCAACATTTTAAGAGACACCAAAAGTGCCATCAAGCACATTCCAAGATACGAGAATGCAGGACAAACAAAAACAAACTGGAACCAAGTTCGGTGGCTTCAAAAATTAAAAAATATACATACTAAACTAGGGATCATACTTGGCGATTCTGCACATAATCTAAAAATGAGGGGACACCAGGATAGCGGTATCTTCCTGCAGTTTCAGCAGGTAGAGTTTTCTGGAAACAAACTATATCTCCATCTTCAAGCTGGTAAGAAAAAACAATAAAAGTTGAAATAAGTTTGAAAAAGTTTCAGAGGTTATAAATGTAAAAGAGTGGTTGAATAAATAAATAAATAAATAAATAAATAAATGCGGAGTATAAGAGAACCCCACCTGACTACCCCGAAACGTAAGCTTCAGATCAATATGTTCACACATCACAGTTGGCTCAAACTTAATTTCCTGCAGATAGTATATTCACATGTTAACAAAAGAAAAGCGCAACAAAAACTTCAAAACCATGAAAGCAACATCATTAGTTTGTGCAACATCCAAAATAAACCTGAAATCAATATATTAAATATCAAAACTACATCACGCGCTAAATTATCTATCATATAAGATTGTGGACATCTAACCTCATATAACTCAATCTCCTCCTCAGCAGCGTAGCCAGCCATTTCCTTCAATTTCCCCAAAATTTCTCCTGGCTTACCATTAGCCTTGACAAAAAGTCTTCCCACATAACTGCAGATACATCAAAAAAATAGAAAAATGCAAAGTAAATTTTGTAAAACAGTACTAGACAATCAAAGGATTCACAACTATATGACGTAGTACCGTAGCTCTTCTTTCGCAGGATCATAATGCTTAAAAAACAGTAAAATTTCATCCTTCGTCTTTTCTGGAGGTGCGATGGGCCGTAAATTCTGAAATATAATAAAGCAACAAATATAACTGGCGCAACTGCAAATGCTTGATGAAGTGATTATGCTTCTTTAACTATACTTACACAGTCAAGCTCTACTTCCAACAGCAACTTCAGTTCTGCATTCTGAACCTTATTTGACACTTCCCTAAGCTGTCCAACCTGCAGGCAATAAAAAGCAAAAGAGGTAAACATCACCTGCCTAAAACGCTCAAATGGCAAAGCATTATTTGATCACTAACCCGCTTCAGCCTGTGATGTAATAAAGTTGACCATAATAGAAACTCCTCAAACAAAATCCCTTTCATTTTATAATGATTTAAATAAAGATTCTTCAACTTATAACAGAAATATAAAATAAATAAAAAAGTAATGCACATAACATCCATTTCACCTTCAACAGTTCAACACATCCACAGTAAATGCGGGAAAAAAAAAATTATGCACTTGTAACTGGAAGTGTAGGGTCTAAAGAAATTACAGTCTGGGCTTCCTCCAATGATGTCAAAGGTCTATTCGGTCGGTAAGTGTGATTTTGGCGCTTTGCCCACAGCCAAAATCGTTGTAATCGTACCGGGATACCAAACTCTTTAGCAAACTCTTCCTGCACATTAAATAACCATGAAACACATTCATATGCATGAAATCCTCATATGTACAAGCCATTTATTAGAAAATCAAGTGCTGCACCAGACTCAAACAAAATCAAGTACTTGTCCAAGATTACCAAAGACGAAGTGATGAACACAGTGATTAAGGGATTCAGGAAAAAGAAAATGAATTTCAACTTGCTGATAAATGAATATAAAGTTATAAGCAATATACGTTCAACTACCATAAAAACACTTGCTTAGACAGAGAGCATAAAATCACACTGTATTGGCATTGGCAAAGCTGTTCACTTTTAAGGTATTCCGGACCCTTAAATTTTACTTCGGTTTTCAAATCTTTATTCTCGATTTAAATTTTAAGTTTTTATAAAAGAAATCCGGAATTCGATTTTTAAAACCTATAAGTTTACCTTGACTTTTGTATTATGTTTCACTCTCCCTTTTGTTTTTCATTCTTCCTTTTCTATTTTGTTCGCATTTTTGAGGTGTGCGTTCACCCATGCATGGTTCTAACGGATGATTCATGTCAGCCGACCCCAAATCATTTTGGGATTAAGGCTCTGTTGTTGTTGTTGTTGTTGTTGTTGTAGTATTGGCATTGGCAAAGCTACGAATCTTAAAGCTCTCACGAATTATTTTGGGTAAAAGATTAGACTTTAAGTAAGTTCCTCCAGTATTGCAGTGGAGTTGAGATAAAAAGCACTAACAAAGAGTAATTTGCAAACTAAAATTAACAGCGACCGATAAAAAATTCAAGTGGCACCTTGAAAAGGTTAAATGGCATTTGCTTCTGTATACGAAAAGATTTAACTTTATCATGATCAACAAGGTCGAAATAAATATCCCTTCCAATCTGCTCATTGAGGTCTTCATCACGTGCAACCTTCAAATGTAAAAGTACGCGTCAAAACCTGGGTAGAGGATGGACAAAATCCAAACAAGGACACAATTTTAAAAAAACGCAGTCACCTTTATGATAGTATACAGGTGTGCCTCTGCCTTCTCTTTCTTCTTAAACTCCTTTTCTTCTTGTTCTCTATTCAAACGCTCCTAAGCAAATGTAATAGGTTAATTGGAAACATTGCATCTAGAAAGCAAACAAAAATCATAGCAATGTTATAGTCTTACCCTAAGATGTTCAGCAATGTCCTTTTCGTCCACATTACACAGAATCTTGTCCTTGTCACTTTCACGTATATACACAAGCATATAGGCATTTGAATATTTTGTGAATTTGAAGGGAGTGTTGTTGAAACCAGGATTTGTTTGTGGTAACTGCAGCAAAAATAATAAAAACATGAAACGAATCACGTTTGTAAAATTCTTAGACAATGCTAAATCATCGTGTTGAGAAACTCTAGAGTTCATTTTTGGTGGAGTTGATGGAGTTCATCACAAATTGTAAAAGAACAATAGATGGTGATACAAGTAATTAAACATAAGAATGAGAAAACACTTTAATACCCTAATCAGGGACTCTACCATATCATTGTTTTACAACTCTAGATGATCCTAACCCTAAGTAATCATACCTCCTCTTCACCACCAAACTGTTCATCCAAAGCTCTCTTCATATCTTCTTTTGTAACTCGCTCATCATCAAATTTATACCTGAATAGCACAACTAAGGATTTAAAACAGTGGCAAAATCTATGTGAAAACTAGAAAGATAGAGGAACCGCAGTTTAAATCACTAGCAAGTAGCCAGACTTGTCACAAAATATTCAACAAAACAGCATCTGAACCAACAACTGATGTGCCAGTTAAGCAGCGTTTAAGATTCAGTAAGTTACTATCAAAAGTGCCGCCCTAGAGTTTCAGTCGTAGTCAATCCAAGGTTTCAATTAATGGATCACCATCATCACAAACAACAGTGCCAACACCCACGATCTACTATCAAAAATACCGCCCTTTCGAACAACACAAATGTTATATGTCACCATAACACAATTCATGCACCACTACCACAGTCAACATCACCACCATCCATCAAACACTGTCCTGCCTCTACCGTTGCTAATCCCCCAGTCAACTTACTGCATTTATCTCTACAACCAACCCAGCGACACTAACCCATACCCCTCCCATGCTTCTAACCTCACCCTGCGCCCCCATACCCTCCTCAGTCTCCTTGATTACCCCCATCCATTTCCCATTTCCATTCCACCACGGTGGCGCCACCATCTACGCTTATAGCTTACCCGCCTCCTCCACCCTTAACTCACCTTTATTGCCAGTTCCACCAACTTCCCTTTTAAGAGCTTGTTAACCTGTGTTACAAAGATGAGTGGCTGGCGACCAGCGTGTTGTCCGAGTACAGATAAGGCGAAGGTGAAAAAGGTTGGCGGAGAGATGATTGTCCTTGTTTTGAAAAAAAAAAAAAGTTTATCCTCCTTTCCAACTGAAAACATGGGGTACTGTTGGTGTATGGGGGAGTATAGGAAGTAGAGTGGAGATTAGTTGTTAGTTTGTTTAGTTGATTAGTTGGAGTTTAGTTGAAGGAATTTATTGCGTATTGATTTGTTGTGAATTTTTTGGGATTACACTTGGGTACTTGAAATGGGAGGGGAAGACCTCTATTTATAGTGCTCCTCCTCCTCCTCCTCCTCCTCCTCCTACATTCTTAGAATTCTCTAGAATAGAGCATTCTAGAGTGACCTAGACTTTTAAGCCTCTAGGCTTTTCTATACATACAAGATATCTCTAGAATGTTCTAGGTTTCTCTACCCACATCTAGAACATTCATGTCTCTTCTACACCCTTCTAGACTCTTCTAAACTATTCCAGTATGTACATGAGTATTTTAGAACATTCTAGATGTTTCTACATTATTCTAGAACATTTCGGATAAATCTAGAACATTCCGGAAGCTTCTAGAATACACTAAAAGTCTCATACTTCAACACTCCTCCTTGAGACTTTTGGTATAACAGTGAGCTTGAAACTGAGGAACTCGAACATTACTCTTCTTTTTCTTTTTTCTTTTGTATCGCCAAACATGGAGGTTGCTTGATGTACGTCTCCTCCTCGAGCCGGTAACATGACGAACAATTGGAGCAAATATATCTCCGTAGTATATTCTATCATGTTGGTAGTATCTTCTGACCATCAATCTTGCCTTGTATTTGTTGATAGAACCGTTGGGATTAACTTGCTTTTATAGATCCATTTTACGCCAATTACCGTTCGATCTTTTGGTTTGTCAACCGACTCCCAAGTGTTGTTCTTTTATATCATGTTTATTTCCGTCTCCATAGCTTCTTGTTACTCCTTGTGTTTGGAAGCCTCATCAAAGTTTTTTGGCTCCTCAAAAGTGAAGTAGCATCTCTCACATTCCTCTTCATTCAGATTAATAACGGGACATTTTGCATAAATTTCGGAGAGATCTTTCATACCTCGAGGTCCCGTAGCATTCTCCGAATTGTCGTTTGAAGGAGGAGAGTGTGCATGCATAGGAGTTGATGGAGGATCATTGTTGGTAGTGTCAACATCATCTTGTGAATGCCCTGGATGATCAGGGATTAGGGTCACATTTCTTTCTACCCTCTTTTCTTCCAAATTCCAGATTGCATCTTCGTAAGAAGATTCTTCCGTCTTGAATTTCTAATCATGGGCATGTAAGGATCCAATTAGCTCCGTCATAGTGAGATTCGATAGATCCCTTGATTCTTTAATAACAGTGACAATCATGTCGAATTTTTTCGTCAAAGTTGCGAGAATTTTCTGCACAATCCTCGTATCGGCGACATCTTCACCATATATTTTCATTTGGTTAACTGTCTCCATTACTCTCCAAGTGTAGGTTTTTATGTCTTCATTCTCCCCCATTTGCAGATTTTCGAAATCATTTCTTAAGGCATTAAGGCGTATTGCCCTTATCCTTTCATCACCATAGAATTCTTTTTGGAGTAAATCTCATGCTTTTTTTGCGATAGAAGCCCACATTATTCTTGGAAAAATGATCTCCGAAACGGAATTAAAGATGAAAGTAGCCAGGGGTTACCGGATACGCTTCACCCCCACCGTATCGCGAATCGATACGATCGTATCAATTCGTTATACGAAAGCGAATCAGTACGGTCCAATTCCTTATGAATACGCCGAGAAAGAGCGAACTGAATTACATTGATAAAACAAGGAAAATCGAAGAAAAAAGTAAAGTATATGAGAGATACTTACAATTATTTACCCATTTTGATGTGAAATTAGTAGATTAAGTTTTAATTTCACCTTAATTTCTGACATAAAGTATGGGATTTTTGAGATTTTAATGGAGGAAATGATTCAAAGGAAAATTGAGATGAAGGGCAAGGATGGAGGATCAAACAAGAAGACTTGTAGTTGTTAATGCTAAGTTGAAGAAGAGATGAATTTCTTTTTACTATTTTAAATTGTTCGATTTGTGAATAAGATGAAGATAAGTTGAATGGTTTTCTTGGGTTTGATTATATGATATGAGCCATTAGATTAGATCGGTAAGGCAAATTAATATGGGCTCTAGAGATAGTAGATAGTCATAATGACATAAAGTAGTCAAGTAGAGTAGTAGAAGTCTAGAACTTTCATAAGAGAAACCATTTTCCAATATTGTAATTTGTCCTTTATCTAGGTAATCAATATGGCTCTTGAGTATTTTTATTATTAATTAAGTGTTTTTTAATTTTTATTATTTGTTTAGTACATTAAGCGAATCGATACGTATTAGCGAATTGTGTTATTTCTAATACGCTCAACGTATCGGATACGCTAAATAGAGCGAATCGCGAATTCGTATTACGAATCCGGTAACCCTCATGAAACACAGGGCTTTGGTGTCATTTATGTCATCCTCATTATTTCCTTTAAGGTTGATACGGTGGTTGGAACACCTACTTGTTGTTTTTGGGGACCATTTTCCACTATCTCCCATAGTGCATTTGCTCTTAAGAAGAGCTTCATTTTAATGCACCAATGGTCGTAATTTTCTCCTCCAAATAAATCTAGAAAATCTAGAAGAGTGGGCAATAGAGTGTTTGATGCGGAAGCCATAGTTTTATTTTGTTGCCCTTGAGATCTTTAGAGCTCTTGATACCACTTGTTGGTGTATGGGGGAGTATAGGAAGTAGAGTGGAGATTAGTTGTTAGTTTGTTTAGTTGGAGTTTAGTTGAAGGAATTTATTGTGTATTGATTTGTGGCGAAATTTTTTTGGATTACACTTGGATACTTGAAATGGGAGGAGAAGACCTCTATTTTGGATTACATTCTTAGAATTCTCTAGAATAGAGCATTCTAGAGTGACCTAGACTTGTAAGCTTCTAGGCTTTTCTATACATACAAGATATCTCTAGAATGTTCTAGGTTTCTCTACACACACCTAGAACATTCATGTCTCTTCTAGACCCTTCTAGACTCTTCTAGACTATTCCAGTATGTACATGAGTATTCTAGAACATTCTAGATGTTTCTACATTATTCTAGAACATTTCGGATAAATCTAGAACATTCCGGAAACTTCTAGAATACACTAAAAGTCTAAAAGTCTCATACTTCAACAGGTACTTTAAAAAAGGTGCCTTCTTGTTCAACTATATGAGGGAAGCTTTGACTGGTTTTAAGCCATCTTGCCAACCCCGTGTTACTTTCTTTCCTTTCTCCTCATCTATAAAACGACACCTTCCGACATTAAATTAAACGGCATAGTTCAATATACAATGCTGACAATAATACCAATAAAAGAAAATAGATTTCCAAAACTCATGATAAAAAAATAATACAGAGTAAATAAGAAACAACAGGCAGATGCATACCACTGTTCCGAAAGTGTTGGCCGTATATAAGCATAATAGTGTCCACCATGCACCCCACCGCTATGGACCAAAACACTGCAGATAACATTTGGAAGAATCAGTCATCTTTAATTATAATAATGCATCAGTTTCACTTCCTGAGAAGTGATATTAATATATTATTACTACTTATCCCATACATTTGGAAGAATCAGCCATCTGACAGCTGAAGACAATTGTGTTAATAGTTAATACTACCATGTGGCAAGCCATTCATGTAGACAATTCTTCTTCAAGTCGAGCATAGTTTAGCTAATCACCTTCTTTTTTCCAAATAGATTTTCGTTTCTCTCCTTTCTATACTTCTCTAATTAGGTGCTACTACTTGGTCCTAAGTAGTCAATAGCGTCAAAAATATTCAAAGGATCACTCATACCTGTGGAGAGTATACAAGTGGCGTACACTTCTATCAGCATCAGGAGATAAATATTTGCCATTTTCACGATCAAGATCAAGTTCGAGAGGAAACTCGTAGCGATCATTGATCTACAAAGTGTCATAAAACGCAAGTGTGACTCATATTGAAGTAAAAAAAAACATTCACTAATAAGTCAAAAATCAGCAATAAGAAATACATGAAACTGAAATACTGAATGCAATAGAAATGAAAAGCCCAAAAAAATAGGAGTGAACAGATAGCATACACCCAAGATAGAACAGTATACATCTAATCATAATATGCTATATCAAATTATCCTATATAAGAGAGTTTGCTTTGACCAACCTTCACCATAGTGTCACGCATAAAATCATATTCAAATCTTTTGAGCTGCAGTTGAAGCACCGGGGGGAAATCAATGAACAAGACACCCTTCCTAGCGTCCTGAAATAACCAAAACCAAACAAGCAATGAAAATGTGTAACTCCCACTGGTGGCTGAAACATGTTGAAACTACTTAAAAGAATTGTTATCACAAGAGCAATAAAACGATCATTGGTGGGGGGGGGAACATGCACAAATTAAAAATAAGTAATAGATACAATCTACATGTATGCCAATACATTATGCTTTGAAACCAAGAAGGATATGTAGCACTATGAAAACTCCTCACCTGCAAACCATATTGCTCAGCATGATACTTGTTATCACCGTCCAGTTTCTCAACTTCCACATACTTATCAAAAGAAGCATAAACGTCACGGCATCCTTTAACGTCAAGCTGTAGATCTACAAATCAAAATTGTGAATTCAGACCACCTCAAACCCAAGCTCCCAAGATTTTGAGAGAGGTCTCTACATGATATTTCGGCACAGAAATTACCATAGAAGGACTCCTTCCTAGTAGATTTGTAATCTACATTTACACATTCGATGTAGTTCATGTGATGACCTTCAAACAGTTTTTGGATGGTACCCTCAACAACGGTACCCTGCCATGAAAAAAAATCAACAAACCTAAAACTGAACCATGAAACGGAACATGAAGATTTTTTGGTCAAAAACAGCACCTTCATTTTATCTTCAAGCTTTTCACAAAGAACCCTATTCAGCTCCTGCACATCATGCTGCATGAAAGAATCATAAGTATCCCAGCCAAAAGATTTGGTCAACTCTTTTGTCGCAACACTGCCGTCACTATATTGCAGCTTGTAGAACAAACTCTGAAGAGCCAAAGGAATGCTTGCTGATGGCACATCAATTTCAGTTGTAGGCATATGGTATACAGCCTGAGTATCAATGAATACCACAATTAGCTCTCTGGAAAATAAATTTGTATTCCATAAACCATGTAGGTACAGACTACCAATGGCCTCAACAAACCTTTCGAAAATAAGGAATGTGAAAAAGCGTTTGAAGAAGAGAATTCATGTAGCACGTTGCTCCTTGATTCTTAAGTCCAACAAATCCAGTTTCCTTCTTTGAGTCGTAGGACCAATAGTCTACGATCTTTCGAACAGCAACCTCAGCCTCGATAATAACAGTATCGTTCACAAGATACCCTCTACCGGGGTCATAAAGCTCACTTAAAGCCATAAACGAAGTAAAGCCCCAATCACTTTCCCTGGCATTGAACTGATGTTGGGTATCTGCAGAATTTCAATTGGCATTTAATGAAAACAGAATGTCTGGACGAACTGGCCAATACTACCAAATACTTAGTTGAAAGAGATGAAGTACATTTACACAAATCATTCTTTCAAAAAATATCATAAGAGCAAGCAGATCATGAAAAATGTGTAGCACATTTACACAAATCATTCCAACCACATAGATGGCACACCCTATGCTCGGATCACATTAGCTTTCGTCGTGTGCCCAGTGAAACAGTCATGCTATGTGTATTCAGTCACCCCACACGCCACAAAGCAACCGAGTTTTGTAACATAGACAATATGGTCACTGCACCTTACTAGTGACGCTAAAAAAACTTGGAACCCTAATAGAGACCAAATTTCAATATAAATGAACGAACCATCAAACCCAACATGACTCCTTTACAGCCTTACTACATCAAGATACAACTAAGAAGACAAAGAACAGCTGAACAGTAACAGATAAGACATAAAGAACGGTAACGGATACAAAAAAGAGGATACCTTTTCTCACAGTATACTTGTTATGAACTTGATTCACCACAGCCAGGCTAAACTGTGCATACCGACTCCACCCATAAGGCAAACTAGAAGAATCAGCAACATCAAGATACATTGACAAATAGTCCACATTGTTCCCTTTAGGGAAAATAAGTATCCGCCTGCACAGTCCAATACACGATTCGACCATTAGCGACTACCTTAACAGTCCAATACACAACTTTCCTTTACTATCAACACAACAGAATTATTTAAAAACTTTGCAGTATACCATTTATGATCACCGACAACGAAAACTTCAGAATAATGCTTCTTGGTATTCAGCCGAGTGAAATTCTCGATTTTCCAAGTAAACCTCGACGTTGGAGGATCCTCTGCAGGTGGATTCTCCACAGCATTTGCAGGTTCCGCTTGCGCAACCACTGCCAACAGAAATTGTACAATCAATAACCTAATCAACAGTTCAACACTAATTCTCATTTGAGACAATCTAACAATAATGTTATTTCCAAACTTCGCCCATAATGGACAGTTATTATTTGATGTTACTTATCTTTACGTAGTTTTTAGAGTATTATTTCCTTCGTCCCAATCATTGTTTCCCTTTTTATACTAAGGGATATTTTAGTCATAGGTAAACAAGTGATTGGGCCATAGTGAGCAATTGATACTTTGCACACAATCTAATCAACTGATATTTTTCAGTGTCTAATTAACTGATAATTCTCTCGAGGTGTCTCCCATAATGGATAATTATTATTTTACTTCTTTTCTTTAGGAAATTTTTAGTGTATTAACTGAAAAATTTTGATAGGGTCGTTCAAGAGACTAGTCCCCTTTTTGTGTACGACGGTCTTCCAATGTGAGTCGGTCATTTTTATACATAAAAGTACTCATTTATTAGGGAATGTTTAACCAATAAAAAGAGTCTTTAAGAGACACCCCTAATCAATAACCTAACAAATCTCAATCGCACTAACACGAGACTCAATTAGATCAAATAAACCGAGTCGTGACAAGATCAATCTACAACAGAACACAGAAAACGCAAGGGAAATTAAAAATGAGACCTTCCATAGGCTGATTATTATCAGCAATATCGGAATGCGGCACGAGCATCTCTTCATCCTCATGCCGCTGCAAAATCAACAATCCACGCAACAAATTAAAACCCTAATTAAGCTAAATTAACGAATCCTAATAAATTACTAAAATTGCAGTGGATAATATCATAATCATATCAACACAAAATCAAAATCAAAATCAATAACAAAATGAAAATCAAATTAAGAGTAGAACTGTGAAGATTGATAGGGAGAGAGAAAGCGTACGTCGACAGGAGCAGGAGTCATAATTGTCATTAGAGAGAAAGTAGAGAGAAGGAGAGAAGCTGAGATCGTCACGAGCTGGTCGAGGTGAGGAGGAAGGAGGAGAACGGTCTTTGTGAGTGTCGGAAGGAAGAAAAAGCAACATACTACTACCTCCAACTTTTTTGTTTTTGTAATATTCTACAAAATATCCTTTAATTTTTCGACTTTTTACATGGTATCCCTACATACATGGTACCCCTAATTGTTGTCATTATCTCTGTACCCTTAAACTTTATTTTCCATCAATTAAACTCAGTTTTAGGCGTTAGGTAATGACTTGGACGCCTAACCAAACTTGTCATTTATTATCCCATGGGACTCTATTGGGCTCAATATCCATCTCGATACTAATATTTATTGATATATATGGGCTAAAAAGTTTTTGACGGAAAATTTAGTAAATCCTTGCCAAATTATCACGTCGAAAGATGGATAGTGAGCCTAATAGAGTCATTTACGTCATGGGATGATAAATGTCAAGCTCGTGTCCAAGTAATCACTTAACGCCTAAAACTGAGTTTAATTGATGGAAAATAAAGTTTAAGGGTACACTTAGTGATAATGACAACAATTAGGGGTACCATGTATGTTTTAAAAAGTGTAGGTAGGGGTACCATGTAGAAAGTCAAAAAATTGAGGGGTATCATGTAGAATATCCCTTTGTTTTTTTAGCATATATGTATTTTTTTTTTAGTTTATTACCTCAAACTTTATTTGTTTTTGAGCATATATGTGTATTTTTTTTAGCATATTAAAGTTTATAGGTTAGATTTTAATATTTTTTCCGCCAAAACTCAAATTTAACTAAACGTATAGTAATATTTTTGAGTTTTATTGTAATTTTTTAGAGCTTAATGTTTAAGTGAATAAACTCATAAAATTCATAGTAAAACTCAGAAACTTTAAAATAAAACTCAAAACCTTTATTAGAATGCTCATAAACTATAGAATTGGAGATAGTGCATCAGATGTATAATCATCTTACTGGTCGGAAGGTGTTAGAAATTACTCGTATTCTTTTTTCGGTGTCAAAGGAGATATAAGAGTAATAGCAATAAAAAAAACTTTATATTTAGTAATTTCAATATTTAAAAACTTTTGTTTATAATAGATCATATTTATATAAAGTTCTTAAATTGAAAACAGATTATATGTAATTGGCCTTTTACAATTTTCAAAGTCATATTTACTGGTCATCAAATTCCAATATGTAACAAATTAAGTTCTTATTTTAGAACTTGGTTCTTTATTTTAAGAACAACTTTCAGTTGCAATAGAGAAACTTTATAATTTGGGGTTCTTATTGAAGACCCCAAGAAAAAGAACCATTATTGATATTACTCTAAGGACCATTTTGATATTGATCTAATTTGAATTTATGTCTTTGTGCCAAAAAGAGGTATTTTTATAAGAGTATGAATCAATTAATCAATATCAATCAATCAATCAATGTCAATATCAGCAATTATCTAGGACGATCTTGATTTCGGTCAACCCGAATACATGACGGATCAGATTGACGAGTTTATATTTTACATTTCACGTTTTAAACACACCTTTTTTTACAAATGGATCTTGTTAAGCACCGTAAACCTAACGTGGTAAATGGATGTTTAATTTCCGTCTTTGCGTGCAAATCAATCTTAGATCCAACTCAACATCTATTACTTGATATTTGGATAAACAACCGACATAGCAAAATTTCACATGTTAGGTTTAAACTTGTGGATGCGCATTCATGCATTTTATCCGTTTCATCAACTTTTGCACTTAACCAACCAAGATCGATCAGTAGAGGCCGTTACTGCGGGCGGGATTGGGTGTTCGATTAAAGAGCTTCCCAATACGTACCCTCACCTCTTACTCAGAACCTTTGGATAGTGGATGACCTTATTCAGGGGCCAGGGCACACGAGAGTCATTCTAACGATAGGATGCTAAAAGAGGAACGAGTCCTTATCTTTAGTACCTATGTCAAGTACTGCTTTGTGCTTCGTTTGACCGAGGTACAAAATGGATTCGAATGGTTACCAGGCATCCCATAGTTGCTTGGTGGCGACTCCAAACATCTATGCATCGTTTCGAGACCTTCATCGAGACGAACCCGGCCGACCTAATGCGATTCGGTCGAGAACATTTATATTTCCCCGAACGTGGCTCTCGAACAGCTATATGTCCACAGATTGGCGTGTAGGTGGCCTACGTCCACACTAACAGAATCAGTTAGTAAATATGAGCAGGTATTGAGTGAAGAAAGTCAACAACAACATAAAGCGTTCAATTGTGTTACCATTGAAGAAGAGGATGATTTATGTGAAGTTAATTTAGCGAAAATCCCAAAAGAGCCTCCTTTTCAATGCGCACCATTAGAAAAGAAAGAAGTGTCTGCTAGTAAGGACATGAAAAATACTAAAAAACGTCTTTACACCTTTGATATAACCAAAGGAGATGAAATTTTTAGGCACCTACATGCGAATAGTATTATTAAAATGAAAGGAAATCATAAGATTCCTTCAACGCAGGAGCTTAAAGGGAAAACTTTCTGTTTATGGCATAACGCTAGATCTCATGCTACAAAAAATTGTTTTGTGTTCAGAAATATTTTGCAGGATTTGATTGATACTGGTCAAATTTTGTTTTCAAGTGGTGATAGTGTTAAGACGGATGATGATCCGTTTTCAGTACTGAACTTCAAATGTAATATGTTTGATGTCCATTCAATGCTAACAATTCCAAATTGTGATTGGCAGGAGGAGAGAGCACATCGTTTGTTTGACCATCTGGTGGATAAGCGTTTGTTGGTTTTTTCAAAAGTGGACAGCGTGGAGATGAAAGGAATTTGCAAGTGGCACATGACTGAACTTCACACCACAGATAAGTGTCAAACTTTCCGGGCCTTTATAGCAAAATTGGTCTAGAATGGGAAGATCACATTGCTCCCGACTGACGGATAAGTTCTAGATTTAGCCAGTGAAGGCAAGGTCTTAGAAGCTGTGAAGGGGAAACCTAACAAAATTGACGAAGGATCTGCGCCTAAATCCTTTAAGGAGGCTGTGGAGGTTGATCCAAGTCATGCACGATTGATCCTATAAATGAAGAATTTGCAGAGGAACACATGCTTTGGTTGTGCTGATATGCTGCACTTTGAGCTTCTTCAAACTCAAGCTATTCCGAATGATCCTAAATGGATAATGGCTTATCAGCACCGGACAGCAAAAAGGATAAGAGATCTGGAGAATGTGGGTCCCAGAAAAGGATCTAAGGGAATGCTGTCCCTTGGATTCTTCAGGAAGCCTCTCAGTGATTTGAAGAATCAAACGAATATTCCTGAAGGAAAAGGTGTTCTTGTCACTAAGAGCCAAAAGAAGAAGCATGCTAATGTAATACTACGATTTTCTAAGTTGGTTACTCGGCCAAATATGGCTTACTCGGCTGAGTAAGTGTGTCGTGTGTTTTTGGACAGTTTACGGCCCAGGAATACTCGACCGAGTAGAGGATAATCGGCCGAGTATCTATAGAGTATCCGGTCTAACGAGGTTTATTTCCGCGGTTTGGTTAAGGTGATTAGAGATTATATAAATTATGCTTTTCAGTTTCTAAATCATTTTACAAAAAAAACCTAACGACGTTCATCTCTCTCTAATCACCCTAATCACTCTCAAGGCTAATTGATCGATCACAAGTCTACACTTCCGTCTTTTGTCTCAATTTCTTTGTTAAGTCTCTAGTGCCTTGTAATCAGTTAATGGGTTGTCTTTTATGGTTTTGCCCTAATTATAGATTTGGGTTAATTTGGGAGAATGGTTTATAGTGATGGTATATGATTATTTTGTGTAGGTGACGGTGTCATGGATAATTGCTTGTATGTGCTTGGATTGCGAAAAGGTAGGGTTTCCCTACTCAGTTCCTGTTTAATTGATTTGAGATTGTATTGTATTGTGTACGATTGATTGTCTGCTGATCTTTGTGGGAGTGTTGGTGTTGGTGTTGGTGTGGTGTTGGTGTTGTCATTTTCGGGAGTGGCTTCACACCCTAGTTCGCCCTCCGTGGAACCCGCCACGGGAGGGGATGTGCACATTAAGGGACATGGATTTCGCTCGTTGATGAGCGGGGCTTAGGTGGGGATTGGCTGCGGTCCCCCACTGGCGGCGATGATTACCTGTTGCGATGGGCAATCTGGCAAGGCTACACACTTCGGTGTGTAGTCGGTTACTGTGTGAGATCGGGAGATCGGAGGTGGATGATGATCAACTGGTTGCCTTTTGTACTTGTCTTACTTTGATTATTCAGTAATTGACCCCGTTGTTGTTTTATAAAATCTGTGGTGATCCATTCGGGGATGGTGAGAAGATTGTGACAGGTGATGCAGTTCTTTAGCTATGGGGCAGTTATGGGGAGTCATCACTCGAGTCTAGCTTCCGCCGTCAAGAGACTTAGCTTTCATTTCTAGTTGTTAAACTTTCACAGTTGTACTTTGGTTTTGATTTTGGAACATGTAAACATTAATCAGTTATACTTTAATAATTGTGTTTGGATTGTTAACTTTGATATACTGACCTCGGGCAACCGAGATGGTGACGATCTCTCATGCTAGGGTGGTCCTGGTAAGGCATCTTGGTATGTGGGGGTGTCACAAAGTGGTATCAGAGCAACGATTCTGGCACCTAAAACTAATGAACTCAATGAACTTAGGGAGTCTAAATAAAATGAACCCGGGAGAGTTGTTTGGAGCTACCGCAAAGACTTGGGAGACGTCCCGAAGTCGCATTAAGGCCCTTACGATCTCAAGCCGGGGTCACATGGGGGGAAACTGTTGTATGTTGAGTCATGTGTGTGTGATACCTATAACTTGCATCTAGTGAAGTTGTTGGATGAATGGTAAAAGTGTTGGAACATGGTAAAATATCAAAGGTGAATTGTGAATTCGTATACAATAGATCTTGAGCATGAAATATGTTGAGCATGTTACCTGTTTAATACGTGGTTTTCAAAAGCGTAGTGGTACATGTGTATATGATTATGATGATGTTAATGTTTGGTTTGTTGGTAGTAGAATTTGATTAAGGTCATGCGTCTATATATATGAATGTCGTGTTTAATTTTTATGTGGGTATGATAAAAGTTCAACTATGTACTGTTTTTTTAGAAGTATTGAGTTGTTACTGTTGCCTTATGCATGTTCAGGTTGTTTTGTTTAGAAAATTTGATTTGTATGAAGACCGATTATGGTAGGGTTGTTTTAAAACTGTCATAATTCGATTTTTAGAGATGATATTGCTGTAATTCCAATCGGAGGTGATAGCTTGTCCTCTTACGATTCTAACAATAGGTCACACGCCCAAAATGACCAAGTAACGAGTGAGATATGACTGTTTTACGAAAACTGGACGTTGTTGAGAACTGTGCTGGTACTCGACCGAGTAGGCCATACTCGACCGAGTATCTTTCATACTCGACCGAGTATTCCATATTCGGCCGAGTAATCTTTCTGTGATAATTCTGTTCAGCTTCTGGAGTCGTGAACTCGGCCGAGTAGTCTCATTACTCGATCGAGCATCCTGTACTAGACCGAGTACGCCATGTACTCGACCGGGTATCTCTTTGGGCGATCATATTGAGTCGGTGGCTATGTTCTTACACTTGTTTTGAGTTATGAGATATGTACACACGTATGTTTTGAGTCTTAACGGATTCTTTTATATATGTGACGGTCTTGATACGTAAGTTACCAGATGCTATGATATGGAGAATGCCGGCTTATGAGGGACATGTGTTGGATAGGGAAGACATGTGTTATAAGTGGTTGTGAGGGATAGTGGAAAAAGAAAGGGAAGATTGATGAGCTAATCAAGGCAAGGAGCATGTTTTGTGAGATATGGTGAGTGATATAGTCGTGTGTTGATTAATATAAAAGTAAGTGTATATAGACATGAGTGATGTAAGTTTAAAGAAACGTGAGAATGAAAGATTGAGATGAGGGATGCGAATAGTGGCAAATTGGGATGTGTAAGGATTTATGGAGGGAGATGGTTAGGATTGTGTTGTTTAAGGATATATGTAATGAAAGGTTGTTGTAGAGGGATGGAGAAGAGGGGTATATAGTGAACTTAGATGGAGTTATGTCGCGACGTAGATTTGTAGATAGTGACTGAGTTTGGGAGTTTGGATTATCAAGAGGTGAGCCTAGTATATAATTCTTTGGGCAATTAACGGTATGAGTTGAATTGTTGGTTT
Source organism: Silene latifolia (assembly GCF_048544455.1). NCBI lineage: Eukaryota > Viridiplantae > Streptophyta > Magnoliopsida > Caryophyllales > Caryophyllaceae > Silene > Silene latifolia. The sequence continues at coordinate 201,807,426 of NC_133538.1, read as the reverse complement.
TCTAGGGATACGAAAGGGAGATACAACTAATTAAAGGGTAACCGTTAGTTGTGGGGCGTAATGGTGACAAATGTGAGTGATTAGTATGATGAGAGAGGATCAGTGATAATGGAGAATGAGAAGATATTTATATGAATTCATGAAATTTGAGTTGTGGAGCAACAAGAAGGTGATCGGATTACTAAGGAGTTAGGTAGAAGAAGGAAGGGGATGAATTATTAATTGGTATTATTGGATGAAAGTAAGTTAATTAGGAGAACGTTGACCAAAGTTATGGGACATGAAAGTAAGGAATCATGGAAATGCACGATAGCATCATGAGAGGGTGTGTGTTAATAGTTGTATAAGAGTTCAGGACGACATATTAGCCGTGAGTTTCGAGGTATTAAGGGAGTAAGAAGCTGGCAGAGTGTTTGCACGAAATGAGATTTTGGTGGAGAGTTAGGTGACGATACAATAAAGGATGGAATTGGAAATAATGTTGAGGTAAATTTTGTTGAAGGATTTGATGTTCATTATTTGGGATGACAACCAAAAAGAGGAAATGAATTGTTATATAAAGAAGTGATAGTAAGAGAGCGGTCACATGAAGGATGGTGGTGTCGTATTGTTGTCACTAATGGTTGAGGATGATGTTACATTAAGGAAGTTAGTTGTCCTAATGGGGTTGATTTTGTGGAGACTGATTAGTATGTATGGTTGTGAGGGAGTACAAGATGTGGATATATGAGGTGTTCGCTGGTAGTTGGGTACTGATGATATGGTTACGTTCGCCGGGTGGTGATAATTGTGTGTATGGGAGGATATGATATGAAGGGCACCTGAGTTAAGTTCGGATGAGAGATACTCATTATCAAGTGGTAACTTACGTAATCGGAATTGTCTAGTTACATTCGATTATAGGTCTATGATATGTGTAAATGTTTGTGTGAGGTTCTGACCTCATGAGTCATAGTATGGATAATATTCATAAGGTTGGTATCTGGGATTCCATGTAATATGTTGCGTCATGATCTAGTAGAGCGGTTTTAAGAAAGTCTTTTGGTCAAGAAAGTTGTACTGATTCAGTGTTATAAGATTGTAAAAGTTGCGATGACTATCGATGTGGTTGTTGTGCCTCGAGTGGCGATCTGGGCATGGTTATATAGATTGTTGTTTATTTATTGATGAGACGATTTTTCGAAAGTATATATATTAGTTATAAGGATTGTTGTTTGTTTACTGCTGGGCATGGTTATATAGATTGTTGTTTATTTATTGATGAGACGATTTTTCGAAAGTATATATATTAGTTATAAGGATTGTTGTTTGTTTACTGTTGTTTGCTGTCAGTGTCGGTCAGGGCATATGGAGTGTTGTTTTGTTTACTAATGTTTCTTACCAGTTTTGGCTTGGGAGTGAGGGTAGAGTAAGATATGGAAGAAAGTTGCGTATGTCTCCGTTGTTGTCATGGTATAGTGACATTCTGTTAATAGGACACAGTTGTGAGAGATTATTAGAATACCTTTGATCTTATTTTTGATGAGGCATTGTTGGACATAGTTGTGGCAAGAGAATTATGGAACATGTGTGGTATTGAACTGGAAACTATAGGTGGTTTAACACCTTTTCTTGGGACAATGAGTACGGGGTTTTGGGAGTTAGTATTATGTCAAGTTAAGGGTGAGTTTTGTGGTAATAAAAGAGATGAGCTTGAGAAGCTAATGTGAGTGTGTGTAACAATTGTGGATCGTGAGTTATGATCGTGGAGATGAGTGTATATGTTTATAGAAGTATGTCGTTTTACGGTAATGTTGAAGAGATGGAGTAGTGATTATACTGAGAATTTTATGATATAGATTATGTGAGGGCAGAATAATTGGAGGCACGAGAACTGTTAAAGAAAGAGAGCCCTGGATATAGGAATGGTTGTAGGTGTTGAGGTTATAGTGGGTTATCGTTGACATGCGGTGGTAATGAGGTTTATGGGAAGTATAGCAAAGGACCTAGTATTAGTGAGTTACAAGGACGTAACATTTATCTTAAGAGGAGTAGGATGGAACAAGAGAGTTGATGGTCATACGGTTGCAATTGGAAGTTTGAGTTTGGTGTAGAATAAGGATGGATTGTGTGATGGTCGATTTTATTACAGATAATGGCAGTGCTTGTGGTAGTATGGTGTTTAAGAGGGTGGGTAAACTTCGATAGTGTTAACGGATTGGGTGATGATGTTTATGTGTGTGAGTAAACTTCGAGGACAAAGTTCGTTTTAAGGGTGGTAGAATGTAACATTCTGTTTTGGTGGTTGATCTTGTCTGGTGGATTATCTTGGTATTGAGTTTGCTAGTGAGCGTTATGGAAGTAAGACAGAGTTGGCAACACTTATGTTGTGAGTATTCGATAGTACCATGGAGTTAGTATTGAGAGACTATGTTGTAGTTGAGACGCTATGTCGTGGAAGTGAGCGTGGTTGATAGATTTAGTGTAGGTGTCCATGTTTTATAGGTTGGGTTGGAACTTCGGAGACGAAGTTCTTTTTAAGGAGGGAAGACTGTAATACTATGATTTTCTAAGTTGGTTACTCGGCCGAATATGGCTTACTCGGCCGAGTAAGTGTGTCGTGTGTTTCTGGATAGTTTACGGCCAAGGAATACTCGGCCGAGTATGAGAATACTCGACCGAGTTGAGGATACTCGGCCGAGTATACTCTATACTCGACCGAGTATCCGGTCTGACGAGGTTTATTTCCGCGGTTTGGTTAAGATGATTAGAGATTATATAAATTATGCTTTTACAATTTCTAAATCATTTTACAAAAAAAACCTAACGACGTTCATCTCTCTCTAATCACCCAAATAACTCTCAAGGCTAATTGATCGATCACAAGTCTACAATTCCGTCTTTTATCTCGATTTATTTGGTAAGTCTCTAGTGCCTTGTAATCAGTTAATGGGTTGTCTTTTATGGTTTTGCCCTAATTATTGATTTGGGTTAATTTGGGAGAATGGTTTATAGTGATAGTATGTGATTATTGTGTGTAGGTGACGGTGTCATGGATGATTGGTTGTATGTGCTTGGATTGAGAAAAGGTAGGGTTTCCCTACTCAGTTCCTGTTTAATTGATTTGAGATTGTATTGTATTGTGTACAATTGATTGTCTGCTGATCTTTGTGGGAGTGTTGGTGTTGGTGTGGGTGTGGTGTTGGTGTTGTGATGATTGTGGTGGAGTCACTTGCGGGAGTGGCTTCACACCTTAGTTCGCCCTCCGTGGAACCCGCCACGGGAGGGGATGTGCACATTAAGGGACAGGGATTTCGCTCGTTGATGAGCGGGGCTTAGGTGGGGATTGGCTGCGGTTCCCCACTGGCGGCGAGGATTACCTGTTGCGATGGGTAATTTGGCAGGGCTATACACTTCGGTGTATAGTCGGTTACTGTGTGAGATCGGGAGACCGGAGGTGGATGATGATCAGCTGGTTGCCTTTTGTACTTGTCTTACTTTGATTATTCAGTAATTAACCTCGTTGTTATTTTATAAAATCTGTGGTGATTCATTCGGGGATGGTGAGCAGATTGTGACAGGTGATGCAATTCTTTAGCTATGGGGCAGTCATGGGGAGTCATCACTCTAGTCCAGCTTCTGCCGTCAAGAGACTTAACTTTCATTTCTAGTTGTTAAACTTTCATAGTTGTACTTTGGTTTTGATTTTGGAACATGTAAACATTAATCAGTTATACTTTAATAATTGTGTTTGGATTGTTAACTTTGATATATTGACCTCGGGCAACCGAGATGGTGACGATCTCTCATGCTAGGGTAGTCCTGGTAAGGCACCTTGGTATGTGGGGTGTCACAGCTAAGGCGCTGGCAGCGAACGCTGGGGCAAGGTGGAGATGCAGCTAATACAAGAAGAAATGGTAGCAGACATTAGTTTTTAAGACAAGGGGGCCACGAAGAAGAAAGAGGATGATATCAGTATTGAAGCTTGTGTCAATGTCATTGATAATGAGTGATCAAGTGATGGGTGATGATAAAGAAGACGAGGATTTAGGGGACTTCTCCGACTCTGAGTTGGATTTGTTGGTGACTGATGAAGATCTACAGCCAATTCAATTCGGTTCTTTGGATCCGGACACGATGGAATGTATGATGGTGACCATGTTGGCTAAGGAGTTCAGCGCAAAAGGGACATTATCTGTAAGCTCGGAATTGTTAGGATCAGGTATCCCTGAATGTTTAATTACAAGTAATTTTATTCGTAATGACGCTCTTGACAACAATTTGACCGACCAAGAGGTGAATGGGATGATTAAGGCTTTATTTGTGCGCTGGGGTGTGGATACTGACCATTGTAAACCTTTCTATATTAAAATCAAATTGGAAAATCGGTTGGTTAGTAGAGTCTTGATTGATAATGGGGCTACTGCTAACATTGTCCCAATTGCTATTCTTCAGTTGGTTGGGAAAACAGAAAAGGATATAACTCCTTGTAAAGTGTCAGTGACTAGCTTCGCTGGAACCACTGAATGTTGTGAGGGAACAATATTGCTAGCGATTAAAGTGGCGTCGTGTACAAAAACGATGCCTTTTTATGTGGTTAAAAGTATAAATACTTATAATATTTTGTTGGGGAGGATTTGATTGCATAAAACTTATACTATTCCTTCTTCATTGCATCAATTATTGGTTATGTGGAATGGTAGAAAGTATAAAATCATTTATGCTGCCATTCCTACTGTTGAAATAAATGTCACTAACTTGGATAATGATTCCAAAGAACAGGCGTTAGATCCGCGGGTGGAAACGCTTGATCAATGGCAAATAGTAGACATTGAAGAGCATAATGTCTTCAACAAAATTCAAGAAATTCGCATAGAAGAATTAGAGGACATTCCCGAAGAAGGTCCGGTAGCAGCAGCAGGCGCTCAGGAATTGAGCTTATTGTCGTTTAATTACTAGAATGTAGTAATTGCTATGTATTTCTTTTTCTACAAAAATTGTAATGACTTTTGAATTCAATAAGAATTGAAATATAGAAAATAATGATTCTTCTATGAAAAAGGCAATGTTTTATGTCCGAATAAAAATAGACAAAGTAATAAAAATGCATCATTAACATGGGTAGAAAGCCCATGGGTAAAAAATGATGATATTAGAAAGGAATCAAAAGATCCTCTAGAGGAAGTGAATTTGGGAACCGAAGGAGCGTCCAAATTCACATTTATGAGCCAAAGTTTATATTATGATGAAAAAGAGGCAATGCAAACAATTATGTTCGAGTATAAGGAGGTAAATAAGCTCAAGAAAAAGGTTTGATCTTTCTCTAAAGACAAAGTTTGTCTCCTCTTAGACCAATTTATTGATAAATGTCATGTTCAAAGCAATAAATTAGAAGCTATACAAACTGAAATTGAAGACATAGCCGAAGAAAATGTTAGCTTGAAAGAATGTCTAAATGAGTTTGATCAACCTAGTTGATCATTAAGTCTTGAAAAGGAGATTAAAAAGCTCCGAAAACAGAATCTGTTTCTAGCTAAAAGGGTTGATGAAACGCATGTAACAGACCACTGCACTGTTGCATATGTGTCTAACAAAGGAGATGAGTCTCTCATTAAAACTGTGTCCTAACTAAACAAAGAGTGTGACTAACTTTTGATTGATCTAGCAACATGTGAAAGTAAAAAAGATGATCTTGTCAAAATTGCTGAAATGTTGAACGAGTCAAGTCATGTCAAAAGTGCTTTTGACTGAGTGCAAAAATCAAATGATGACCTTCTTGTTCAAATTGGAAATTTGAAAAAGGTTGAACAAACCCATGCAACAGATACTCCAACTGTGGCATCTGAGCCTAATGATGAAATTGAGACTCTCACAAAACGTGTATCTTCATCAACTAAAGAACGTGACTCTCTGCTAGCTGACCTCACTTTATGTTAAAGGGATAACAAACAACTTGAGCAAATTGGCTTATTGCTCAGTGGTGAAGCAAGGCATGTTAAACATGCTTTTGATAAAGTAGGTCACCTAAATCTTGATCATCTTGCTAAAATTGAAAAATTGACCAAAGAGATAGATGAGGCTAAGATGTTTTATTTAAAATGGGAAGAAGTCAGAATGTTTTTCAATTTCTTTCATAACAGTCTCAAGAATACGAAAAACTTGCAAAGAATACTGGACTTGGTTTCAAATGCAACAGCAACACGCACTGTTGCACTCGAAACCAGGACCCGAGCAAAACTGATTTTCGAAGAAGAAAGTATACTGGCCTTCCCGAATACATCATTTGCAACTACTGTGGTAAAACAGGTCATAAATTTAATGGTTGTGAAAAGAGAATCCTTGACTTAGAAAGAAACACTAAAGTGGCTAAACAAGTGTGAATTAAAAAGGAAGAGGACAAGAAAGTTGTAGTCAAGAAGGAACCCAAAGTTCCTAAACTAAACGTTTGATTTCTTATAAGCATTAGTGAGGGGGCAACAACAATTGGTACTTAGACAGTGGATGCTCTCATCACATGACGGGGGATGAAAACCAATTCCACTCGTTAGAAGCCTACGATGGTGGCATGGTGACTTTTGGTGACAACAAATGAGGTAAAATCATTGGTATTGGAAACGTTGGTAAGTCAAAGTCACTATGTGTCGACAAAGTGTTGCTTGTCAAAGGTTTGAAACACAATCTCTTAAGCATCTCACAATTATGTGATCGTAGTAACACCGTTGAATTTCATGCTAGTGAATGTAGAATAATTGACGGAAAGACTAGAGAGCTCATTCTTAAAGGTAAAGATGTCTACATGACTAACTTATACTCTTTGTCTAGTAGATGGCATTCCTAACATCAAATTTGAATTTAAATCCCTTTGTGATAATTGTGTTAAAGGTAAACAAGTAAAATGCTCCTTTAAATCTAAAATTTTTGTTAGCACTTCCTTAACTCTTAAACTCCTTCACATAGACTTATATGGACCCATGCTTGTTGCTAGTAAAGGTGGAAGTCGCTACATTTGTGTTATTGTAGATGACTATACAAGATTTGCTTAGCTTCTTTTCTTAGTTCTAAAGATCAAACTTTTGATGAATTCTTAATTTGGGTTAAAAAGGTCCAAAACAAATTTGGTTATAAACTTGTCTCCTTGAGATCCGACCATGGAACCGAATTTGAGATTTTGTTATTTGAAGCTTATTGTAATGAGAATGGTATTAGTCATAATTTTTCGGCCGCAAGAACCCCTCAACAAAATGGGGTTGTGGAACGAATGAACCGAACACTTGAAAATATGGCTAGGACCATGCATATTAGCTCTAAAGTGCCAAGGAACTTTTGGGCCGAAGCCGTTAACACATCTTGTTATATCTATAATCGTGTAATGATTCGAAAAATCATTGAGAAAACCCCTTATGAATTTCTACGAGGAAGAAAACCTAACATCGCACATTTAAAATGCTTTGGTAGTAAATGCTTTGTTCACAATAATGGAAAAGACAACCTAGGCAAATTTGATGCTCGTATTAATGAAGGAGTTTTTGTTGGTTATTCCGATCATAGTAAAAGCTTACAAAGTGTATAACAAGTAAGAGAACCATGAAAATGGAGGAAAGCGTCCATGTAATATTTGGCGAATCTAGTCTCTTTGTTTCAAATACACAGGTTGATGATGAAGAGGATGATGAAGATGATGACTTTGAAATTGAAACGATACGACATAAAATGTATCAAGTGGTGGAAGAGGCTGAGCAACAGTTGGAGCCACTGTTGCTTTAGGAAGCTGGCCAAAATTCAGAGGAAACTAACCCTCCATCATCTTAAGATGAAGCTGGCTCATCCAGGGGGAATGAGGATAGTAGTGAACAACTTACCACTCAAACTGAAACTGATCCGCAAACACCCTAAAAAAACATTCCCCATGCAACAGTCACAACAACTGTTGCATCAGAACCAAATGATACAAATGAAGCCTCCAACACCCTCGCTCCAAAGAAATGGAAACATCAAAGTTCCCTCCCTCTATCAAACCTAACTAGTGACCTAATATCTGGAATTAAAACCAGATCATCGCTCCAAAACTTTTGTGCTTTTGATGCATTCATTTCACAAATTGAACCCAGTAATATCACAATGGCACTAACCAATGAATATTGGGTGACGGCTAACGCAAGAAGAATTGGAGAAATTTCGAAAGGAACAAGGTATAACATCTTGTCCCTAGGCCCTCTCAACGTATTGTAATTGGTACGAGATGGGTCTTTCGCAATAAGCTCGATAATGTTGGAAAATCGTAAAGAATAAAGCTAGACTAGTGGTACAAGGGTTTAATCAACAAGAAGGAATTGATTATGATAAAACCTTTGCACCGGTAGCTAGGCTTAAAGATATACGAATGCTTATAACTTTTGCATCTCATCTCGGCATAAAACTTTTTCAAATGGATGTTAAAACCGCTTTCCTAAATGGCTATCTTGAGGAAGAAGTTTTTGTCGAACAACCTCCGGGCTTTATAAACAATGAGTTCCCTAACCACGTTTTCAAATTTGATAAAGCACTTTATGGTTTAAAACAGGCTCCTAGAGCTTGTTATGGTAGGCTTTCAAAGTTTTTGTTAGAAAACAGTTTTATACGTGATTCGATTGATAAAACATTATTTATCAAGTCACATGTCAGAGGAACTGTTGCATGTGCAAGTGTATGTCGATGACATTATTTTTGGTGTAACAAGTAATGTCCTTTATAAGTACTTTTCTGATATAATAATTTCCAAGTTTGAAATGAGTATGATGGAAGAGCTTGGATTCTTCCTTGTTCTTCAAATCAAGCAAAGTGAGAAAAGAACCATGATCTATCAACAAAAGTACTTAAAGGAAATGATGAGTAAGTTTGGGTTGACTAACTCGAAACCTATGGCTTCACCAATGATCTCTAAGCTTAGTCTTGACAAAGACGAAAATGGTAAGAGTGTTAGTGAAAAGGTATATCGAGTTATGATCGGTTCATTAATTTTTTTAACCGCTAGTCGACCCGTTATATAATTTTGTGTGTGTGTGTGTGTGTGTGTGTGTGTGTGTGTGTGTGTGTGTGTGTGTGTGTGTGTGTGTGTGTATGAGCTCGTTTCCAATCAAATCCTAAGGAATCACACTTCAAAGCCGTTAAACGGATTTTTAAGTATTTGATTGGAACACAAGGGTTATACCTTTGGTACCCAACTCACTATGACATTGATCTTGTAGGATTTTCGGATGCGGATTATGCGGGGAGCTCGTTGGATAGGAAAAGCACATCACGTATTGCTACGTTCATAGGGCCGTGTCTCATTTCATGGGCATCTAATAAGCAAAATACCGTTCATGTATCCACGATCTAAAATGAGTATGTAAGTACCGCTCTTTGTTGTGCTCAAATTCTTTGGGTACGAAAAACAATTGCGTGATTACAACCTTATTTTCGAAACCACTCCCATATTTTGTGATAATACAAGCGCAATTAACATCTCAAAAAATCCAATACAACATTCTAGAATAAAGCACATTATTATAAGGCATTATTTTTTACGTGATCAAGTCGAGAAAGGAAATACATGTCTAACCTTTTGTAGAACGAAAAATCAAATTGCGGACATTTTTACAAAACCGTTAGAAAGGGAACTGATACCGTCGTTTCAGTACCAAAAATAAATACCTAAGTACTACTAACAGAAGTCAGCGGTAAGTAGGGTCGATCTCCACAGGGAGGCGGTCACTATCTACTTGTCTACTCGGTCTGTCTAAGGTCACAGTGGGGGTTTTGATTGTTTTGACTAAACTAACGAGATTAAGGCAAGAGAAATAGAGATAAGAGAAATTAAGCAGAGGGAAAGGAAACTAGGATGTCGGTTCATCAATTAATTGCAGTTAAGGTCACAGATTAGTCGATGTGTCGGTCTAAGGGGCTATGAATATCTCCTTCCGGTCTCAATTCGCCCTAAAATATTATTAGCTTAGCTTCCGCCCTCACTAAAGTATTCTATTGTTTACTGCGAGTCTCACCCCTTCCAACCTTCCGGTCTAGGTCAAGGCTTACCAAAATTAAAAGGCTAATTGCATCGATTCAATCAGCAAGATACAATTATAAGCAGTGATTAACAACATAGACAAAAACAACAACGACAATCTATAAACCTAATTAGCAATTAACATCGGTCCATCGAATCCCCTAATCCTAGCAGAGAGAATTAGCTAGACATAATAAAGGGAAGAACAGAAATAAAGGAAAGACAAATAAACATAAACATAAATAAAGGAGAAAAGGGAAAGAAAGAAAGTTACAGTAAATCCGGGAAATGAGAGGAAAGTAGTTTACAGAGAAAGAGTAAAGTAAAGTATCAAGGAACGGAGTCCAAGAACTGTTTTTCGGTCCCCTAAATGTGTTTGTCGTCGTCCTATTTATAGAGGAGACGATTCTTATTAAACCTAATAGCGAAATAAAACAAAAAGCCTAAGCCCAATAGCAATTCCACTCGATCGAGCCCTTTAAAACTGCTCGATCGAGTAGAACCAAGCACGAACCACTCGATCGAGTAGAAAATCTACTCGATCGAGTAAACCCTAAATTGAATCTATTCGATCGACCATAATACATACTCGATTGACCTATTATTCCATCCAAAACCACTCGATAGGCTAGTAAAGTACTCGATCGAGTGATATCTAACTTCAGCAGCTCACAATTTTGTTCGTTTCAGCTTTGACTTGTCTTTTAGCTCCCGAAACGGCTTCACGCATCCCGTAACAGCGACATTTCCGCTCCAAATTCACTCTTCCTTCAAATGCATGCAAAGCGGACGATAAAAGGCTTGATTTCACTACTTTCTGGTCCATTCTTGAAAATAAGGCAAAACAAACCAAAGTAGCATATTCGGGGCATTTCGTGGCATAAAATTACGATAATAGCATAGAAATACGTGCATAAAAAGGCCTAAAAGGACTACATAAAATGCACGTATCAAATCTCCCCAAACCAAACCTTTACTCGTCCTCGAGTAAACTAAATGCAACTAATGGAACGGAAAAAAATAGCTCAGAGCTAGCTACAAATGGCCACTTAAACCGATTTAATGCAAGCAAACTAACACTTATAGCAAAGCCGTCAAATGCAAACGAGTTATAGGATGTTTATAAAATAGCTGAATCGTCGATCTTGCAAGACCTTTAATATTGGACTCTCACGGGTCACTCTTCTCTCATGAAGCAAAGGGTGAACATATATATGTAAGAGAGAAAGCAATATAGTCGCTCACCTAAACTACAACCCACATAGACATGCATGCAGCTGATATGATAGACAATTCTAGCTACCATACACACATTCCAACCAAACAAGGTCCGTCACAACCGAGGGCTTACAAAAATATGGTAAAGTGAGGCAATGGGTAAGAAAAGGCAAAACATTTATGGGAATGTGGAGGTATAGGCGGCCAAGCTAGTACCTAAACAAAACCATATGACAACATCCATTTCCAACTCAATTATAGAATTAAGCACAGAACCCTTCATTTGGCACAAAACTCACCAAACCAAATTGAAAATAGTCCTCAATAGATAATGATAAAGCATAAAAGCAGAAACCGTCTCATCAAACATCTTTTTCTTTTTTTCTTTTTCGGTTTCTTTTCTTCACATTTTTTCTTTCATTTTTTTCTTTTTCTTTTTCACGTTTTTTTCCTTCCTTTTTTTTCTTCATAAATTACCAACTCCAAATCAGTGGATACAAGCCAAACTCGGCACAATAAAATATATACCGCAAAAACATACACTAAACTAGCTTGACAAGGTAGGCTAAATTTGGAATGTAGCTAAGGGTCAACAGACAAATTTGTCTAATGTGGAGTTAAATGGGTAAAAATGAAAGAAAGGGAAATTGTAAGCACCTCCCTGGATATGACACCAACCACTAACCCGAATGTATGTAGGCAAACAGAAATTGAATTTCATGTACGTACAAATTAATGAACATGTTATGCAAGGAGTAACTACTCATAATCCTACATGAAACTGGTCACAAATGACACAAGTTTATACGGCTCTAGTTCCTTAGAATTTATAAGTAGTTTGCCAAAATCTCAGGTCAAGTCTATTCGTTCAGCTAAATTTCAACATTGACTCGTAGATATGCAAAAGACAAAGCTAAAAGAATATATAGTTCAATGCAAGGCTTAAGCAAAAAAGACAATCGCAGTGCAATATCGTCATCGAAATCTACCGTTCCGACTCAACCTATATGCTAAAATAAACGTGAATTTTTTTTGAATTTTTTGAATTTTTTGAATTTTTTTAATTTTATGCAATTTTTATGAGATTTTTGAATTTTTATTAAAAATAAACAACAATGCATACAGAAATTAAACGTGACAACAGAAGTGCAATAAAAACAATATGCAGACACAAATATGGATGCATAACCTCCCCAAACCAAACCGTACAATGCCCCCATTGTACCAAAACATGGAAAGGAAATGCAAACTAAAAGAGAAAGAGAGTAAATACGGAAAGCTCACAAGATTGCGCGAATAAGGGACCTCCCCAAACCAGCCGGCAACGTGGGAGGTCGCTATATAGCCCAGAACATCGTCACAAGAAGCAAATCCAAGCAAAAACACTCGATAGTATTCGATCGAGAGGATTTAGTGGTCGATCGAGTGAACTGGGCATCTTGAACTGCTCGATCGAGGAAGAATAACGGTCGATCGAGTGGTTTGTCCTTGGCAGGTACTCGATCGAGTAGAATATATACTCGATCGTGTGAAATCAGGAGCAAAAGTTCTCGATCGAGTACAAAAAGTACTCGATCGAGTCATCCTCAACAGAATCCTGCAAAGACGTAATAAAGGGCATGCAAAACTAACAAAACAAGCATAACTGAAGTAGTCTATGGTACGAAGACCAATTATTACAACTAAAAAGAAATTTAATGTTCGAAAAACAACTGAAAATAAAAATCTCTCCGGGTTGCCTCCCAGGTAGCGCTAGTTTCAGATAGGTCCCATCTCGACCTTTTTTTCTTCCAGCCTCTATTTAATTAGCCTGGTCAAAACAGCTCAAAGCGCGCAGCAATCGATCAAACAGCTGCACATGTGCTACACAAAACTGTAAGTAGCACCAAGGTAGAATAATAGCATAGGAAAATAACATGTATAAACTTTTAAGCCTAACAAATTTTCTATGACATCTCCTAAATTTGTCAATAAAATAAAGGAGCGCAGGAGCAATTAATAATAATCTAGGGCATTGTTTTAGTTTAACAAATTTAAGATGACAAGAACGATGAAAAACTGTTAAATTAACTGACCGACTTGGAGGGGGTATAGCATAGAAAGAAAAAACACGAGTCATACGAGGTAGCGTACTATTAATATTAACAATAATAAAATTATCGCTAACTACCTCAGGTGGGTTGCTCTCAATGTCGAAATCATTGACAAAAGAATACATTACCTCATTCGTGCTAGGAGCAATTACCGACTCAGTTGCCTTCTCGTCACCCTCCTCAGTGGATTCCGTCCCGTAAATCGCAGCCTCAAGTGCATCCAACTCGGCTTTGAAAAGGGAAGATTCACCGTATCCATTGTCTTCATAAAAATCGTCGTCTAGAACGAACCCAAGTGACGTTGCATTGCACTCTCTGGCCAAATCAGTCGATCGAGTAGAATTATTACTCGATCGAAGGGTTTCTTCCTGATTTTCACTCGATCGAGCACATTGAACCGATCGATCGAGCGTTTTCTCTGATAATCCACTCGATCGAGCACTATTACTAGCTCGATCGAGTGATCTTTGCAGTGTATCGCAGAAATCTTCATAACTCGCTTCATTTTCGGATAGATCTTCGTAATCCGAGTCATCCAAATCATTAATAGCGCCAGGCAACTCGGGTCCTTCATGGGAAAGACCACTCTCGGTAAAGTATACCTTCTCTGGTTGCCTACTATTCGACTCAGCAGCTAGCTGAGCTATTTGAGACTCCAGCTCAATTAGTTGAGCTTCTTTACGTCTATCATCTACTTGCACTCAGAATGCAAGTGACTTCATCAAAGATTTCAGCTCCGCAATCTCTTCTTTCTGTCTATCAGGAGGAGGAGCTTGTTGTCGCAGTGGCCAGATAAATGGAGGCTTTTGATAGCCTCGCTGATAGGGCAGAAGGGGCGGCGCAATTACAACTGTTTGACTGGCTAGTCTACGCTGCTTGAACGCATAAACCTCGTCATTTTCAGCTGGGCAAACAGCTGCGTTGTGCCTAGCAGCACCACATCTCCCGCAGTAAATCATCTGCTGCGCCATATAATGGAACATAGGTGACGGGTCAAAGGTACTCAGCCTTCCCTTTGACGATCTTTTACCTAGAACTGTCTAGGTAGGACCTGTAGGGCCTATCAAAATAACACTAGAAAAAAGATGAGAACTGCCTCAAGGAATAAATCCCTTGAGGCTAAAGACAGACAAAAATAAACAAGTAAATAAAATAGTTGCCTCCCCGGCAACGGCGCCAAAATTTGATACCGTCGTTTCAAGATAAAAAAATAAATACCTAAGTACTACTAACAGAAGTCAGCGGTAAGTAGGGTCGATCTCCACAGGGAGGCGGTCACTATCTACTTGTCTACTCGGTCTGTCTAAGGTCACAGTGGGAGTTTTGATTGTTTTGACTAAACTAACGAGATTAAGGCAAGAGAAATAGAGATAAGAGAAATTAAGCAGAGGGAAAGGAAACTAGGATGTCGGTTCATCAATTAATTGCAGTTAAGGTCACAGATTAGTCGATGTGTCGGTCTAAGGGGCTATGAATATCTCCTTCCGGTCTCAATTCGCCCTAAAATATTATTAGCTTAGCTTCCGCCCTCACTAAAGTATTCTATTGTTTACTGCGAGTCTCACCCCTTCCAACCTTCCGGTCTAGGTCAAGGCTTACCAAAATTAAAAGGCTAATTGCATCGATTCAATCAGCAAGATACAATTATAAGCAGTGATTAACAACATAGACAAAAACAACAACGACAATCTATAAACCTAATTAGCAGTTAACATCGGTCCATCGAATCCCCTAATCCTAGCAGAGAGAATTAGCTAGACATAATAAAGGGAAGAACAGAAATAAAGGAAAGACAAATAAACATAAACATAAATAAAGGAGAAAAGGGAAAGAAAGAAAGTTATAGTAAATCCGGGAAATGAGAGGAAAGTAGTTTACAGAGAAAGAGTAAAGTAAAGTATCAAGGAACGGAGTCCAAGAACTGTTTTTCGGTCCCCTAAATGTGTTTGTCGTCGTCCTATTTATAGAGGAGACAATTCTTATTAAACCTAATAGCGAAATAAAACAAAAAGCCCGAGCCCAATAGCAATTCCACTCGATCGAGCCCTTTAAAACTGCTCGGTCGAGCAGAACCAAGCACGAACCACTCGATCGAGTAGAAAATCTACTCGATCGAGTAAACCCTAAATTGAATCTATTCGATCGACCATAATACATACTCGATCGACCTATTATTCCATCCAAAACCACTCGATAGGCTAGTAAAGTACTCGATCGAGTGATATCTAACTTCAGCAGCTCACAATTTTGTTAGTTTCAGCTTTGACTTGCCTTTTAGCTCCCGAAACGGCTTCACGCATCCCGTAACAGCGACATTTTCGCTCCAAATTCACTCTTCCTTCAAATACATGCAAAACGAACGATAAAAGGCTTGATTTCACTACTTTCTGGTCCATTCCTGCAAATAAGGCAAAACAAACCAAAGTAGCATATTCGGGGCATTTCGTGGCATAAAACTACGATAATAGCATAGAAATACGTGCATAAAAAGGCCTAAAAGGACTACATAAAATGTACGTATCAGGAATAATTCGTAAAACTTCGGTTGGAAATTGGTTTGTTGGGCGACATGTAACACTAATTAAATTATTTTCCTATATGATTGATTAGAGGAAGGGATGTACATGTTTTAAGTTTAAATGTCAAAAATTCCCACATGCAAATGGACTGAAAAATTGCATCAAAATCTCACATTTGCATTTGAATTATTGCATTGAGCCTCTCAAAATTGCTTTATGTTAAATCAACCAAATCTCACCTTTAGCCGTCCCCTATACCATCATTTAACTACATTTACACTCAACCACTCTCTTTTAACCACTCCCTCATTAACCCAACCGTCCACACTTTAAACCCCCATGCAATAACCAAACTTTCCTACTTACCCACACAACTTTATTCAAAACTCAAACCACCTCAACTTCCCTCACCTCCCAAAACTGTCAACCCCAACAACCCTCAAAATGGCCCCCAAAAAATCATTCAACAGAGAAGTAAAAAAATCTTCAAAACTCTTTCAACCCAAAATTCATTGCCAAGCAAAAAATGGCCACCCAATCCCCTGCCAATGTCGAAAAATTCAACACACCCAAAACGTCCCCTACCAAGCCTACAACAGTCAAGCCCAAAGTGGCAAGAAAGAAATCCATGGCTTCCAAAGGAAGAGGCCATGGTAGAGGAGGTCATGGTGGACTGAAAAGGAGTCTCCCAATTTCTATGATGTTGGACTCAAATGTTGATGTTGATTTGGAGGAAGATGAGCCTACACTTAATCAAATGGCAAGTGAAATCAACAAAGAAAAGGTGGTTGTAGAAGATGTTGTTGAAGAGAAGGTTGTTATTGAAAAAGAAAATAAAAAGGAGGATGGTGATGATGTAATTGAAAAAGAAAAAGATTCAAAAAAAGAAGTTGAAAAGAAAAGTGTTGTTGAAGTGGAAAAAGAAATAGAGGATGATGGTGTGAATAAGAAAGAAAAAACGAGTGAAAAAGGTGAGGAAAACGAAAAGGAAGATGTGAATGTTGCAAAGGAAAAGGAAACCGAGGGTGAGAAATATGATGATGATGCTTAAAAAGTTGTATTCCGGTTGAAAATCCGGAAAAGGAAGTCATGGATGAAGATGAATTCATCCCCAATGATGAAAAAATTGGTGAAACTAACAATGAAGACAAGGTGTTTGATGATAATCTTGACCCTCTCTCCACCGAAACCCCCAAAACCAAATCCAAAAGAAAAATCACCGAGTTATTTGGTGATGATGATGATGAAATCATCATTGAAATCCCTGCCAAAACCCAAACCAAAACAACAACCAAACCCATTACCAAGAGAAAGAGGGGCATGAATCCTAAGGCGGCCAAAAAGTTGAGATACCCGAGGAAGAAGGAGGTAGTGGAGGAACCAGATGTTGAAGATATTATTGAGGATAAAATCCCTCTCAATACTTGCACGAATTTGATGGTAACAATTCATGATGACGCCTTCAAAAACGATGTCCTTGCTTATCTCAACACCATTGATCTTGTGGATGATACTCTCAAGCTATACCAAGGAATGCTTGCATGTTGCTTCCATAGTAGGAGACGATACAAAAAATCATGGTATGATTCTTCTTCGGCTTTTGCATTCTTCAAAGCTGCTATTTTTTGTTAAGGTTGGTTTGATCTCCTCGACAAATACTGCCCGGTGTATTTGTTGGAGGTGATTCAGTTCTATACAACAATCAAGGTAGATGTTGCATCAGGAACTCTCTTGGCTTTCATCAATCAAAAGCCTTTTGTCTTTATTATTAACCAACTAGCCTCTTACCTTGAGGTTGAAGCCGTCGGCCTTACCACCTTTCCTAAGAGTACTTGGGGTAATATTGATGAAGATATGGCTAATGAGGTTGTGCGAACCCTTCGAACCGATAATGACAATGGACCAACTAACATATATTCCCATGAACTTTGTGCCCCCCCCCCAATGTTTCACCTTTAACCTTGTTCACCGATCCATCTTACCAAACAACAATAGTATGTGAAGATGCTTTGTTCTTGAGATGCTTCTTCTCCACCATATCCTCAAGCACCGCCCAATCAACCTTCCCCAACTCATCCTTCATCGTTTAAATGAGATAGCCCCCGACCTTCAAAAGGGAAAATTTGACAAGAAAACCGTGATTCCCTATGGTATGTGGTTGTCCCTTATCTTTATGAAGAGGAAGCTAGTCATGAAAGGTAGCCCCGGTATTGATAAGTTGAGTGATGAAATGACCATGGGTTTACTTTCTCAAATGACTTTGGCTATTATCAATGGGAAGTTGGTTTGCAAGGTTTCTGGAAAGGGTAAGTCTGGTGCAACAATTGACTCAACTGTTGAAATGGGTGCAGTACATGCAAAGTTGGATAAGCTTTTGACCATGGTGTCCAAGTTGGCCGTTAACAATGAGGCCCTTAAGGAGGAAGTTGCTCAGCTCAAACCATTAATGAAGATCTCATTGAGCGTGTGCAAGCTCTTGGTGAAAGTGTTTCCGATGATGAATGAGGCATCACGTGCCTAAATTGCCTTCCTATCCTTTTTGGCTCTTTGTTTTTAAATCTTATGCAAATCGTGAACTATTTTTAACTTTTCTTTCGAACTTTTACCGTTGGTTTAATTATGTACTACTTAAACATGTTTTGTCCTTCTCTTGATGGTGTCAAGAGGGGGAAGTAGTTAATTATGCGTTTATGTGTTGACCAATGACTCTTAGGCTTATGTTCACTGTGGAAATGTCTTAGCTACCATGATTAGATGTTCTACTTAGGAGAAGCATGTTGAACCTCATTCACCTTGATCACATTTATTTGATGTCCTTTATTGGTTCAAAGACCGACTCACCATGGGCTTAGGGGGAACTTAGCACATATTTAAAACTTGCCGTCATTAAAGGGGAAATTTGTTAGAACACACTTGGTTGATGATGCCAAGTTTCATTGTCATTTAATTGTTTGCTTCTTAGTTAAATTGTTTAGCAAATTGAAGCATCCAATGATTGTTTAAAGAAGCTCAAAGATGATCAAGATGAAAGACAAGTCAAGAAAGCCCCTTGCCTAGAATGAATGTTGTAAACGAGGTAGTTAAACATATCCTCTTTTAAGCATAAGTGATTGCAAAACCATGCAAAAGTTCCCGTGACTGTTGCACCATGGTTTCTGGTACACTACCGTATGGAGAATTTTCGGAAAATTCATAAGTGTTCAAATCCTTTCAAAATCAATATTCTAAAAGATTTGAAATTTGAAAAGCAAAGTTTTGAAATAATTTCAGAAATGAAAGAGCTCAAATTGAACAATTAAACTCCTCTATAATTGACAGGGCAGTCGTATACCTATAAAAAATAACCAACTGGCTCTAACTAATATAGCTAGGGAAGTCGGGTCAATCTCCACAGGGAGATGGGAAGATGTCAGCTTTGTCTAAGTTCGTCTCGGTAACCAAATTGGGGGGTTTTAATTGATTGATTCTAAACTAATGATAAGGATAGGGAAGAGAAAATAAGAGAATAAAGATTAACCAAGTAGAGAAAACAGCTAAGACAGACGGTTCACCATAATCATTCAGTCAAGTAATCTAGGTCTCAGGACAATGCAGATACGGTCTGAGGAGCAATGAATATCTCCTTTCGGTCTCAATTCGCCCTAAAGCACAAATAGCTTAGCTTTCGCCCTAACTATAATGCCCTATTGTTCTTTACTAGTCTCGCCTTTTCCAACCTTTCGGTCCAGGTCAAGGGTTACTAAGATATAAATGCCTAATTGCGTCGACTCAATTAGTCAGATACAGATAAATGCAGCAATTAACAACAAAGATTATACCAACATTAACTCAATAAATCGATTACTTTCCCCTCATAATTATGGATCCCCTTTAGTCTTAGCAAAAGGGAATTAGCTACGTATCAACATTGAACTAACAATAATAACAAATAGATAATTGAAACTAAACATAATAACAAAACTAATAAAGATCGAATTAAAGCAATTATGATAACAATAAAGGAGAGAAGGAATTGAAGCAATAATTAAGATTAAGAGATTAAAGAAGAATGATAGTACCGATACAATCCGAATCCGAGTGACAAAAGTGTAGAAAGAAAACTAAAATCCAAGAAGCAGTAGCAAAGTTTAGAGTAAAAGTCAGTGAGAGAGAATAGAGAGAGAGGAGTTACGTTGTTCACTCCTTCAGTCTTATACGAAAAATTCACTCTAAACCTAATATATGGACTAATTACAAAAGCCCATACGAAATTAGGCGAAAAATAAACTAAAGCAGGACAAACTACTCGATCGAGTGGAAATAAACCACTCGATCGAGCAAACTAACACCAAACCACTCGATCGAGTGGAAATAAACCACTCGATCGAGCATCCTTGCAAATTCTTCTCTTGTGCATACTTGAACTGCTCGATCGAGCAACTTGGAGTATATAAAGCATTCGATCGAGTAATAAATCACTCGATCGAGCTATCTTGGCACGTAAGACCTTAAAGCACCTTCCGAAACCAGCTCACGCGTCTCCAAAATGTTAGATTCCAAGCTCCGGCTCCTTATTCTCCATAAATGCATGCAATTGGGACAAAATAGGCTCGATTTAGCTCCACTTTGGTTTATTCCTGCAAATTACATAAAACGAACCAAAGTAGAATATTCAGGGGTATTTGTAGCCAGATGCTACATAAATAATACAGAAATGCGTGTAAAAATGAGGTAAAAACCTTATATAAAATACACGCATCAAATCTCCCCAAACCAAACCTTTGCTTGTCCCCAAGAAAAATATGAATGCAACTAAGAATGAACAGTGGAACGGGTCCAACGCATCAGCTACAAATCACCCATCAAAACCAGTTTAATGCAACAACTAACAAAGTGGCAAAAGAGAAGTGCAAACGAGTTAAACCAATGTTTCAAACTTGCTGAACCTTCGACCTTGCAAGACTCAAAAGATATCGGACTCTCACGGGTCGCTCATCACTCAGAATTAGGCACAAGGCGAGTGTATATGTGAAAGATAGAAAGAAGTAAAGACACTCACCTAACTCGACCTATAAGAACATGCATGCAGTTAACATGAATAAAGTCTCTACAACCATACATACGTATTCCAACCATACTAATGACCAAGACACATGCCGAGGACTTACATTTGGGTAAGTGAGGTAATGGGTAAGAAGGGGCTAAAATGAATTTTGGATACGTGGGGTTAATAGCCAGGCTAGCAACAACGAAATCCAAATTTGAATTGCATCCCAACTTCGTACTCAAAATAACAATATGAAACGGTGCAAAAACTATGCACTCTACTCACGAAACACCAAAACAAACTCGTCAACTCCCCATAAGATATAAATAAAACATGGGAGTGAAAATCATTATACAATTTCTCATTTTTTTTCCACACATGATTTTTCTTTCTTTTTCTTTTCTTTTTTCGTTCTCTTTTTTCTTTTTCATTTTTTTCATTTTTCATCCATCATTTTTTCTTTCATTCCCTTCAATTCTTCCACCAACTTCTGAAATCAGATAAAATAACCATATTGCAATAAAACATTCCAACAACTACTCGTCACTAGCTCGGCTAGGGTAGGAAGTATTATAGAAAGTAGCTAATAGGACAAAAAGGCAATTTGGCTATGTGGGGCTCATGGGTAGAATGAAATAAAGATAACTGCCTCTCCTAACATGTGTCACCATCCACAGAACGAATGCATATAGGTATTAAGAAGACTAGACTCAATCTTATGCAAATTGATGTTACATGCCTTAAAGAGAGTACTACTCACATCCTAAATGAAACCGGTCATGAATGTCACCAGTTTATAAAGCTCTAACCTCAGAATGTAATGTAGCTTGCCGATATAATGAATCAAGTCTATTCGTTCAGATAAGAGAGAAACAAAAACTCGTAGATCATGCACATAATCATGCCAACTAAATGTCAAGAATATGCAAGGCTCAAGTAAGGATTCAATGTAGCGTCAAAGTTCAAACGTTCCGACTCAAATTAAACATGAAATTTTTTGAATTTTATGGTTTTTTTTAATTAATTAAAAACAACAATGCATGAGAAAATAATTAAACGTGCAAACGGAAATGCAAGAAAAACATGCAGACACAGATATGGATGCATACCTCCCCAACCCAAACCGTACAATGCCCTCATTGTACCAAAAATAGGGAAAGAAATGCAAACTGAAGAGAAAAGGAGAAGTGGAGTCGGAAAACTTACAAAACGTCGTATAGAGGGACCTCCCCAAACCGACCATGATCATGGGAGGTCAAAGAAAGTCAAGCAGTAGCTCCAAAGACGTAAAATAGCAGCTGGAAGACATAACTACTCGATCGAGTAGCTTAGAATTGCTCGATCGAGTAAACTGGTAAATGGAAGGACTCGATCGAGTAGAAAACCACTCGATCGAGTAAGCGTGATTTTGCAACTGGTCGATCGAGTAAATATATCACTCGATCGAGTGAATACTACCCAAAAAGTGCTCGATCGAGTAGAAAAACTACTCGATCGAGTAACTGGACCTGCAAAATTCGCGTTAAAAGCAAGAAAAGCATATAGAGTTCGTAAAACGGTGTCTAAAGTTCAACATAAAGCTAAAGAAAAATAAAATGTTCAACAAAAGTACAATAAAACAGTATGGACTGCCTCCCGAAGAGCGCTAGTTTAAGAGGTCCCGCACGACCTTTCTGGCATCAATTAACTGGCGCGTCTAGCTCGTCGAAGTACAGGACTTCAACACGATTGTCTGCTTCATTCGCCTCGTGGTAATGCTTCACATATTGCCCATTCACCTTGAACCTCGAGCTCCACGGATCCAAATTTGGTAACAGCTGTCACCGTATAGGGACCACTCCACCTGGACTTCAGCTTGCCAGGAAACAATCTCAATCGGGCATTAAACAGCAGAACCTTTTGCCCAACATGAAACTCCTGAGGTAGAATTCTCTTATCATGCCATCTCTTCGTCTTTTCTTTGTATATGCGCGAGCTATCATAGGCATTTAGCCTAAACTCCTCTAACTCATCCAGCTGCAAAAGACGATTCTAACCACACAACTTAGGATCAAAGTTAAGCTCACGAATTGCCCACCAAGCCTTACATTCCAATTCAACAGGTAAGTGACATGATTTTCCATAAACTAACCTATAAGGAGATGCACCAATTGGTGTCTTAAAGGCAGTTTTGTAGGCCCATAGTGTGTCCTCTCACTTAAGACTTCAGTCCTTCCGTGATTTAAAAACTACCTTAGATAAGATCTCTTTCAACTCGCGATTAGAGACCTCAACCTGACCACTAGTTTGGGGATGATACCCCAAACCACGCCGGTGTTGGACACCAACTTTAGACAGAATAGAAGTTAGTTTCTTTTCTATAAAGTGCATTCCCCCATCACTGATGATGACCCTAGGGACACCAAATTGGGGAAGTATGACCTTTTTGAACATTTTTATCACGGTCTTGGCATCACAATGAGGTGAGGCAATGGCTTTAACCCATTTCGACACATAATCTACAACCACTAAGATATACCTGTTACCTTTACTAGACGGGAACGGTCCTTGGAAATCAATGCCCCAAACATCGAAAACCTCAACCTCTAAGACGCCGTTTTATGGCATCTCATGTCTCTTCGAAATATTTCCCGATCGTTGGCAAGCATCACAAGCTGAAACAAAAGACTTAGCATCAGCAAACAAAGAAGGCCAGTAAAAACCAGACTGAAGTACCTTAGCCACGGTGCGCGATGGACCGTGGTGACCACCATAGGAAGAGGAGTGACAGCCTTCCAGGACTACTTTGGCCTCCCACTGCGGAATACACCGTCTGCACATTCCTTAAACAAATAAAGATCATCCCGAAATCTTTGCTTAGCGTTATACGAAAACGCTTCCTCTGCTGATGAGAAAGGTCAGGCGGCAGCTTGCCACTGACAACGAAGTTAGCTATATCTGCATACCAAGGCTCTTGGTTAACAATAGACGATATAACAACAATTAAAGTATTGTCAGGGAAAGAGTCATCAATAGGTAGAGAATCTTCCCCTTCCTGTCGCGACAGATGATCAGCTACAACGTTCTCAGCTCCTTTCTTATCCTTAATCTGCAAATCAAACTCCTGAAGAAGGATTATGCATCTCAATAGCCGTTGTTTAGCCTCCTTCTTAGCAAGGAGATGTCTCAAAGCTGCAGGGTCAGTAAAAACAGTAACTTCTGACCCAACTAAATAAGAACGAAACTTCTCTAAGGCATAAACTACAACTATCAGCTCTTTCTCAGGGGTAGTGTACTTCACTTGAGCCTCATCCAGAGTTCAGCTCACATAGTAGATCGCATTTAAAGCTTTGTCTTTCCTTTAGCCTAGCACCGCTCCTAGTGCATAGTCAATGGCATCACATATTATCTCAAACGACAAGTCCCAGTCGGGAGGCTGTATGATCGGCGCAGAGACTAAAGCCTGCTTTAATCTGTGAAAAGCAGAAAGACACTCATCAATAAACACAAAAGGGGCATCCTTAAGTAGCAACTGTGTAAGTGGTTTAGCAATTTTTGAGAAATCCTTGATAAACCGGCGATAAAAACCGACGTGGCCAAGGAAACTCCTCACCCTCTTAACATTGACAGGAGGTGGTAATTGCTGAATCACTTCCACCTTTGCTTTATCAACCTCTATTCCCCTATCAGAAACTAAGTGCCCTAAGACAACTCCCTCGTTGACCATAAAGTGGCACTTCTCCCGATTCAAAGACAAGATTAACCTTAATGCGGCGCTAAACACTTTCTCAAGGTTAGACAGACAGTTAGAAAAATCACTTCCATAAACACTGAAATCGTCCATGAAAACTTCCATAATAGACTCAATATACTCTGAAAATATCCCCATCATACACCTTTGAAAGGTGGCAGGGGCATTACACAAACCAAAAGGCATCCTGCGATAAGCAAAAACGCCCTGAGGACAAGTAAATGTAGTCTTAGCTTGATCGTGCAGGTGTATAGGATCTGAAAGAACCCTGAATACCCGTCTAAATAGCAGAAAAATTTATGAGAAGCTAACCTTTCTACCATTTGATCAATAAAAGGGAGGGGAAAGTGATCTTTCTTGGTGGCGGCATTAAGCTGTCTGTAATCTATGTACATCCGCCAACCAGTCACTACTCGAGTAGGTATTAACTCATTCTTATCATTCTTAACCACAGTTGTCCCTCTTTTCTTCGGGACCTCCTGTACTGGACTCACCCATTTAGAGTGACCAACAGAATAAATAATACTGCGTCGAAAGACTTCATTACCTCGGCCATCACAACATCCTACATCTTCCTCGGTTCGGTCTGCATACCACATCCCGCAAGATTTGTGATCTTCCTCCAGCTCTATCCTATGCATACAAATATCGGGACTAATCCCCTTGATATCGTCCAATGAATAACCCAGTACTTTCCTGTTTTTCTTAAGTACAGCTAACAAAGAGGTTAGCTGATCATTATCAAGCTTAGCACTAACAATGACTGGAAATTGCTCAGTATCGTCTAAGAAAACATATTTTAGATGAGAAGGGAGAGGCTTACGCTCTGGTACCTTTACCTCGATGGAGCAAAGAGTGCTAATCATCTGTTCCACTTGCTCTCCCTCAGCTTCGGTGAGTTTAGGCTCATCTAAATCATCAACAAGCAAATCCAACACAGCGTCATCGTCATCTGGGCTATCTGCGCACTCATCAAAAAGCATAAGAGCTTCTAGTGGGTCCTTCATAAAAGAACCCGACCAGAAGTCATAAATAGACTCGTCAATAATATCAACCGAATAGCAAGTATCCTCTATCATTGGCCGAGCCAAAGTACTAGGCAGACTGAAAGTGATCGCGTCATCCCTACTGCAAGAGTCAAACGCCCTTGTTTGACATCAATGACGGCCCCAGCTGTACAAAGGAATGGTCTTCCTAAGATAATTGGGGTCCGGGTGTCCTCAGCTATATCTAAAACAATGAAATCCACTGGGATAAAGAGCTTGCCTATTTTCACAGGTACATCCTCTAAGACACCTAAGGGCTTCCTAACAGATCTATCAACCATCTGTAGGGTAATGTTAGTCACTTTAAGATGACTCATGTTCAGTTTCTTGCGGATGATAGGGGCATGACACTGACACTGGCTCCCAAATCACAGAGAGCCTTATCAATAACCACATTGCCTATAATACAGGTAATAGAAAAGCTACCCGGGTCTTTCATTTTAGGTGGAGCCTTGTTTAAAAGTAAATTGCTAGACTCTTCCATAAATGAAACTGTCTCAAATTCACTTAAATCTCTCTTACGCGTCACAATATCTTTCATAAACTTAGCGTAAGTAAGCACTTGAGTAACAAGTTCGGTAAAAGGGACAGTTACCTGGAGGTTCTTCACAACGTCCACAAACTTACCGTACTGTCGCTCGATCTTTGCATCCTTCAGACGACCTGGGAAGGACACTCTGGTAGCAATGAGTGGACCCGCAACTTTCTCTTTACTTTTATCAATGCGTGACGTCTCCACAGCATGGGAAGATGACACGGTAGCGGAATTAGATAGTAAAATAGGATCTCCGCCGCTTCTGGTACTCGATCGAGTACTTTTATCAATCGATCGAGTGATTTCATGTTGAGAAATACTCGATCGACCACTTTCCTCACTCAATCGACCATTTCCTTTTTCTGCCTTACTCGATCGAGCATTTTTATCACTCGATCGAGTGATTTCTTCAGCAAACTTACTCGATCGAGTAAGAATATCACTCGATCGACCATCTTCGATTTGTGCACTTCTCGATCGACCATAATTATCACTCGATCGAGTGACAGGATGAATTAAATCACTCGATCGAGTAGATTTTTCACTCGATCGAGTGTCTGGACCACACGCAGCAACAATTTCGTCCAGAAACTCATCTATATCATCCTCCGGGGTATCTTCAGCTATCAAAACCCCGTCTTCTGGTACTTTTGGCTCTTCATGAGTAAGGCCAACTTGGAGATTCATTGCATTGGCTGAATCGCATGTCGGTAGAAGCTTAGCTTGGTCTTTCGCGAGTGTTAACTACGCGACTTGTTCTCTCAATTCCGCTATGACAGTTTCTTTCCTATTGCACTTCTCCTGAAACTGTTGTGTTATGCTAAACATAAAGGATTTCAGTTAAGCAATTTCTTGATTTGCAGGAGGAGAAACTGGTTGCGGCTGGCGTAGAAAGAGTAGGAGCATTCCTTATTTCTTCGTACAGTTGAGAAAAAGGAACTCCTTGCTTGTATTTCTGATAAGCAAGGACACGCTCTGTACTCGCCAGGCATCCAATAGGGTCATGCCCTTCCATACCACATCTACCACTTAGCTCAACATACTCAGTAATCGAACAAACCTAAGCACTTTCGCCTGAAACTTCTGTAATCTCCACATTACCTAGACTTTTGCTAGGACCTTCCACTGCAGCAGATGCTGACTCAATAACTTGCTCACTACCTCGGGGATTTCTATATTCAGAGACATGAATAGCCATCTCCTCAATGATACGCCACCCTTGGTCATCTTCAACATTCTTCGTGAATCTCCCTTTAGCTACGCTGTCAAGAATAGCTCTCTCGCTTCGATATAGTCCGTTGTAAAACTGAGTACAAAGGAACCATCGTTTGAACCCGTGATGAGGCACAGAGCGGACAAGATTCTTGAACCTAGTCCAAGCCCCATTCAAATCTTCAGTAGACAGCTGCTCAAAAGAACTAATATGAGCTCTCAAGGTATTGGTGCGTTGCGGTGGAAAATATCGCCTGTAAAAGGCTAAAGCAAGGGAACTCCAGTCGGTTACACCGGCTGCCTCCCTATCAAGATCTCTCAACCACTCCCGGGCATCATCAGCTAAAGAAAAGGGAAAGAGGGCTCCCTTCACTTTGTCCTGTGTCACCCCAGCAGAAAGGGGAATGGTAGAGCAATACTCTGTAAACAGCTCTATATGCCTGCATGGATCTTCTTCAGGTACCCCCCTAAAGAGATTTCTCTCTACCAGCTGTATGTAAGATGGGTGGATTCCAAAGTTTCCCTGATCAGTAATGGGTAATAGGAAACCCTTTGGAAGCGAATCCACAGTAGGCTCTGAATGGCTGGCTAACTTAGGCATTCTGGTAAATAGACTTTACAAAGCAACAAATAACCTGCAAAACTAATCAAATACTTTGCAGAAATGAGATCAGTCTCAAGGAATAAATTCCTTGAGACGAGAAACAAACTTAAATAAAGCAACAAAATTGCGCCACCTCCCCGGCAACGGCGCCAAAATTTGACAGGGCAGTCGTATACCTATAAAAAATAACCAACTAGCTCTAACTAATATAGCTAGGGAAGTCGGGTCGATCTCCACAGGGAGATGGGAAGATGTCAGCTTTGTCTAAGTTCGTCTCGGTAACCAAATTGGGGGGTTTTAATTGATTGATTCTAAACTAATGATAAGGATAGGGAAGAGAAAATAAGAGAATAAAGATTAACCAAGTAGAGAAAACAGCTAAGACAGACGGTTCACCATAATCATTCAATCAAGTAATCTAGGTCTCAGGTCAATGCAGATACGGTCTGAGGAGCAATGAATATCTCCTTTCGGTCTCAATTTGCCCTAAAGCACAAATAGCTTAGCTTTCGCCCTAACTCTAATGCCCTATTGTTCGCTACTAGTCTCGCCTTTTCCAACCTTTCGGTCCAGGTCAAGGGTCACTAAGATATAAATGCCTAATTGCGTTGACTCAATTAGTCAGATACAGATAAATGCAGCAATTAACAACAAAGATTATACCAGCATTAACTCAATAAATCGATTACTTTCCCCTCATAATTATGGATCCCCTTTAGTCTTAGCAAAAGGGAATTAGCTACGCATCATCATTGAACTAACAATAATAACAAATAGATAATTGAAACTAAACATAATAACAAAACTAATAAAGATCGAATTAAAGCAATTATGATAACAATAAAGGAGATAAGGAATTGAAGCAATAATTAAGATTAAGAGATTAAAGAAGAATGATAGTACCGATACAATCCGAATCCGAGTGACAAAAGTGTAGAAGGAAAACTAAAATCCAAGAAGCAGTAGCAAAGTTTAGAGTAAAAGTCAGTGAGAGAGAATAGAGAGAGAGGAGTTTTGTTGTTCACTCCTTCAGTCTTATACGAAAAATCCACTCTAAACCTAATCTATGGACTAATTACAAAAGCCCATACGAAATTAGGCGGAAAATAAACTAAAGCAGGACAAACTACTCGATCGAGTGGAAATAAACCACTCGATCGAGCAAACTAACACCAAACCACTCGAACGAGTGGAAATAAACCACTCGATCGAGCATCCTTGCAAATTCTTCTCTTGTGCATACTTGAACTGCTCGATCGAGCAACTTGGAGTATATAAAGCATTCGATCGAGTAATAAATCACTCGATCGAGCTATCTTGGCATGTAAGACCTTAAAGCACCTTCCGAAACCAGCTCACGCGCCTCCAAAATGTTAGATTCCAAGCTCCGGCTCCTTATTCTCCATAAATGCATGCAATTGGGACAAAATAGGCTCAATTTAGCTCCTCTTTGGTTTTTTCCTGCAAATTACATAAAACGAACCAAAGTAGAATATTCGGGGGTATTTGTAGCCAGATGCTACATAAATAATACAGAAATGCGTGTAAAAATGAGGTAAACACCTTATATAAAATACACGCATCAATAATTGTGCATCTTACTTTTACATAAATGAACAGTTGAAGTAGTCAAGTACTAAAGCTTTTTAACCATTTATGGTAAGTTGTCATGTTGAGTGTGTTGGAACTTAGAACCTGAAAAGAGTTAAAGTAATCTGATTTTTTGTGTGCTTAAGCAACACCTAACACTTACAATCAATCTAAGCTACTTAATTTATTAATGAATTATATTATATAAGGTACCCACCTTAGGTCATTTCTTCTACTATAAATAAGGAGCCTTAGACATCATTTATTGCCAAGACTTTTAAGAGCATTCATTGTAAAACACTTTGCAAATCTTTTCAGCATTTAAAGCTTGTTCTTCAAATTATTTGCAAAGCTGTTTTCCTGTTTTCAAAAGTCTTCATTTGTTTTTCAAAGCTACAAAATCTCCAAGTATTAGTTTGCTTCACTGTTGCATAAAGAGTATGTTCAATGATTCTTGTGTTTAGGTCTTAATTGTAATCTCCATGTTCTTAAGTGAACCACTGAGATTCCGACTCTGTAAACCTATGAGATAGAACTTAAGTCTTGAAGCGGAGTAGCTTTGAGCAAGGGAAAGTCTTGAAGCGGAGTAGCTTCAAGCAATTGCAACCGGGGTTGGTTGGCGAGTTATTTTCATTGTAATGGTTTAGTTAAGTTTGAGTAAATTTCTAAACAAGCAATAAAATAACGGCTGGACGTAGGCTCCGGAGTAGGAGCTGAACCAATTTGTTAAACATCGTCTTGTTTGTTTATCTACTTTTACTTTCTCTTATCATTGCTCTTTTATTTATCAATCTCGCTGTCAGTGCTGTGCAACAGTGTAACACCCCCATTTATTTAAGAGTCTTTACTAGACATTCCTAGATAAATGAAAGTGTTACCATCTCAGTTGTCTGAGGTAGTGATTACAAAGGTAAACAAAACCACAGTACTTTAAATAAATATAACGTTAAATGGCCTTATTACATTGTTCCAAAATAAATAACTGTAATTAATTAAAATACAACTACAGCGGAAACTAAATAAAACGAGTAATAAATAATGAATGTCCATTCTAGGTGGTCTAGACTGTTAAGTAAAAGCCAATGCCTCACGCCCTTCAACTCCCCTTTAAGCCAGCTCTATTACCTGAAATCAATCTGCCCCCAAATAATTGGTTCATCATAGGTGTTTAACGAATTGACGGTCAACCAAACGGTTGAGTAGGAATATCTAAACAACAGGAATAACACAATAATAAGATAATCAAATATGCAAATGTTCAAAACCCGTTCACAACTCCGAACACCCATACATACTCCGAAAACCCATATAAATACTCTGAACACCCATTTATATCCCGCCACTCCTGGACTGGGTCTTCATAGATCAACCCGCCTGATGCCCGTTGTTGTGTGCACCAAAAATAAATTTATAATTCCAACTACAACTATAGCTAGCGGCAGTCGGGTCGAACCACAGAGAGGCAGGTGTAATAATTAGCTGTCTAATTCTAGTCTTAGGGTAACAATTGTGTGGGGGGTTTGAGTTGAATTGGTCTATAACTAATGGCAAATAAACGAGCTAATAAAAGAAACAGATTAAATCAAATAATAAAAAGGGGTACTAAGATGGTCGGTTCACTGTAGTTTCGGCGGCAGCGTCTAGGTAGGACTAAAACAAATCACGTGAGTCGGGAAAATAAGAGGTCCTCTCGGTCCACTCCTAACAAGTAGCATCTTTCGACCTCGCTACGGGTTCCTAATATCACTAGTACTGACTCTCGTCCTGAAAAGTGATTAAAAATCTAAACTTTACCCATCTTTCGATCTTAGCATAGTTTAGTCATTTTAATTGGTAGTCTAACAACTTTCCCTATCTTTCGATCTAATGGGTCGGTCATTTACTAAGCATTCAACTAGTCGCATGCATTCGATTCGTCAAATGTAACAATTAAAACAATTAAAACGAAACACAGCTCACGTGGCCAGTCGATCGACCAGGGAACCTAATCGATCGACCGACATGCGATTTCAGGTCTACATAATTCTAATGCCGCCTATCTACAGATTCCCTACATCCTAGCACGAATAATTTAGCTACTCATGATATTGATAAAAATAACAACAATATTAATGAATAAAACTACTGGATTCATGCTTAAAATAGTTAAATAACAAATAACAATAAACGATAATCCGCTTCGGTAAATTAACTAGCAATTCTATACTATTAACGAAATATAAGCAATGAAACTGAATAAGAGCAGGAGAATACCGAACGGAATTGCAGAGAATAAAGATCCAAAAACCGAATGCAATTGTAAATTGTATGAAACAATATTGAAAACCCTAATTATTTGATATTCTAAAACTTAGGTAAAACTGAATAAAAACTCGATACCTCCAGCTTAATGTCAGGTTACGTTATATATGAATATAACGTAACATTATTCGCAAAACCTAATACACATTGGGCTTCCTTTTTCTCGATCTTTTAATTCACGTCTGAATTAGCGGTGTGGTCGATCGACCAAGGTGACCGGTCGATCGACTGGGCTACAGTGTACAGTAGCTCCTGTGACTCGTGCTCTGGTCGATCGACCATAGAGGTCAGTCGATCGACTGCTTTAGCTGATAGTCCGCTTCTAATTCTTCATAAAGTTGTCTTTCAGGCTTCGAAACGCGCACCAAGTTCATTTCTCGAGTCTCTACTTCATGTCAAATACAATGCAAGGTACTGAGGGACGGATTTAGCTCAATATCTACTCATTTCTGCGTAAATCTGCAATATTACATAAAAATACGAAAGTAGACGAAATGGGGCAAATAGTAGTATAAACTACACAAATGAGCTCTGAAATGCGTGTAAAATGAGGTGTAAAACATCATATTTAGGACACGCATCAAACTTCCCCAAACCAAACCCTTACTTGTCCCCAAGCAAGAACTAGACTCGATCCTAGAACCCTAATGGAACGAGTTCATTCTCAGAGCGAAATACAAACCGATTAGCCTAAACCAATTTAATGCAACAACCAACAATCAATTAGAAATATGAATCATGCAAACAAGTTATTAAGTCGTCAAAAACTGCTGAACCGTCAACGATAGAGACTTATCAATATGGACTCTCACGGGTCGCTCAAATAACTCAATAAATACAGGTGAGTATATGTAAAATATAGAAAGAATTTACTTTGTAGTGACTCTCACCTAATTACGACCTATAAGAACATGCCTGCAATATAATATGAAAATGATCTCTACAACCGTACATACGCATTCCAACCAAACAAATGACCATGAAACATGCCGAGGTAAATAAAGGATATGTGAGGTAATGGGCAAGAAGAGGCAAAACATTTATGGGAACGTGGAGGTACAGGTGATCAAGCTAGTACCCTAACAAAACCATATGACAATATCCAACTTTTTTGCTCAAAATCTTCGATGTAACCGGTGCTATTAGCAAGCACAAAACTCACAATCTCCGTAGTAATCAATCAACTAACTCCCCATAAGATACAAATGCAACATGGGAGCAAAAATCGCCATATAATAAAGACTTTGAATTATGCGAATTGATTTTTTCTTTTCCTTCTCGGGCATCAGTCGATCGACCAGGATGGCCAGTCGATCGACCACGTCTATAGTACAGTACTCTCTTTTTTTTTTCTTTTTCGAATCATTTTTTCTTTTCTCTTCTTTTTTTCCTTTCCAATTTTTTTCTTTCTTTCCTTTTTCCAACTTCCCAACTTCACCTCAAAATGAGCATATGCCAACAAAACGAAGTAACAACCCCAAGAACGTAAACTACTAGCTTGACAAGGGCAGGCTAAATGTAGGACGTAGTAATGGGACAAAAAGGCTGTTTTTGGCAGTGTGGAGCTTATGGGCAAAATGAATAAAGGAAAACCTCTACCACATGTGTCAACTAACCACAAACCGAATGCATACAGGTATTAAGCAGATCAAATTCATATTTATGCATATTTATGTAACATGTCTCATAAGGAGAACTACTCACAATCCTAGATAAACTGGTCATGGATGTCACCAGTTATAGGCTCTAAATCTCAGAGAATGATGTAGTTTGCCAAAAATCAAAGTCAAGTTTCAAGTCCAGCAAATAATTTAACAAAAACTCGTAGACTATGCATATTTGATTCTACTAATAACATGTCGATTAGTAAGGCTTAGGCATAAACAGATGCAAATGAAATGTCATCATTGAAATACTACCGTTCCGACTCGACCTATATGCTAAAATAAACGAGAAAATTTTTTGAATTTTGAAATTTTTCAATCAATTTTTTTCAATTTTTGTATATATATAGGAAATGAAATAAACAATACAAGATAAAAACTAAACGTGAATGCAAAACAGAATGAATGCAACGCAAAACCCTTCCCCAAACCAAATCACACAATGTCCCCATTATGCAAAATCATATAATGAAATAAAAGGGAAACGGGAATTTGCGTTAAATTAATTAAATAAGACATGAAGTAAGGACTCGGAAACTCACAAGACTTTAAGCGCAGCAAAAGGAAACCTCTCCAAACCAGCGTGAGCTAGGAGGTTTCAGTAGCCAGCAGTGCTACCATAGGTACCTGAAAAGACAAACAAAAGTACCGCGCATTATCCGAGAAAACAATTCATTAAACGCAAAATTATGTGTAAAATAAAGAAACGGAAGAAAACAGAAATATGGCGGAAAATAAAGAGGAGAGAAGACTCCCTTAAGTCCGCAAAACGACCAAACACAACAGGGGAAAGGTCGAAAACAGATACATCAGCGGGCAACGGTCGATCGACCACCTCACCCAGTCGATCGACCAGAATGTCAGGAACATAAGCTCCTGGTACTGTGCAGCCAGTCGATCGACCATACAGACCAGTCGATCGACTGGAATAGCTGCTGTAACCTTCTGATTTCTTCGATTTAGCTCACTGACTTGAGCTAATATGGTCTACATACCTGTAAACGCACATAATAACGTGCCCAAAATTGCGCAAAACCCAAAGTAGCCGACTAAAGTGTTTAAAATCCTAAGCAAACGTATTAAAATGCGAAGTCTCGCGCACACGAAAACAATAAAAAGTCTTAAAAAGCAATAAAATGAAAGTTTGAAAAAGCATGTGATCAACTAATAGTTGATCAAGAATGGCCACGGAATGGCCCACTGGTTGGCTTCTGGCTACAAGAGGTAGCCTCAACAGTGCTCCTCTTCTCAGCTGCATTCTTCTCAACTCCGACATCTGCAGGATTCAACGGATCAACAGGTCAAACATCTTCTCACTCAATGACCTCCTCTAGCTCATCAAAGTCCAAGTCGGACTCCCTCACGTTGACCGGCTCATCTTCAAGCTCCTCATCAGTGCCATAGCTAAGACATCCTAAGCCGCCTCTTGAGATGATTGGCTCCTGCACAGCTGGAGCAATATGTGGCTCTTTCTTCCCCAAACCAGATCCTGCAATATCAGAAATAGACGAATCTTCCTCCAATTTGCTCCCAATCTGGGGCGGAGGGATTACAACAGGAATAGGCGTAGAGACAGGCATATCAGGAAGCACAAAATAGGATTTCTTTTCAGAAACCGTATTACAAGTTAGTGGCCACATGGGGTCTTTCTTCTTAGCTGTCTGGGCAAAGACAATAGAGTGCTTTCCTACCTTAAAGGTCAAAGTCCCCGAACCAACATCTATAACTGCACCAGCAGTGTGCAGAAATGGTCTACCCAATATGATAGGAATGTGAGCATCCTCGGGCATATCTAGTACAACGAAGTCAACAGAGAAAAAGAACTTTCCTATTTGCACGGGAATGTCCTCTAAGACTCCTATTGGCTGGACCGCAGATCGGTCAGCCATCTGTACTGTCATGTTGGTAACTGCAAACCTAGTCAATTTGAGCTTCTTAGCAAGACTCAAGGGCATTACACTAATACTGGCTCCTAGGTCACACAAGGCCTTCTCAATAGAAAAGGTGCCAATACTACATGGAATTGAAAAACTACCCGGGTCTTCTAGCTTATGGGGTGCAGTATGGGTCAAATAAGAGCATGATTCCTCAGTGAGTGCGACAATGTGCACAGTTTCAAGTGACTTCTTTTTAGATAAGAGTTGCTTCATGAATTTCATATAAGCAGGCACTTGATTTACTAACTCAAGAAAAGGAACTTGTATATTTAAGCTACGGATAACATTTTCAAACTTATTAAATGATACCTGTTCCTTCGTCGGCACCAATCTCACCGGATAAGGGGCTGTAAGAAGTAGCTTAGCCCTCTCTTCTAAATCTCTCATGCCGGCATCGGTGGACTTAGGCAGAAAGTCCACAACCTTCTCCTTGTTGTAGCTTGACCCTTCTTCAGACCGTCTCAAATGTGAACCATTAATCGACAAAGGGTCGTACTTCAGAACCGGAACGAACCCATCGGCATTCGGGTCTGGCCTCAATATTTTCGGGGCAGTAGTACCCCGAAACAAGTGGTCCCTCAAGTTATCGGGCATCGGAGGACGAAAGAATCACCTTCAGCAGCTTGGTCAGTCGATCGACCATGTTGCTCAGTCGATCGACTGAGTTCTACAGTTCCAGAAGCTGTCTCTTTGCGCGGACTGGTCGATCGACTGGGTATGTCAGTCGATCGACTGACATACCTGCTGATCGTCTTTTTCTTGTTATTAATCGTTACAGCTTTCTTTTGACTCGGTTCCGCCTCATCTTTTTCAGCGACATCCTCAACCATAGCGGGCCCATCAAGGGTAGACCCACTCCTCAAGGTAATTGCATTTAAGGTCTCCTTTTGATCAGTTTGAGTCGGTAAATGTCCCGGAGCTCGAGTTGTATTCTTGATAGCCAATTGGGCAATTTGGCTCTCTAACATCTTCATCCCGACCTCTCTAGCTTGGGACTCCTTCAGCAACAAGTTCTTCAATTCGGCAAACTCAGAATTTTGGGATTGCTATTGCTGCTGAGGGACATATGGAAGCTTTTGGAACTGTTGTTGCTTATGAGGGGGCACATAATTCTGCTGCTGCTGCTGTGGAGGTTGAGTCGGATTCAAGACATTTTGGCTGCTCCACCTCAGATTCGGATGGACATTCGGCTCATAGGAAGTGTTTGTCTGCCTATAATGTTGTTAGGCAGCACAAGACTCAAAGGGATTAAGACAGTTATCTGAAACATGTCCCTCAGCTCCACATCTTTTCCAGACGAAAGGACCGTCTGAAACAGCATTCACATGATAGATCCCTCCTTTTGAAGCCCCTCCCAACTCGTACTTATCAAATCTCGCCGTGAGAGCCTCTCATGCAGCTACATAAGGAGATTCAGCAGCTCTCCTTTGATTTCCCCTGGAATTTCCATACTCAGCTTTATGGGTGGCCAAGTCATCAATGATTTTCCACCCCTTAGTCTCTCCCATATTCTCCTGGAATTTGCCACTAGCCGCCGCATCCAAGATAGCTCTCTGATCGTCATAGAGCCCATTGTAGAACTGATTGCATAAGCTCCATTTCTCAAACCCATGATGCAGAATGGTTCGCACCAGCTTCTTGAAACGGACCCATGCCTCATGAAAGTTCTCATCAGGCCCCTGTTTAAAGCTTGTGATATGAGCTCTAATAGCATTCGTCTTCGATGCAGAGAAATATTTCTTATAAAACGCTAAGGCCAGCGAATTCCAGTCAGTGATTCCATTAGCAGCTCGGTCCAGGTCTCTGTACCACTCCCTTGCAGCATCGCGGAGTGAGAATATAAACATTGTCTCCTTCACCTGGTCCTGGGTCACACCGGTCGGCGGGGGTATAGAGCAGCAATAATCAATAAATATCTCCATATGCTTGGCTGCATCTTCATTTGCAGCTCCCTCGAATTGGTTTCTCTCAACCAAGTTGATATAAGAAGGCTTCGGTTCGAATTTTCTATCAGCTCCCGGTAATTCGAACCCCTTATATAGATTTGCAGCTGTCGGCTCAGAGTGACTTGCTATAGTCGCTTCTTCAGCCATTTCTAGAAAATCTGGAGATGTGATGGTATCAGCTGATGAAGTGGAAATGGGAGATGAAGGTGGGTCCTCCTCGAACAGCTCGTTCTCGTAGTAACTAGACAGAGTACTCAGCTCTTCCTTTGTCGGCAATATCCTAGATGATCGTCTTAACTCGCGCAAAGTCTTCTCAATCTCAGGATTGAACGGTACTAAATCACCACCCTGTGACCTGCGCATAAGAGGAAACTACAAAAAGAATATGAGAATAGCTTAAGGAACGAATGTTCCTTAAACTAAGAAACAGACTAAAATAAAACAACTAAAAATTAGAACAATTGCCTCCCCGGCAACGGCGCCAAAATTTGATGCCCGTCGTTGTGTGCACCAAAAATAAATTTATAATTCCAACTACAACTACAGCTAGCGGCAGTCGGGTCGAACCACAGAGAGGCAAGTGTAATAATTAGCTGTCTAATTCTAGTCTTAGGGTAACAATTGTGTGGGGGGTTTGAGTTGAATTGGTCTATAACTAATGGCAAATAAACGAGCTAATAAAAGAAATAGATTAAATCAAATAATAAAAAGGGGTACTAAGATGGTCGGTTCACTATAGTTTTGGCGGCAGCGGCTAGGTAGGTCTAAAACAAATCACGTGAGTCGGGAAAATAAGAGGTCCTCTCGGTCCACTCCTAACAAGTAGCATCTTTCGACCTCGCTACGGGTTCCTAATATCACTAGTACTGACTCTCGTCCTGAAAAGTGACTAAAAATCTAAACTTTACCTATCTTTCGATCTTAGCATAGTTTAGTCATTTTAATTGGTAGTCTAACAACTTTCCCTATCTTTTGATCTAATGGGTCGGTCATATACTAAGCATTCAACTAGTCGCATGCATTCGATTCGTCAAATGTAACAATTAAAACAATTAAAACGAAACACAGCTCACGTGGCCAGTCGATCGACCAGGGAACCCAGTCGATCGACCGACATGCGATTTCAGGTCTACATAATTCTAACGCCGCCTATCTACAGATTCCCTACATCCTATCACGAATAATTTAGCTACTCATGATATTGATAAAAACAACAACAATATTAATGAATAAAACTACTGGATTCATGCTTAAAATAGTTAAATAACAAATAACAATAAACTATAATCGGCTTTTGGAAATTAACTAGCAGTTCTATACTATTAACGAAATATAAGCAATGAAACTGAATAAGAGCAGGAGAATACCGAACGGAATTGCAGAGAATAAAGATCCAAAAACCGAATGCAATTGTAAATTGTATGAAACAATATTGAAAACCCTAATTATTTGATATTCTAAAACCTAGGTAAAACTGAATAAAAACTCGATGCCTCCAGCTTAATGTCAGGTTACGTTATATATGAATATAACGTAACATTATTCGCAAAACCTAATACACATTGGGCTTCCTTATTCTCGATATTTTAATTCACGTCTGAATTAGCGGTGTGGTCGATCGACCAAGGTGACCGGTCGATCGACTGGGCTGCAATGTACATTAGCTCCTGTGACTCGTGCTCTGGTCGATCGACCATAGAGGTCAGTCGATCGACTGCTTTAGCTGATAGTCCGCTTCTAATTCTTCATAAAGTTGTCTTTCAGGCTTCGAAACGCGCAACAAGTTCATTTCTCGAGTCTCTACTTCATGTCAAATGCAATGCAAGGTACTGAGGGACGGATTTAGCTCAATATCTACTCATTTCCGCGTAAATCTGCAATATTACATAAAAATACGAAAGTAGACGAAATGGGGCAAATAGTAGCATAAACTACACAAATGTGCTCTAAAATGCGTGTAAAATGGGGTATAAAACATCATATTTAGGACACGCATCACCGCCCCCTAGACCGGGTCTTCATACAACAACAACATCGATAATAGTTAATCAACGGATTAACAATAACAATTCTTATCAATAATCATCCAACAACTAATATTCAATTCCAATAATCATTCAAATATTAAATATCACTAAAGCACATTCAAGTTGAGTAGATAACCTGCCTCAACAGCTATAATCCAATAATGCAGTCCAAGAATAATAATCAAAAGTACTCCAGTTCAAATCCGTCACCTAAATACAATATTTTTTTTTTGGTGACGAGGGGGTTGAATCCCCCCGGGCCCATGCATTCCCGCACCACCACATGGACCATGTAAGCCACCCCTTAGGGGGCTGCAGTGGCCAAGTAATCATCACCCCAGCTGGTAGTCGAACCCAAGACCTCTCAACTCCTGAATTTATGCAAGCTTTAAGGTTTAACCCGACTATCACTGGACTAACACCACTTGGTTATATACAATATTATAATTTAATTAATAATAATCAAAAGTACTCCAATTATAATTGATTTACGTTAATTATATTCCCATATAATTTATAGTGCAAAACCTGTTTTAAATAATCAAGCCTAATCACCCATTCAAACCCGTTAACAACCAACCCACATTACCCACACAAACAAGCACGGTTAAAACCGTGTTAAACACGGTTAAAACCGTGTTTAACTACCACCCTTAACCCGCCATTACCGACACCACCAAGCCACCACTAACGCCGCTCAACCTAGCTGCTGCTAGCCTGCCACCTGACATACCCAAGCAGCCCCTAACCACCAACCATACCAACCCCAACAACCCATAACTACACGCCCTAACACCTTTCTAGCCGACACCAACCAACAACACCAACCAACACTCACAACCTTTAAACCACCACCACCCATAACCAGTGACCACCACCGTGGTCTCCCCTAACCCACGGTGGTCCCACCAGTTGTCGTCAACCCCCAGGTCAATCCACGGCCAAGGTATAACAACCCACAAATCGGTTTTAACACAAACACCACAATATACCCAATTTCGACAACCACCACACTAACCACCCCTTGCAACCACCCCGTCACCACCCTTAGGGTCGTCAACCCCAACGAGTCCAACAACCAAGTCCCAAGTCAAGTCGAGTCAAAACAAGGGTTATAAGCCCGTCTTAAACCTCTTGGCAACCCCCTTTTTAGACGCCCCAAACGCCACCCACGGTGGTCAATGACGGTCATGATTGGTCCCACTAACGTCATGGTGGTCCACAACAGCTACTAAGGTCATCGGAGCAGTCCACGGTGGTTTATAAGGTGTTAAAACGATATTTTAATTGAATAGCGCGAGAAAATTAATTATAAGACGGTCTTACCTTGAGACGATAAACTTTATGAATTTCCTCTACTTTTCTCCCTTTAGATCTTTCTCCCTTGCCTTTAGTAAATTATTTGTGTTTTTATGATTGTATATGATTATGAGGTAGGTAAGATTAACTTATATAGTTGTAGGAAGGAAAGAGGGAGAAAACTTCCTAATTTCCAATTCCCCTATTATTACTATTTACTATTATTATTTTTATGTATTATTAGTAGTATTGTACAATTATACTTCCGTCATACAACCCCATATTACACGAGTCACACGTGCCACACGTGAGCTCCAACAATTCCCGAATCAACATTATTTAATTATTTTATTTCCGTCTTACCACTTAATTATCCAATTTATATAATTATTAAATACCTTTTAAAACACATTTTAATATAATTCTACCATCTTAAATACGGGGAATTACAATCTTCCCTCCTTAAAAAGAACTTCATCCTCGAAGTTCACCCAAAACATCCAATTAGCCGAACTAATAACTCAAATTAATTCAAATTAAATTCAATTCCTTATGAGGTACTTTTGTTATCAAATTATCATAAAAATGTCATAAAATACGAAATGTTACATCCTATCGACCTAAAAAAAGGGGTTACGTCCCCGTAACCAACTTACTTAAACAAAAAGACTAGGATACTTGTCTTGCATTGCAGCTTCAGCTTCCCATATAGCTTCTTTCACCTTATGATTAGACCATAAAACTTTCACCAATGCTATCTCACCATTACGAGTCTTTCTCACCTTTCTATCCAAGATTTTCTTAGGCTCCTCAATATAAGACAACTGCTCATCAATCTCAATATGCTCAGGCTCTAGTACATGAGTAGGATCACTCACATACTTCCTCAACTATGAAACATGAAACACATTATGGACCCTATCCAAAGCTGGAGGTAGTGCTAAACGGTAAGCTACCTCTCCAACTCTGTCTAAGATCTCATATGGCCCAATATAATTTTGACTCAGCTTCCCTTTCTTCCCAAATCTCATCACTCCTCTCATTGGAAACACTTCCGACAACACTTTATCTCTTACAGCAAATTCTATATCACTTCTCTTCAAATCTGCATAGCTTTTCTGTCTATCATGCACCGCACGCATCTTCTGACGAATAATGTGCACTTGATCCACCATTTCCTGTATAATTTTAGGACCTAACATAACCGCATCTGGTCTGTCATCCCAACACATTGGACTCCTGGACTTCCTCCCATATAATGCCTCAAAAGGTGTCATGCCAATACTAGCATGGTAACTGTTATTATAAGAAAACTCAATCTAATCCAACCTCTTCTCCCATGATCCACCAAACCCCAGCACCCAAGCTCTCAGCATATCCTCCAACGTTTGAATTGTGTCTCTTCGTCTGCCCGCCTGTAGCTGGATAAAATGCTGTGCTCATCTTCAACTGAGTCCCCATCAAAGATTGCAATTCCTGCCAGAACTTAGATATAAGCCTTGAATCACGATCAGAAATAATATCCTTAGGCACACCATGAAGCTTCACCACATTCTTGACATAAGCTTTAGCCAACTCAGCTTTACTCCAAGTATCTTTCATAGGAATGAAGTGAGCTGACTTAGTTAATCGATCCACAATAACCCATATCATGTTATTCCCCTTCTGAGTCCTAGGCAACCCCACAATGAAATCCATCTAAATGCTCTCCCACTTACACTCAGGTACATCCAAGGATTGAACTTTATCTTGTGGTCTCTTATGCTCTCCCTTTACTCTTTGACAAACCAAACACTTTGCAACGAACTTGGCAACCTCTTTCTTTGTCTTAGGCCACCAGAAAGTCTTCTTCAAATCTTTATACAATTTATCTCCTCCAGGATGAACAGAATATGGAGTAGAATGAGCTTCAGTAAAAATATTTCTTTTTAATTCTTCATCATCAGGTACACATCATCTCCCATCAAATCTCAAACTACAATCATTGGCCACAGGGAACCGTTTCCCCACATCATTCCCCACGACATCACTCATGGTTTCCCGCCACCTTATCATACACACATCTCCCGCTTGTTTCTACCTGATCTCAGCATACAACTCCGGCTTAATGGTCAAATCTCTTATTGTATCTCCCTTCTTAATCATAGAAATGCCCATCTTCTCCACCTCCTCATGCAATATCACCCTAGACATAGCAGTACACAAAGCATGGACAAATTTTCTACTTAGTGCATTTTCCACCACATTAGCCTTTCCTTCATG
Source organism: Silene latifolia (assembly GCF_048544455.1). Lineage (NCBI taxonomy): Eukaryota > Viridiplantae > Streptophyta > Magnoliopsida > Caryophyllales > Caryophyllaceae > Silene > Silene latifolia. Next base: position 201,764,414 of record NC_133538.1, on the reverse strand, counting down.
ATAAATTATCTCCATGTCATAATCTTCGATCAACTATATCGACCTCCTCTGTCTCATGTTTAGCTCCATCTGAGTATAAATGTAATTTAAGCTCTTGTGATCAGAAAATATCTAAAAGTAGCTCCATAAAGGTAATGGCACCACAATTTCAAGGTAAATACCATTGCTCCCAATTCCAGATCATGAGTTGGATAATTTGCTTCATACTGTTTCAGCTGTCTCGAGGCATAAGTTATCACTTTCCCGTTCTGCATAAGCACACATCCCAATCCATTCTTCGAAGCATTTGTTTAAACTTTAAAATTCTCACTCTCTTCAGGTAAGGCTAGAATAGGAGCTGTAGTCAGGCGCTCCTTCAAGGTTAGGAATGCCGTCTCACAACTCTCATCCCACTGGAACTTATTCTCCTTCTACATCAAAGTAGTCAAAGGCTTAGCTATTTTTGAGAAGTCTTTTACAAACCTCCTATAATAGCCAGTCAGCCCCAGAAAGCTTCTAATATCACCCACATTTTTCGGTCTTTCCCACTTGGACACCGCCTCAATCTTGCTTGGATCCACCGACACTCCCTCTTTAGACACAACATGGCCCAGAAAGGCAACTTTCTCCAACCAAAATTCAAATTTACTCACCTTAAAGGTTATTCTCCCTCAAGGTCTGTAATACAATCCTCAAATGCTTCTCATGCTCTTCTTTATCCTTAGAATACACCAGGATATCATCGATAAAGATAACTACAAACTGATCCAAATAGGGACTAAACACGCGATTCATTAAGTCCATCAAGACTGCCAGTGCATTAGTTAACCCAAATGGCATAACAACAAACTCGTAGTGTCTGTATCTAGTTCTGAATGCAGTCTTTGGAATATCTTCATCTTTAATTCTCAACTGATGGTATCCCGACCTGAAATCAATCTTAGAAAATATCCCAGCCCCACTCAACTGGTCAAATAAATCATCAATTTGAGGTAAAGGGTACCAATTCTTTTTGGTCATATTATTTAACTCCCTGTAATCAATGCTGATAAGGCTAAAGTCGTATCACCTAATCAAAATAAATCTATCTCAGTATTAACAAAATAGCTAGTGGTAAGACAGGTATCGAATCCACAGGGAGGCGATAATATTCAGTTTGCTAATATTTAAAGTGTCTTAAAGGTAACAATTTTATGGGGGTTTTGTTTGTTTATTTTCTATCAACTAATAGCAAGTAAATTAAAAGATGTGTAACAATAATATTAAGGAGTCTAGGATTTCGGTTCATTAGGTCAATTATATGGGGTTTATCTTAATCAATTGTTAGGTCAATCAAACTATCTAAGGTCACAAGATCGATTAATTCTATTATGTTCTTTAGATTAAGTCTAACATGCAATCGCTAATACACAATCTATCTGATTATCGCAGCCTATATTAACTAACCTTGTCGGTGAAAGCATTAATTCGCTACACTAATTATAGACTCAGGCCTTTAAATCATATAATTAGAAGAAGAACAATAATCAAACGATAGTTTAAACGATATTACTAACAATCAATTAATAATCCCCTTTCCAATCAACCTAGATCTCCTTCATCCTAGATGAATGATTTAGCTACTCATAGTGAATTGATTAACAACAATAAAGATGGATGTATACATAATTGAAGACATGAAATAACAATAATGAATTAAAAGCATAAACCTTGAATAATAAAATATGTAGAACGATTAATATCTTAATAATTAATGAGGAAAGATTAGAGATCCAAAGTATGAAAGCTTAGCATATTTCAGCCGTACGAAAAGTAATAATAGCGTAAAAACATAAACCCTAAGAGTTTAGAATATATATTACAAACAAGACGTGTTTTAGGAAAATACGGAAATAAACTCATCAGAGAGGTTCCTCGATCGAGCCTCAACCTACTCGATCGAGGACCGGTTGCTCGATTGAGCCCTCCATTACTCGATCGAGGAAGTAGGTCTTCAACTTGATTTCGTCTTAAAGTTTTTCTCTTATCTTTAAGTCTCCTCGTTTCTCGTGCCATGCCTCGTGTATTTCGCTATGCCATAACCGCAATGCTAATCTTTACTTGATTCACCTCATAATACGTCATTTCTGCATTCAAACATAAAGTAGCGGCAATATCGACATTTCACTAATAAAGACATATAAATGATATAATAGGCACAGAAACGGTATCAAAACAACATGAAAGGAGTTATAAAAGTGTATACAAAAGTGATACATCAAATTCCCCCAAATCAAACCTTTGCTTGTCCCTAAGCAAAGCAATCACACCATACAAAAGACAAACCTACAAATGGTGAATGAATAACTCAGAGCAAATGTCAAAGCACATACAAATCCCAAGCTATCCATATCTATAACAAAGTAGTGACCAAAAATTGTGCCAATAAAACAAATTCAAAGGCACGGGTAATAGAATAACACAACTCAACTCAAGATGTGACATGATACCGAGACTCAGCCAAATACTTTTCAATCTTGTAAGACAAATTAGTTGGATTCTCATGGTTTCACTCATGCACTCATCAGGGGTGTGATATGTTGGAAAATGTGTCCTCAACAATAGTGCGATCACATGATTTAATATCATAATTAAATCTCATATTAAGAATACGTGAGGGATGATTTATTTTATAATCAACTGATCGTCATTAATAGGTAATGATTGCCTGACTAGAGTTTGACATTACTGTCGTATGACGGTGGTAGTCAGTTGATCCCTTAAGGTCATACCTAAAGGACAACTCCCTTAATAGATAAATTGATTAATTGTATGACGATACAAGGTGATCAATTCCTTAAAATTGAACAATTCATTTGTGAGAGAGAATATTGATATCTTATTGTAATGGGATTAAATAAGATTTATTTTAGTAATTGAAATACTTTATTACTAAAATTTTTCATTGTTTGAGAAATAATTGAGATAAGAATGAATGGTTAATTATAATTACAAGATGTTGTGTATTATAATTATATGACCCATTTTATTTGTGTGATCAAGTATCACTAGTCAATTTGTTGTATGTAATTTAATTAATTTATAAAATGATATTTATGTGATAAATATGCATTAAATTAATTAATAACATGTAACATACTAAATGTGACATATTGTGTGACAAATGACAAATTGACAAAATAAAATGGTAGTCCATTTTAAGTGTGTTGGACCGAAATGGAGGGTGTATTAGTGGGTTGTGATTATTTTATTTTATGTGATGAAATAATAAATAATTGAACCTATGCATACTAGCCTTACACACCTAAATTGTTGGTAAGAGTAAAAGGAAAATGAGATTCTAATTCTTGGCACTACTTCCTTGCCCTCCACCGATTTTCCTCTTCTCTTTTTAGAGAATTTTGTTCTCTTATCACACTTACACATTCACTCATTCATTCACTTCCTCTACATGCAAAACCTCTCATATTCTCTCAATCTCTTTAAAACAAGTTTTTTAGATACACAAGCATTTGTTCATCCATTCTAATGTCAAATAAAGATTACTAGTGTAGTAATAGTAATAATATTAGAGTTAATTTAAGGATACTAGTTCACTAATCTAGTTAATTAGTATACTAGTTTAAGGGATAAGTCTTGGGTGCAATCTAAGGAGGATCTCTACTTTGGGATTTTGGAGGATCATCCAACACATTAAGCTCAAGAACAAGTGAAGGAAGGTGACCTTACTTGTGCCCCATATTTCGAACCATCTCACAATGTAAGGAACATTGTTTTTCTCATAAATCTTTTATTTAGTTATGCATGCACCAGATCTAAAGAACATATAATTAAGAAGTTAATTAGTTCACTATTAGAGGAGTCCAATAAAAGGTAAATAAATCCAACAAGTGGTATCACAGCATAAGGATGTTGCATGCATAATCAGTTATTGTTTTTCCGAGTTAAAATGTTAACATATAAAACTAAAAATTTGAGTTTTATGAAGATAAAGGCACGAAAATATTGCATGTTATATATTCTGGTCCTAAAATGTTTTTAGGTCATTTTTATGGTTTATGGAAATTTATTGCTCATTTTAATGATTTTTAGTGATTTTATGACATTTTTATGAGTAAAATGAACTTTTATTCACTAAAATAAGTAAACTTTCACTACTGGCTGTGGTATTTTAGTATGACCTCACATGAATATTTTATGTATTGCATGTAAAATATCATATTAATGTGATTAATGTTCATGATTTATGAATTTTTAGTGTAAAAATGGCATAAATGGAGGTTAAAATGACTAAAAATAGTTAAACTTACTCTATGACCTTGAAAATTTTATATGACCTCACATGAATATTTTAAAAGTTGTGTGTAAAATCTTGTATTAATTGGATTAATATTGCATGATTTATGATTTTTATGAGATAAAAATGGATTAAAAGAAGTAAAATGGTTAAAAATAGTTAAATTTCGAATTAGGCCATAAGATTTTAATATGTTGTCACATGCATGATTTAAAGAGTGTATGTATATTTTTAGATGAAATGATCTCATTTAGCATGATTTATGAATTTTTAGAGTAAAAATGGCATAAATAGTGACTATTTTAGCATAAATAGCTAAAACGAATTGCATGGCATGAGAAAATTATTTTAAGGTGTATAAATATCCCACTTATCAGATATAAGCTTGTAAAATTAATTGTATTGATTTTTGGATACTTTAGATGTTTTATGAAATAAAACTGATAAAATGCAACTATATTTTCTCAAAATTAATTCGGAAATTTTAACCATGATTTTTGACATTATAAGTGTCATGGAATTATTCCATAATGTTCAAAAATTTAAAATTCAAATTTTGAAATTATTGTAATTTAATTTGGATTTATTTTATAAATATTATGATTTTAAGGTAAAAAATGAGCATAAAAATTAAATCAAGTTGAATTATTGTCAAAAATTGAGTGATGACTAATTTATGATTTTAAGAAGTTATTATCACGTATTTCCATAAAACCGAGATATATATATGATATAAGTTAAATAGGGCGATTTGGCACATAATTTGGCCTGATAGGTACATATTATAATGCTGCATATTTCAATTGTTGAATGTCTTTTATTTATATAATTTTGAATTATGTAATTTTATCTTAGTATGGCCTAAGTTTTAATCGATATTACCTGTAATGAAAGGGAATATTGATTCGGTTGTAATTTAATGTGATCTCGTATCACTTTTATTTTTACTAGTTTTTCCATTTTACAAATGTATAATAGGAATAACTTTGTATTTTTATTATTATTTGTAATTATGGAGTATCTTCAAAGACGGTGCCATTCGGAAAAGTGATCCGACGAAGACGGTGTTCTTGGGAATCGTGCCACTTGAAGATTCAAGGGACCAAAGGAGTTGTTTTCCGAATATTTAATAGATTATTTGATTTTCTATTTTTATGAAGGCCATACTAGGAATTTTTTTTATTGCTTTACATTTATTTTAATATGTTACATGCATTGCCAAATCGCCTTAACAACAACATGCATTTCATATCGAGTCATCGACCGTGTCCATTATAATTATCGTAGTTCACCGCTTTAGTTCACTTAAAACGTGATAAATAATAAATTGACAAGACCTCTCACTTATAATAATTGAGAATTAGCCTTACCAAATAGTAGAAACCATGAATCCCAATTTCATAAGTGTAACACCCGCCATTTTTGTAATCTATTTTCGTAACCGTATTTTATTTACGATTACGATTTGATTTGTATGACTCGGAATTTATCTGTGAGCCATTTCTTTTCTTCCTTTGAATTCTTAAGTTCTCTTATGTCTCGAATATTTCCTTGTTTTCGAGAATTATTGTTATTTCTAACTATTTCAGCTTCGCCTTATTTATTCATTTTATTCGTATTCTAATTCTACTCCGAGTTAATTTGTTGGAATTCGGAATTTGTTCTTTTGAACTCCTTTATTCTCTTTAATTTCTAATCTCATATATTTTATCTTTATTAATGAGATTTAATTTTATTCCTTAATCTATGGTTTTGATTTGATATTTTAATTAATTACTTTTTAAGTCGATTTTTAGTCCAATTTCATTTACGGACCGACTTCTATTTAAATGGTGATTTTATTCTCCATTTTCGAAATTGCCCTTGGTCTTTTGGTGCGTGTGATCTATACATTTTGTCACACTTTTCTTTCTTATTTATTTGCTAACCATCTTATCTTTTGTAACCACTTTGACCTATTCCTATTAGCATCTTATGTTAGTGTTTTAGAAGACTCAAGTCTCCTTATTTCTTTCTCACTTGAACCGTGAAGACTGAAGAGGAGCTATTCATAACTTCTCTTTTACAAAAAATAATAAGAGCAACCTCATCGCTTCCGCCGTTCTTCGGCAAAAATAAAATTTACGTACGTGCTTACCTTCTTGCTTCTTTATTTCCGTTTTACAAATTAATCTACGTACGCGCTTGCCTTCTTGCTTCTTTATTTCGATCGACCTTTCCTCATCATCCGTTCATCCTTTTCTAAGGGTTTGTAGAGGAGATATTAAATGCTAGCATATGTGGATTCGGATTCGTAACAAGGTAACTACGACGTTACTCGGTATTGCATTGATTAATTGTTGTAGTTGTATGTATTATTGCTTTTTTTGTGGTTTTATAAAGATTTATTGATACATATGATTTTCGAAACCTTTACTTTCTGATCTCTTGATATCCATAATCTATTTTGACTATGTATAAATTTTATTTTGTCAATAGGAATTTATTTTGGTTGATTTACAAGTTTTATGATCAAATCGATGGTTTTGATATTAGGGTTTTAATAATTCGTTTTTATAATTTAAACTGATGTAAATTTTTTTTTCTGGAATTAATAGTTGATTTTAAGATACCATGAATTTTCGTGGTAATTATTTTGGAGTTTTAATATTTATTTCGTAATTTAAAGTATTGACGCAGTTTCTACGATTATAGCGATTTGTTCAGTTTTAATTATGTTAAAAATATTAAATAAAATTGTAAATTTACAATATTTTAGTATATGGCAGAGACATGGAGCATTAGGTTGTGTATAAATTTGTAGGTCTTCAATCATTATTTTCGATTTATGGTGTATTTTACAAGTTTGATGAAAACCGTTGTTAAATCAGTCAAATATGTTCGTCTGTTTGTAAAAATCATATCACCTGTTTATATTTCGAATTTGCAAAAGTGTAAAGAATAAACTCCTGTTATTTTAAAGTGTAGAGGCTGTATAAAAATTTTCATAAGATTTAAACTTACAGTTTGGTCAGAATAAATTATTTGTGAACAGCTCGTCTGTAAAACGCGTTTCTGACTTTTCTCAAAGATTCATTTTTAAAAGATATTTTGCTTTTGATACAGTAGCTAATCTTTTTCTCAATGAAGATTTATCATGTTTAGTTATGTTTAAAATTATGCCTTGCCTTAAAATGTTTTCTAAAAGTGGATTTATGAACTGAAACATTATGGGTGACGTTTTCTGACAGTTTTTAGAAATGAATTTTTAGACCCCTGATACTTTCCTAATTTAAAGTTTGTTAAAAAATGAAAGTTGTAGCCAAAAGCTACAGGAAACCATGAAAATTGGCCTTGCGTCATTTCGATTTTTCTATAATTAATTATGAATTTTACAATACTGCTGTTCAGTTTTATAAACTAATGTAGAACTCCGTCTCATTAAAGCCTAAGTAATAAGTCTTTACTAAAGTACCTTAAGTCAAAGGATGGTCTTTAAAGTTTAATTTCAGTAACTTAATTTATTTAAAGTCCTTAAATAAATTTTATACTTTTGGATTTAAGTTTAAGTTTCCTAATTCGAAGAAAATAAAAGTGTAGTTCACTTACGAACCATTTGAATAATATACTATATCACTTGGAATACTTTTAAGTTTGGAATAATGAAAGTAAAGGCAAAGAATAATAAACTAAGGCATACGGGTTCTTATACGGCTATAAGATTGGGTATCCTGCGGGCGGCATGCAGTTGTCGTAGAGTCATGTACATGTACTTAGACTAGGACTTCGCACTGCGTGGTAAGACGTGTCCTATTATAGCTTGTTGTCTAGTGAGCGAACTTGGAGTTGGTCACCTTTGCGTGACACTGAGTTCCCGAAACTAGTGTAAGATGCTGCGGTGTCAAGGAGTATAGCTAAAGTGAATATCTAGCCTGAACTATATTATTTCCATTCTATCATTTGAATATTTTGCTTTTAAGCATGCAAAGACGTTGGTTAACGTGATTTGGTAATCATATTTTGTTACTTATGTTTTATAACATTTTAATTTACTTTGATATATTATTTGCATCTGTAACATTTATATCATGTGATATGGCTGGGAGAACGTCGAGTTACTCCCCACTGATTGTGGCTGTTATGTTTATAACATGACAGGTATTAGCTTTGCTGGGGATTTCTGTGTGAGCTAGCGAGTAGTTTGCAGATCCTACTCTTTTTTCTGCTTTCTTTTATGGTTTTTAGTTTTAACACTTTTGAGGGATTTTATTTTCGCCCTTTTTATAAAAGTGGCATTTGTTTAGACTTAACCATTTAATTTTATCCTTGAGAATTTTATACATTCTCAATTTATAACAGTTAGAACTTTTATCTTTGTGTATTTAATCCCATTCGACAGTGTTTCCGCCACTGTTTTGCACTAGATTTTATAGGGGATTACAGTTGGTATCAGAGCATCACTGCTCCCGACGCTCACACATTGATCTTTAGGAAAATGCCTAATAAATGATTTGACTAAATAAATGATTTAGTGAGAGATGGGTAGAAACCATAAGGACTTGAATGTTAGTTTATGTGTTCCTGCAAAATCAATGACTAGCATTGAATCTATGTTTTGTTTTTATTTCCTCCGACGAAGAAGATGAAGGAAGGTGGACATGGACGTGGTGTTTTCCCGGACCAGAACGCGATCATGATGGTGATATTGAACTCGCTCCACAACCTAGCTGAACGCCTGAACGCGTGGAGAACTTGATGCCACAAGGAAGGGACAATGGTAGTTTTATCTCGTATTCGATCCCCGCTCAAGCTATAGACAAGTTGGCCAAGAGAGGACTCAAGTTCCATAATGGTGCAGTACACCCAGAGATGATTACACTGTGGATCCGTCAGATGGAGCGACCCAAGACTGGTGTGTTTGTTTTCTCTACCGGAAGATGGAGCGACCTAGTGAGCCCTCTTGCAACTCTAGAGCCTTAAAAAGTCCTTCTCTGATCTCAGACCTTGTTAGTCTATGATCATCGTTCTTCTTCCTTTACTTTTTTTCACCTTAGTCGCTTCCTATATCCTTGTTATAAATCTTCATCTCCTATTCTGATGAATAATCCTTCTTTGTGATTCCTCCACATTGGTATCTATTCTCTTGAGATTCATTGGTTAAACTGACTCTTTCTTGGAGAAATGTGATGGAAGTTAAGTAAGTTTGAGGTTTAGTAAAGTCTTGTTACTTATGGTTTGAGGATAGTGAGTTTTATCCTTAATGTTTATCTTGTAAGGACTGTTATTTCTTAAGGATTAACTTGAATGGTGAGTAGTGGATTATGGAGTTAGAATTTTGGCGTAGTTAATGGTTTAGATTATAGGTAATTTACATATTTTGGACTGGAGGTGATTAAGGTTTTATAATATCCATGTGTCATTTTTGGTTGATCTAGATTAATCTCCGTTTCTATTCTTATGGATTTAGATTGTTGAGTTCTGAGGTAAGGTTGTAACCTTGGAACTTTTGGTTGTGTGACTTATCTTTATTTGGGTTGTTTAGTGTTAACCTTGGAAATAAGGAGTGTCTTAGCTCAACTGCAGTTTGGATTGATTATATTGATTTGAAGAATTAAGAACCTGAAGTTGGGAATTATGCATACCTATCATATCTTAATGTCTTAACCTTAGTACTTTGGTATTTCTGAGGAATATTTTGGTATGAATTACCTTAAAGGAAATTGTTGTTTGATGACCTTATATGATCGAAATTGTTGCTTGGTTGAGTTCTTAACCCCCTAGTTGTTGAAGTGTTATGATGGGGAATTTAATGAACTTCTAAAAGACTTTGATAGACTTCTAAGAGAGCTTTATCTTTTTAGATTGTACTTGTGGATATTAGAGGCCTTGTTGCTTTTAGTGCAAAGGAATCATCAGAGCTTTGTTAGACGATGTTTTCTGTTTGGTGTTTCGAGGAGTCTTATGGATTTGATAACTTGAGAAATTTAGTTAGTCGGTTGGATGTTGAAGTACTTGATGTATTTTTACCATGATGTTTTGACAGGATGATCAGTTATGTAAGGATTTGAGATGGGAGTTGTGTTAATCGATAATCTTGGAGGATGTAGACTAGGAAGTTTGGCAACTCTGAGCTTGACAACTTAGTTGCCTAGTGTTAATAGCCTTGGTTTGTTTTCGATGGAAATAGAAAAAGCTTGGGTTCTATAGAGGAGTCATACCAAGAATCTTGAGATCTTTAACCTCTTCTGTAATCCTTGAGATAGCTTTGTATAGCTCTTGAATCTCTCATTCCCACTTCTTCACCTGAGCATCTGTTACTACCTTAACCTTGGCTTAAGTTTGAAAACTTTTACCTTTAGTCTTTTTCCTCGAATATTTCTGTTTTATACAAGGTCTGACTCCTATAAAGTTTTGATTATCTTTGAAATTTATGATTTTAAAGTGTAAACTTCCATTTTTGTTTTACTCTTGGTTAGTATCTAAATTTTGTCCTGTCTTGAAATGTTTTTAAAACTCGTTCGAAAGTATTTCGGAATTGTTTCGAAATTTTTTGTTTGGATGCTTCTAAAACTTTCAAAAGTTATGTTGTATTTACAAATTCGATTTGTACAAAGGTTTTAAGTAAAATTTGCACTCCTTCTTTTGAATCTCGAGATGTTTATCCCCTTTCATAATCCTTGAGAGAGTTATATATGACTCTTAAATCCTTCTCTCCCTTGCTTTAGTTTCAAAACTTTTGTCTTGATTTACCATTGACCTTTTTTCTCGGATATTTCCATTTTATACAAGAGTTTCGGCTTTTACAAAGTTTAGTTCTCGGATATTTAAATTTTGAGTTATGATTTAAAAACTTTAATTTCATATTTAATGTTACTCTGGATTAGTGTCTAAACTTGGTTTTGTTTCAAATATTTTAAAATTGGTTTGGAAATATACCGGTATTGTTTCAAATAAAGTTATTTAATGCATAAAAAAAAAACTTTCAAATGTTATGTTGCATATACAAATTTGATTTCTCGTTAACTTTTTTTTTGAGAAATTCCATTTACACAAAATATTTTGACTTTTATGAAAATATTTTGATTATCTTGGAAATTTTGAATTATGACTAGCTTCAAAGTTTTGAACTTCCCTTTCTCTTTTAGTTTTGGGTTATCATTTAAATTTGGTTTTGTTTCGAAATAACTTGAAATTCGTTTGAAAATACTTCCGAATTTTGGTTTTCAATACTTTGGTGCCTTTATAAACTTTCAAAGTGGTGTTGTATTTTCAAAATTTGATTTGTTCAAAGGTTTTAAGTAAAATTGGCACATTTACTTTTGAATTTCGACATTGGTGGATGCTAGGACTTGTCATTAAAGACGTCTAATGACCGGTTCAAGATTTGCGATGCATGGGTGTAAGATTTGATTTTTCCAATGTTGACTTACCCTTATCTTGGACGACAGAATCCTGGTTCGCGACAGTATTCCCTCGTTCCATGAGATGAGACAAGTGATTTTTAATAGTTCAATTTTGAAAACTGGTTTAAAAATTGTTTGACCTCAACGATGATTTTTTTTTCGAATTTAAGTGTTACCTGAGATGATTTAAAAAAAAAAAATATCTTGTTCTTTAAATTTTGTTTTCTACTTTTAAGTTTCGAGGACGAAACTTTTTCTTAGTGGGGGAGGTTGTAACACCCGCCATTTTTGTAATCTATTTTCGTAACCGTATTTTATTTACGATTACGATTTGATTTGTATGACTCGGAATTTATCTGTGAGCCATTTCTTTTCTTCCTTTGAATTCTTAAGTTCTCTTATGTCTCGAATATTTCCTTGTTTTCGAGAATTATTGTTATTTCTAACTATTTCAGCTTCGCCTTATTTATTCATTTTATTCGTATTCTAATTCTACTCCGAGTTAATTTGTTGGAATTCGGAATTTGTTCTTTTGAACTCCTTTATTCTCTTTAATTTCTAATCTCATATATTTTATCTTTATTAATGAGATTTAATTTTATTCCTTAATCTATGGTTTTGATTTGATATTTTAATTAATTACTTTTTAAGTCGATTTTTAGTCCAATTTCATTTACGGACCGACTTCTATTTAAATGGTGATTTTATTCTCCATTTTCGAAATTGCCCTTGGTCTTTTGGTGCGTGTGATCTATACATTTTGTCACACTTTTCTTTCTTATTTATTTGCTAACCATCTTATCTTTTGTAACCACTTTGACCTATTCCTATTAGCATCTTATGTTAGTGTTTTAGAAGACTCAAGTCTCCTTATTTCTTTCTCACTTGAACCGTGAAGACCAAGAGGAGCTATTCATAACTTCTCTTTTACAAAAAATAATAAGAGCAACCTATCGCTTCCGCCGTTCTTCTGCAAAAATAAAATTTACGTACGTGCTTACCTTCTTGCTTCTTTATTTCCGTTTTACAAATTAATCTACGTACGCGCTTGCCTTCTTGCTTCTTTATTTCGATCGACCTTTCCTCATCATCCGTTCATCCTTTTCTAAGGGTTTGTAGAGGAGATATTAAATGCTAGCATATGTGGATTCGGATTCGTAACAAGGTAACTACGACGTTACTCGGTATTGCATTGATTAATTGTTGTAGTTGTATGTATTATTGCTTTTTTTGTGGTTTTATAAAGATTTATTGATACATATGATTTTCCAAACCTTTACTTTCTGATCTCTTGATATCCATAATCTATTTTGACTATGTATAAATTTTATTTTGTCAATAGGAATTTATTTTGGTTGATTTACAAGTTTTATGATCAAATCGATGGTTTTGATATTAGGGTTTTAATAATTCGTTTTTATAATTTAAACTGATGTAAATTTTTTTTTCTGGAATTAATAGTTGATTTTAAGATACCATGAATTTTCGTGGTAATTATTTTGGAGTTTTAATATTTATTTCGTAATTTAAAGTATTGACGCAGTTTCTGCGATTATAGCGATTTGTTCAGTTTTAATTATGTTAAAAATATTAAATAAAATTGTAAATTTACAATATTTTAGTATATGGCAGAGACATGGAGCATTAGGTTGTGTATAAATTTGTAGGTCTTCAATCATTATTTTCGATTTATGGTGTATTTTACAAGTTTGATGGAAACCGTTGTTAAATCTGTCAAATATGTTCGTCTGTTTGTAAAAATCATATCACCTGTTTATATTTCGAATTTGCAAAAGTGTAAAGAATAAACTCCTGTTATTTTAAAGTGTAGAGGCTGTATAAAAATTTTCATAAGATTTAAACTTACAGTTTGGTCAGAATAAATTATTTGTGAACAGCTCGTCTGTAAAACGCGTTTCTGACTTTTCTCAAAGATTCATTTTTAAAAGATATTTTGCTTTTGATACAGTAGCTAATCTTTTTCTCAATGAAGATTTATCATGTTTAGTTATGTTTAAAATTATGCCTTGCCTTAAAATGTTTTCTAAAAGTGGATTTATGAACTGAAACATTATGGGTGACGTTTTCTGACAGTTTTTAGAAATGAATTTTTAGACCCCTGATACTTTCCTAATTTAAAGTTTGTTAAAAAATGAAAGTTGTAGCCAAAAGCTACAGGAAACCATGAAAATTGGCCTTGCGTCATTTCGATTTTTCTATAATTAATTATGAATTTTACAATACTGCTGTTCAGTTTTATAAACTAATGTAGAACTCCGTCTCATTAAAGCCTAAGTAATAAGTCTTTACTAAAGTACCTTAAGTCAAAGGATGGTCTTTAAAGTTTAATTTCAGTAACTTAATTTATTTAAAGTCCTTAAATAAATTTTATACTTTTGGATTTAAGTTTAAGTTTCCTAATTCGAAGAAAATAAAAGTGTAGTTCACTTACGAACCATTTGAATAATATACTATATCACTTGGAATACTTTTAAGTTTGGAATAATGAAAGTAAAGGCAAAGAATAATAAACTAAGGCATACGGGTTCTTATACGGCTATATGATTGGGTATCCTGCGGGCGATACAGATTGTCGTAGAGTCATGTACATGTACTTAGACTAGGACTTCGCACTGCGTGGTAAGACGTGTCCTATTATAGCTTGTTGTCTAGTGAGCGAACTTGGAGTTGGTCACCTTTGCGTGACACTGAGTTCCCGAAACTAGTGTAAGATGCTGCGGTGTCAAGGAGTATAGCTAAAGTGAATATCTAGCCTGAACTATATTATTTCCATTCTATCATTTGAATATTTTGCTTTTAAGCATGCAGCACGTTGGTTAACGTGATTTGGTAATCATATTTTGTTACTTATGTTTTATAACATTTTAATTTACTTTGATATATTATTTGCATCTCGTAACATTTATATCATGTGATATGGCCGGGAGAACGCTCGAGTTACTCCCCACCGATTGTGGTCGTTATGTTTATAACATGACGGTATTAGCTTTGTGGGATTTACGTGTGAGCTAGCGAGTAGTTTGCAGATCCTACTCTTTTTTCTGCTTTCTTTTATGGTTTTTAGTTTTAACACTTTTGAGGGATTTTATTTTCGCCCTTTTTATAAAAGTGGCATTTGTTTAGACTTAACCATTTAATTTTATCCTTGAGAATTTTATACCTTCTCAATTTATAACAGTTAGAACTTTTATCTTTGTGTATTTAATCCCATTCGACAGTGTTTCCGCCACTGTTTTGCACTAGATTTTATAGGGGATTACAATAAGGAAGTAGATTCGACTCACCGGGGTACTAAACTTGTTACGTTGGGTAAGTGGGTAATAAAATGTTATTACATCGAAATTTGGATTGAGCTCAACGGAAGTATTCGTGACCGTAGTCGCATGTGTTCCGGGCTAAAGATTAAAATTAGAGTAATTTTTATCGACCGAGAGTTCTAGAAGTAGAATCGATTAAGAGGTTAATCCACCGAGTTATATTAATAAGGGATGACTCGGCTCACCGTACCCATATTAATATGAATTTGGATCTCGGAATCATTTCTGATAGTTGGGTAGAGGTCACTATATAAATGCTATAACCTGTTTAAAATGGTTACAAGTATTGTCAAAACGATAGATGTTCATTAATTCCTTCACTTCCTATTTTGTAGTCAAAATCGTTTTATCAATCGCAATGGCAACTCCAATCACGTCCGTAACCAGTAGTTCCAACATGCTCACTAATGTGTCATGGCTCTGATCCTTCATGTATCGATGTAAGTTAAAAAAGAATGGATCCAATTTCGCCGATTGGGACGTGCAACTTCGCTTGGCCGCGGAGGGTGACGACAAGCTTCATTACCTTACCGAGGCATCTCCCACCGAACCTAATGCTAGGTCCACCGCCGCTGCTAGGCAAGCCTATGAGGTTTACCAAAAGGAGTCGGCCGTGATAAAAAATGTGTTGATCTTTGCAATGGAGGCCGAACTCCAAAGAAGTGCTATAAAGATTAGCACCGCTCATGAGATCTACATGAAACTTGTGAACATGTTTTCACGAGCTCCACGGATCATACAATATGAGGCGGCTTCCGCATTCTTTGATCTTAACATTAAGGAGGCCCAGAAAGTTAGCCCTCATGTGCTCAAGTTGATGGAGCATGTTGAGACCTGAAAATGCATAAGGTGGAGATTCCCGAGGAACTCGTGATTGATCGGATTCTTCATTCTATCAACAAAATCAAAGCATATGTTCAATTCCGGGTGAATTTTAATATGCAATATAAGAAGGTTTCCCTTGATGAGTTGCACAAAATGCTTGTGCAAGCCGAAAGGGATATGGGGCTAAGTGTTAGCTCTACCAAAGATGTGCTCAATGTCAATCATAAGAGTAAGGGAACTTTCAAGAAAAGTGGGAAAAAAAGGAAAGAAGCGAACTCCCAACATGAACAAAGCTAAAGCTTGTGAAGCTAGTTCCTCCAAGCCTAAGTACAGTGCCTCCTCCGGGGACAAGTGCCACTATTGTTGTGGTGTTGGGCATTAGAAGAGAAACTGTTCAAAATATCTTGGTGATATTAAGGCTGGAAAGGTTATTCCAGTAGGTATATGACTATCCCTATCTTTTATGTTTCAATCTCAACTTTGATATGTTGATACAAGTTGTGATGATTAATCTTTTTATTGTAATTAGGGCATCCTATCAAGGACAAGGGCAAAGAAAAGCAAGCTTGAAGGATCTTGAGGGAAGCTAGAAGTAGCCGCCCATGGAGCTAGATCTATGGAAGTTTGGCTTTATATTTCTTTGTCTTTATTTTCATGTTGAACCTTGAAATTTTAGAACTATTTTGATTTCCTTGTGTGACTTGGAAATTTGTTTGTATCCTTTAAACACGGGTTGTATTTTGGATATTGGTGACTTGGTTTGCAACCCAAGTCACTTGCTTTATCGTATCGTTTGTTCTAAAATTTCTCTTCATACACTACTTGCATAGAGAAACGTAATATTTTCGACTTAAATTGATCAAAGTAGATAATTATAATGATTAGATCATTATATGTCCATAAGCTATGAATTTGATTATGCCATTGTTACTAAAAGTAACAACTTACTTATGTAAGATCAATTATAAAGTTGTAATGAGCTATTGAACTCATAGAGTAGGGAATTTGCGATACAAAATGGACACATTATTCTAAATGGCTGGTCAACCAGGAGATACCTGAAATAGAGAGTCTATTAAATAGATGACATGGATAAGACTCGCATATCACATGAATCAAGCTGCCATGATAGGGATGGCCTTTTGAAAGCTAATGCATAGTCTAGATAAACTCCTAATACTCCACTACATATATGTTTGTAACTCACAAAGCTATCTCTCAAAAGATAGATGTATTTCTGAGAGATAGAGTGGGAGTAGATTAGATCGTCACAAACATGTCTTATAGTGTTACTTTGTGAAAGTAATAGAACTATAAGCGTAGGAGTAAAGTTGAACTATAATCTATAAAGATAGAGTAAGAGCATAGTTCAGTGGGAGTTTATCGCACATGTCTTATTGGTTAAAATATTACTTTGTGAAAGTGATAAGTATTATGACTTTGTTACATACGAGCCATAACATTACAATCCAAAAATTGTTACTCAAGAGTAGATTTACTTTAAGGCGAGGGTCTCCTTAAAAGTAAATAGAGCTTTAGAGTACTCAAATGCATAGATTGACATGAAGATGTTGATCAAGATAAATTATGTTAGGAATCGCCAAATTTCATTTTGATGAAGGATGGCAATTGATATTATAAATACGCTTTTCTAAAATGGAAATTTAGAGAAGGATGTGTTTGGAACACAAAACCTTAAGATAAAGATCTAAGAATCCTAACATCTTATGCGTAGCTTTCTTAAGTGATCCTAGAATGGTCTTAAGCAAGCATTAAAGGATTATACTTTTTCGTTCATGTGATAATAGTGAATGGTTTCATTCACATGATTGAAGAATCATGATTATACATGAAGTTAAGTGGGAGCTAAAATTATTTTTCCATGTCTTATATGTTGATGACATATTACTTATTGAGAATAATGTACCAATGCTCTCTTCTGTGAAAGAGTGATTGAAGACTTGGAAAAGGATGCAAAGTATTCTAGATTTTTGAATCTATGTGAGAGAATATTGGCATAGAGTTAAGAGTCTTATGAGGATAAAATCTTTCGTATCTGTTTAAACATCAACAAGGTTGAATAGGTTATTCATGTTGTTGGAAGTGGAATTACTATGATGGAGTCATAGTCATTCACTGAACCTATTAGGATGTTGATTATATGAAATTAATCTCTAATGTTTCCGCCATTAGAATGATCATGTATGCCAACAGACGCACATGCCATGATGTATCATATGCTAAGAGCATAATAAGTCAATAACAAGATAATTCCCATAAGATGGTCTTGTGAAAGCCTTAAAGAACAATTGAAGACTTGTTCATATGTTTGGATGATAAACTAAGTTAAGTGTTGAAGGGTTGCACAAACTTTAGTTTTCAAACTTAAAGGGATTTGTTGAAATCCTAGGATGTCTTATTGACTAAGGAGTAAGAGACTAAAAAAGTGTTGTAGTTTCGCGCATTGCAAATACTACAAAAGGAATCTAAGTAAATTGTGATAAAATGGTCAACGTAGGGATTAAGGGTGAATCCCTCTACAAATGACTTTATCACAAGTTATGTGATAACAGTGGGAGCAACTTTCAAGTTAAAGAGCCCAAATCTAGTAAGAAGACTAGACAAATACTTAGAGATAAATTCAAGTTATTAGAAATAACACTGAATTGAAGGAAATAGCACTTGACAAAGCTGGAATATATGGATATAGGTTATATCCACTTGCCAAGTTTTTATTGCATTTTAATTAGTGTTAATAATACACTAAAGATTATAGGATATGAAGTAGTGATAGTGTATTGACTATTCATATGTGATAATCGCATTTATCGTTTGAGTTTTATTAAACTCACCCGTTAACTGGTTGAATCCAAATGGGTTGTAGAGACAAGTTGAACCCCATTAAAGTGAACTGGATTGACATGGTATTCGCCCCTAGTTACTTATATGAGGTGACGTCTCGAAGTAACTAAGGTGTGATGCGATTGATGGCAAGTTCAAGTACCACAGAGTCATATGTGATGACTAGTCGATCACATAGGCAGACTGTATGGGACACTCTATCGGGCAGTGACCGCTTATAGAGTTCTGGTAATGCATAAAGCCTGGTCGTGGCAAGAGCTACTATAGTATTTTTATGAGTCAACTCTTTTGACTAGAGACTATTCGCCCAAGTTGGCACAAATTTCTGATTGGCTTTGATTTATACTCTACGACTGTTGTAAAGTAGGTCAAATGGGTATATTTTGGGTTATGATGAACTGTGGTTGAACGAAGGGAATAGTGCGATAGGAATTGTCCACCCCTTGTCAGGGTTGTTTGAAATCTCCAGGCCACTCGAGGAGTAGTGAATTGGAAATACATGGCCACGCTCGGAAGGTATCTATGGTAGATAATTCCGGTCAGACAGTTACTCTTTAGATTGAGGAAACCACTCAAGATATGATCAAATGCAATTACGACCTGCGAGACACCTTGTATTGAGTGGGAGATTGTAATAGGACAAGAGAATTGGTGACGCACACTTGTCTCGGACAAGTGGGAGATTGTTGGAAAATGTGTCCTCAACAATAGTGCGATCACATGATTTAATATCATAATTAAATCTCATATTAAGAATACGTGAGGGATGATTTATTATATAATCAATTGATCGTCATTAATCGGTAATGATTGTCTGACTAGAGTTTGACATTACTGTCGTATGACGATGTTGGTCAGTTGATCCCTTAAGGTCACACCTAAAGGACAACTCCCTTAATAGATAAATTAATTAATTGTATGACGATACAAAGTGATCAATTCCTTAAAATTGAACAATTCATTTGTGAGAGAGAATATTGATATCTTATTGTAATGGGATTAAATAAGATTTATTTTAGTAATTGAGATACTTTATTACTAAAATTGTTCATTGTTTGAGAAATAATTGAGATAAGAATGAATGGTTAATTATAATTACAAGATGTTGTGAATTATAATTATATGACCCATTTTATTTGTGTGATCAAGTATCACTAGTCAATTTGTTGTATGTAATTTAATTAATTTATAAAATGATATTTATGTGATAAATATGCATTAAATTAATTAATAACATGTAACATACTAAATGTGACATATTGTGTGACAAATGACAAATTGACAAAATAAAATGGTAGTCCATTTTAAGTGTGTTGGACCGAAATGAAGGGTGTATTAGTGGGTTGTGATTATTTTATTTTATGTGATGAGATAATAAATAATTGAACCTATTCATACTAGCCTTACACACCTAAATTGTTGGTAAGAGTAAAAGGAAAAGGAGATTCCAATTCTTGGCACTACTCCCTTGCCCTCCACCGGTTTTCCTCTTCTCTTTTTAGAGAATTTTGTTCTCTTATCACACTTACACATTCACTCATTCATTCACTTCCTCTACATGCAAAACCTCTCATATTCTCTCAATCTCTCTAAAACAAGTTTTTTAGATACACAAGCATTTGTTCATCCATTCTAATATCAAATAAAGATTACTAGTATAGTAATAGTAATAATATTAGAATTAATTTAAGGATACTAGTTCACTAATCTAGTTAATTAGTATACTAGTTTAAGGAATAAGTCTTGGGTGCAATCTAAGGAGGATCTCTACTTTGGGATTTTGGAGGATCATCCAACACATTAAGCTCAAGAACAAGTGAAGGTAGGTGACCTTACTTGTGCCCCATATTTCGAACCATCTTACAATGTAAGGGACATTGTTTTTCTCATAAATTTTTTATTTAGTTATGCATGCACTAGATCTAAAGAACATATAATTAAGAAGTTAATTAGTTCACTATTAGAGGAGTCTAATAAGAGGTAAATAAACCTAACAAGATATATCAAAGATAGAAAGAATTAAGACACTCACTCAACTTATTAAACATGCATGGAATCTAATGTGATAGAAGTTTCTCCAACTAGTACGCATTCACAATAAAGACTAAGTACATGTATCAAGGACAATAGGGTGGCAAATGGGCAAGGTTATAGAAGTGAGTTGTGCTAAAGCACGTATGGATATGTGAGGCTAAGACGGTAGTCGCAGCGCTAAACCAATAACCAATTCTAATAATAATAATAATAATCATAATCATCCCAACTAGAGAAATCATCTGAACTTTGACAACATATGAGAGAATATAAAAGACTCTCCAAAAGTGTATTAGACTCTAGTATATACCACTTATGATCTCCTAACAAAACCGAATGAAGCAATTTTTTTCTTTTTCTTTTCTCTTTTTTTTTGTCGGATTTTCGTTTTTTTTTTCTTCATAATTTTCTTTTTTTTTTTCAACATAGGAGATCAACACAATTTCTAACAAAAGTAAAGCTACTACCCACATGACATAAAAGTCCCAATCCGAACCAAAGTAGCTAAAATAACATGAGACTCAAGCAACTGGGACTATGCCGAAAAGATAGGCAAGTTCTAGATTGTAGCTATGAAATAGGATATGAAATGGCTACAAGGTTCAAACGGGCTAACAAAACAAGGTAAAGTATGGCTTATTTGAACGGTAAGAACCGCCTTTCCTCATGTACTTAATCATATGAACGCGCAAAAAGTTAAGAAACTAATGTCACACTTATACAGTTTGATATTACACATTCCACAAGGAGACCACACCCTTTAGCCTAAATAACAATGAGACCAGTTTATTAATGTTCCTGACCTAGGAAGCTATATAGACCTCAGAAATTTAAGTGGTTTACGAACATAATATTGTCAAATTTACTTGGCATAAGGCATATTGTGACGGTCAAGACTTGAATTATGAGCTTTGTTTTCAGAAATAACTAGCCAAAACAATGTACATGGATAACTATATTGGGATTCAAATGCAAAGACAAAGCAAATTATCATCATTGCTAGACAATTCACCAAGACTCGACCTAAAATAAGGAAAAACAAGTTTTTGTATTTTATAAATTTTTCAATTTTTATGGATTTTTTTAAACACACAACATAAATAAAACACACAACTGAAAGTAAATCACACAACAGAAATAAATACTCTCCCCCAAACCTAAATGTCACAGTGTCCTCATTGTGACGCCTACAGCATAACAATCACACAAAAATCCAGCAACCTAAAGGACACTAATAAGAAAGGGAAAAGGGAAATAAGAAATACAACAAAATAAATACAAAGAAAGATAGTACCAGCTGTGTAGCAAAAGCTCCCACAAACCAGCTGGAAAGTGAGGGATGTAGTGACCAGTTGTCACTACTGCGCTCCTCCTCCATCATCATCAACATTGCCACCATGGATGGCCTCATCAAACCCATCAATCTCCGCGAACAAGGTCTCCAACTCAGGATCAAGAACACGGCCACCACGATCTCTAGCACGGCCGCCTCGTCGACCGCGACCACTAGCAATTAAAAAGAGTAGCAATTGAGTAATTAGGTCTAAAGTGTAAAGAAGGAATGAGAGAAAAGGGAAGTAGAGGAAGTTTTCAGATCCAGAAATTAAAGGTAAATGAAGTGATAGTTTGTTCTACTGCCGTCATCCTATTTATTCTAAAGATAGGAAATAAAATATCTTTGCGTAAAATACTCCCTATGGCTGAACCTACTCGATCGAGCAGAATAAAACCACTCAATCAAGGGAAATCCAGACCAAACATCTCGATCGAGGAACCAGAAAACACCCCATCTCGATCGAGTACAGGAACAACTCGATCGAGGATCTTCAGCAGCATAAAGCATTTGATCGACCAGTTTCAGCAGCCAACTTGGTCGATCGAGCTGTATTAGCACGGATAAATTCTTGAACACCTTCCGAAGCCACTTCACGCATCTCTAAGTGACAGATTCCAAGCTCCAATTCTTCTTTCTCCAAAATGCGTGCGATTGGGACAGGTTCAGGCTCAATTTCGCTCATTTCCAGTTCATGCCTGCAATTAATACAGGACAAACCAAAGTAGACTATTCGGGGGCAATTGTAGCTAATCACTACATAAATAACACAGAAATGCGAGTAAATATAGGGTAAAAACCATATATAAAATACACGCATCAAATCTCCCCAAACCAAACCTTTGCTTGTCCCCAAGCAAACTATAAATGCAACTAAAGACAACTAATGGAACGAGACCAACTTATCAGCTACAAATTGTCCACCCAAGCCAATTTAATGCAACAACTAATGGCAAGAGCAAACGAGTTAAATAAATGCTTTAAACTATTGAACCGTCGACCTTGCAAGATTCATATATATCGGACTCTCACGGGTCACTCATCACACAAATTAAGCACAAGGTGAGTATAAAAGTATGAGATAGAAAGAAGTAGAGACACTCACCTAACTCGACCTATAAGAATATACATGCAGCTAACATGACACCGATTTCTACCGACCGCACATATGCATTCCAACCAATCAGGACCAAGACACACGCCAAGGACTTACATATAATGCGAGGTGAGGCAATTGGGTAAGAAGGGGCAAAACAAATTTGGATAAGTGGAGGTAAGGCTAAGCTAGTACAACTATAACCAAATAATCAACGCATTCCGCTTCGCTACTTAATACAAAACGTAGAACTGTGCCATTGTGGTAAAACATCACTCACATCAACAAAGGACTCCCCATAAAAATGTAATGATAAGTATGGGATTATTATTCAACGATATTTTTATAAGTTTTTTTCCTTCGTCATTTTTCTTTCTTTCATATTTCTTTTTCAAACTTATTCATTCCATTTTTCCAATTCACTTCTTCAATTCATACCACCAACTTCAGGTCTTTCAAAGCGAGCCAAATAGACATGGATAACAGCATACCCGCAAAAACCAATGAATTAGCTTGACAGGGCAGGCTAAGTTTGGATGTAGTTAAGTGGGTCAAAAGGCAAATTTGGCGAGTGTGAAGTTAATGGGTAGTAATGAAAGAAGGGTTGTAAGTTACCTCGCCACGTGTGTCACCACCGCAAACCGAATGCATAGAGGTACCAAGAAAAGGGCGTCATGCACGTGCAAAATGATGTTACATGTCTTATAGAGAGTACTACTCACATCCTATATGCAACTGGTCATGAATGTCACCAGTTTATCAAGCTCTAGATCTTAAAATGTATATGTAGCTTGCCAATAAGAGAGTCAAGTCTATTCGTTCAGATAAATTTAAACCAAAAACTCGCAGATTATGCACATTACCATGCCAACAAAATGTTAAGAATGTGCAAGACAAGGGTAAAAGACTCAAAGTAGCATAAAATTTCAACGTTCCGACTCAACCTAATTGCAAAAATAAACGTGAAATTTTTTGAATTTTATGAGATTTTTTCGAATTAAAGCAACAATGCATGCAAAAATAAATAGACGTGCAAACTGAAATGCGACAAAAATAACATGCAGACACATATATGGATGCATACCTCTCCAAACCAAACCGTACAATGCTCTCATTGTACCAAAAACAGGGAAAGGAAATGCAAACTGACAAGAAAAGAAGAGGGTAAGTTCGGAAAACTTACAAGATAATCGTGAAGCGGGGACCTCCCCAAACCGACCAGCAACATAGGAGGTCACAAATAGCCCATTAACATCGCAGCACACCAATCAAAGCAGAGGGACTCGATCGAAAGGACACAGTGTCCGATCGAGTAAAATGGACATCAAATCTGATCGATCGAGGAAGTAAAGCTCTCGATCGAGATATCCTCTTCGGTAAGTACTCGATCGAGAGGAAGGGATGTTCGACCGAGTATATTGAGCAGCAAAAGTGTTCGATCGAGGACAATAAGGACTCGATCGAATAGTCCACGTTAGATTCCTGCAAAAATGCAACAAAAATTCTACGGGACTGACAAAATAGCTTAAATGTTCAGCCTATTGTTCACAAAAACTAGCATCTAAAGCACACAAAAATAGATTAAAAAGTTTGAACAAAATTACAACAAATTACAGGCCGGGTTGCCTCCCAGATAACGCAGGTTTAAGAGGTCCCGCATGACCTTTCTGACTTCATTTATCTGGCTCATCTGGATTGTCGAAGTAGAGAACCTCGACCTTGCCAACCACGTCATTTGCATCATATTAATGCTTCACATATTGGCCATTCACTTTAAATATTTCTCCCTCAGAATTCTCTAATTCAACGGACCCAAACTTAGTGACAACAGTCACTGTATAAGGGCCACTCCACCTGGACTTTAGCTTACCAGGAAACAAGTGCAGTCGGGCATTAAATAGCAACACCTTCTGCCCGACATGGAATTCTCGAGGTATGATCCTTTTATCGTGCCATCTCTTCGTTTTCTCTTTGTAGATGCATGAGTTATCATAGGCATTTAGCCTGAACTCCTCCAGCTCGTCTAGCTGCAATAAACGGTTCTGACCACACAACTTAGGATCATAGTTTAGTTCACGAATAGGCCACCAAGCCTTATACTCTAACTCAACAGGTAAATGGCAGGATTTCCCATAAACCAACCGATATGGTGATGCACCAATCGATGTTTTAAAGGCAGTCCGATATGCCCATAATGTGTCATCTAATTTTAGACTCCAATCCTTCAGTGATTTAGAAACGACCTTAGCTAAAATCTCTTTTAGTTCCGTATTAGAGACCTCAACCTGCCCACTAGTTTGGGGATGATACCCCAAACCACGATGATGTTGGACACCGACTTTAGACAATATAGATGTAAGTTCCATTTCTTTGAAGTGCATTCCCCCATCACTTATGACGACCCTAGGGACACCAAATAGGGGAAAAATAATCTTTTTAAATATTTTAATCACGGTCTTGGCATCACAGTTAGGTGAAGCAATAGATTCCACCCATTTAGACACATATCCACAACTACCAATATATACCCGTTACTAGACTCTTCCATAAATGCAGCAGTCTCAAACTCACTCAGCTCTCTCTTACGTGTCAAAATATCTTTCATAAATTTTTTATAAGAAGGTACATAGGTAATCAGTTCAGTAAAAGGAACGGTCACCTGAAGATTCTTGACCACATCCACAAATTTACCGTACTGTCGCTCGACCTTGACATCTTTCAGACGTCCCGGATAAGGAATTCTGGTAATAATAAGCTGGTCTGCGGCTTTCTCTTTACCTTTGTCTAAAAGTGTCATCTCCGCAGCAGGGGAAGACGACACATCAGCAAGTTTAGACTTTATAATAGCGTCTCCACTGTTGATTACACTCGATTGAGCACAAATTCCACTCGATCGAACACTTTCTTCATGGGATCTACTCGATCGAGGAATAAAGACCTCTCGATCGAGAACTTCGATTTGGGCACTCCTTGATCGAGAACTTAGGTCACTCGATCGAGGACTTTCGAAGGAAACATCTATCGATATAGTACTAGATTCACTCGATCGAGAGCATGGAAGATGTTCAGCAGCAACGTCTTGAATTAGTTCCTCCAAAACAGTTTCCGGAATTTCGTCAACAACTATATCATCATTTTCCGGCATTTTCGGTCCATCATAAGTAAGACCACTTTGGAGATTGATTGCATTAAGCAGGTCGCAAGGAGGTGATCTATTCACTTGATTTGTTTGCTCAGATGTAAGTTGTGTGACTTGGTCTTGCAACTTTTCTATAGAATTTTCAGCTCTGTCTGAGTTTCTCTCGAGTTGAAGTGCTAGGGATAGCACCAAGGACTTCAACTCCGCAATTTCTACATTTGTAGAATGTGAATCGACTCGTTGTGGCATCGGATTAGGAGGACTAGAGGTACTTGGCATGGTTAAATCTTCATTAAGTTTAAAGAATGGAACCCCTTGCTTATATTATTGGTAAGCACGAACTCGCTCTACATCCGCCATACAAGTAATAGGATCGTGTCCTTCGGTACCGCATCTACCACAAATCACCTCTTGCTCAATCATAGTATGGACTTGCTCATGTCCACTAGAAGTTTGTAGAATCTCCGAATTATGAAACCTTCCGCTACGACTTTCCACTTCAGCCACTAGATATTCGCAAGCTCTTTCATTCACTCGTCTACCCCCTCTGGGATTCCCATACTTAGCTACACGAATGGCCATTTCTTCAATAATACGCCATCCCTTGTCATCTTCAACATTTTTCTGAAATCGCCCTTTGGCTACATTATCCAACACGGTCCTTTGATCAGCATACAACCCATTGTAAAATTGGGTGCATAAGAACCATCGTTGGAAACCATGATGAGGTACGGAGCGAACTAACTTCTTGAACCTAGTCCAAGCTTCATTAAAATATTCAGTGGCCAATTGTGTAAATGTGGTGATTTGGCCTCTCAGCGCGTTGGTGCGCTGTGGTGGAAAATACCTTCTGTAGAAGGCTAAGGCTAAGGAATTCCAGTCAGTAACACCAACAGCTTCCCTATCCAAGTCTCTCAACCATTACCGGGCATCATCAGTCAAAGAAAAAGGAAAAAAGGATTCCCTTGACCCTATCCTGTGTCACCCCGACAGCTAAAGGAATAGTAGAGCAATACTCCGTAAACAACTCTATATGCTTACATGGATCCTCACCAGCTACTCCCTTGAAGAAATTCCTCTAAACCAACAGAATGTTGGATGGATGAATTCCAAAGGTGCCCGCGTCTATAGTAGGAAGCAGGAAACCTTTAGGTAGATAGTCCACCATAGGTTCTGAGTGACTGGCGATGTTCGGCATCTTAGCAAAATAAAGTTGTAAGGATATCAGATATAACGGTGTCCTCTTCTAGGACAGATTACCTGTAATATAGTTACAGCACTAGAGAAAATATGAGATCAGTCTCAAGGAATAAATTCCTTGAGATGAGAGACAAACTTAAAATTACGCTACCTCCCCGGAAACGGCGCCAAAATTTGACATGGCTGTCGCAACCCTATCAAAAATAAAACCAACTGGTCCCTATAAAATGTAGTATATGCAGTCGGGTATCGAATCCATAGGGAGATGGGAAAATGTATGCTAAACTAAGTCTGTCTAGGTAACCGTTTCTTGGAGTTTTGATTGTTTGAGTTCTAAACTACAAAGTTGTAAGGGAAGAGAGCAGAGAAGAGGCAAGGATTAAAATGTAGAGAAATTGGCAAATAAAGAGAGATAACTAGGACAGTCGGTTCACCATAGTTTTCTAGGAGTTCAATCTAGGGTCACAGGTCAGTATAAATCCGGTCTGCAGGGTAATGAAAAGGTCCTCTCGGTCCGCTATTCGCCCTAAAACATTACTAGCTTAGCTTTCACCCTCACTAGCATGCCCTAATGTTCATTGCAGGTCTTACCCCTTCCATTCTCTCGATCTAGGTCAGGGCATAATGAAATTAACTAGCTAAATGCGTCGACTCAAGCAGCTAATTACAGTTAATTGCAATGATTAACAATACAGACTAAAATTACACCAAACCCTAATCACCTATTCATGATTCCCTAATTACCATGGCTCCCCTATGTCCTAGCATAGAAAATCAGCTAAGCATAATTAAAGTTGAGGGAATAATAACATTAACCATGACAATTAAATTAGACATGATAAATGAATGGCAAGCAAAGACAAGAGAAAGAGTAATGAGGGAAGATGAATAGAACAAGAAATAAATATTGCAATAGTAATTAGTAAAGGAAATAAGGATCAGAAATACCGATTACAAAGAGATTCCAAGCAATGGAGAATTAAGTCTAAAAAGTAGTATTCTATGAGAGGAGATGAGAGAGAAGAAGAGGAGAAAGAGTTGAAGAAGAAGTTTCTCAGATAAAAAAATTAAAGGTCAAAGAAGTGATACTACGTTCTACTGCCGTCCTCCTATTTATTCTAAAGATAGGAAATAAAATATCTTTGCGTAAAATAACCCTACGGCAGAACCTACTCGATCGAGCAGAATAAAGCCACTCGATCGAGGGAAATCCAGACCAAACATCTCGATCGAGAACATTAAGTGCTCGATCGAGGAACCAGAAAACACCCCATATCGATCGAGTACAATAACAACTCGATCGATGATCTTCAGCAGCATAAAGCATTCGATCGACCAGTAACAACAGCCAACTCGGTCGATCGAGCTGTATTAGGGTGGATGAACTCTTGAACACCTTTCGAAACAACTTCACGTATCTCTAGGTGACATATTTTAAGCTCCGATTCTTCCTTTCCAAAATGCATGCGATTGGGATAGGTTTAGGCTTGATTACGCTCCCTCCGGTTCATTCCTACAATAAATACAAGGCGAACAAAAGTAGACTATTCGGGGGACATTTGTAGTTAATTACTACAAACATAACACAGAAATGCGTGTAAATATAGGGTAAAAACCATATATAAAATACACGCATCATTTAGCAATCAAAAATTATGATAAAGGAATCTATACTCAAAGAACAAATAGGGGACTAAATCAAATTTTTATTTTCAAACCTCTAAAATAGGTAAAGTTTTGTAAAAGTAACATAAATTTTTAACAACGAACTAAAAATGGTAGCTTGAAATGTTTAGAAATTGTACGAAATGAAAAGTAACTTAGACATCATAAATACAAAGTACGCTAAGAGAGTCCAAAATTATCCAACAAAAGAACTATGATGACCTTCCTAGGGGTAAGAGTCGAGCTAAGGTCGACAAGGATGTCAAAGGTAGAGTTTTTATAAGCCTCTAGACTAGAATCCAAAGGGGAAGCACAACAAAAGAGTAGGAGATGCATGAACGATAAGCTTATGGTCAAGGGAGAGGGAAAGTACAAGGGTGAGTTGAGAGGGAAAATTAAAAAAAGGAATTCCAAGGGTAAGGCGGAAAGAAGGATACAAGAGGAACTCCCAAGGTAAAGCAAAAAGGAGTTTAGAAGAAGGATGAGCATCACGGGATAAAAGTAAGATAAGGTTGATCTAGGATAGAAAACACACCCGTAACGGTGTCGGGATGAACGGCGGCTCCGACTTGATTCTCGACACGAATGGCTCTTCTTGGCATAGCTTCTGGAGCATGAGGAGGAGGAGTCTTCTTTTAAGGGCAATCCTTGATGAGATGTCCGGGCTTCTTGCAATGGTAACATGTCAAGGGCATATTATAGCATCCAATCCCGTGGTGATAAGCTTGCCTACACTTGAAGCACTTACGGGTCTCCTCAGGGTTGTCTTCCGATGGGGAAGCTTGTCCACCGTGCACTTGTCCACTTGGTACGAGCTTCTTCTTCTTGTTAGCAAATGACGAAGATGAGGGCACAAAGGGTCTCTTGCCACGGAAGTTAGGACAATGATTGACTTGAGCATTGGCATTTCGTTGATTCTGAAGAATTTGAGTAAGGGCTTCCTGTTGGGATTCTTTATCTCATAACTTTACATATTGAATATGTGAATAATTAATTTAGTCATAATATTAATTCAATATCTTATGCAAGCAAAACAAATACAAGAGTAAGGAGAAAATCGGTTACTTACATTGGATATTTCGGATATTTGGGCACTAGTAAGATCACTTACCTTACTTAGTTCTTGAGCTTTCCTTATGGATGAAAAAGATTCAAGTATAGAATCTCTCCCTAAATATTGTACCAAGATAATACCTTAATAGTTTAAATTAATATGAGACTAGTATTAATAAAAACTACCTTAAAAATTGACACAAAATAATTTGTATTTTGCTCTTGAAAATTTCGGTCAAGAGAGAGTGATATTGTGAGCTTTTTGCTCTCTTATTCTTTCTCAAAGTGTAGAGGAAATTATGCAACAACAACTAGAAAAATATATCATTTTTATCATTTATTTTATAGAATGAAATATAAGAGAAAAACTCTCTTCAATTTCCCTATGGAAAACCGGTGGGCATGGGTAGAAGGGAACCAATGCATGATGCCTATTTTCTTCCCAAGAAAAATAGGTTTGCATAGCTACTAGTAGGTAGGTAATCATTTTGTTTTTAGGCATTTAAAAATATAAAAACACAACCCGACTTCTCCCTTCATAAAACCGGTTATCCCATAAAATGGTAGTCCATTTTATTTTTGTCATTTGTCAATTGTGACATATGTGACATGTTACATGACATGTTACATTATAATG
Source organism: Silene latifolia (assembly GCF_048544455.1). Classification (NCBI taxonomy): domain Eukaryota; kingdom Viridiplantae; phylum Streptophyta; class Magnoliopsida; order Caryophyllales; family Caryophyllaceae; genus Silene; species Silene latifolia. The sequence continues at coordinate 201,733,574 of NC_133538.1, read as the reverse complement.
CATTTTTAACATATTAAAAATCATCATATTAATTAAATATGTCACATACAAAAATAATTAGTAATTCATAATTACTTGTACCAAAATGGGTCATATAATTATAAACTACAACAACTTGTATTTATAATAAATTATTCATTCTTTTTTTAATTGTTTCATAAATAATAAATTAATCTAAGTAACAAAACAATTCGATTACTTAGACCGAATCTTATTTAATCAAATTACAATAAGACACGTAATTTTACTCACAAAATCACTCGTCAATTTTAAGGAATTTAATTAACCCGTATCAGCATACGATTAATTAAATAATCAATTAAGAGCATTATCCTATAGGTATGACTTTAAGGGATCAACTGGTCACCACCGTCGTACGACAGTCATGTCAAACTCTAGTCAGCCAATCATTACCGATATGTGTGGACCAGTTGACTAACAAGTATTACTTTCCCTCATGTATTCTTAATATGAGATTTAAACATGTGATCTCAATATGATCAACAATGTGATCGCATTATTGTCGGGGACACTTACTCCAACAATCTCCCACTTGTCCTCGACAAGTGTGCGTCACCAATTCTCTTATCCCATTACTATTTCCCACTCAATGCAAGGTGTCTTCCAGGTCGTTCTTGCAAGTGATCATATCGAGAGTGGTTTCCTCGATCTGGAGAATAACTGATTGACCGGAATCATCTACCGTAGATACCTTCCGAGCGTGACCACGCATTTCCAGTTCATTACTCCTCGAGTGGCCCTGAGATATTGTTTTATCCCTGACAAAGGGGTGGACAATTCCTATCGCACTATTCCCTTCGACTAGCCACATCTCATCATAACCCAAAATAAGCCCATTTGACCCCATTTACGAAGGTCGTAGGAACATAAATCAAAGTTACTCTGAAACTGTGCCACCTTGGGCGAACAATCATTAGTCAAAGAATCGACTCATAAGAATACCATAGTAGCTCTCACCACGACCAGGCAATATAAATTTGCCAGAACTCTATAAGCAGTCATAAGCCCGACAGAGTGTCCCTGACAGTCTGCCTATGTGATCGACTAGTCATCTCTTATGACTCTATGGCACTCGAACTTGCCATCAATCACATCACACTCTAGTTACTTCGAGATGTCACCTCATATAAGTAACTAGGGACAAATACTATGTTAATCCAGTTCACTTTAATGTGGTTCAATATTGTCTTAACAATCCCATTTGGATGTAACAAAGTACAGGATGAGTTAACGAAAACTCAACCAATAAATGTGATTATCACACACGAGTAGTTAATACTATATTACTATTCTATGTCTTATAATCATAAGTGTACTCATGCACTTGTGTGACGTAATAAAAGTTTAGTTTGTGAACATACCATGTGTTCAAGTGTTCAAACTTTGTGAATTGCGATTTCCTTTAATTTCATGTTATCCCTTATAGCATGAATTTTACTAAGTACATGTCTAGACTTCATACTATACTTAGGTTCTTTAACTTAAAATAAGCTCTTACTGTTATCATATAACTTGTGATGTGATATATTTATCTTTTGATATATGATATAATATACTCACCTTTTACCAAAAAAAAAAAAAAAAAAAAAAAACTTGTGATGTGGGTTTCGGTTGACAACACTACTTGTAGTTTTAAAGTTCACCACCCAATCACAACGTACTTAGGTTCATTTAGTAGAATCTTGCAATGGATGACAATAAAATACACTTTTCTAGTCTCTTACTCCTTATGTCAATAATTGCCTAGGATTTTCACAAATCCAAATGAGTTCGGAAAATTGAGTTTATGTAACCTCTTAACACACAACTAAGTATGCTTCCAAACTCCAGAACAGACTATTAGCTCTCCTTGAGAATTCATGACGGTTCCTTGAGGCTTATCAATGACTCTCATATGGGTTAACTTGTCATCGACTTATCATGCTCCAAGCACTTAATTCATTTAGGACATGTGCATAATGGCATTACATGACTATACTAATGGCAGAAACATTAGCAATCAATTCATGTTAAAAACCAGTTCTTAGGTTCGTTAAATAACCATGACTCTATCATGGTAATTCTATATTCATCAACATGAATAACCTACTTAACTAGTTGATTTCTTTAAGATGAAGGATAATTATCAACATAAGATACGTATCTAAGTGCCAATCCAACATCCCATGTTTTAATAGATCCACATGATGTCCGATATCATCCATAATTGAAAACCTAAATACTTCTTTATAAAAGACAGTATATGCTCGTCATTCCCAATGAGTAATGTGTTATACAATTCATGAAGGATGATTTATCCCACTTAACTTCATGTCTAAACATGACTGTTATGGACTCCCACTCAATTCCACATGTTTCGTTTTTGACAACTCATTCGAAACATTTTATGAATTGAAATAATCATTGCTATTCAAGGTGTTAGTTAAAACCATATATGTCATTCACATATCCCTTTCAAAATACCCATTTTGGAAAGTGGTCTTAATAACTTACTTATTTCATAATGAAGTATAGCAATGATTTTGAGTCTTTAGCATAGTTAACACTTAACTTAGCTTTTGTAGAGATTTACATACCACTCTATGCAACCTTTAATTATAAATATCTATTTACCTTGGATTGGTCTCAACAATCCCAAATAAATCCATTTACTTGCATAGATATCATTTTAGTTTCATAAGGCTCTTTAAGTAAAATGTTGAATATTAAAATCTCTAGTTATATCCCTCCATCGATCAAAATCTTACAATCCAAGAACATCTTCTTTTGGTCTCCTCACGTAGTTTCCTCAAGAACATCTTCTTTTGGTCTCCTCACGTAGTTCCCTTAAGGACATCTTCTTTTGGTCTCCTCACGTAGTTTCCCCAAGAACATCTTCTTTTGGTCTCCTCACGTAGTTTCCTCAAGAACATCTTCTTTTGGTCTCCTCTATGCGAAGAGTTTGTGGCTAAATTCACTCCCACTCTATCTTTAGGAAAAATGCCCCTTTTCTTCAAAGATAGCTTTTGAGCCACAAAACAACTTAATAGTGATTTAATCGAGACATATTAAAGGATAATATAGACTAGGTGATTTAATTTTGATAGGTGTATCAAATAAGGTTAGCAACGTTCCCTTGTGTGAGTTCATCAACTCAATCATAACTTTATAATTGATCCATAAAAGTAAGTTGTGACTTTTGGTCACAAAGGCATAAGGAGAATTTAATTCATAACTTATGGATATATAATAACTCAATCATTATAATTGTCTATTCGATCAATTTAAGTCGATAAATCTTAATGTTTTTCGAAGCAAGTAGTGTATGATGACAAATTTTAGAACAAACGATACGATAAAATAAGTGACTTGGGTTGCAAACCAAGTCACTAATTTCCAAAATACAACCATTGTTTAAGGAAACAACCAAATTTCCAAGTCGAACGAGGAAATCAAAATAGTTCTAAAAATTTCAAAATACAACATAAAAAAAAAAGACAAAATAAAGCCAAGCTTCCATCGATCTAGCACCATGGGCGGCTACATCTAGCTTCCATCAAGATCTTCTAGGCTTGCTTTTCTTTGCCCTTGTCCTTGCTAGGATGCCCTAATTACAATAAAAAGGGGGTAATCATCAAAACTTGTATCAAAATAGCAAAGTTGAGATCGAAACATAAAAAGATAGGGATAGTTATTTACCTACTGGAATAACTTTACCAGCTTTGATGTCGCCTAGATACTTTGGACAATTCCTTTTCCAATATTCAACACCATTACAATAGTGGCATTTGTCCCCGGAGGGGGCACCCTTCTTGGGCTTTGAGGAGCTAGCTTCACAAGCATTTTCTTTGTTCTTGTAGGGAGTTTGCTTCTTTCCCTTGTGACCACCTTTCTTGAAATTCCCTTTGCTCTTTTGATTAATGTTGTGCACATCCTTGGTGGTGCTAGCATTTAGCCCCATGTCCCTCTCGGCTTGCACAAGCATTTTGTGCAATTCATCGAGGGACACTTTCAAGTTTTGCATATTAAAATTCACCCTGAATTGGACATATGCTTTAACCTTGTTCAAGGAATGAAGAATTCGATCAATGATGAGTTCCTCGGGAATCTCTACCTTTGCATTTTCAAGGTCTCAACATGCTCCATCAACTTGAGCACATGAGGGCTAACTTTTTGGCCCTCCTTGATGTTGAGATCAAAGAATGCGGAAGCCGCTTCATATTGAATGATCCTCGGAGCTTGTGAAAACATGGTCACAAGCTTCGTATAGATCTCATAGGTGGTGCTAATCTTTATAGCACTCCTTTGGTATTCGGCCTCCATAGAGAAGATCAACACATTTTTGATTGCGGCCGACTCCTTTTGGTAAGTCTCATAGGCTTGCCTAGCGGCGGGGGTAGATCTAGCGGTAGGTGCGGCGGGAGAGGCCTCGACAAGGTAACGAAGCTTGTCGTCACCCTTCGCGGCCAAGCGAAGTTGCGCGTCCCAATCGGCGAAATTTGACCCATTCTTTTCTAATTTACAATGATCAATAAAGGATCGGAGCCATGAAACATTGGTGAGAGTGTTTGAGCTAGTGGTTGCGTTTGAATTTGGAGTTGCCATTGCAATAGAGAAAACAAATTTGTCTACAAAATAAAAGTGAAAGAATTAATACACATCTATTATTTTGATAATACTTGTAAACATTATAAACAAGTTTTAAACATTTATATAGTTACCTCCACCCAACTATTATAAATGATCCCGAGATCCAAATTCATATTAACTCAGGCACGGTGAGCCGATTCATCCCTTATCAATATAACTCTGTGGATTAACTCTTTTATCGATTCTACTTCTAGAACTCTCGGTCGATAAAATTACTCTAATACTTATCTTTAGCCCAGAACACATGCGACTACGGTCACGAATACTTCCGTTGAGCTCAATCCAAATTTCAATGTAACAACATTTTATTACCCACTTACCCAACGTAACAAGTTTAGCACCCTGGTGAGCCGAGCCTACTTCCTTATGAAATTGGGATTCATGGTTTCTACTATTTGGTAAGGCTAATTCTCAATTATTATTTAGTGATAGGTCTTGTCAATTTATCATCTTTCACGTTTTAAGTGAACTAAAGCGGTGAATTACGATAATTATAATTGACACAGTCGATGACTCGATAAAATAAAATGCATGTTTAGTTATGGCGATTTAGCGATGCATGCAAACATATAAATAAATGCAAAACATAAAAGATAAAATCCTAGTATGGCCTTCCCTAAAAAGAAAATTTAATTAAATATTACAAATTCGGAAACCAACTCCATGTGGGAAATAATCTGTATACTTCCCTTAATTTAGAAGGATTATAACGATTTAACAAAGATGATCTAAGGTCATAAAATAAAATACATAAACAAAAGTAAAAGATTCAGAAATAACCTTCGGTCCTAGCAAATATGGCCTAAGAACAATATCAAAATTGATATTCACCTATTAGTTGCACCCAAGACGATCTGAGATATGCCCTTTGATTATGCTAGAATCGATCTAAAATTTTCTGTAAAATTTAGTTGTTTTTGTGTTTTTGTGATGAGAGAGAGGAGGCAAGGTCAAGAAAAAGCATTCGGGTAGAAATAATTCTCTCCCTTTCTTTTTATACAGACCGAAACTTGGAGTCAATTAGGAAAGATAAATCTCTCCTAATATTCGGCCAAGCTGACCGAAATAAGGACTAAAATTCACCTTATTTTTGGTCTTTCCAAAAATATATAATATGTGTTGAATTGTCATCTAGTGAGGATCGAACCCATGACCTCTTGGTATGTGTACCCTCACTATTACCACTATGACACATTCAACTTGTTGATATTAAATACAACTGATTATATTTAATTACGAATTAACAGATTAATTCGTCCAAGCTAACATTATATATATTTAATTAAATATAACTTATTATATTTAATTTACGAATTGACAGTTAATTCGTCTCAACTTAATATTATTTAATTTTCATTAAATAATTATCTCATCAACACATCGACTAACTTTTTAGTCATTTTGGGCATCAATGTGATTATATTTCTATAACCACATTTCTCAAACACATCCTATAGGTGTGACCTTTAGGGACCAGTTGATCACCGCCATCTGTATGATAATAACGTCAAACTTTCTAGCAAGCCAACCGTTATTAGGTAAACGTTAATCAACTGATTAAATATACGAAGTATACCCTTGTGAACCTGTAAGAGATTTACAAATGTTATCACACTAATTTGTGGAGGACACAAGCTCCAACAAACTCCCACTTGTCCTCACAAGTGTATGTGCGATAACCGATTCTCATATCCTTTAAAATTTCTCCCACTCAATGTAAAACAATTTGCAAATCGGAATTCACAAAGGTCGTATTTTACAAGTGATCGATATCAAGAGTGGTTTTCCCGACTAGAGAGTAACTTAACTGATAAACGAATCAACATTCGAGCATGGCCATGCATTTCGATTACAACTCCTCGAGTGGCCCCGAGAAATAACTATACCGATAAGGGTTGGATATTTTCCTCAACTCGAATCATGCGGATGTAAGCACGTATGAAATGACCCGAAAAAAATCTACTTAGCCCCGATTCACGGTAGACCGCGAGAAAGAAACCAAAGTCACCCAAAAACTGCCTTAATCTCAAGAGACAGTTGATAGTCAAAAGAATCGACTCTAGGAACACAATGGATGTCCTATCCACGACCTGGCACCGAATGTTATTAAACATTTAGGACTCCATTACGTTGTCACAAAAAGTTGTCCTACGAGGTATCGTCATAATCTCGTATCTGTGATCGATCAGTCAACCGTTTGGCTTATGGCTCGTTGAACCCACCATCAATCGATTGCACAATATAATAGCCGAAGTTATCAGCTCACATTGGCAATTACGGACCAAAACAAATATAATGTAATTCAGTTCACTTTGTGGCGTTCAATGTTGTCAGTACAATCCACATGAAAAACAAAATATTATATATATAAAACGATGAAGTTATAAATAATATATGAAAAAGATAATGTATCAAATCCATAATCAAGTACTACAACTTAGGAACATGTTTAATTCCCATGGAATTAACATGCCCTACATGCTTATCATAATTCAACGGTTTGGTGAGAGGATCTGCGATGTTATCATCCGTCGCAATCTTGTCAATCACTATCTCTTCTTGCTGCACGTAATCACGGATCAGGTGAGCCTTCCGAAGTACATGTCTAGATTTGTTGCTAGACTTTGGCTCCTTAGCATGCAAGATGGCACCTCTATTGTCACAATAAATGGTGATCGGGTCATTCGAACTAGGAACTACCGAAAACCCTTGTAAGAATTGACGCATCCATATCGCTTCCTTTGCTGCCTCCGAAGCGGCATAGTACTCGGATTCAGTGGTAGAATCTGCTACAACACTCTGTTTGGAACTCTTCCAGCTGACCGTAGCACCATTAAGAGTGAAGACGAACCCGGACTGAGATTTTGAATCATCTCGATCCGTTTGGAAGCTAGCATCTGCGTAACCGGTTGCGCATAGCTTAATATCGCCTCCATAAGTCAATACCCAATCCTTAGTCCTCCGTAGGTACTTGAGGATATTTTTGACTGCTATCCAGTGTGTTTAACCTGGAGTCTTTTGGTACCGACTCGTCATACTCAATGCATATGCCACGTCTGGACGTGTGCATATCATGGCATACATGATCGATCCTATTGTAGATGCATAAGGAACACGACTCATGCGCTCAATACCTTCAGGCGTCGTGGGTGACTGAGACTTGCTCAACTGCATCCCAGTCGTCATAGGAAGGTTCCCCTTCTTGGAGTTGGTCATGCTGAACCTCTCAAGAACCTTATCCAAATAAGACTCTTGACTAAGTGATAACGTCCGTCGTGATCTATCTCGGTAGATACGGATTCCCAATATACGCTGTGCCTCACCCAGATCTTTCATCTGGAAATGGTTCTTCAACCATTCTTTAACCGAAGATAGGAGAGGAATGTCATTCCCAATCAAGAGTATGTCATCGACATACAATATCAAGAATACAATCTTGCTCCCACTCGACTTGATATATAAGCATGGTTCTTCGACCGATCGAGTGAAACCATACTCTTTTATCACTTGGTCGAAACGATGATTCCAACTCCGAGAAGCTTGCTTAAGTTCATAAATGGAACGCTTAAGCTTGCATACTTTCTTAGGATGTTTAGGATCTATGAAACCTTCAGGTTGCACCATGTACAACTCTTCCTCCAAATAACCGTTTAAGAAGGCGGTTTTCACATCCATTTGCCAAATTTCATAATCATGAAATGTGGCAATCGCTAAGATTATCCGAATGGAACGTAGCATGACTACAGGTGCAAAAATCTCATCATAATGCAATCCTTGCACTTGAGTGAAACCTTTTACCACAAGTCGTGCCTTATAGATATCTGGTTGCGCGTCTACAGAACGCTTTATTTTGTAAAGCCATTTGCATTATAGAGGTTTTACCTTATTAGGTAAATCAACTAGATCCCATACAATATTCTCATACATGGAGTCCATCTCGGATTGCATGGCTTCAAGCCATAGCTTTGAGTTGGAACATGCCATAGCACCTTTATAGGTTACAGGTTCATTACTTTCTAGAAGTAAAACGTCATTCTCCTCGACCATACCAATGTATCTGTCTGGAGGATGAGAGTCTCTACCCGACCTCCTAGGTTCCTCAGGAATATTAACCGTATCATCAGTTTGAGGAACCACTTCCTCCATCCGTTCCTCGGTCGTTGGTTCTAGAATCTCCGACAGCTCGAAGGTTCTATTACTCGTCTTGTTCTCGAGAAATTCTTTCTCTAAGAACGTCGCACTAGCCGCAACAAAAACTCGATGTTCAGTAGGCGAATAGAAGTAATGACCAAATGTTCCTTTTGGATAACCTATAAAGTATGTCTTGACCGATCGAGGGCCGAGCTTATCCTCGTGTCTCCACTTGACATAAGCCTCGCAACCCCAAACCCGAATAAAGGACAAGTTAAGGACCGTTCCCTTCCACATTTCATATGGAGTCTTGTCGACAGATTTAGACGGACTTCGGTTAAGTATAAGAGCAGCTGACAAAAGAGCATAACCCTATAATGAATCAGGCACTACGGTGTGACTCATCATGGATCGAACCAAATCAAGTAAGGTTCGATTTCTCCGTCCGGACACACCATTCAATTGAGGTGTTCCAGGTGGAGTTAACTGCAAAGCGATTCCACAGTCTTTCAGGTGTTGATCAAACTTATTTGAAAGATATTCGCCACCCCGATCTGAACGAAGTGCTTTAATCTTTCTACCCAGTTGGTTCTATACCCTATTCTGGTATTCCTTGAATTTCTCAAAGGACTCACTTTTATGCTTCATTAAGTAGACATATCCGTATCTACTGAAATCGTCCGTGAAAGTGATAAAATATCTATAGCCATCTCTAGCGGTAATTGACATAGGTCCACATACGTCCGTATGTATGAGTCCTAATAGGTCACTAGCGCACATTCCAACACCTTTGAAGGAAATTCGAGTCATCTTGCCAATGAGACATGATTCACACGTGCCATATGCAGAAAATCCGAATGCAGGAATAGTCCCATTATCGACGAGTTTCTTTACGTGTTTCTCATTTATGTGTCCCATTCGACAATGCCATAGATAGGTTTGATCTTTCTCACCAACCTTTAATTTCTTATTATTCATGTGTAATACTTCCGTGGTTTGATCTAAGATATAAATTCCATTCATGGAAACTGCTTTGCCATAAATCATTTCATTAAAAGAGAAAATACAACTATTATCCTTTATTGAAAATGTAAAACCGTCTTTAGCAAGTACGGAAACTGAAATAATATTCTTAGATAAACTGGGTACATAGTAACAGTTATTTAAAGATAACTCAAAACCACTAGGGAGTTGGATTACATATGTTCCCTTCGAGGCAGCAGCAACTCGTGCTCCATTCCCGACTCGCAGGTCCACATCACCTTTTTTGAGAGGTATGATGTTCTTGAAGGAAATTTAGATTCATATACATGTTAACATACTCAAATATGTCAAAACTAATTTGTCATAAAATTAAAACGGATCTTATGCATGCAAACAATAATATAAATAGAGGAGAAATCATGTCCTTACATTGTAAATTTCGGCTATTAGGGCACAAGAGAGATCACCTTTCTCTTCTTGTTCTTGAGCTTTTCCAATGGAAGAATAAAGATCTAAGTGTAAGATCTCTCCCTATGTATTATACCCAAGGCTCCTCTTAATATAATTAATATTACAAATACTAGTTATAATATTAATCAAAGGTAGAAAATTGAACCAAAACTTTTATAAAACACTTATTTGTTTCGGTTTTTAAGAGAGAAGAAGAGAGGATTTTATCTCACTAGAAATCTCTATATTTGATGATGGAATAGAATGAATAATGATATACAACATTTTGTATATTATTAGGTAAAAATAAAACAAAAGCCATGATGGCTTTTGCCTTCTCAAAACCGGGTAAGAGGAGGGGTTTTTGGGGAGCCAATGCATGAACACCTTTGTCTTCACAAGAATATTAGGGTTGCATGGCTAGGAATGTAGGTAATCATTGTGTTCTTATAATAATTAAACAAACACAATATTAGCTTCCACTAACCTTTTATTTCGGCACAATGGATAATATAGAGTCCATATTATTTTTGTCAATTGTCTATATGTTACATGTCACATGTCACATATATTTGTTATGTAATTTTTATCATATCAAAAATCAACGTATTAATAAAAATACGTCACATACAAAAATTGACTTAGTAATTTCATAATTACTTATGCCAAAATTTTACCAATTTATAAATCACAACTGATTGTATTTATAATAATTCATTCAATTTAATTGTTACATTAAACAATTATTTCATCCGAGTAATGATACAATTCAATTACTCGGACCGTATCTTATTTAATCACATTTCAATATGATACGTAAATTTTACTTCAAAAATCGTCCGTCAATTTTCAAGTAATTTAATTAACTCGTAACATTATACGATTAATTAAATAATCAATTAAGAGTGTTGCCCTTTAGGTATGACCTAGGGGTCAACTGATCACCACCGTCACACGACAAGAATGTCAAACTCTAGTCAGCCAATCATTACCGATATATGTTGACCAGTTGACAGTAACAAAATTACTTCCCAATTGTATTCATTTTAATGAGACTTAAACATGTGATCATCATGATCAACAGTCGTGATCGCATTATTGTCGGAGGACACATATTCCAACAATCTCCCACTTGTCCTCGACAAGTGTGCGTCACCAATTCTCTTGTCCTATTACTATCTCCCACTCAATGCAAGGTGTCTTTCAGGTCGTACTTGCAAGTGATCATATCAAGAGTGGTTTCCTCGATCTGAGAATAACGATTGACCGGATTTATCCACTCTGGATGCCATCCGAGCGTGGCCACGCATTTCCAGTTCATTACTCCTCGAGTGGCCCTGAGATATTGTTATAACCCTGACTAGGGGTGGACAATTCCTATCGCACTCATTCCCTTCGGCTAGCCACAGCCATCATAACCCAAAATATGCCCATTTGACCCCATTTACGAAGGTCGTAGTAACACAAAATAAAGTTAATCTGAAACTGTGCCATCTTAGGAGAATAGTCTTTAGTCAAAAGAATCGACTCATTTGAATACTATAGTAGCTCTCGCCACGACCAGGCTATATAAATTTGCCAGAACTCTATAAGCGGTCATTAGGCCCGACAAAATGTTCCTAACAATCTGCCTATGTGATCGACTAGTCATCTCACATGACTGTATGGCACTTGAACTTGCCATCAATCGCCTCACACTCTAGTCACTTCGAGACGTCACCTTATATAAGTAACTATGGGCAAAAACAATGTTAATCCATGTTCACTTTAACGGGGTTCAATTGTCTCTACAACCCGTTTGGATATAACAATGTTCAAAGTGAGTTAATAATAACTCAAACGACAAGTGTCGACATCACACTCGGGTAGTCAATATCATATTACAACCTTGTGATGTTTATCATAAGTATAAACACTTATTGATTGCAATAGAAGTTTAACATCCCATGTGTCCATGTGTTCAAACTTCTTACACTTGCATTTTCCTTTACATTCATGTTTTCTCTCATAGCATGAATCTTACCAAGTACACATCAAGGTTCTCGACCTTGGTTTTGGTTCTTTAACTTGAAAGAACTTTCTTATCGCTCATCTCATAACGAACGAATTTGCGATGAATAATACAACTTGTACTGATCAAGTGTTCCATCCACACACAATGCACTAGGTATATGTTTTGTAGAATCTTGTAACAATTTACAAGATTATTCAAACAGCACTTCTCACAAGTCCTAGCTTTACTAGGAAAGATTGTTTTTGAATAACTTCTTATTCAACCAAGCATCTTTCCAAAGCTTCTCATTTCTCTTTCTAGCTCGAAAGTTTTAGGATTCTCATAAATCCTTAGCTGTGTTCGGATTTCATATATATGTGCAACCTATTGTCACATAATCGAGTATTCCGTCAAACACCGAAATCGCTCATCGGATTCTACTCGAGAATTCATGACGTTTCTTTTATGGCTCACCAACCAATCATCATGCTCTTATGCATATGATTCAAAATTGGACACGTACATGATCATTCTAATGGCGGAAACATTAGTTACTAATAATCATGAGATCAACCGTTCTCAGGTTCAATGAACTACCATGACTGCTAATGGTAATCCCATTTTCATTCATATGAATAACCTATGTATATGTTGATATGATGTGTATCTCTTAATACTAATCCAACATTCCTGATGCAATTGGATTCATCATTGTCCATTTTCATCCAGAATTGAAAACTCAAACGCTTCTTTATGAAAGAAGGCATTAGCTCGTCATTCTTTAATGAGTAATGAGTTTTATACATTCAAGGATGATAGCTCCCACTAAATTCCATGTCTTCACATGAGAATTTCCTAACTCCCACTCAATTCAACATATTTCGAAATTGACTTCTCAATCGAAATTTGTCAAAGATATAAATATAAATTGCTTTGCCAAGTTACTAGGATAAAACCATATATGTTCCCATCATATCCTTTCAAAAAGCCTATTTTGAAGTGGTCTCATCTCAACCTTACGGAAAGAGATTTTTAAATCTCTAACACACTCATGTCATAATGATGTGTAGTAATGTCATTATTCAAATATAAACAATATCTAGAATACGTCCCTCGCAAATACCCTTTTGGAAGGAGATTTAACCATTTCATAGCGAGGTTAAGCAATGACATTTGCGTGGTTAAAACGTTGGCTATTGAAGATATCGGAATATCAATCTTTGCAACTTAATCTTGATCATAACTAGTATGTTACTTTGATTCATTTAGGCTCTTAAGTAAAACTCATGATTGAAACTATTTGGTCAAAATTTATCATATAGAACTTAGTCAAAACTTGTTAAGACTTTACATTAGTCATTTTTATCCAAAACTTCTTTTGGTCTCCTCGTGTAGTTATTTTGAGAATTTACTTTTATGATTACTACACTTGGTCTCATTAGTTATATAGAACTAACTTGAGACCATAGATCTCATCTATTTGGTATACTATGTAAATAGATATACCTTTATTCAAATCATTTTCTCTTGTGTAGATCTACATTTACACAAGTACACAATTTTATCTTGCCTTGTGTGTTGTGTCCTCATTTTTCTCCCACTCTATCTTTAGAATAAATACACTATATATTCAAAGATAGCATATGAGACACTAATCAATGATGTTGAAGTATAAGGAGAACTATCTCATAGACAGACTAATAGTAATTGATTTCATGTGTGTACTTGGTGATTGACATACCTTTAAGAGAGTTCATAGACTCAAAATCACTTCATAAATGATCATACACAAGCCTTAAGCATGTGGACATATAATGAAACCCGTCATTATAATTGTCCATTAGATCACCTTTAAGTGAATGATCTTATGTTTCAAAACGCAAGCATTTAAAGATGAATTTTAGAACATTAAAAGGATAAATGATAAAACGGGTGACTTGGGTTGCAAACCAAGTCACTATCATCCAAAATACAACTCATTATCCAAAATACTTTTCCATGTCGAACACGGAAACTCAAAGTTCTAGAATCCAAAACATAACTTAAAATAAGACAATGAAAAACAAAGCTCCATAAAAGCTATTCTTAGCTTCTCCATGGTTTCTCATGCTTGTTTTTCTTTTCCCTTGTCTTTGCTTGGTGGAGGCCCTATTTACAATAAAAAGGGAGATACATTATCACAACTTTGCATCATAATACCATAGTTGAATTTAGAAACATAAAAGAAGGTTAGTCATTTACCTACTGGTGTGATCTTTCCAGCTTTGATATCACCAAGGTATTTGGAACAATTCCTTTTCCAATGACCCATGCCGTTACAATAATGGCATTTGTCAAGAGGACCCTTCTTGACTTTGGATGTGCTAGCTTCACAAGACTTAGCTTTGGTGAATGTGGGAGCTTGCTTCTTGCCCTTTCTCCCATTCTTCTTGAACTTCCCCTTACTCTTTGTGCTTATGTTAAGCACATCCTTGGGAGGGTTCACATTTAACCCCATGTCCCTCTCGGCTTGCACAAGTAACTTGTGCAACTCCTCAAGAGACACATCCTTGTCTTGCATGTTGAAATTCACCCGGAATTGCACATATGCCTTGACTTTAGACAAGGAGTGTAGAATCCTATCTACGATGAGTTCTTTGGGGATTTCAACCTTTTGAATTTTCAAGGTCTCGACAAGCTCCATGAGTTTGAGCACATGAGGGCTAACCTTTTGGCCCTCTTTGAAGTCGAGATCAAAGAATGCCGCGGCCGCCTCATATTGGACGATCCGCGGAGTTTGTGAAAACATGGTCACAAGTTTGGAGTAAATCTCATTAGCATTGCCCATTTTGAAGGCTCTCCTTTGGAGTTCCGCCTCCATTGCAAATATCAATACATTTTTCATTGCGGCGGACTCCTTTTGGTAAGCCTCATAGGCTTCCCTAGTGGTCGCGGTGGACCTAGCGGAGGGTTCGGGTGGAGAGGCCTCGGTAAGGTAACGAAGCTTGTCGTCACCCTCGGCTAATTTGAGTTGGGCATCCCACTCGGAGAAATTTGACCCATTCTTTTCAAGTTTACATCGATCCATAAAGGATCGGAGCCAAGATGAAGTAGCGAGTGGTGTAGCATTAGGAGTTGGTGTTGCCATTTGTTATGAATAAGAAGTGGTCTACAAAACAAAATATAAGGAGTAAAACATATGTCGTTTTAATTATACTCGTAAAAATGAATGATTTAAACAAGTTTTATGCATTTTTCTAGTGACCTCTACCCAACTAGAATAAATGATTCCAAGACCCAAATTCATATCGACTTAGGCATGGGGTAGCCGATGAAACCCTCATCAATATAACTCGGTGGATTAACCTTTTAATCGATTCTACTTTTAGAACTCTTGGTCGATAAAATTACTCTAATATTTATCTATAGCCCAAAACACATCAATAAGGGCACGGGGTAGCCGATGAAACCCTTATCAATTACTTTTGTTGAGTTCAATCCAAATTTCGAATAAATGTGTCCATTATCCAAACCCACATTAACTTAGGCACGGGGTAGCCGATGAAACCCTCATCAACATGAATTCGGTGGATTAGACATTTATCACCCACTTCCCCTACGTAACAAGGTTTGTACCCCGGGGTAGCCGAGTGCACTCCCTCACGAAATAGGTTTTCATGGTTTCTACTATTTGGTAAGGCTATGTCTCAATTGATAGTTTTAGCGAGAGGTCATGTCAATTTATTATCTATCACGTTTTAAGTGAACTAAAGCGGTGAACTACGATAATTCTAATTGACACGGTCGATAAACTCGATAAAAAGACAATGCATGTTTAGTTATGGCGATTTAGCGATGCATGTGACATAAAATAAAATGCAAGCATAAAATAAATAAATCCTAGTATGGCCTTCCTAAAAAGAAAAACTATTAATCTATTACACATTCGGAAACCAACTCCATTGGTCCCTTGAACTTCGGTTGTGGCACGCATCTCGAGGTAACACCGTCTTTATGTATCGCCATTCTTGAAGTAATCCGTCTTTTGGAACTCCGGAATGAATAAAATTACATAATGAATTACATAATTTCCTATTATACATTTGTAACTAAAATAAAATAAATCTATTAAATTACAAAACGGTGATACGAGATCACAATAAAAATTACAACCGAATCGATATTCCCATACATTTCGGAAATACCAATTAAAATCTAAGGCCATACTAAGTAAAATTACATAATTCAAAATTACATAAATTAAAATTATGACAATCATAAAGAAAAATGCAGCATTATAATATGTATAAACATGCGCAATTTTTATGCTAAATCGCCTTTTAATTAGCCAATATCGTATATTACTCGGTTTTTACGGATTTGCGTGATTTCAACATTTTATAATCACAAAAATGCATAAACTCATATTTATGCATAAGTTAATTACCCTAACCTCTTAGGACTCAAAATATAGTCTTCACTAATAATTTGACCATAATTAACCTTTATTTACAAAATTGTTCATAAATGGACCAAAAAATTTCAAAAATAAGCCATTAAACTTCAAATAAATCGAAAAATTTCAAATAAATTCAAAATTTGAAATTTAAATTCATGAACGTTCTGGAAAAATTCCATGACACTCATAATGTTCAAAATCTTAGGTTAAAAATTTCGAAAATTTTCCGGAAAAACAATGTTGCGGTTTATCGATATTTAATAAAATAATCATAAAAACATGGAAAAATTATTTTCATTAACCTTTCAATTTTAGATCTGAAAAAAATATAATAAAATGCAACATTAGACGTTTTTCCTAAGTCATAGATTATATTTTATTAATTTTCACTAATAATGTCACTATTTATGCCATTTTTCTTCAAAAATTCATAAATCATGCTAAAAGACTTCTTTATATCCAATTATTTTACACACATCTTGTAAAATTGCATGTGACAACATATAAATTTTCTATGACCATATTCGAAATTTAACTCATATTAACCTATTTTTCTCTTAAATCCGAATTTAATGATGAAAAATTCATTTTTCGAGCATAACAAGTCCAAAAATTATGAAAATTTACAGGTTATCTCAAAATAATATATGTAACAACATATCCAAAAACCAAGTGAAAATTCGAAGTATAGCTATTTTTAGACCAAAAATGACATTTTTACTCATAAAATCACATTTAAATGCCATTATTGTAAATTATGAACAATAAAAATCCGAAAAATTAACCAAAATATCCTAAAACACTTTAGGACCAGAAATATTAACATGCATGTAATAATTTCGTGATATATCATAATAACACAAATTTTACAAGTTTTATTTTTTTATTCATATAACTCGGAAAAACTTTTAACCAATTTGCATGCAAACAACCTGGCTCATGATACCGATTGAAGGAAATGTAGATTCATATACATGTTAACATACTCAAATATGTCAAAACTAATTTGTCATAAAATTAAAACGGATCTTATGCATGCAAACAATAATATAAATAGAGGAGAAATCATGTCCTTACATTGTAAATTTCGGCTATTAGGGCACAAGAGAGATCACCTTTCTCTTCTTGTTCTTCTGAGCTTTTCAATGGAAGAATAAAGATCTAAGTGTAAGATCTCTCCCTATGTATTATACCCAAGGCTCTTCTTAATATAATTAATATTACAAATACTAGTTATAATATTAATCAAAGGTAGAAAATTGAACCAAAACTTTTATAAAACACTTATTTGTTTCGGTTTTTAAGAGAGAAGAAGAGAGGATTTTATCTCACTAGAAATCTCTATATTTGATGATGGAATAGAATGAATAATGATATACAACATTTTGTATATTATTAGGTAAAAATAAAACAAAAGCCATGATGGCTTTTGCCTTCTCAAAACCGGGTAAGAGGAGGGGTTTTGGGGAGCCAATGCATGAACACCTTTGTCTTCACAAGAATATTAGGGTTGCATGGCTAGGAATGTAGGTAATCATTGTGTTCTTATAATAATTAAACAAACACAATATTAGCTTCCACTAACCTTTTATTTCGGCACAATGGATAATATAGAGTCCATATTATTTTTGTCAATTGTCTATATGTTACATGTCACATGTCACATATATTTGTTATGTAATTTTTATCATATCAAAAATCAACGTATTAATAAAAATACGTCACATACAAAAATTGACTTAGTAATTTCATAATTACTTATGCCAAAAATTTTACCAATTTATAAATCACAACTGATTGTATTTATAATAATTCATTCAATTTAATTGTTACATTAAACAATTATTTCATCCGAGTAATGATACAATTCAATTACTCAAACCGTATCTTATTTAATCACATTTCAATATGATACGTAAATTTTACTTCCAAAATCGTCCGTCAATTTTCAAGTAATTTAATTAACTCGTAACATTATACGATTAATTAAATAATCAATTAAGAGTGTTGCCCTTTAGGTATGACCTAGGGGGTCAACTGATCACCACCGTCACACACGACAAGAATGTCAAACTCTAGTCGACCAATCATTACCGATATATGTTGACCGATTGTGAATAAAATTACTTCCCAATTGTATTCATTTTAATGAGACTTAAACATGTGATCATCATGATCAACAGTCGTGATCGCATTATTGTCGGAGGACACATATTTCAATAGTTCTTTAGGCCCTGTAAATGATTACACAGATGAGAACCACAACCAGTATCTAGTACCCAAGTTCCGAAACTTGCATGGTTAATCTCAATCATATGAATATAAGATGACATACCAACAGGAACGACGCGGCCTGCCTTGATCTCCGTTTGGACACACCATTTAATTGAGGTGTTCGAGGTGGAGTTAACTGTAAAGCGATTCCACAGTCTTTAAGGTGTTGATCAAACTCATTTGAAAGATATTCGCCAGCCCGATCTGAACGGAGTGCTTTAACCTTTCTACCCAGTTGGTTCTCAACCTTATTCTGATATTCCTTGAATTTTTCAAAGGACTCACTTTTATGCTTCATTAAGTAGACATCTCCGTATCTACTCAAATCGTCCGTGAAAGTGATAAAATATCTATAGCCATCTCTAGCGGTAATTGACATAGGTCCACATACATCAGTATGTATGAGTCCTAATAGGTCACTAGCGCACATTCCAACACCTTTGAAGGAAATTCGAGTCATCTTGCCGATAAGACATGATTCACACGTGCCAAATGTAGAAAAATCGAATGCGGGAATAGTCCCATTCTCGACGAGTTTCTTTACACGTTTTTCATTTATGTGTCCCATTCGACAATGCCATAGATAAGTTTGATCTTTGTCCCCAACCTTTAATTTCTTATTATTCACGTGTAATATATCTGTGGTTTGATCTAAGATGTAAATTCCATTCATGGAAACTGCTTTGCCATAAACCATTTCATTAAAAGAGAAAATACAACTATTATCCTTTATTGAAAATGTAAAACCGTCTTTATCAAGTACGGAAACAGAAATAATGTTCTTAGATAAACTGGGTACATAGTAACAGTTATATAAATATAACTCAAAACCACTTGGGAGTTGGATTACGTATGTTCCCTTCGAGACCGCAAAGAACTCGTGCTCCATTCCCAACTCGCAGGTCCACATCACCCTTTGCGAGAGGTGTGATGTTCTTTAGGCCCCGCAAATGATTACACGATGAGAACCACAACCAAGATTATCAAGTACCCAAGTTTTCAAACTTGCATGGTTAATCTCAATCATATGAATATAAGATGACATACCAACAGGAACGACACGGCCTGCCTTGATGTCCTCACGGTAGACGGGACAGTTCCTCCTCGAATGTCCAGTCTTGTGACAATGGTGGCACTCTATGTCACCGCCCTTGCTCTTTGTCTTGCCCTGTGAGCCACTAGTCTCACCAGGCGCACTCTTACCGTTTCCTGGTTTCTTGAACTTTGGCTTACCTACAACTAGGTCGCCATGAGCCTTGCCCTTACCTTTACTCTTGTTGTGAATTGTGAGAACATCCTGCTTCATGCTCCCACTCAATTTCATATCCTTCTCGGTCTGTACGAGAAGGGAGTGTAGCTCATGAGGACTCTTTTTCAAGTCATTCATGTAGTAGTTCGCCCTGAAAAGGGCAAAACCATCATGAAGAGAATGAAGCATTTGGTCAATTACATTGCTCTCATTGATTCTATAATTCAGTGTCTCCAGCTTCTCGACATTCTCAATCATGTGCAGAATGTGTGGGCTAACTGGTTGGCTCTTCTGGAGTTTCGCATCAAAGAAGCGACAGGTATGCTCATATGTAACGATTCTCGGTGCTTTTGAGAACTCGTTAGTGAGCGTAGTGAAAATCTTGTTTGCACTTTGGGCAATAAAGCGTCTCTGCAAATTGGTTTCCATTGCAAAGATGAGTACGTTCTTTATCGCACCCGCTTCCATAACGAAGTCACTATAAGCGAGTGACTCGTTGACTCCTGCATTTGGGCTTGGGTTGACCGGTATTGGCTCAGTTAAATACCTGAGCTTACCGTCAAGAATGGCGACATTCCGTAGTGCCGCCTCCCGATCCAAAGCTGGACCCATCATTCTTCAGTCGCGTGGACTGATTCATTTGGTCCATGAACACTTTTAGCCAGGATGAACGATCTAGTGTGGCACTAGGCATTGGGATTGCGTTATTTCCAGCCATTTGTTGTAACAGTATTATTGATAATAAACGTGTTCTACACTGCGAAAGAAGAATAAAATAATAAGCATGTGCATCGTTTTAATTTTAAGTCTAATGAACTAATGTCATAACGCGAAGACTCAAAAACATTTATACAATTGACCTCCCTCAAGAATTATATAAATAACCCCAAGACTCAATTCTCTGTAAATTGATAAGCTAACCTTTTAGCTAATTCTACCGTTAGAATTCTTGGTCGATAAATTTATGTAAATTCTATCTTTAGTCCATCACAATCACGAGAAACTCTTCGGACTATGATGTTGAGGTAAACTAAGTCAACACAACTACTTACCCAACGTAGAAGGGGTCATATTAGGCCTACCGACGAAGAAGGGATTCATAGATGTTTGCCCTTATAAAGACTAATCTCAATTTCCGTTTTAGAGGAAGATCCCATCAACTTTATTTAAATTCATTTTAAGTGAACTATAATCTAGCATGCGAGAATGATTAAACTAAAGTGATGGCTTAAAGACTCGTGACATTCGCATGTCCATGAAAATTAACATACAACCTATATGAGTCAATTTTCATGCATTTTAGTAGTAGTAGGTGGTTTGGTTTTAGGCGGAATATGATGCAATTACTAACATGTGAATGAAAAGCAATAAAAAAGAAAAACGTAAAAAAAAAAGAAAAGTCCTATCATGGCCTATCCTATCAAAATGAACAATAAATACAAGTTTGGAATCCATCCTTGGACCCGAGAAGCTTGTCTTGATGTTCCATCTTGATCCATGTAGCGGGAGTGAGCTTGAATCTTCATCTTTAGTCTTCTTTGAAATTACAATAAATAAAATTACATAATTGACCTATTAATTACATTCTAATTTCAAAACCCAAAACTAAAATAAAGGAGATTCGAGATCTCATAATTACATAAGAAATTATGTTTCCTTCATTACGAAAACATAATTTGACTAAGGCCACACTAAGTATTACAAATTACAACCGATTGCAAAAATTAAATACGTAAATAAAATTCATTCATTCGATTCATTCAACAAAATTAAAAGCATCAACTAAAATAAATTAAACATATATAATACAATACATTAATTATGTTGATTAATTTATCCAAACCACCTATTTAAATTAAATTAAGTGACAATTCCGCAATTTAATCACATTAATTTCATACTTAATCCATATTAAACTTGTAATATGAATTCTATCCGTCAAAATTTTAAACTGCTTTAAAATAACTCGGTATCATTAAATTGTGAACCGATTCACAATAACTAATTGGCCAAAATAAAAAAAAATCCAATTTTTTTTAAATTGGTCTCGGCTGAAAAAAAAACAAATTTTTTTTTATTTATTAGTCATCACTTTGAATTTAAAAAAAAAAAAAAAATTTTTCCTATTTTAATTCGGTAAATAGGAAAAACAAGGAAAAACTTTCCATAAATTTTTTTTTTTCTCTTTCTTTTTCGGCAAAAAGGCAAATAAAAAAAACTTTCCTATTTTTTTTCTTCTTTCTCGGTTTACCAAAAAACAAAATTAAAATAAAGTTTTTTTTTTTCGGTAAACCCTAAAAAACGGCCTCCTATTTTTTTCTTTTTGCGGCAATATGTCCTAAAACAAGATTTGATGACTAAATTGTTTACCTTTGCTATTAGAACATGATTAACATATGAAATAATAAACATGATCAATTTATATGTCAAAAACTATATAGCAAAAACAATCTTTTTATCATAAACATGACGATTCCATTTAATTTTAACTTAATCTGCATTAAATCAAAAACTACCAATTCTTCATATGATAATTTTAACTGATTATAAACTATAATATGAAAAATATAATGGAAAAATATCATCAAACAGAAAGAAAAAACGGCACAAAAAAATTTTCGAACCACAAAAAAAAATTCGAAACCCTAATTTTTTTTCTCGAAAATCCTATTGTTCACATACAAATTTTATGAAAATCATCAAAATTAAAATCGTAGCCTATAGCTCTGATACCACTTGTGGGAAATAATCTGTATACTTCCCTTAATTTAGAAGGATTATAACGATTTAACAAAGATGATCTAAGGTCATAAAATAAAATACATAAACAAAAGTAAAAGATTCAGAAATAACCTTCGGTCCTAGCAAATATGGCCTAAGAACAATATCAAAATTGATATTCGCCTATTAGTTGCACCCAAGACGATCTGAGATATGCCCTTTGATTATGCTAGAATCGATCTAAAATTTTCTGTAAAATTTAGTTGTTTTTGTGTTTTTGTGATGAGAGAGAGGAGGCAAGGTCAAGAAAAAGCATTAGGGTAGAAATAATTCTCTCCCTTTCTTTTTATACAGACCGAAACTTGGAGTCAATTAGGAAAGATAAATCTCTCCTAATATTCGCCAAGTCAACCGAAATAAGGACTAAAATTCACCTTATTTTTGGTCTTTCCAAAAATATATAATATGTGTTGAATTGTCATCTAGTGAGGATCGAACCCATGACCTCTTGGTATGTGTACCCTCACTATTACCACTATGACACATTCAGCTTGTTGATATTAAATATAACTGATTATATTTAATTACGAATTAACAGATTAATTCGTCCAAGCTAACATTATATCTATTTAATTAAATATAACTTATTATATTTAATTTACGAATTGACAAATTAATTAATTCTCAACTTAATATTATTTAATTTTCATTAAATAATTATCTCATCAACACATCGACTAACTTTTTAGTCATTTTGGGCATCAATGTGATTATATTTCTATAACCACATTTCTCAAACACATCCTATAGGTGTGACCTTTAGGGACCAGTTGATCACCGCCATCTGTATGATAATAACGTAAAACTTTCTGGCAAGCCAACCGTTATTAGGTAAACGTTAATCAACTGATTAAATATACGAAGTATACCCTTGTGAACCTGTAAGAGATTTACAAATGTTATCACACTAATTTGTGGAGGACACAAGCTCCAACACTCCATTGGTCCCTTGAACTTCACTTGGCACGCATTCTAAGGGAACACCGTCTTATCAGAATGCTTTTCCTAATGGCACTGTCTTCAAGGATCTCCGGAATTACAAGTAATAATTAAAAATTACATAACTTCCTATTATACATTTGTAATAAAAATTAAATCTACTAAATTACAAAACGGTGATACGAGATCACAATAATTACAACCGAATCGATATTCTCATACATTCCGGGTAATACCAATTAAAAAACTAAGGCCATACTAAGTAAAATTACATAATTCAAAAATTATCTAAATCAAAAATATGACAATCATAAATAAAATACAGCATTAAAACATGTATGAACATGCTTAATTTTATGCCAAATCGCCTTTAAAGAGCTAACATCGTATATTTTTCTCGGTTTTATGGATTTGTATGATTATTAACTATTAAAATCATGAAACATTTCATAAATCATATTTATGTTCAATTTAATTACCCTAACCTTTTAGGACTCAAAATTTAGTCTTCACAAAAATTTTCCACAAAAATTCAACTTGAATTTCTAATATTGTTCATTTGGACTCAATATATATATAAAAACTCCAAAATAAATTAAAATAAATTAAAATAATTTCAAAATTTGAAATTTAAAATCTTGAACATTCTGGAATAAATCCATGACATTCATAATATTCAAAACTTAGGTTACAAATTTCGAAAATCTTTCGAGAAAAACATCGTTGCGGTTTATCGAATTTGACAAATAAAATCATTAAACCATAAGAAAAAATAATTTAATCAACTTTTCACTTTTAGATATGAAAAGTGTGATAAATAAGCAACATTGGACGTTTTTCTTAAGTCATGAAATATGTTTTAGCATTATAAGCTAATTTAAGTCATTATTTATTGAATTTTTACTCAAAAATTCATAAATCATGCATAAGGAGTTCAATCCGTCTAAGATTTGTATACATAATGAGTAAAAATGCATGTAACAACATATTAAATTTTTATGACCAGATTCGAAATTTAACTCATATTAACCTAACAACCCTTTTATATTCAACTTTAACTTATAAAATTCATATTTTATGCAAAATGACTTTATTTTACACGAAATTTAACATGAAACTAGTAGATTATATTTATGAAATCATATCCAACAATCACTGAAAAATTCGAAGTTTAACTATTTTTCGTCCAAAATTGACATTTTTCTCATAAAAATCCTATTTTAATGCCAATAATATATATAATGAACAATAAAATCCATAAATCATCCCATATGACCTAAAATCCATTTAGGACCAGAAACGTTTAACATGCAAAAATTATTTCGTGATTTATCTTCATAAATCCTAAATAACAAGTTTTATTTGTTAACTAATTAACTAGGAAAAACAAACCCGATTTTGCATGCAACAACCTTGTGCTCTGATACCACTGGTTGGGATTCTTTATCTCATAAGTTTACATATTGAATATGTGAATAACTAATTTAGTCATAAAATTAATTCAAGATCTTATGCAAGCAAAACAAATACAAGAGTAAGGAGAAAATCGATTCCTTACATTGGATATTTCGGATATTTGGGCACTAGTAAGGTCACCTACCTTACTTAGTTCTTGAGCTTTCCTTATGGATGAACAAGATTCAAGTATATAATCTCTCCCTAAAGATTGTACCAAGATAATACCCTTAATAGTTTAAATTAATATGAGACTAGTATTAATAAAAACTACCTTAAAAATTGACACAAAATAATTTGTATTTTGCTCTTGAAAATTTCGGTCAAGAGGGAGTGATATTGTGTGGTTTTTGCTCTCTTATTCTTTCTCAAAGTGTAGAGGAAATTATGCAACAACAACTAGAAAAATATATCATTTTTATCCTTCATTTTATAGAATGAAATATAAGAGAAAAACTCTCTTCAATTTCCCTATGGAAAACCGGTGGGCATGGGTAGAAGGGAGCCAATGCATGATCCCCATTTTCTTCCCAAGAAAAATAGGTTTGCATGGCTACTACTAGGTAGGGAATCATTTTGTTTTTAGGCATTTAAAAATATAAAAACACAACCCTACTTCTCCCTTCATAAATCCGGTTATCCCATAAAATGGCAGTCCATTTTATTTTTGTCATTTGTCAATTATGACATATGTGACATGTTACATGACATGTTACATTATAATGCATTTTTAACATATTAAAAATTATCATATTAATTAAATGTCACATACAAAAATAATTAGTAATTCATAATGACTTGTACCAAAATGGGTCATATAATTATAAACTACAACAACTTGTATTATAATAAATTATTCATTCTATTTTTAATTGTTTCATAAACAATAAATTTATCTAAGTAATATAACAATTCGATTACTTAGACCGAATCTTATTTAATCAAATTACAATAAGACACGTAATTTTACTCACAAAATCACTCGTCAATTTTAAGGAATTTAATTGACCCGTATCAGCATACGATTAATTAAATAATCAATTAAGAGCATTACCCTATAGGTATAACCTTAGGGGATCAACTGGTCACCACCGTCGTACGACAGTAATGTCAAACTCTAGCCAGCCAATCATTACCGATATGTGTGGAACAGTTGACTTAGAAGTATTACTCTCCCTCATGTATTCTTAATATGAGATTTAAACATGTTATCTCAATATGATCAACAATGTGATCGCATTATTATCGGGGACACGTATTCCAACACTTCCATGATAGTATTCTCCACCTTGGTTGGTCGCACCATCTTCTCAAGACACCAAATAAATCAATCAAGTTAGCACCTAACAAATAGCATACACAAAGAGACTATCAACTTAGGTCCTTAGTTCTAACCATCTCTCATTCATTATTCAAGGTCAAGTTCAAAATTTACATTTGGGGTACATGTGTGTGTGCGTCGAGAGCAACAAAGGCTCTGATACCAAGTGTGAACCCCCGAAATAAAGCTAAATACAATAAGAAAATGCGGAATTTTAGGAAATTTTTGAAACTTTTAAAGTTTAAAGCGCGGGTTCATTAAAATCTAAAACATAAATAAAGAATGCGGAAATAAAGTTAACTTTATACAAACGTGATAGTCAAAGATGAGGGAAAATATATTCTTCGAATGACAATACGATAAAAGGTGAGTCTAAGCAATCCTAATAAACTGACTACTAGCCCAAGGTGCTCGCTAGCTCTCACGTCTAAACCCCACAAATGCATCTTCACAAACCTGTCATTCATGTAAACATAAAAGCCACAGTCAGTGAGGAGTAACTCAAGGTTCTCCCAGCCACAAATTGTCAAAATGAACATAACAAAGAACTCAATTAAGTAAATCATGTAAGATACTTACAAAAGACATGAATATCAAGTTTATATTTAAACACGTCAATTAAATGAGATGGAACAAGATAGATCAACATTAACATAATGAAGACTCAACTATTCACGTGAGATAATTAAATAATATGAAAGACAAGAATACGGTCATTTGTACAAAAGCACGCATTTCAAGGAAATATGACATAGATATGAGATTTAGAATCCGAATCATATGAAGTAGATAAATAAGAGATCAATCAATACAAAATACCAGAATGGAAACCATAGCCATTACTTTTAAAACTTCTTTAACAAACAATTGCACGGGACGTGGCTACTAATGTCACATTCATACTTATGGCTTTCATCTCACCATAAGAACGGATGGGAACATCAATCCCGGCGATCATATCGCAACTAGAAGGCTTGCATCTCACCTCTAGTATCCGATAGGACCAAGACTCTCACATCCAAACAATGACAATATCTATAAGCAAGCAAGACCTTTACTACTCACTAAATATAATTCCCGTGGTAAGACGACAATGATAATCACAAAGACTCAGTCCTTGTCTAAATCTGGCCAGACTCTCGTGACAATACAGTTCCCGATTTGACATGCGGCAGGACAGTCCGCATCCAAGACTCGAACGACAGATCGGAAGTCGAGAACCCACAATCGGTAGGACAGTCCAAAAGAGGCGAAAGATATGAGCTAAACCCATACTTGGCAGATCGGCACAAGTAGGGCGTAAAGATAAGTCAAGCAGTAAGGTATAGCATAAAGGCATTATCAGAAAAAAAACGACTCAACCAAATGAATATTCCAAAAGACATAATTCGATTGAAGTGAGGAGAATAAATGTTAAGAGTCAATCATAATTCAAGTGGGATATACCATGCCAATTTACACTCATAAACATGAATAAGTAACTCATTTCTTGAATACTTGTCAATTGAATAAACGTATTCCTTGAAGCCATATAACCACTTACACAATTGTCTCCGTTGTATGCAACATACTAACCGATCATATTATCAACAAGAGTACCAAAGGACTATGTGCCACAACCAAAACACAACATTCTTCCCATGGGCAATAGAAAAAACAGGTGTTATATTCTCAATAAACATGCTAGTATGCATAGGAGTGCTTCCCTACGTCCTACTTTCCAATGTCACCATCACGACTCAAAACAGCCCAGTTTTGGGTTCTCATAAACCCGTTCCATGTACCCATTTGGGACCAAAAATTAAGATGGAAAAATAATTAAATAACGGGATTGCACAATTATAAATCATGAGAGAAAATATATGTAAAGAACGATATCTAACAAATTGCGTTATATAAAACACGAGACGAAATTTAAATAATTCATATACTAAACTTGGCGCCAAAATTTACCCACAATATAAGTGTGGCCCAAAACTACAAGTCATGTTCAAAGCTTAATATAGGATATAGGAAGGCATAGAACAACGGAGGAAAGACGATTGCGAACTGCATAATATAATGATACATGCTAATTGAATAGCTAGAGCAACTAATGACCGACAGTACACAAACTATGGCCTAGCTACTGCCCGTAACCAAGTTGGCAGCCCCTGCACAACAGGACACAACATAGCAGTAGGTAGCAGCAAGCAGTACAGCAGTACATAACACACCCAAAAAACCCAGCATGCTTTCAGTCCGACAAAAACCCAGTAATTCCCCTTCTGTCCAGCCGTCTTGGGACGGTTTTCTAGGCCAAACCAAGACGGATTTCACCTGTACAAAAGATTCAATCCAAACATGTACACGTACTTGAGACAATAGCAAGAAAGTAGGTCCAATTTAGCATAAAGAAACCCATCAAAATAGCACACGAAAACTGCTCAACAAATCCATTTTCACGGTTTAAGTTCATTTGTGACCGTCTTAAGACGAAATTTTAAGCATGTTACAAGGCCGAATTCATCCAAAAAAAGACCATATTAATTCATGTATATGCACACAAGGCATGAGAAATCAAATTGACTCGAACCAACAATAATTTTGGCCCACAAATCGCGTCCAAAAACACCCAACACAGTTCTCTGTTTCACGTTTCAATTACCAGTTTTGCGTCCGTCTTAAGACAAGTTTTTAAGCATGTTATAAGACGGGAATTAACCATACAAAGGACCCATATCATACTTGGATATACACTTGAGACAGAAGTAAGAGAGTTAGCCCGAACCACCAAACAAACATAGACAAAAAACGAGCACAAAAATCGTCTCACAGCTCCCTTCATTCACGTTTTTACGCAGCTATATTGAGTCATATTTCAACCCCCATTAAAACAAGGTTTAAGACGGAATTTAACACGATAAATTCGAGCATACAAGTGAGTAAAGCATAAAGAACCAATCTTTAACACATAAGAGCATGAAAAACGACATATAAGACAGAATTTCGACACTTTGTCGAGTAACCTATCACCGTTTTGTCGAAAGCTCTCTAATCTTTAAATAAACGGTCCCCAAAGCACGAGTGTTCCTCCGGGTCTTAAAATCGTTCACCTAGAAGCAAGAAAACGGGATATTGAGGCTAAAAAATAAGACGGCGAATTTCAAAATCTCCACAAGAGTGGGACTTTCTTACCTAGAAAAGTGAAGGACGGAAGGGAAACTAATGGCAGCAAAAATCAAAGGAAATGGTTGAGAAATGGAGGAGAAATTGGAGGTTGAAGGTCGAATTAAAATGGCGTCCAAAGCTTGTTGTTTACTGATTTGCTTTTGTTGTTTTGCTGCGTGATAATTCGAAAAAAAGAAAGGAGGAAGGAAAATGAGTAGTGATTGGCTGGTTGTTTTAGAGTGTGAGAGAGAGTGTAATAAAATAATGAGAGTAGGTGGAGTGTGTGTTGTCGACTTGGGATTGGTGCGGATTAATTTATTCTTATATGGGTAAATGTGACGGTCTTTTACTGGACGAAAATACGTCTCAAGTCCACTATAATTTAAGACGGAAATTATTATTATTATTATTATTACTATCCGACTGAACATATATATTTTTATATAAACAAGCTTATAAAAATGTAACTTTTATAAAAATTATGTTTAATAAATAAAATTAATTAAATTAAATAATTTAAAATATAAATAAAACAATTTAATGGTTAATTAAATTATAAATGCTACAAATGGGAAATTCGTGGGTAGTACAATAGTGATATGACGCCACCCAGTGGCACCGAATCTTGACGCCACCATAATTAAAGAAAAATAAAAATAAAAAACTAAAATTTACATTTTCGTTTTTACGCCAAAGTTTTAAGGGTAGGTATGTGTTTTGTATGGATTTTGCGCAAGGCGAAATCAGGTCAAGGTAGGTCTAGGCAGGGTTAACTAGCTCGAATTAATCTGCGAATAAGTAAGACAGGGTATAAAATTTGAAGAATAAAGTACGGTAAATGAATAACAGTAAGACAAAGAATTTTGTACGTGGAAAACCCTTAAATGGGAAAAAACGACGGGCACAAAGCCAGGAGAGGATTTCACTATAATATTGAATAAATCGTGCAAATATCTATAATTCAGCTTATATTTCAGTATTGTTAGTATGTTGCTAGGATCTTATATTATGTCGTGCAAATGATCTAAGTGCTCTTTATATAGTCAGATGCTGAACGACTGCTAGATCTTTCTCCATCAATGCTGAATATCCTGCCTTAATTAGCCAGAATAATGCTCATTATTGCTCCTTTAATTGCCGTCTTTAATTGCTAAATCTTTCTAATTAATGCCCCAATTATTGCGCGTATATTCGTCTATAATATGATCTCTTGGTCGAATATCGTCCTGATATTTTGACCGTTGTCCTCTCCATATCCTGGCACCTGCCTTCTTGTGTCCTGGTAGCTTGACGTCCTGACACCCTGATGGTTAGGTCGAGGTAGAGTATCGGTCAAGGACATCTGCGGATTTCCAGGCCTAACAATTGCCTCTTATCTCCTTATCTTCGCTGGGTCAAGCCAGAAATAAGGAGATAACCTCTAATTTATAAAAAACTGCTCAACGGTTGGATTATGGTTGATTGGCTTCTGTAACGACTAGTTCGCAGTTTGATGACGCGTGTTGCAATTACTGCAACTTCCTCAATAATTATCTTTGCAAGTTGCGGTTGAAACCCTAATTTCACCGAGTGTAAATATCCTTTTACTTCATTGAATTAATCTTCACCAAAATCTATTCCCTTCTGATTTAATCTTCTTCTTCAAGCTTTCTTAATTCCTTGATAAATTTTCAACAACTTTTCAATAATGGCCGCGAAAAAGAAATCTTCCAGGGGAGTGATGTCTCCTGGAACTCCATTCGTTCAGAACCCTGAAGAAACCACCTCTGAAAATCTCCCTTCATCTTCTGCTGCTCAACCTCCTGTGGCTGAAAAGCCGATTGATTCTCCTCTCGAGATGATTTCAATTTTCCATGGTGAATTTTAATTCAAACCCACAAAAGCTCTGAAAGATGATTAGTCTCTTTCAAATCGCCTGATTCCTGAATTTGAAAAGGTGTTGAATGATAAGGGAATTATTCCTGCCGATTCTGAAGTCTGGATCCCTAAAAACTCCCCTGTCAGGGCTGACTGGGCATGTCTTGGTTGGTTCTGTATTCATGACTGGGCCTTCAGGGATGGTTGCAAGCTTCCTTTCTCTCCACTTATGGTGGACGTCATCAAAGAAATTGGGGTGCCTTCTTATCAGTTGATGCCTATGGTGTGGAAAGTAGTCTGCTCTATTGAATATCTCTGCAAAAAACATAATATGTCTTTTTCTCTTGAAGATTTGAAAGCCTACTATGCTGTCAAGACCAATAGCCCTGGCCACATAAGTTTCAAAGTCAGGCCTTCTACTACTCTTCTCAGCAATCTGGATAGCGGCCATGACAAGAATTTGGTTGCTAGGTACATGTTTATCAGGACCAATTCTGTGGGCCCTGATCTGGCGTATTTAAACTATGATGCTTGTGTTGGTGGTGAGTACCCTGGCTTTTCCTTTTATCCTGCATGTTTATTCGTTAGTTTTAAAATAAATAAATTAAAGGGAGTTATACCTCCTTTGTGCGCAGTTGATGATTGGGTTACTGAAATTGAGTACCCTACTGCAAATATTTCCGCTTTTCTTGTTATTCCTCAAATGCAAAGGACCTAGCCTCTTTGTTGTGGGGTTGGTCATCTCCCTCGTTGCTTGAAGACTGAAGGCGTTGCCAGAGTGCCAAAGCCTTCAAAAGCTGCCAGTGCTTCTACTTCAGGCAGTAAGTCTATTTTGTTCTTTATTTTCTTTTCATTTTGGCTTTTTCATGATAGCCTGTCTTTATTGCTAATATAGTGTCTCGTGTTATAGCTACTAGATCATCCACTCGCCTTGCCAGGTTTGGTATGGCTGACCTTTCTGCCAGGCTGGCCAAGGTTAAGGAGGAGAGTTCCCAGGGAGGTGGTGATGCTGAACCTATCATTGATTTAACTGAATTGCCTGCTACTCCCAAGGTTTCTACTACTCCTGTTGCCCCTGTTGAAATAAGTTCAGCAGCCCAAAAGAGGAAAGTGGAGGAGGTCGACATATCTGCCCTAGTCAGGGAGGTGCGAGCTAGGGTAGATAATGTAGAGGCTGCTAAGGTGAAGATCAGGGATTATGCTGCTTCCAAATCAGATGTTATGCTCACCCTTGATCCTATTGAGACTGCTACCCAGGCAGTTGCTTTAGTAGATCATTCTGTCAGTCTTTTGGCAAGTGATTTGGCTGTTGTGAGAGAGGTATGTAGTTTTTGTTATTATTATATGTATTTTGTAATATGTGTACATATTTTTTTACTTAGAGGTGTTTATTATTATGACATAATACTTATACTATTCTTGTTTCTGTTCAGGGTGCTGCAGCCTGTCTCCATAACGCTTATCAGGCTACTTCTTTGGTGGCCAGGATTGATCTTATGTGATCTGATTATGCTAAGCTGAAGTCTGAACTGGATTTTGCTCGGGCTGACCTGGCTGCAAGGGCTGCTGATTTGGCGAAGGTGCAGGCTAAGAGGGATGCTGCCAAGGCAGAGGCAGGCTCAAGTAAACAACTTTTGCAGGAGGCATTGGACAGGAATGAGGAGCTTAACCTGGAGAGGGAAGATTTGGAGTTCAAGCTTGATGATGCCTCCCTATACTTTTATATTAAGGGGAAAGTGGCTGCTATGTCAGAGCCTATGGAGGCCAGGGCAAATTGGAACCCTGAAGCTGAGATGGCCTTCGCTGCTTCTAAGTATCCTGGCCTGCATAACATGGGCAATGAACAGGAAGTCGATTCTCCAGGGGAGCAGGATGTTGATGCTGAGGCTGATTAGGCCAAAAGTGAAAGTGCTGACGCTGTCTCCAAAGGGGAGCAGTAATTTTAAATTTCTTTGATGGTATTGGCCCATCCAGGGGGGATGTCCCTGGACAAACAATCTTATTTTCTTGTTTCTTGGGTGGGTCAGGGAGGTTATCCCTGGCCTTGACGAATATTTTGGTGCCTTTGCCCCAGGGGGTAAGGGCTTTATTATGGTAATGGCCTTTAGTGGCTTATTTTGCTTATTTCCTGATGCTTTGTTGTTTTTTGATTTTCTTTGAACCAGTGAGCCTTGTCCTTCCAATCCTATCGACCTGATAAAATTAAGACTTTGTTAACCTGTCTTGTGATTGAAGCTTAACGTAAGTAATTCAACCATGTATGGTTTTTGCCATAGTGGTTGAAGGGATGGGAAAACCGGTCTGTCAGGAGGGCTTATGTCCCCTGCCTGGCTGGAGGGCTTGGTATTCGGCCTGTCAGGAGGGCATTTAGACTGATGGTCGGGATAAAACACCCTTGCACCGTCTTGCTGCGTCCATCCGGTTATAGATGTGTGCAGTAAATTTAGTCAGGTCAGACAATTATTTCATGCCTGATTGGTCCTGAAATTTACTGTATCCGGTTATGGTTACCAACTCGTTAGGCACAGTTAAGTGCAAAAATTTGTTTTAAAAACTGATGTACAGTAGAGTAGCTCTTAATCCTGAATATTTATGCATATAAACATTTATCATGTATAATTGTTCAGGATTCAAAAATAAGAGAAATTGGGTTAGTTACATATATAGACATAGATTGCACATAGAGCATATGAAACACGTAATTTTTCAGATAGCACGTCAGGTTGATTCACTGATGTTAAAGGTATAGTTTTTGACCTGATTTGAGCCTGACATAGATTTTATACATGGAATAATTTCAAATGTGTTATATTCCAAAATCTTGGGATCATTTCTCCTTCTAATGTTTGGAGCCTGTACGCTCCTTGTACGACGATTGAGTCAATTAAGTAAGGGCCTTCCCATGTAGAGGCAAGCTTGCCTGCTGATTTTTCATTTTGTTTGGAAAAACTTTTCGTAGGACAAGGTCTCCTTCCCTGAAGACTCTAATTATGACATTTTTATTGTAAGTTCTGGCTACTGCTTGTTGGTATGATGCCATCCTGATTTTGGCAGCGTCTCTCAGTTCTTCTATCAGGACCAGGTTGTCTTGTATCAGGTCTCTGTTTGCTTCAACGTTGTTCAGGCTATATCTTGATGTTGGCACCCGAATTTCTGCAGTGATGACAGCTTCACAACCATACACCAAAGAATAAGGTGTTTGGCCTGTCGATGTCTTTGGAGTTGTCCTGTCTGCCCATAGCACTAATGGAAGTTCTTCAGCCCATCTGCCTCATCTTTACTTCAGTTTCCTTTTTAAGCAGGTTATGACTACCTTGTTACTAGATTCAGCCTGGTCATTAGCTTTTAGATATCCAGGGGTTGATGTTACCAGGGTAATATTCCACTCTTGGCAGAATGCTTTATTCTTTTTCCCCACAAATTGGATTCCATTGTCACATACTATCTCTGATGGGACTCCATATCTGCAAATAGTATTCGTCCTGATGAAGGATATCACTTCTTTTTCGGTTACCTGCCTGAAAGAGTTAGCCTCGATCCATTTAGAGAAGTAATCAGTCATAGCCAACATGAATACTTTCTGTCCTGGAGCTATAGGCAGCTTTCCTACAATATCCATGCCCCACTTCATGAATGGCCAGGGTGTAGAAATTGAGTGAAGAAGTTTAGATGGCTGATGTATTATTGGTGCATGAATTTGACAGGCTTTACATTTTGAACAGTATTCCAGGCAATCAGCTCTCAGTGTTGGCCAATAGTAGCCTGTCCTGAGTACTTTACTTTCCAGGGTTTTTCCTCCTTTATGGTTGCCACAGTGTCCGTCGTGTATTTCCTGAAGCACTTGTTTAGCTTCATCAGGCTCTAAGCATCTCAAGTATGGTCCTGCCTGCGATCTCTTGAATAAAGTGTTATTGATAATAGCATAGGTTGAAGCTCTAATATTAAAAGCCCTTGCTTCATGCCTTCCCTGAGGTAATATTCCTTGGAGGAACCAATCATAATAAGGTTTGGTCCAAGAATTATTATCTCAATTAACAGGGTTGACCTGTTCGGTTTTACTGATAGCTGGTTCTAATAAATGAACAATTGGTATTTTGTCGAAGACTACAGGGGTAAAATTTGAGCCTAGACTAGCCAAAGCATCAGCCCGCGTGTTCATGTCTCTTGATATTTGATCTATATTAAATGAAGCAAATTTAGCGGTAAGGTTTTTTTCATATTGTAAATACGAAATCATTTTTGCATCTTTGGCCGTATAAATTCCCTTTATTTGATTGGCAATTAAAAGTGAATCAGTTTTTACCTTTAGGTTTTGAACACCGAGGTCTAGACATACCTTTAAGCCTGCTATCAGAGCTTCATATTCTGCTTCATTGTTGGTAGCTTTGAACTCATAGCTTATAGCCCGAGCTATCATGTCCCCCTACGGTGATTTAAGCACTAATCTTAACCCTGTCCCCCCGGCATTAGATGACCCATTTATGAATAAAGTCCATTCTTAGTTCGGGGCTTATTTTCTAATTGATTAACCTCAATATTCAGGTCAAGTTCCAGGTTAGGGCTGAAATCAGCCACAAAGTCTGCTAAGGCCTGCGATTTAATCACTGTCCTGGGTTCAAAGGAAATATTGTATGTACTAAGTTGAACGACCACTTGGCCATCCTACCTGACAATTTAGGCTTGCGTAGAACATATTTTATGGGTAAGTTTGTCCTGACTATGATGGGGTGACATTCAAATTAAGGACGTAACTTGGGACATGACATAATTAGAGCTAAAACATATTTTTCAAGTAATCCATACCTCATTTCAGCATCCAGCAGGCTTTTGCTTACATAATAGATAGGATGTTATTGGCCTTCCTGTTCTTTTACCAGGACTGCGCTGACTACTGTGTCAGTGACGGATAAGTATACTGACAAAGGTTCCTCCTTCTCTGGTTTAGCCAGTCAGGGTGGAGATGATAGATACGATTTTAAGTCTTGAAAGGGTGCTTCATGACAGAGCTGTCGTATACCTATTAAAAATAACTAACTAAACTAACTATATAGCTAGGGAAGTCAGGTCGATCTCCTCGGGGAGGCAAGATATCTGTAAGAGTCCGTCTATTTGGTCACAAATGGGGGGTTTGTATTTGGTTTTCTAAACTAATTAAGGCTTTAAAAGAAAGAGAAGCAAGGAAAGAGCAGTAAAGGCGGAAAAAGGGTGATAAACTATCAATAAAGAGGGGACATGTCAGGATTTTGGTTCACTACGGTAGTCCAGTGACTCAACTGTAAACAACTTAGATGAATTACTGCGAGACGGATATGGAAAGGTCCTTCCGGTCCACTTTCTATCCTAAATTACCACTAACTTAACTTTCGTCCTCGTCAGGGTAGTCTACTGTTCATAGCAGGTCTATTTAGTCCAATCTTCCGATCCAGGATTAAATTTAACCAGAAAAAAAGGGTGACTTAGAAGCGTGCACTCAACTAAGTCGGTAAATACAGTTATATTGCTATGGTGACAGAGTCTCACAAATAATTTATCTAACCTATTCTCTACATCGTCACATTTCTACCGTAGATTCCCTAATCCTAACATAAAACAGATTAGCTACTCATGCTATTAATATTGTCAAAACTAATAACGATGAATGAACTAACAATATACTTAATGAAACGATAATTAAATTGCATAAAAGTAATTAGGGCAGAAAGTAAAAGGAACAAAACAAACAATTAAAATAAATGAAAGAGAGATTAATATTAAGAAAGGAGAAAGAGATTACAATCGCAAGAATCCGGCGTAAAGAACAAACAAATCCGAGCGAGAAAATCCCAAAGCAAAGTTACAGTAGAGCAGAAAAAGTAACGCAGTATTTATTGTGAAAGATGAATATTCAGATAAAACTTAGATAATGAATAGAATAGATGCTAATAACCTAGTTAACGTGCGCTTAAATAGAAAAACTACTAAGTCCAATAACTAAAACAAGTTCACGGGCTAATTAAAGCCCACGCCAGCCAAAACCACTCGATCGAGTAGTCTGAAACCACTCGATCGAGCATTTCTCAAGATAATCTACTCGATCGAGTGGAATTATTACTCGATCGAGTAACCTCAATTTCCAACACTTCTTGATCGAGTATAAAACTTCTCGATCGACCAACTCCAGCCATAGAAACCACTCGATCGAGTGATAAAATAGCTCGATCGAGTATTCTTCCTTCAAATCAGCTCAAACTCGTGGCCAACTGCCTCGTAGACTGTTCTTTCATGCATCCCAATGCAAGGTCTCACTTTGGAAAATCCCGTCTCCTCAAAATGCATGTAAAAAGGACAAAAATGGTACGATTCCACTACTTTCGCGTTCGTTTCTACAAAACGGACAAAACGAACCAAAGTAGCCAATTCGGGGGCAAAATGCAATATAAATAGTATGAAAGTATATAGAAATACGTGGTAAAATAGGCTAAAAAGACTATACAAAATGCACGTATCAAATCTCCCCAAACCGAACCTTTACTCGTCCTCGAGTAAACTAAAATGCAACTAATGGAACGGAAATGAAAACTCAGAGCTAGCTTAACTTGTCTACTTGAACCAATTTAATGCAACAAAAATTAACAGTCATAGCTATGCAGTCAATACGCAAACGAGTTATAAGCTGTTCAGAAATATAGCCGACCTATCGACCATGCAAGACCAACAAAATCGGACTCTCACGTGGTCACTCTTCTCTCATGAAGCAAAGGGTGAATATTATATGTAAAAGAGAGAAAGAGAAATAGCCACTCACCTAACTGTGACCTACATAGCATGCATGCAATAAAAATAAAAGACGATTCAAGTACTAATGCACACACTCCAACCATTAATGTCCGTCACAGCCGAGGGCTTACAAATGATATGGGAATAGTGAGGGTCAGGTAAGAAAAGGCAAAACAAGTTATGGTAATGTGGAGGTAAAAGCGTCAAGATAGTTCCTAACAGGACCATATAAGACCATTCAATTCTCAGCCGACTGAAAAATAAAGTACATGTGCCCTTCATTTGGCACACAGATCACTAATCACATACACAATCTCCTCAAAAATATGGAATAAAACGGAGGAGTTAGACGGTCACAAACTTTCCTTTTTTAACACCGTCTAAATGAATCAACTAAAACATATCAAATATTTTTTTCAACTCTTTTTTCCTTCTATTTCACGTGAATCAGACTTTTTTTTCATTTTTTTTCTTTTTCTTTATTCTTTTATTCTTTTCTTCTTTTCACGTTTCTATCTTTTTTTTTCTTTTCTTTTTCCCCTTCCTCTATTTTCACCAACTCCAATCAAATGATATGAACCAAACTGCAGACGGAAAATCATACCACAAAATGACATACTAAAATAGCTTAACTAGGCAGGCTCAGTTTGGGATGTAGCTAATGGGTCAAAAAGGCAAATTTTGGCTTAAGTGGAGCTAAATGGGTGAAAAATATGAGAAAAAGGGAAAATTTGCAAGCACCTCCCTGCATGTGACACTGACCACAAACCCAAATGTGTGCATTTGACAAGAAATCGAATGTCATAAAAGTGAAAACATGATGAACATGCTATGCAAGGAGTACTACTCTCAATTCCTAATGAACTGGTCATGAATGTCACCAGTTATGGGCTCTAAACCTCAGAAATTGTAAAGTAGATTGCCAATTTATCAGGTCAAGTCTAAACAGTTAGCTATATTTGAACAAAAACTCGTAGACTATGTGTATGACAAAGCTAATAACCATCAACAGAAGTGCAAGGCTCAAGTAAAATGACAAGTTATAGTGCAGTTTCATCACGGAAATCAACCGTTCCGACTCAACCTATGTGCAAAAGTAAACGTGAATATTTTTGAATTTTTGAAATTTTCTAATTTTTTTGGTTTTTTTTTTGGATATTCAACGAAATAAATAAACAATGCAAGCTGAAATAAATAAACGTGAATGCAAAACAAATGCAAATGCAGACTCAAAAGGATGCAATACCCTCCCTAAACCAAAACGGACAACGTCCTCGTTGTCCTCCAACATACACCAGCAGATATATACAGGGGAACGGGAATATACAACCAATAAATAATGAAAAATAATAAAATAAAAAGGAGACAAAAATAAAAGAGTGAGATGGACATACAAAACACGAACTTCCCCAAACCAGCCAGAAAACTGGGGAAGTGAGTAGACCAGCAGCTACTCGTCGGCCTCCTCGTCACTGTCAAGCACGTCCTCCACCATCACCGTGAAGTCCGGGTCTACCTCCTGCTCTCTCCTCCTCCTCTGCTCAGCTCGAGCTCCCTCCGCCGCCGCCGCCGCCACCGGGTCCTCGTCCTCCTCCTCCTCACTAGCAGACTTCGGGTACACCTCAGCTGGGTACCGGTAGAAGAAAGGGTGTGGCCAACCCTCTGGGATCGGACGGTGTCGCCCAAGTGATACTCGTATAGAGGGAACAAAGTCAAAGCCATGTCCCGCTCCATACGAGTCTGTCTCTCTGCAATCTCAACTAACAAACCATCACGGCGCCCTTGGTCCATGACCGAGGACGCCTCAAAGGGTGGTGGAGGTACAAAATTTGCCGGTAGGACCGACTGTTTCTGGTCGGCGGGTGCGGGAGTAGGAGTAGGAGTAGGGATCGGGGTAGGTGTGGCCGTGGAAGTCTGGCCATCCGTGGAAGGTGCGGATCCCTCTCTGGTCTCAAGTCTATGCCGCTTCTTAGCGGCAGGTAAGGTGGTAGGTGGTCGGACCTGGAGGTGGTAGTCAGGTAGAGGTGGTAGACGGGCGCCCCGTGCAACATTAGGCAAAGGGGCTAGACGAGGCAGGGTGCCACAAGGAAGGTCCACGGACGAGGAACCGTCTATCTTCCAAGTCCGGTAGTCAGAAGTCAGCCAGGTCTGAGAGTGCATAGACACTAGGCTCAGGTACCTATCTCCCTCTAGGTACGGTAAGTCACGAGGCCAGGCAGGGAAGAGGGAGCGGGCA
Organism: Silene latifolia; assembly: GCF_048544455.1. Taxonomy (NCBI): domain Eukaryota; kingdom Viridiplantae; phylum Streptophyta; class Magnoliopsida; order Caryophyllales; family Caryophyllaceae; genus Silene; species Silene latifolia. The sequence continues at coordinate 201,692,910 of NC_133538.1, read as the reverse complement.
AGAATTGTGGCTATGCCTCCGCAAACAATAGATCCCGTGACCTTCTCCCCCTGGGCCTGGAAGTACTGGGCGGTCAAATAGGCGATGTTGAGGGTAAAAGGACCCTCACAGTCAATGTTCAGGTAACTGCCTAAGATGGAGAGCTCGTTGTTGTTGATGTTGTTTGGCTCCCTTCGGCCAAAAATGGTACTCCCCATCAGTCTAAGAAAGTAACGGGCAGGGGGAAGGTGGACCTGAGCGAGCTTTCGCTTGGGAAAGGTGGTCTGGGCCAAGGTCCGCCAAAGCTGACTAATGACCTTCCTAGGGGCAACAGTGGCGCCCGTAAAGGAAAGTCCGAGTCTGGTACCAAACTCCTCTAATGTCATCAAAAAAGTCCGGTTGAACAACCGGAAAGACACATAAATACTAGTGGGGACAGCGTCGTGTGCCCCGAAGGAGAAGGTGAAGGAGCTGAAGAACTCGAGACTCAGCTCCAGAAAGGTGTGGCCACTCATAGTGATGAGTCCGACCATCCCCGTGCCCCGTAAAAGCTCACAAACTGGCTCGTAGAAGCCGAGTCTCTGAAGTGACGTACGACAAAGAAAACGCGTAGGGAGAAACTCGCAGCCAACTAAGTTATAAAATCTAGTACAATGTACACCATTAACGAAAATTACCTGCGGGTACTCAGGTTGGGAGTCGAGGGAGTCGTCCCCTAGGATGGTAACTGTGCCACCAGAGACGCTAGGAGCAGGTTTAGCACGACCACGACCCCGGCCTCGGCCTCTAGAACCTGAGGTAGAAGGCTGTCCAGTGACGGTACGAGGAACTAGGGCCGCCCGTAAAGCAGCTGCGACTGCGGGTGAGTCCGCCACAGGTGTGCTCACCGTGGCTGAAGTAGAGGTTGTGGCTGCAGCTGTGACCGCCACTGAGGAAGAAAGACTAGCAGCAGTGCTAGCCGTAGTAGTGGCTGTGACTAAGGTGGTGGCTGAAACAGGGCTACAGCGGCAGTAAAAACCGTACTAGCAGCAGAGACTAGAAAAACAGAGGTACTGGTAGGTGCGGAGACGGTAGTAGCAGCAGGGACTACCGTCTCAGACAGAGACAGGGACGGACTGGCAGCAGAGCTCGAAGAGGGCATCGAGCTAGAATCCATCCTAAACAAATTGAGCAGGGGAATTTGATAAGAGACAGCAGTTTAACAGCATGAAAAACAGCGTGAAATCAGCATGAAAATTCCCTAACAGTCGAAAAAATTCGACCTACAGCCCAAAAATTCCCAAAGTTTCCTCAAATATTCGAATGGTAATAAGTAAATAGCGATAGGGGAAGGGTAGCAGGCATCAATGGCAGCAAATGAAGCAACAACTAAGGCGAATTAAGCATATGGCAGCAGCAAAACCCAGTTTACAGTCGAAAATTTCGACTGTAATTAGCCCTACTCGCAAATTTCTCGCAAAATTCGATTTAAACAAGTAAATATCAACGAGGCAAGGGAATTAAGCATCAAGTAAGACAAATGAAGCATTGAAACATAATTATAGTCGAAAATTTCGACCTACAATAAAGACCAAAACCCTAATTCTCGACTATCCTCATAAAAAGCAAAAATTTAAGAAATTAAAGGATAAAGAAGAGTAAGGATTACTTGATGATGCAACACCCACAAAGAATAATTAATCGACAAGAAACAAGCAAAATGGGCAATTTTTTGATCGAAAAACCGCAGAACCCTAATTCCTCTAATAGACCGAGTAAAACAGAACGAATCAAGGGGAAAGTAAAGGGCAAATGACGATTAATTAACAATAAACACAATGTAGGTGGCGGATTTGGCAAATGGGCAAGAAAAATGGAGGTTTTGGGTGTTTCTTTGATCGTAAAAATGGAAGGGGGTCGAGATATTAAACAAGGAATGAAAGAAATAAAACAAAAGAGGGAGTTAAAGAGCCTCCCTACGTGTAATTTCCAAATTCACTCGATAGAGTGGTTTAGAACTGCTCGATCGAGAGCTTCTTGTATGCATCTTCTCGATCGAGTAAAAAGTTACTCGATCGAGAACTCCCCTTTTCAGCTTTTGTCGGTCGAGTAATATGGGATCGAACCGATTTCACTCGATCGAGTACAAAAAGTCCACGATCGAGCTCTTTTCCTCGTGTAAGCTCTTGAATTTGCTATTATTCTTTTGAATTTGCGTAAAATTCCCCAAACCTGCATAAGAACACTCGCAAAAAATCCCAAAATACCAAAAATGAAAAGTAACAGTCTATAGTCTCTAATCTACACTAAAAATGTCTAAATTCTAATTGTCCTAATTAAAAGCAATAAATAAAATTCAACGGAAAATTTAAAAATTGTTTATACACTTTGTTACACGGGGCATTTCCCCGCTCACTTCTCAAAGCAATTCAGCAGCCCCTCGGAGGGCTTATGACTGGAGGACGTCATCTCAGCAACATTAATCGTCCTCTTTCATTTCCACGAGCTTGCATTTGAATCATTAGGAGGAGAATAGTTGACGTCCACATACGCGCGAACTTTTCTCGTCCTTACTCCGTTCTCACCGGCTTTAACATCGTCACTCCCACTTTGGCTAACATTAATTGCACAATACCCTTTGACAGCTCCTGCATTATTTTTATCTGTACCTGCAGCAAGGAAAACAGACGAACTTTCCTCCTTTTTGCTCTCAACCTGAGGCGGAGGGGTCACAATAGCAACACAATATTCCAAATCCTCGTTTGGAGTGTCAATAGGAGGATCAATAGAAGAGAGGGCATTGCAAGGCTGAGCTTGCTTGGGAGCCCTTCGGGACTTAGACTGATGGAATATCAATTCCTCGTCCCCAACCTGAAAAGTCAATGTCTTGCCCCCGATGTCTATTACTGCTCGGGCAGTAAATAAAAATGGTCTCCCTAAAATAATAGGGGTATGGGCATCTTCGGGGATCTCAAGTACAACGAAGTCAACGGGAATAAAGAACCTCCCGATCTTAACAGGTATGTCTTCTATGACACCTAGTGGCCGTGATATGCTACGGTCGGCCATCTAAACAGTCATGTTGGTGCAATTAAACTTGGTCAAACCAAGTCTCTTAGCCAGAGACAGCGGTAAGACAATCATGCTACCGCGAAGATCGCATAACGCGTTATCAATCAAATGGGTACGAATATGACACGGAATCGAAAAACTACCCGGGTCTGACTATTTGGGAGGTAACTTATTCTGAACTAGGGCCGTCCCTACCTCGGTCAAAGCTACTGTCTCATGATCATTAATGTGCCTCTTACGCGATAAAATTTCTTTCATAAATTTAAGGTAAGAGGGTACCTGTGTCAGCAGTTCGGCGAATGGCATAGTGACTTGCTAGCTTTTTAGGAGTTCGACAAATTTGCCGAATTATTGATTAGCTTTAGTACTTTGCAAACGCCTCGGGAAGGGCACCGTGATGGGTATCTAGAGTCCCTTGTTCCTTTCTTCCAACGTGTCAGCCGGATCAAGCTCTAAATTCTTTGAACGCTTCTTTCCTCTCGAACGAGGTCTTTCAGGCGATGTTTCACTCGATCGAGCACTAGCAGGCTCTCGATCGAGCTGTTCTTTATCAGCATTACTCGATCGACCAGAAATAGCATTTGATCGAGCAGTTTCTTCAACAAAATTACTCGATCGACCAGAAATTTCATTCGATCGAGTAGAATCTTTTTTCTAATCACTCGATCGAGTAGAAATTTTACTCGATCGAGTCCTTTCTTCAGCACTTTCACTCGATCGACCCCATGTAATCAGTCGATCAAGTACTTTCTTTGTCGTCAGCTCTTTTGCTTCGACAGAACACTGTTCATCAGCAGTAATTACCTTCCTCGAGCCTGATTTCAACATGTCCGGTCCCTCATATGAACGACCGCTCCTCAAATTAATTAAATTTACCGTCTCATGTGGATTCTTATCAGCTTGTGACGGTAAAGGACCCGGTTTCCTTGTAGACTGGTTCGCGGCTAACTGGGCAACTTGAGTTTCAAGTGGCTTGATAGATGCATCTTTTTGTTAATCACTCAGCTGCCACTGCTTTGTCAAAGACTGCAACATTGTCTTCAACTCACCTAGCTCACTTACTCCACCAGAAGATGATGCACCTTGATTAGGTGTAGGAAAGGAAGGAGGCTTCAGAAAGCCTTGTTGAGCTTTATGAGGAGGGACATATGGTTGCTGCTGCTGCGGAGGAGGGGTAGGTTTGAGCACATTTTGACTTGTCCACCTCAAATTGGGATGGACTGCCCCTTGGTTGTTATAGTAGGAACCCCCTCCTTGCCTGTATTATTGAAAAGCAAGGACCTGTTCCTTCTCCGTAAGACAGCCAACAGCAGTGTGACCGTCGTTGCTCCCACACCTCTCACATGTGACAGTCTCCCCTCTAGTAAGCAAATAGACCGTCTGAGGCTCCCCAACAGAATGCAGCTCCAACTTATCAAGCCTAGCATTCATGGCTTCCATCTGAGCCACAACTTGCTTATCGACTGCATGAACTGTTCTAATACCATCCCTCGGGTTTCCATACTCAGCACAGTGGGTCGCCATCTCTTCAATAAGAGCCCATCCCTTATCATCGTCGGTGTTCTTTTGGAATCTTCCGTTAGATGATGCATCAAGTATGGCTCTGTGATCATCGTATAGCCCATTGTAGAACTGATTGGACAGGAAACACGGATCAAAACCATGGTGAGGAATAGACCTCACCAACCTCTTGAAATTGCACCAAGCTTCATAGAAAGTTTCATCAGGTGCCTGCTTGAAACTGGTGATCTTGGCCCTCAGCTGATTAGTGCGCTGCGGAGGGAAATATCTCTTATAAAAAGCAAGAGCAAGGGTCTCCCAGTCTGTGACCCCCGCGGTCGTGCGGTCCAAATCAGTCAGCCACTCCCTGGCCGAGTCAGTCAAAGAAAAAGGAAACAGAACCTCCTTAATCTTGTCTTGAGTTACCCCCTTTGTGGCGGGGATAGTAGAATAGTAGTTCGTAAAGACCTTCATATGCTTCCTCGGGTCTTCACCTGCCACACCTCTAAAGAGATTTCTCTCCACCAGATTGATATATGACGGCTGGATGTCAAATGTATTCCCATCCTCAGTCTGGAGATTGAAACCCTTTGGAATTGATGTTGCTTTAGGCTCCGAGTGACTAGTAATGTTCGACATCTTTACTGGTTGGCTTACAGAACTGGAAGTATCTTCTTCAAAAGATGGATTTTCTGTAAATAGGAAATGCTGAAGCTCTGGTTCGAAAGTACTCAAGTCTTCCTTTCGTGATTCTCCTTGCAGACGGAGTCTATGCCTGAACAGTCTCTCTGGCTCAGAATCAGCTGAAACTAAATCAAACCTGTCTGACCTGGGCATACACAACACTGAAAGAAAATAAATAAGAACCACCTCAAGGAATAAAAATTCCCTGAGACGGATAAAATAAACGAAACAAATGCAGATAGGGCAATTTCCTCCCCGGCAACGGTGCCAAAATTTGACAGGGCTGTCGTATACCTATCAAAATAACTAAGTAAACTAACTATATAGCTAGGGATGCCAGGTCGATCTTCTGAGGGAGGCAAGATATCTGTAAGAGTCCGTCTATTTGGTCACAAATGGGGGTATGTATTTGGTTTTCTAAACTAATTAAGGCTTTAAAAGAAAGAGAACCAAGGAAAGAGCAGTAAAGGCGGAAAAAGGGTGATAAACTATCAATAAAGAGGGGACATGTCAGGATTTCGGTTCACTACGGTAGTCCAGTGACTCAACTGTAAACAACTTAGATGAATTACTGCGAGATGGATATGGAAAGGTCCTTCCGGTCCACTTTCTATCCTAAATTACCACTAACTTAACTTTCGTCCTCGTCAGGGTAGTCTACTGTTCATAGCAGGTCTATTTAGTCGAATCTTCCGATCCAGGATTAAATTTAACCAGATTAAAAGGGTGACTCAGAAGCGTGCACTCAACTAAGTCGGTAAATACAGTTATATTGCTATGGTGACAGAGTCTCACAAATAATTTATCTAACCTATTCACTACATCGTCACATTTCTACCGTAGATTCCCTAATCCTAACATGAAACAGATTAGCTACTCATGCTATTAATATTGTCAAAACTAATAACGATGAATGAACTAACAATATACATAATGAAACGATAATTAAATTGCATAAAAGTAATTAGGGCAGAAAGTAAAAGGAACAAAACAAACAATTAAAATAAATGAAAGAGAGATTAATATTAAGAAAGGAGAAAGAGATTACAATTGCAAGAATCCGGCGTAAAGAACAAACAAATCCGAGCGAGAAAATTCCAAAGCAAAGTTACAGTAAAGAAGAAAAAGTAATGTAGTCTTTATTGTGAAAGATGAATAATCAGATAAAACTTAGATAATTAATAGAATAGATGCTAATAACCTAGTTAACGTGCGCTTAAATAGAAAAACTACTAAGTCCAATAACTAAAACAAGTTCACGGGCTAATTAAAGCCCACGCTAGCCAAAACCACTCGATCGAGTAGTCAGAAACCACTCGATCGAGCATTTCTCAAGATAATCTACTCGATCGAGTGGAATTGTTACTCGATTGAGTAACCTCAATTTCCAGCACTTCTTGATCGAGTATAAAACTTCTCGATCGACCAACTCCAGCCATAGAAACCACTCGATCGAGTGATAAAACAGCTCGATCGAGTATTCTTCCTTCAAATCAGCTCAAACTCGTGGCCGACTACCTCGTAGACCGTTCCTTCACGCATTCCAATGCAAGGTCTCACTCTGGAAAATCCCGTCTCCTCAAAATGTATGCAAAAAGGACGAAAATGGTACGATTCCACTACTTTCACGTTCATTTCTACAAAACGGACAAAACGAACCAAAGTAGCCAATTCGGGGGCAAAATGCAATATAAATAGTACGAAACTACATAGAAATACGTGCTAAAATAGGCTAAAAATACTATACAAAATGCACGTATCACTTCATGCTCATCTGTCCAATGGAACTGCTTATTTTTTCTGAGTAGGTTGTAAAATTTTTTACATCTTTCAGAGGATCTTGATATGAATCGGTTCAGGGCAGCTACCCGGCCTGTCAATTTCTGAATATCCTTGACAGACTTGGGTGACTGAAGTTCCAGGATAGCTTTTATTTGTTCCGGACTGGCTTCTATGCCTCTTTTTGTCACCATATAACCAAGAAACTTACCTGTAGAGACTCCAAAGTGGCATTTTGCAGGGTTGAGCTTCATGTTGTATTTTTCCAATATTTGGAATGCTACTTCAAAATGCTTCACATGATGTTCTGCGTTCTTGGACTTTACTACCATGTCGTCTATATAGACTTCCATGATATCACTTATTTGAGCCTTCAACATCATGTTGACCAGGCGTTGGTACGTTGCCCCTACATTCTTCAGACTGAAAGGCATAGCTGTGTAACAGTATATGCCTCGTTCTGTAATGAATGCATTACTTTCCTGGTCAGCAGGGTGCATTTTTATTTGATTGACTCCACTGGAGGCATCCATGAATGTCAGCATCTCATGCCCTGTTGTGGCGTCTACCATGGCATCAATATGCGGCAAGGGAAATGGATCCTTAGGGCAGGCTTTGTTCAGGTCAGTGTAATCTACACAAACTCTCCATTTTCCATTCTTTTTCTGCACAACAACCACTTTAGCCAGCCACTCAGGGTATATTACTTCCCTGATCATTCCTATATCCAGAAGTTTTTCCACTTCCTCGTTGATTATTGCATTTCTTTCAGGTGCAAATTTTCGTCTCTTCTGTTGCACAGGTTTAAAAGATTGGTCAATATTAAGTTTGTGTGTAATTATATCAGCACTAATTCCAGTCATATCAAAATGAGACCAAGCAAACCAAGATGATTTATTTTTAAGGAATTTTACCAGTTCTGGCTTAACATAGTCTGGGGCATCAGATCCTACTAGAACATACCTGTCAGGGTACTCGAGGCCTAGGATTACCTGATCTGTTTCCATTCTGGGAGGTGCTACATAAGTACTCCTGACAGGGTACGGTAATTGCTATGCGAGGGACTTACCTGCCTTGGGAGGTTTCAAGGCTGCTGTATAACATTCTTGGGCTGTCTTGTGATCTCCTTTGCTTGTGGCTATGCCCCAATCCGCTGGTACCTCGATACACTGGTGATAGGTTGATGGCACAACCTTGACATTATGAATCCAGGGTTTGCCCAGAATTGCATTGTAGGATGACAAGTAATTCAGGACTCCAAATTTCTCATAGGATGAGACTCCTTCAACGTAGGTTGGTAGATGGATTTCTCCTAATGTGCTTCTGGTTTCTCCACTGAACCCTACCAAAATGCTGGATTTCTTGGTGATTTGATCTTCACCAATATTCATAGCTTTCAGTACGTCAAGCATGATTAGGTTCACCGAACTGCCTCCATTTACTAGGATCCTCCTTACTGTAGCGGTTCCAATCTGCATAGAAATTACCAGGCCATCATGATGAACATCAGGAATCCCTACCAGGTCGCAATCGCTGAAAGTGATTGTTGGGACATGATCCGGTTTGCAAGGTGATGTGGCCCTTGGCGTCCTAGCTATCTCCTTTGCTGCTGAACTGGTCAGGCCCCAAATTTCGGATCCACCAGATATGAATGTCACTTCATAGATTGGTGGTGGTGGAGGAAGGTTGCGGTCCTGCTTTTGTTCCTAGTTCTCCGTGTCCTGGTCTACATTTATGCCTTTCGCCCTGATCAGATCCTTTAGATATCCGGATTTTAACAGGTAGGCCACTTCTTTCCTCAGGGTGAAGCAATCATCCGTCGTATGTCCAATGTCTATGTGAAATTTGCACCATTTGGAGTTGTCACTCCTAGGGTTGGGATTTTCCACCTTCCTGGGCCATCTGACTACTGATTCCATATTGTCAAGTCTCTGGATCAATCCTACAATATGAACAATGAAGTTATGTTCAGAAATAGGTGGGAAAACTTTAGCCTTACCTTGATACTCATGTGTCAGGTTGACTTTTGAATGATCTGGCCTGGAATATGGAGTAGGTCTGTAATTGTTTCCTTTGTTGCTTTTCCTATTGCTCTTTTCATAGTCCTTTGGCCCCCTGGATGATCCGACTTTATAGCTCTTGTCTTCTTCCAGCCTGATATATGCGAGAGTCTTGGCCTGGACATCTTTGAAGGTATGACAAGGATACTTAATGAGTTCATTATACAGGTCACTATGAGGTAATAACCCTGCCTGAATGCCTCCACTGCTGTTCCAACGTCATACCTGGGAATGGACACTTTCTCTTTGTTGAACCTGGCGAGGAACACCATGAGAGTCTCCTCTGGCTTCTTTGTAATCCTGTAAAGATTACTATACCGCTTCTCCAACTCCCTACTGCTTGCAAACTGTTGGTTGAAGTTGTTGATCAGGTTGGCAAATGAGTGGATGCTCCCAGTTGGCAGGTTGATATACCACTGTAAAGCAGGTCGGGTCAGGGTCGTTCCAAATCCCTTACACATGCAAACTTCCCTGAACTCGTTGGGAATGGATGCAGCTAACATTTTCTGTTTATAGAGAGCCACATGATTCTGTGGATCCGTAGTTCCATCATAGATCTTCATAGACGGGATCACGAACTTTTTAGGCAAGTCCACTTTTGTTATTTCGTCTATAAAAGGCGAATCAGCATAGCTATCAAGGGCAGCTTCTTCTAAACTGGCAGGAACTCTAGGTATCTTCTCGAATTTTTCATTTAACTTCTTGATTTCCTGGACTACTGCCATCATGATGGCTGCTGCAGATTAATCACGTTTTTCATTGTTATTGTTTAGCTCACCATCGCCACCTACATTGATGAATTTAGATCCACTCAGGCTTCCAAAGCTGGAGAAATCAATATTTTTGATAATTGATGCAAATGGCGTTCCTAGCTGGAATCTAGAGTCGGCTCCTTGAGTTTTTTCCAATTTTTGTTTCAGAGCTGACTCAGATTCTCTTAACTGAAGGATTTCAGCCTCAGTTTGGGCTACTTTTTCTTTCAAGCTTTCCAACTCAGCTATTTATTGGAGAGTTGCATTCAATTGTTCTTCGATGGTAGGCTGGGCCATTTTTGTAGGTTATTTGGATTTTTGTGAATAAGGAAAAAAGATTTTAAAGAGCTAGATGCCCCAAGGTGGGGGCCAATTGTTTTGTATGGATTTTGCGCAAGGCGAAATCGGGTCTAGGTAGGTCTAGGCAGGGTTAACTAGCTCGAATTAATTTGTGAATAAGTATGACAGGGTATAAAATGTGAAGAATAAAGTACGGTAAATGAATAACAATAAGATAAAGAATTTTGTACGTGGAAAACCCTTAAATGGGAAAAAACTACGCGCACCAAGCCAGGAGAGGATTTCACTATAATATTGAATAAATTGCACAAATATCTATAATTCAGCTTGTATTTCAGTATTGCTAGTATGTTGCAAGGATCTTGTCTTATGTCGTGCAAATGATCTAAGTACTCGTTATATAGTCAGATGCTGAACGGCTGCTAGATCTTTCTCCATCAATGCTGAATATCCCGCCTTAATTAGCCGGAATAATGCTCATTATTGCTCCTTTAATTGCCGTCTTTAATTGCTGAATCTTTCTAATTAATGTCCCAATTATTGCGGGTATATTCGTTTATAATATGATCTCTTGGTCAAATATCGTCCTGATATTTTGACCGTTGTCCTCTCCATGGCCTGGCGCCTGCCTTCTTGTGTCCTGGTAGCTTGACATCCCGACACCCTGATGGTTAGGTCGAGGTAGAGTATCGTTCAGGGACATCTGCGGATTTCCAGGCCTAACATTATGTAATTTTATATCTATTAATTTTAAAAAAACTCTAATTAAATTAATTTTTTCATATAATAATTTGTTACTCCAAATAGTTTATTTGATACTTTACACTAGATTTCATCAGTAATTATGTTTTTTCATCATTGTATTGTGTTCTTCATCTACTTAGTTTTCATCTAGAGGTTCGTTCTTCATGTAGAAGTCAAGAAAAGCAAAAATACAATATAATCCCTCGGTATGAATTATTGAATTGTGATAGACTCATACTTGCTCTGTTTCATATGATAGTTTACGTTTGCTTTATGCACGTATGCCAATGCTTGTTTTATTTTGTTCATATCTTTAGTTACATATCATTAAAAATTATAAAAATTTGATGTTCATAATGCACTCGGTAAGACGATTTAAACAAGATCTCTTATGACTATCTTTTATGTTATACATTAGAAGTTGTTGTTTGGGCTAAAATATGCACTTTAGCCTAGCAGGAGATGGACCCCTCTGAAGAATTGGGCCGCGGGGGTAGGTCAATCACAGGAACCCCAAAGGCAAGAGGAATCCTCTTAAGGAGTTGGGCCAAGAAAGCAAGCAATAGAGGAGAAGCCTGCTGATGGAGGAGTCCCGTGTTTTGGAAAGCCTTCAGGAACATCTTAGGGAGAATTCAGGGAGATCAAGGAGAGTGGAGGGAGACGACCCGTTATGGAAAGAGTTACAGTAGAAGTAATATTCCTTACCATAAACGAGGAAGAGCATATCTAGGGTTCTTACCCTATAAATATCCAAAGGAGCAACCCAGAAAGGGCATTCAAGATCTCACGCATACACGCGACATATTATGCTAGCTAAATTTACATATAGTCTCCATTGTACTCGTTCTCTCATTAACAAGCTAGTGCAATACTTGGAAGGGTGTCGTCCCTTCCCGCGGTTGTTCCCACATTGGGTTTTCCGCGTCACCAAATCTCACGTGCCAACCTTTATTTAGGTACTTAATTCCTTTATTTAGCATTAAACGCAATCATACAATCAATACATAACGAGTAAGACCGCATTGACCTCATACAACATAGTTCGGTAAAAATCCCCAAAACAGTTTGGCGCCCACCGTGGGGAATTATGGTCGTCAATCGTTGATTAACTCAGACATATAATGGACAAACAAGCATCAGCAACCGTGTCAGGGAGCATTCAGCCGTCGATACCAACCAATCCAATTCAGAATCCAACATCGGCGGCACAAACTCAGGCCCCCGGACACACTCCAAGAATCACCTCCGTGACAAAAGTCACTCTACCTCCCAAAACTCCTGCTGTGGCAGCCCAAACTAGAACAGACAGGGGCACATCAAGTTCAAGCCTTACTCCACCACCCAGTCCAACATAAACCTTGCTTAGTGGCATGAAGAACCTTCGGAAATTAATGGAAGATGCGAGACGACCAGAGAAAGGCAGAAGCTGAAGCAAAGAAGAGGGACAGGGAACTCTAGGCACAGATAGACTTTCTGAAGTAGCAGACCAGCATTCCAGCCAGCACGGGGAATGAAGGTCGGGTCCCGGAAGTAGATCTTACCCAGGGGGCATCAGGCAGCAGGAGTCAACCTCGACAGATACCAGCCGAGCTGGTAACAAGACTAGATCTAACGGCAGTGTCAGCAAGATAAAGGATAACTCCACAAGGGTTAGGATACCTTACACCAGACAGCTGGCAGCCAGCCAGCCGCGCAGAGGCACAACCAGGTAATCTTCCAGTTGATAATCTCCTGATAACTAACCAGACACCTGGCACAGGATCCGCAGGAAGCCCACAGGTAAACAGGCATCAAGGAACGCTCGTGACATCAACCCCATTAGCTACCACGCCACACTAGAACCTTCAAGAGTTCAGACATGGAAGCAGCGCTCCAAGTCAATAGACAGCAGATAGACGAATCCAGGACTCCGGAAGCCTGACCAACTAGCAGTACCTGGAGTTAAGAGAGATGTTAAGTAGGGTCCCAGGATTTCCACCTCCACTCGAAAAGGCGGCACCCGACAGTTATGCTGACTTGTCGTTCGTGGACGCCATATCCATCGTCGCCATGCCAAAGGGATTCACCAATCCAAACATGCCTCTTTTTGATGGAATGATAGATACCTTTGACCACATGAGCCAATACAAGCAGAAAATGATGACGGTAATGGCTGTAGGACAAGTAAAGGAAGCCTGTATGTGTAAAGGGTTTGGATTCACAGTTTCGGGACCAGCACTCCGATGGTTCGTAAGCTTGCCCAATAGGTCAATATCCACGTTTTCCGACCTGATAAACGCATTCACTCAGCAATTTGCAAGCAGCTGGAAGCCGCAGAAGCATGAAAAAGACTTGTACAGAATTGTTCAGGGAGCTGGAGAGACTATTGGAAAATACAACACTAGATTCAACAATGAGAAGATGGCAGTACGGGAGTGTGATGTGTCGACAGCAGTGGAAGCCTTCAGGAGAGGCCTACACCATGAATCTGACCTGTACAAGCAGCTGACTATGCACCCTTGTCATAGTTTTGAGGCGGTGCCAGAGAAAGTAGCAGTTGCAATCAGATTGGAAGAAGATATCATGGCCAGAGCCAGCATACCAAATACACCAAGCGTATCCAACACATCAGCCATGGAAAAGTCAGGTAGAAAGCAACCCACTAGCAAGAAGGATAAGAGATACATGCCATATAGTAGGGAAGTCAACATAGTTGACCACAGAGAAGAGAATAAGCAACTCCCCACACTGGCAGAATATCGATTCACAACTGGCGACGGAGGAATTCTGAAAGCACTTAGAGAGATGGGAGATGGGGTAAGATGGCCCAGGCCACCAGTAGAGGGACAGGCATGGCGAAAGGACAGCAAGAAAAAATGTGAGGTCTATCGTGACATTGGGCATAACACAGAGGATTGCTACACACTACGCAGGGAGATCAGACGCCTATATGAGGAGGGAGAACTAAGCCACCTATTACCACGTAGGGGCAAGCAGCAGGATAAGGTAGGCTCCACAAAACCTGCAACTCCACCTAAATGCACCAAGATAATAAACGTGATAACAGGCGGCTCAGACATAAGTGGGTTAACATATTCAGTAGCCAAAAGGCGTGCTACCGAGACTAAGGGAGACAGCCCAGAAACTTCTTGTAGAATTTCTCATAGTGATCTACCTGCGGTTGCTTTTGACGAAGGAGATTGTGGACATGGCCCACCTGCGATCCCACTTCGATCCGTGGACACGGAGCGGTCTTTTGAAAGCCACGCTCGGCGGCGTAAAAATGCTTTCGACCGGATTATTTTAGATAGGTCGGTTTCATCTCGGTAAGGGTCTCGAAACGATTAGAGATGTTCGGAGTCGCCACCAAGCATTTATGGGATGCTTGGAACCCGTTCGAAATCCACTTTATACCTCGGTCAAATCGAAGCACAAAGCAGCGTTTGACATAGGTACTAAAGATAAGGAAATCGTCCCTCTTTAGCATCCCATCTCTAGAATGACTCTCGTACGCCCTGGATAAGGCCGTCCACTATCCAAAGTTTCTGAGTAAGAGGTGAAGGTACGTATTGGGAAGCCCTTTAATCAGACACCCAATCCCGCCCACGGTAGCGGCCTCTACTGATCGATCTTGGTTGGTTGAATGCAAAAGTTGATAAAACGGTTTAAATGCATGAATGCGCATCCAATAATTTAAACCTAACATGTGAGAGCTTTCTAAGTCGGTTGATTTAATCCAAGTATCAAGTATAAGATGTCGAGTTGGATTAATTATTGATTTGCATGCAAGACGGAAATTAAACATCTATTTACCGTATTAGGTTTAGGGTGCATAACGTGATCCGTTTGTCTTAGTAAAGCATTTTGCAAATATGATTTTGAACGAACGAATAGTCGTCTGATCCGTCCTATATCCGGGCTAACCGGAGTCGGGATCATCCTAGACTAATGCTGGAAAGGGAACAGGCCCGGTACCAGACGGCTACATGAGGCGCGAGCCACCCGGCGGTGTAAAGGGGCCTCCCCTGGTTCTGAAAATGAGAAAGAAAAGGCCTGCTTGAGGCGCGGTGATACGTGCATTTTATATAGTCTTATTAGCTTACTTTATGCACGTATTTCTATGCTTTTATCGTGGTTTTATGCTACGAAATGCCCCGAATATGCTACTTTGGTTTGTTTTGTCTTATTTGCAGGAATGAACCCAAAAGTAGTGAAATCAAGCCTTTTACCATCCTTTTAGCATGCATTTGGAGGAAGAGTGAATTTGGAGCGGGAATGAAGCTATTTTGAGATGCACATTGGAGTAAGGAAGTTAGGCAAGCAAAGAGAGTGCTTCAATTTGCTAGTTCCTGCTTGTAAGAGCCATATCTCGGGTTCTACAACAGATATTCAGGTGATTCCAATTGGAGATGAAAGTTTGTCCTTTTAGCTTTCCAATGCCACCGGAATCACCCTGTTTGACCAAGTAACGAAGAAATGGCAGCCGTTTGAAGTTCAGTGCGCGAAGCAGGAATTACGCGCTGAGAAGTGCTCGATCGAGAACTATTTCTATTCGATCGAGAGCCCATTAGCGATCGAGAGCCACTTCTTCTCGATCGAGTGGTTTTAGGATGAATAAGTACTCGATCGACTATTTTTCATTTCGATCGACCAGTTCCTTCTATGCCTTTGCTCGATCGAGTGATTTAGTTACTCGATCGAGTGGATTTTGCTGACGGGCTGGGCTTTTTAGTTATTTTCCGTCATTAGGTTTAATTATACTCCTATTTTCTTATAAATAGGAGTTAGGATGTCATTTGTAATCATCCAAGGAACACGTTGCTCTTCCCCTTTTCTCTATACACTGTTACTTTTATTCCTGTTCATTTCCGGATCTCTTTAATTCAGTAATTCTTTCTTCCTTTCTCTCTTTTTATTTAATGGTTATTATTCCCTCTCCCTCTTTATTTATTGCTCTTATTAATTCTATGTCTAGCTAAATTCCCCGTAGTATGTTGGGATTAGGGAAGCCGTGGTAGCATGTTTTAATTGTATTAAATAGATTAGCCCTGCGATAAGGATTGTATTAGGCAATTTAATTGTTATCCGGTCGAATGAATGCATGCAGGAGACTATAAATCTAGTTAACCCCGACCTAGATCGAAAGATTGGAAGGGAAGGCTTGCTTAATTACGATAGGGTATTGCAGTGAGGGCGAAAGTTAAGCTGTCTACACTCTAGGGCGGTTTAAGGACCGAAAGGTGACGACCATAGCTCTTCTTATCAATAGTCTAATCGCCTTAGTATTCCCGATAGTATAATATCTGATAGCTGCCACGGTGGACCGACTCTTAGCATACTACCCTTCTCCTATTGTTAATTTTTCTTATTCATTTCCCTCGCTTAGTCTCTAGTTAGTTAAATCAAATCAAACCCCCATTTCTGTGACACCCTGACAGACCGAATTAAACAGATAGATAGCAACTTAGCCTCCCTGTGGAGATCGACCCTACTTACCGCTGACTTCTGTTAGTTGTACTTAGGTATTTTATTTTTGGTACGAAACGACAGTATCAAATTTTGGCGCCGTTGCCGGGGAGGCGACGCTTTTTATCTGTTTTATTTTTTTTGTCCTTTCGCCTCAAGGGAAGACTAAGTACCTTGAGGCTGTTCTTATCTTTTTCTTTAGTGTTGTTTTGATAGGCCTGCAGGTTTATTAGACAAGCTACTGAGGGAGATTATCGAAGGGAAGGCTTGAGTACCTTCGATCCCTCTTGCCAAGATGACATCTGTCTCCCGACTAATTGCTCAGTTTGAAGCCCAAGCTGAGCCACCTGCTAGTTGGGAAAAGAAGAAGTCTTGGGGATGTGGTCCTGCTGAGCACAATGCAGCCGTAGTTGTGCCGCCACATCCACCGCATCAATGGCCACCGCAACAAGATCCTCATGATATACAGAAAAAAGAAATCACGGAGCTGAGATCCTTAGTTCTGGAATTCGATAGACATATGGGTGCTCAAGTCACCGAAATTGCTTTGAGCTGCATGCAAATTGCTCGGTTAACAGCTGGGTTGGTTGCTCGGCAACCAAAAGAGGTGTGCTTGACCAAGAGCGGTTTTTCCCATGAAGAACCCGCGATGCCCAATGCTGAAAATGATTTCTATATTTCGGATGACGACTTTCTATCGTATTTCCAGAATGCATGCAGGGATACCGGCGCTGTACAGAAAGAAACTCCTCGATCGAGTAACATCTCTTCTCGATCGAGTGACATGCATGAGGAAAGTGCTCGATCGAGTGATTATGTTACTCGATCGAGTGAGATGCGGGAGGAAGTTGGTCGATCGAGTGAGTACTTTGCTCGATCGACTGATTTGGCCATTGGGAGCTTAACTCCGTCACTTGGGTTCATATTGGATGACGAGTTTGACGATGATGAAGGTTACGGTGAACCTCCCTATTTACTGACCAAGTCGGATACACTTGAAGCTGCGATTTACGGGATGGATTCCACTGAGGAGGTTGATGAAGAAGCAGCTGAGACGGTAATTGCTCCTAGCACGGATGAGGTAATGCACTCCTTTGTCAGTGATTCCGTCGTTGAGAGCGACCAACCCGAGGTAGTAAGCGATAATTTCATTATTGTTTGTTTTAACAGTATGTTGCCTCATTTAATTTATGCTCCTTCTTTTAATGCTACACCCTCTCATATGTGGACGTTTAAATTAGCAACTTCTCACCGTACATGTCATCTTAAAATTGCTAATCGAATCGGGACCCTTATATATTGATCATTTGCTCCTCGCTCCTTTATTATGTGGATAAATTTAGGAGCTCACATAGGAAATTTGTTAGACTCAAACGGTTGTCTAATTTCATTTCCTATTTCTTGATTCCACTTTGGTGCTACTTATCTTTGTTGTGTAGCACATGCGCGCTATTTGACAAAGTTGCTGCGCGCTTTGAACTGTTTTGATTGTGATTAATTATAGAGGCTCGAAGAAAAAGAAGGTCGAGCCGGGACTGACGAAGCTAGCGCTACCTGGGAGGCAACCCGGAGATTTTATTTTGCATTTTATTTAATTTCAGGTTGTAATAAATGGTTTTATACCATAGACTATCTCGGATGCTTGTTTTTGTCGATTCGGGCTGTTTTTCATTATGTTTTGCGGGTACACGCGAGGATCGCTCGATCGAGTGGTTTTTCCACTCGATCGAGTACTTTTTCTGAGAAATCCTCTCGATCGAGCTACCATTCCTTTCGATCGAGTGCCTGCAGGAAGAAATCCGCTCGATCGACCACTATTCCAGTCGATCGAGCAGTTTTTGGATGCCCATTTACTCGATCGACCACTGTTGGACGGATATCGAGTGTATTTGACTTGGATTAGCTTCCTGAGACGGTTTTCCGGGCCTTAGCAACCTCCCATTTCATGGTCGGTATGGGGAGGTCCCCTTATTCGCGCATTTTGTGAGTTTTCCGCTTTTACTCTCTCTTCTTCTTTTAGTTTGCGTTTCCTTTCCATGTTTTGGTACAATGAGGGCATTGTACAGTTTGGTTTGGGGAGGTTATGCATCCATATCTGTGTCTGCATATTGTTTTTAATGCATTTCTGTTATCACGTTTAATTTATGTTTGCAATGTTGTTTATTCTTGTTAAAAATTCAAAAATTCCATAAAAAATCAGAAAATTGTTAAAAATTCAAAAAATTTGCACGTTTGATTTAGCATATAGGTTGAGTCGGAACGGTCGATTTCCATGATGAAATTGCTCTATATTTGTCTTTTTGCTTAAGCCTTGCATTAATTAATATCTTTTAGCTTTGTCTTATTGCATATCTACGAGTTAATGTTTAATTCAGCTGAACATATAGACTTGACCTGAAATTTTGGCAACCTACTTATAAATTCTAAGATTTAGAGCCGTATAAACTGGTGTCATTTGTGACCAGTTTCATGTAGGATTGTGAGTAGTTACTCCTTGCATAACATGTTCATTAATTTGCACATATATGAAATTCAAATTGCTTTTTGCCGTCATACATTCGGGTTAGTGGTTGGTGTCACATGCAGGGAGGTGCTTACATTTCCCTTTTCTTTCATTTTTACCCATAAACTCCACATTAGCCAA
Organism: Silene latifolia; assembly: GCF_048544455.1. Taxonomy (NCBI): domain Eukaryota; kingdom Viridiplantae; phylum Streptophyta; class Magnoliopsida; order Caryophyllales; family Caryophyllaceae; genus Silene; species Silene latifolia. The sequence goes on along the minus strand of NC_133538.1, from coordinate 201,673,972 downwards.
ATTCGCCTGTTGACTTTTAGCTACATTCCAAATTTAGCCTGCCTTGTCAAGCTAGTTTAGATTGTTTTGCGGTATATTGTCTATTGTATCAAATGTTGGCGCGTATTCTGTTGATTCGGAGTTGGTAATTTATGAAGAAAGGGAGGATGATGAAAAGAAAAAAAAAGAGAAGTTGAAAAAAAAAAGGAATTCGAAAAATCAAGAAATGAAAAAAAAAATTCGAAAAATAAAGAAAGAAAAAAAAATTCGAAAAAAAAGATGTTGTTTGTTAGTCGGTTTCACTCCTATGCTTTATCTATATTATTTGAGGAGTATTTCTAGTTTGGTTTGGTGAGTTTTGTGCCAAATGAAGAGCATGTGCGCAATTCATAATTGAGTTGGAAATGGATATGTTTCATATGGTTTTGTTTAGGTACTAGCTTGATCACCTATACCTCCACATTCCCATAAATGTTTTGCCTTTTCTTACCCATTGCCTCACTTTACCATATTTTTGTAAGCCCTCGGCTGTGACAGGACCTCGTTTGGTTGGAATGTGTGTAAGGTAGCTAGAATTGTCTATCATATCAGTTGCATGCATGTTTATGTGGGTCGTAGTCTAGGTGAGCGACTATTTTCCTTTCTCTCTTACATATATATGTTCACCCTTTGCTTCATGAGAGAAAGAGTGATCCGTGAGAGTCCATTATTAAAGGTCTTGCAAGGTCGACGGTTCAGCTTTATTTATAAACATCTTATAACTCGTTTGCATTTGACTGTTTAGCTATAAGTGTTAGTTTGCTTGCATTAAATTGGCTTAAGCGGGCATTTGTAGCTAGCTCTGAGTTATCTTTTCCGTTCCTTTAGTTGCATTTTAGTTTACTCGAGGACGAGTAAAGGTTTGGTTTGGGGAGATTTGATACGTGCATTTTATATAGTCTTATTAGCTTACTTTATGCACGTATTTCTATGCTTTTATCGTGGTTTTATGCTACGAAATGCCCCGAATATGCTACTTTGGTTTGTTTTGTCTTATTTGCAGGAATGAACCCAAAAGTAGTGAAATCAAGCCTTTTACCATCCTTTTAGCATGCATTTGGAGGAAGAGTGAATTTGGAGCGGGAATGAAGCTATTTTGAGATGCGCATTGGAGTAAGGAAGTTAGGCAAGCAAAGAGAGTGCTTCAATTTGCTAGTTCCTGCTTGTAAGAGCCATATCTCGGGTTCTACAACAGATATTCAGGTGATTCCAATTGGAGATGAAAGTTTGTCCTTTTAGCTTTCCAATGCCACCGGAATCACCCTGTTTGACCAAGTAACGAAGAAATGGCAGCCGTTTGAAGTTCAGTGCGCGAAGCAGGAATTACGCGCTGAGAAGTGCTCGATCGAGAACTATTTCTATTCGATCGAGAGCCCATTTGCTCGATCGAGAGCCACTTCTTCTCGATCGAGTGGTTTTAGGATGAATAAGTACTCGATCGACTATTTTTCCTTTCGATCGACCAGTTCCTTCTATGCCTTTGCTCGATCGAGTGATTTAGTTACTCGATCGAGTGGATTTTGCTGACGGGCTGGGCTTTTTAGTTATTTTCCGTCATTAGGTTTAATTATACTCCTATTTTCTTATAAATAGGAGTTAGGATGTCATTTGTAATCATCCAAGGAACACGTTGCTCTTCCCCTTTTCTCTATACACTGTTACTTTTATTCCTGTTCATTTCCGGATCTCTTTAATTCAGTAATTCTTTCTTCCTTTCTCTCTTTTTATTTAATGGTTATTATTCCCTCTCCCTCTTTATTTATTGCTCTTATTAATTCTATGTCTAGCTAAATTCCCCGTAGTATGTTGGGATTAGGGAAGCCGTGGTAGCATGTTTTAATTGTATTAAATAGATTAGCCCTGCGATAAGGATTGTATTAGGCAATTTAATTGTTATCCGGTCGAATGAATGCATGCAGGAGACTATAAATCTAGTTAACCCCGACCTAGATCGAAAGATTGGAAGGGAAGGCTTGCTTAATTACGATAGGGTATTGCAGTGAGGGCGAAAGTTAAGCTGTCTACACTCTAGGGCGGTTTAAGGACCGAAAGGTGACGACCATAGCTCTTCTTATCAATAGTCTAATCGCCTTAGTATTCCCGATAGTATAAGATCTGATAGCTGCCACGGTGGACCGACTCTTAGCATACTACCCTTCTCCTATTGTTAATTTTTCTTATTCATTTCCCTCGCTTAGTCTCTAGCTAGTTAAATCAAATCAAACCCCCATTTCTGTGACACCCTGACAGACCGAATTAAACAGATAGATAGCAACTTAGCCTCCCTGTGGAGATCGACCCTACTTACCGCTGACTTCTGTTAGTTGTACTTAGGTATTTTATTTTTGGTACGAAACGACAGTATCACGCGGGTCAGCCTATGGTTATATACCGTTTTCTGATCTTTTGAAAACGTTATAAAACGTGTTGAGAAATGGGTAGTTGAACCCGATTTGGTTTGAAAGGGTTGTTTAGACCGCATTTGTTGATTTGAAGAACTAGACTCGAATAATCATCATTATTTTGATAATATTCGGTGTCGGGTTTGACTTGACAAGCTTGTCATGAATAGTTTTGAAAGTGATTATGAACTAATTGTTTTAAGTTCATTTGACTATAATTAGTCGATACTCATCATCGTACCCGGGTTAAAATCTGGCATGGTATATAGAACAAAGGATGACTTTGTGTTGGTGACTAATATATTTGTTTCGAAGATGTAAAGAAATGATGAAAGGGTTTAAAATACCTCCCAAAATGTAAAGAAATGATATAAAAGGTTTTAAATGCCTTTTAAATGTCATTAACCAAATATTGTCACCGAAACACGGATTTAACCGTCATGGTATGAGGAACCAAGGGTGAAAAATGTTTTATGGTTAATACAAATGAAATAAAATAAAAAGGGTTTGAAAATATTTGAAATGGTAAAAACCGATTACAAATATGAAAACGAATTAAAGGGGAAAGACGAGAACAAACACGGTTGATTTATGACCTGAACACCCCATTTAGGCGCGGGCATGCCGGCGAACCAAGGGGCTTCTGTCTCAGGCCAAAAATCAGTTTTAGCTCGTTTATCCCATGTTTCGGTTCATGTTATGCACGTTTTAGCATGTTATAGTCATGAAATAAATGAAAACATGATAAAAAGAGGATTTTTACACCCTCATACTTACATGTTTGGTTATGGCGAGTGACCGACGTAAGTGTAACAACTCGTTTGGTCGGAAAAAACTCGGTTTAAAACCGTTTTGGTAAGTAAAAAGAGTGTTTTAAGATTAGTGACGGTGTAGTGGTCGGTCAAGTGATTTAATGCACGATGACGGTACCAAACAATGTGTAAGGCTTGTATTTACGATCGGTAGGTCGTAAATACGCATCGGATTATGAATTAAGAAGTTGAGTCGAGAATTTTAAGGGAAAAAAGAGGGGGCGGACACTCGCGTAAGTCTCAAATGGGGGGCATTTGAGGGCTATTTATAGGGAAATGAGTGGTTGTGTGAGTTTTGAGCGACGTGGCCACCTGGGCTGCTCTAAGAGGCGCGAGCCACGTCGCGGGTCTTCGAGGTGAGTTGTCGCTTTCACACAAACGCAATCATGATTTGTTCTATCCTAGGTTTTGTAGTCATATGTTTGGTACTTGACCAAATATAAATCCGGGAAAACTTAGGGTAGAAGGTTTGAAATGTTTTGTTTTTGGTGGTTGACTCGGTTTGACTCGTTGTTGGAGTCGAGATTTGAATTTTTGAGTCGGTTTTTGGTCCGGTGTCGGTTTTGACTCTAGTTAGTGTCATTGTGACCCCGTTGTCGTACATCAAACACTCCAGGTATTTTTGAAATGTTTTGTAATGTCTTATTTTCGAAATCGTTTTAAGTTTTCTGACGTAAAACTGTACACAAACTGTCGGTCAAACGCCGCGATACCAAAACATGTTGTAGTCCGATAATCATCGGGTGTTTGTTGGAGTCTCAGCAGATACTGGGTATCTACAGAGCCCCCACTTTGACTGAGACTTGGACAGAGCAAAAGTCAAAGTAGAGTCCCTAGGTCAATCGAAGATTACAACCTCGAGACCCAAGCGACGTCAAGACGGCTCGAAAGAATTCGGGCCAAGGACCTGCCGTCGGGAAGGGCGACGCCGAGGCGACTCGAGGGTACGAGTCAAGGACTTGTCGTCGGGAATAGTTTAAAGTCTGTCGACTATCCGTGCGGGTCGTTTATAGTCCGTTAGACTACGTACAAAGGCTCACCAGCATTAAGAAGGAGTCATACCTGAGGCATCTTCGGATATGTCCTTGCGTGTTTACGGATAAAGGCTCGCCTGCTGTGGTGCGTAAATGAGAAGAGCTTGCTAGTCGCGACGCTTTTCAAGGCTCGCCAGCCATGGTGCGTACCTAAGGAGGGCTCGCCAGCCGCGATACGTAGTAAGACTCGCCAGCCATGGTGCGTATATGAGGAGGGCTCGCCAGCCGCGATGCGTAGTAAGGCTCGCCAACCATGGTGCATATTCGAGGAGCGCTTGCCAACCGCGATGCATAGTAAGGCTCGCCAGCTATGGGGCGTATATGAGGAGGGCTCGCCAGCCACGACGCGTTGTAAGGCTCGCCAGCCATGATACGTAGTAAGGCTCGCCAGCCATGGTGCGTAGTAAGGCTCGCCAGCCATGGTGCGTAGTAAGGCTCGCCAGCCATGGTGCGTGGTAAGGCTCGCCAGCCATGGCGCGTAGTAAGGCTCGCCAACCATGGCGCGTAGTAACGCTCGCGAGCCATGATGCGTAGTAAGGCTCGCCAGCCATGGCGAGTAGTTAGGCTCGCCAGCCATGGGGCGTAGTAAGGCTCGCCAGCCATAGGGCGGTCGGTTAATGGACCGTAAGAATAGCCGCGTCAAATGGGCTTGTTTTGAAAGTAGCGAACTCATGATGCCGCCGTGAAAATAGTGAATTTCGAATTTCATTATCAATGTTGTTGAAATAAGCGGGTTCCGTGAGGAAGCCCCCTGTTGATATTTGAAGGAATAGTGAATTTGAATTTCCACCATTCGTTGTTCTTTTTTTGAATTTTGAAGTGGCAGTTTTGATCGCCGTCTGTTTGAATTTTGAAAGGAATAGCAAATTTTAAATTTTGCTATCATGTTTGGAGTGACGGTTTATGTGCCGCCGTTGACATGTGATGAAATAGCGAATTTGAAATCTTCACTATTACGTTTGAAGTGACGGTTTATGTGCCGCCGTTAACATTTGATGGAAATAGTGAATTTGGAATCTTCACTTATTAATTGAAGTGACGGTTTATGTGCCGCCGTTGACCTTTGATGGAAATAGCGAATTTTGAATTTTCACTATTTATTAAAGTGACGATTTATGTGCCGCCGTTGACATTTGATGGAAATAACGAATTTGGAATCTTCACTATTGATTGAAGTGACGGTTTATGTGCCGCCGTTGACCTTTGATGCAAATAGCGAATTTTGAATTTTCACTATTATTTGAAGTGACGGTTTATGTGCCGCCGTTGACATTTGATGAAATAGTGAATTTAGAATCTTCACTATTGATTGAAGTGATGGTTTCTGTGCCGCCGTTGACATTTGATGAAATAGTGAATTTGGAATCTTCACTATTATTTTTGAAAATTGAAGAAAATAGTGAATTTTGAATTTTCACTATTATTTTTGAAATTGGCGATTTTGATCGCCGTTTGTTTGAAAATTTCGAAAATAGCGAAGTTAAATTTTCACTATTTGTTTTTTTTTTTAGAAAATGACGATCTTTAATATCGTCAATGAAAATTTGAAGTTTGTTTTGTGGAAATTGGGCCAAAGCCAAAAATTCGATAAAAAAGTAAGGGACGCCTGATTGATCCGCGAGCCACCTGGCGAACCAAAGGGGCTTCCCTTTTTTCTGTAAAAAGACGCGAGGTTTGGCTGCTCGTCATTCCTCATTCATCTTCAACCTTCGACATAAAAACCCGCAAAGAATCGCCATTGTTGGACTTTTGCTAGCTTCCATTCGTGCCATCAACAATAATGTCGTCTCAAAGTATGCATTTCCTCTCGAATTCATTTGTTTTTGATTATCTTTAACTTAATTGAATTAGGGCGAAATTTTACCCTAGAAAATCTATTTGGGCGTTTTTTATTGAGCCCATTTCGAGTGAAATTGACGATTGCATTAGGTTAGAAGCCTGTTTAGGAGTATATGGGTGCTTTTAGTTTGCATTTTGGTCCCCGTTCCCGCTCCCTATGCTCGAAAAACGTGAGTGAGGTGAGAAACCATCTCATTTCACAATGCCAAGTTAATTTGCTTGGATAATGGGTCCCACTAGGTTACATTGTAGTCGGGAAAGATCATTTTTGCCATTGTGGACCTTTGTTGGGTATTGTGGGCAAAATTGGAATTTTTGCCTTTTGTGACGGTCTTATGTCTGACAAAATAAGCGTCTGTTTGAGCTTGAATTGAGTCAGTTTGCCTTGAAATGGACCTTATTGGTAGTTTAGGTCGTCTTGAGGCGTGATAAAATCACGTTTGCCCTTTTTGCGGTTGTTTTTGAATTTTGGCCGACTTGTGCTCAAATTGACGCATGAATTGCCTTTTCGAGTCGTAGAAAAACTTCCCATTGCCTTGGGAATGAATTTTTAGTTCGTTGGCGGACCTTGTATGGGTCTTGAAATGCCATTTTTTTGTGGTGGTTTTCACTCGTCTTTTGCTTGAAAAGATGGGCGAGTCATTTTTTGTGCGTTTTTTTGTGAATTGTTTTTTGTTCTGCTTGGTTGGATTTGGGCGGGATTGCCCTTGTTTTGCTTTGCAGGTTGTGTTTTTTTTTTTGGACTTGTCCATTTTATGCCGTCATAATGACGAAATTTTGACTGACATTTTTTTGTTTATTCTTTTGATCGCAGGGTACCATTTGGGACCTATGGGGTCCGTTGTTGAGATACTGGAGGAGGAGGATGATCCTGGAGGGGCTGCAGTGACCGATGAGGCTACCGGATTTGAGGCGGTGGTGGAGGATGCTTCCGTAGAGGAGGAGAGGCGGCTGATATGTCCGGCTTGTCCCTTTCATTATAGCTCATAGACAGGATGGCTGATGATTGGGGGTCAGCACCGGGGTGGTGCATCACATCATGGTTCTTGGCCTCCTTATCATCCGGAGTCTGCAAGACACTGTCTTCATTTTTGTCGTGGAGCAGGAACGAGGTATAACTGTCATAGTAACCACCTCTGCTTCCGTTGTTGCTCCTCTGTTCCTTATGTTGCTCCCTTTCTTTTCTGATTGGAAGGGTAGGGAGTGCTTAGTTCGGTAGGTGGCGGATAGCCCCCAGTTCGTTGCCTTAGGCCAGTGTCTGTATGATAGATATTTTTTTTACGCCAGTGTCTGTATGATATATGGTTGTTTTAGGCCAGTGTCTGTATGATATATGTCTGTACTGGATCCTGTTTGTACGGTCCGTTGTCTGTATTAAACGCGTGTCGATGTATTTTGCGTGAGGCGGTTTGTATATATGTGCTTTTGGATTGTGGTTCATTTTGTGATTTTTGGCTTTTTTGTGTTGTGTTTCGGAGGAGCGCTGTCGGCTGTTGATTCTCCTTTTGTTTTGCATCAGTTCCTGCATCGTTAGTGTAGAAAACAGGCAACAGATAGCACATATACATAAACGTAAATACGTCAAAAGCATTTGATTAAAAACAAAATTAACCAAGATGACTTGAAGTTAAAATTGAATTTTGAAAAATTGAAATGAATTTTGAAAAATTCCGCGACAAGTCGTCACGTTTGGAATTCAAAAGGAATTGATTTGGAAACTTGAGCAATTAACTCGTGTCGTGAATTAAATTGCGTCGAAGTTATTGAAATTGATTTGTGACTCGAAAAATTACAACTCGAACCGTCGGGGAATGAATTTTAGAAAAAAAATTTACGAGTGTATTTGATTTTTGAGGTCAAGACTCGAATTTGTGAGTGCTTGAAATTTTGAGGAAAACTGACGTCGTGTTATCAATTTTCGATTTTATTTTGATGGAAAATTGCGAAAAAGCGAAAAAAATTTCGGAATTTCGACTGACATGGAAACGATCCGTCGCGGATCGGGGCGACTAGCCCTTCCCCCCTTAAAAAAAGAAAGAAAAATCCGTATGTTTAAAGCTGCGTCATGGAAACCGTGTCGGATTTCGTAATACGTGAAAACAAGGAAATGTGAGTGCGAGAAAACACAAAAATGTCCTGGATCATCTTGAAGAGGCGCGAGCGTCCTGGCGGGAGGTTTGAGGTGTCAGGAGGAAATACAACTTGAAAGGGACAAGTCAACAGCGGGAATCCTGGGGAAGCCTCAAAAAGGTGCGAGCAGCCTAGCGATGGAAGTCGGCTCTCCCCTTTTTCTGAAAAACGCCCTGGTCATTTTTGTATAAATAGTGATGTTTGCGCTTCATTGTTTCATCATCTGAAACACAAAACACCTCTACAAAACTTCTTCTTCTTTTTCCACAAAAATATTTCATGGATGCTTTCGAGAACGCATTGCGACAATGGTGCCGGGATTTGTCGCCTCCCAAAAAGTATCAACTCATTTGCATGGGAGTTGGTCAATTGTTGGTGCTCCGTTAAGTCAAGGTGCAACCTTCATTTCTTGAAGCATGTTCTCGGTTTTGGGATTCGAAACACCATGTTTTCGTTTTCCCGAAGGGTGAGATTTGTCCTCTTGCCGAAGAAGTTGGAGCCATTGGTGGGTGGCCGGGTTGCGTTCTGGTGCTTCCTCCGACTCGGTTGTGCTACAAGGAGAAATTCCGTTCCATGTTGGGTTTGTTGACAAGTCAAGTCAACTTTCTTCTTGCTCCACATGGTGTGGATATGTTGGCTCTCATCAACATCTTTTCAAACCGATTAGATGTCAATGTCTCGTAAGTGGCTAGGAGAAGGGCTCTTGCCTTTTGACTTATCCATGTGTACCTCTTTGTCGATGTTTTAAAGAAGGAAGGGCCAAAATGCTATGGTAGCATGACCATTGTTCATGTGGTTGAGCAAATAGAGCATGGTAGAGATCCATCGTGGTTAGTGCTTGGCGAGATCATCGAAGCTTTGGACAAGGAAGGATCTTGTGGAGAAGTTCCCTCATTTGGGTCCCCAAGGATCCTTCAAGTGTGGCTATTGGAGAGACTAAGGTATGTGGAGCCTCCGGCTAATCCTTCTTCTTATTTCTTCCGTCACCTTACCATGAGGAAGAAGTTGTACCCAGATATTTTTGCTTCTACCGAGGTTTATTGGGCCGCAAGATTGGCGGAGGAGGGTGGTCCTCACATCCGTTGGGTGGTGTCGTGGTGGCACTTGAGGTCCTTCAGGGGGTTGTCCGTTTCGGGTGCTAGTCCTCGTTCTTTGATGGTGGTGGGTTTGAAGGTTGCTTCCTTCATTTATCCCGAAAGGCTCATGAGGAAAATGGGGCGTCAACAAAAGGTGCCCGCTCAAGATACTCTTGTCCAAGAGAATGTTTTCCGGAACTCCGAGCTTGTGGAGGTCTTCGAAAGATGGTGGGCCACTCGGCCGCTTTGGGAGGCACCAAACCCCGTTGCCACGACATGGGTGACTCCCGCTTATATAAAGTGGTCACGTGCTCCGTCCTTGGAAGAGAGATCCAAATTTCGTAAGGACGAGGTTGTCGACTTGAAGTACCGAGAGGTTGGCAAGGCTAACTGTGCCTTCTTTGAGAAGTATGTTGATGGAGCTACCCCCGATGTGATGAGACCACCAAAGAGGAGGAATTCCGGCCTCAAGGGTATGGTGGGCCGTGCATTGGCTCTTTTGGGTCGAACACAGGGTCTTGTGCTAGACCGGAGGCTGTCGCCATCTTAGATCCGTTGAGGATCCGTTCCGAGGAGGAAATCCATGCTAGGCGGGCCAACAAGAAGAACAAGGGGAAGATGTACCCTTAGGGAAAAGGCAAGGGTAGAATGGAAGAGTGAAGACCTCCATTACCCGTTTTATTATTATGTTGTATTATTGTTGTGAGTTTTTATTATGTTGTACTAGCTAGTTATTGTGTGTTTTGTGCTAGTTTTATTATGTGAGGTGTTTTAGTTGATACCTTAGCTTCGATAAGTTCTAGACTCGTCGAGCTTTATTTGTTGTTGGAAATGTAATCCCTCCCATTATTAATTAAATAAGGGGATTGCCCGTGTCGAAATTGTGAACGCTTGTTTCTTCCATCCATTTGGTGATGGCGATTCGATTCGAATCGTCCTAAACGTGTGCACTTGGGAAAGTGGTATTTTGTGAGGAAGGGAGTAAGGCTTATTTTGTATTTTGTGGGGAAAAGGGAATGTTGTTCCCTTTCCTTTTTTGATGGGGATGTTTTTTTTATTATGGGGATGGTTGTTTTTGATTGTGGGGATGGTTGTATCCTTCTTGTGTAAGAAAGGACTGCCTACGTATTCACCTGAAGAGGTGAAATAAAACCATGATCGTAGTTCGAAACATTTTGTAGAGTTTGATTGGGTTTTGTGGTTGTATCTCTCAGGCACAAGAGGGACTGCCTACGTATCCACCTGAAGAGGTGAAATCAAACCATGCTCGTAGTTCAGGGGTTTTTGTTTTAGTGCAAATGGATGTTGCCTTTGACAGATCAAAGGACATTCGAAACGGGCAAGGTTCCGCAACTTAGACTCGATAAAACATGTAATTTCAAATCAGAACACGTTGAGGGACTTGACTTGAAAAAAGATTGAGGTGGTCGCTAGTTGTAAAACTAGGCTTAGGTCTTTGGTTGCTATGGTTCAAGGGTAGTATTTCTTGAGTTGGTCCAGGTTGGTCGGGTTTGTAAAGTCCTCCTGATCTGGGTCACTCAGTCTCATTGCGCCCCCCGAAAGTATTTTCTTGACCAGGTATGGCCCGGCCCAGTTGGGTTTGAATTTTCCCCTCGGATCGACGGGTAATGGTGCTCGAACTGACTTGAGAACCAAGTCGCCCTCCTGGATGTTCCTGGGTTTAACCTTCTTGTTGAATGCCCGTTTTACACGTCGTTGGTATAGTTGGACGTTGTGCAAGGCGTTGAGTCGGCGTTCGTCTAGAAGAGTGAGTTGCTCGTACCTTTGACGGGTCCATTCCGCCTCAGGGACTTGACTCTCCAGTAGGATGCGTAGAGAAGGGACCTCTAACTCTACCGCTTTAACCGCCTCCATACCGTATGCTAGGTAGAAGGGTGTGGCGCCTGTCGGTGTTCGAATGGAGGTTCGGTATCCCCAGAGTGCGAATGGGAGTTTGCTCGGCCAATCGCGGTAATTGTCTTGCATTTTCTTGATAATGGTGACAAGAGTTTTGTTCGCTGCCTCCACCGCTCCGTTGGTTTGGAGACGGTAGGGGGATGATCGATGTCGTTTGATCTTGTATTTGTCCAGCAAAGCTTGAGTTTCCGCCCGGAAGTGAGAGCCTTGATCGCTGATGATCTCATGGGGTACCCCATATCTGCAGATGATGTTGTTCTGGATGAACTTGGCCACTTGTTTGGTAGTCAAGAATGCATATGACTGTGCTTCCACCCATTTGGTGAAGTAGTCGATGGCGACGAGGACGAAGCAATGCCCCTTGGTGCTTAACGGGTTGAATTTCCCGATGATGTCGATGCCTCAGGTTGAGAAAGGTCAGGGTGACGTCATGGTGTATAAAAGGGATGGTGGTATGTGTTGTATGTTGGCGAATATTTGGCAATTGTGGCAATGTTTGACGTAGTTACGGCAGTCGGCTTCTACGTGGTCCAGTAGTAGCCTAGCCGTGTGATTTTTCGAGTAAGCATCATTGCGCTCATGTGAGGGCCACATTCTCCATCGTGGACCTCTCTCATTACTTTTTGGGCTTTGTGATGGTCAATGAAAAGGAGGAGAATTCCTTGGGGTGTTCTTTTGTATAGTTGATTTTGGTTTATCACGAATTGTGATGCAAGTAAGCGGATGGCTCTTTGTCCTCTTTGATCAGAGTCGGGAGAGAATTCGTTTTTGGTTTTGTAGTTGAGGATGGCTTGGTACCAGGGTTCGGCATGGTTTTCCTCGTCGTTGTTGATGGCACAGATGTGACACCCTCATTCATTGCGGAAAAATAAACACGTAATTCTAGAATAAAACTGCATGGATATGTTTGTAATAGGTTCATTCGGGTAAAAACCTGAAATTTTTAAAACCTGAACCTGTTATAAAAGTATCCAAATGGGAAGGTGTCAAACATGCAAGGTCTAAAACAAATCTCATAATAAAACAACGCTAAAGTCGCGAAACAAAGTTATAAAACCCAAATATGATAAAGGGAGACATATGTCCCTAAAAAGTATATAACATAAAAAGTGTTTAAGGGTCACAATAAAATAAAGCCAATCTAGGTCCCAAGGTTACTTTGCTCGCTAGCTCGTCCATGTACCCTATATATGCATCACCTACCTGTCAATCGCATTTTATACAAATACGAAAGCCACAGTCAGTGGGGAGTAACTCCGAGGTCTCCCAGCCACGAAATGTCATAATTAATATAACATGTAAACATAAGAATATGAATATGAATAATACATAGCCTTAACATATAGATGCTAGACAATCGTACTCATCATGTGAACAACAATATAAAAACACATAGTCCTAGCATGTGAATACTAGACCGACTCATACTACACTATCATGTGAATCACATAACATCCAGGAATCAAACTCTATCAACCATAGCCGGCTTGCATCTCACCTTCTATGATTCATAGAATCATCAACAAGAAAGGACAATATATCTAGAGACAGGCATAAGTTCCTAGTACAGTCAATAATCACTCTGTAACTCGAGTCTATACCACGAGGTAAGGTAAACACCCTAGTCCTAAACCTGCGCAGACCTAGTGACATGCGGAAAGTACCGCATCCAAGACCCATGATCACACACATGAGTACCCCTAAGGAGTCAACCAAAGGGTTGGCTAGTACTTAAGCGGACCAGATACTTCTAAGAGTACGTCAGGAGGTCATGCCCTAACTTGGATATAAGCCCACCAAGCTAAGACACAAAGGCTATTAAGCTGTGAACATACACTCGTCAAAGACTATAAGGGCCTATCTATGACGAAGGCCGAAATACTCACCTAGGACCTAGTCCCAGCTTGAATACTTTAGCCCACACCACACAAGACAAGTAGGACACCCAATTAACCATAAGAGGTGCAAAGAGTCCAAACTTGCACACACGCAAATGATCATACACACCCTAGCATATGAAAGACTACGCAAGAGCATATTCAGCTGACAATCCAACAATATCTCCAATATCAATAATAATCCAAATTCCAGCTAACCAACAGTACCATAATCCATGAGAACAAGCTAAAATGGCAGAGAGGCAACAAGACTCAAGCATAAGGCATCCAAAGCATACAACAACCAACATGTGAAATGATAATTTCAAATATCAAGGCATAACATAAAACATCCAATAACAACCAATCTCACCTTAAAGACAAACCCTCGACCCGAGTCCCGCGACGGGTCATCGGTCAAATCGAGGCTGACCGGTTTAAATCTAGTTTGACCAAACTCGTTTGGTCAATCTGGCCCAGCTCAGAGTCTTGGCCTACTTTGGCCCAAATCACAAAATTCATCACAATATCATTCTCATACCATTTCCAATTTCTATCATGTCAAAAACTATTAACATAAGGAAATATATTCCAACTTACAAAATAACTAATTCCACAAAATTCTCGCATAATAAAATAGCATAAATAACCGTCTCACACAAGGGTAAACTTTTCTATAAATTTTTAATCGATAAAACGATGCCATTTACTCATACGGACTCCGAATTGAGTGATTCAAGTGGCTAAACCACCTAATTTTTCGATGCCGTTCAATCTGTCATATTTTTGGAAACATTGGAAACCATCTCGGTCCAGTACTGATGCGTTCCAGCCAAAACACGGACTTGTCACAACACATAATTTCTCATCCAAATTTGTTCCAAACAATAATATACAAATGGGTAACATAAATTAAACATAAGCATACTCATCTTACTCCATTCATTCATTTATCAACAAGATCGTCTCAAACAACAACAAACAACAACAAACAACAACAAACAATAACAAACAACAAATACAACTACTAATGTGACATTAATTCGTCGAGTAACTCGGAATAGTTACCTTAAGCTTGCAAAGAGACAAGTAATAACTTGAGAAAGCTTCTAAAACCCAAAATTACTCTTCATCTTCAACAACATATGAGTCACCTAACTCAACTTCAAATTCTTCACCTATAAGAACAACAAAAACACAATTATTAAGCTTTAAATTCGAAACCCTAAAAGATGAGTCTTAAAATAAAATTGGGGGAAATGAAAATAAATCTTACTAGTAGATGAGGATTGAAGAGATGATTCCAAATATATAATTTTTATGAGATTTGGTGGAGAAATGAAGGATTTATGAAGTATTTTGAGATTGTAAGGAGGTTATTTTGATAGATTTTTGGTGTTTGATGAAAGGAAGAGAGAGAGAGTGAATTATGGAGGAAATGAAAGATGAAGAGGAGACCCATGAAGGATGGAGGTGCATGGTTTGGGGTAGGGTGTTTGGGTGAGTTTCAATTGTTTACGTTTTGGTTCGTTTCGACGGAAATTAGAAATATTCGTCGAACGCGATTTCCGAGAAAATTAAAGTTCTTAAACACGATTTTACTAAAAGATTAAGTACTCATATGCCCAATATCCAAACTCGTTTACCCAACGACCGTAAGAAATGGGAAAATCCCAATTTTACGACTTTTATCCAAAATCTATTTTATCAAGGGAAAAGGTTTAAATATAGTTTAAATCACTTTTAAACATTTCTAAACTATCAAAAATAATTACATTTCTTCAAAATAAAATAAGATTATATTTTATCAAATAAATTTTATTTCAAATAAATTAATATAAAATTAAAATAGATTAAAATATTACTTTTAAAATATAATAAAGGTCTTCAAATTTACGGGATGTTACAATCATCCCTCCTTTTAAGAAGCTTCGTCCCCGAAACTTAGAAGAAGGAACATTGTATATATGTAGGTCTATCTCTTTAAAATCAAGTAAACAAAGTCTTCAAAATATGAACGTATGAAATATAAGTGTCTTTTCAATGGAACGGAATATTCTCGTCGGCCGTTCAAGAACATCAACATCCCAAATCAAAGACATAAAAATATATATTTTTACACCAACAAATGAGAAAACCAATTATCGGACGTCTCCAATAACGAGCTTTACCACTCATTGACGTTAAAACCAGTGGAAAACACTGAAACATTTTGAAAAATCTTTAGTTCGAAACTCTATAAAAAGGATAATAACTCCACTAGCTATGACCAAACTCAAACTACGACTTTTAAACAACTAAGCAAGGACTACTAACGCGGAGGGTATTTAAGAGAAGGAGAGGAACACTCGAAAGGATAGCTAAAACTCACAAGAATTAGATAAAGGAAAGAGGATTACCTCACGAGAAAAGTTCGGGATATTTAGCTAACATAGAGGATTCAGGCTCCCAAGTTTCTTCTTCGACATTTCCACAACGCCAAAGTATACGAACTAGGGGCACCACTTTGTTTCTAAGTTGCTTGTTTGCCCTTTCGAGGATTCGGATCGGCCTTTCTTCCAAAGCCAAGTTGGGTTCCAAATCTGGGATTTCTTCTTGTATAACATGGCTCGGATCACTAATGTACTTCCTCAACTGAGATACATGGAAGACATTATGAACCTTGCTCAAATTCGGGGGCAACTCCAAACGGTAAGCAACGGGGCCAATCTTCTCAAGTACACGGAAAGGTCCAATGTATTTGGGACTCTGCTTTCCTTTTACACCAAACCGTTTCACCCCTTTCATAGGTGATACCTTAAGGAACACTCGATCATCAACTTCAAAGGCAAGTGGTCGACGACGGACATCGGCGTAAGATTTCTGTCGGTCTTGAGCGGTTTTCATACGCTCTCGAATGATCTGAACTTGATTGATGGTCTCAGTCACCAAATCGGGTCCCAACACATGAACATCTTGGACCTGATCCCAACAGACCGGACTACGGCACTTCCTACCATACAAAGCTTCATAAGGTGACATCTTGATAGAAGTATGATAGCTATTGTTGTAGGAGAATTAAACAAGAGGTAAACATTTCTCCCAAGAAGTGTGGAAGTCTAAAGCACAAGCACGGAAGAGGTCCTCTAAAGTCTGGATAGTCCTCTCAGTCTGCCCATCTGTAGTGGCATGAAAAGCGGTACTCATCAGTAGCTTACTACCCATGGCTTCTTGCAAAGCATTCCAGAAACGGGAACAGAATCTAGGGTCACGATCTGAAACTATATCCTTAGGCACTCCATGGTAGCGTACTATCTCTTTCACGTAGGCACCAACTTGGACATCTAATTTCCATGTCTCCTTGATAGGTATAAACCTAGCACATTTGGTCAATCAATCTACAACCACCCAAACCGCATCTTTTCCGCTAGCAGTCTTAGGTAAAGCCAACACAAAGTCCATGGAGATGGACTCCCATTTCCAAAGGGGAACATCCAAAGGTTGTAGCAAACCCCCGGGTTTCTGATGCTCAATCTTCACTTTCTGACAGGTAAGACACTTGCTAACATACTCTAGGACATCAATCTTCATCCTAGGCCACCAAAACTGTAATCTCAAGTCTTTATACATCTTGTCACCACCAGGATGAATAGAGTAAGGAGAAAGGTGAGCTACATCAAGGATCTTCTTCCTCAACTCGGCTACTCTCGGAACATACATCCTACCTTGGTAACGAAGGTATCCATCACTATCCACCACACAATCCCTAGCTTGCCCAAGTTGGATTTTTACTTGAATGGACTTGAAAGTAGCATCCTCAGGTAGGCAAGTACGGATCTCACGGTAAAAATCGGGTTCTGCACTCAAGGCACTAAGATAGTCAAAGCCCTTCCCAACAAGGCTTATCCCTAACTTTTGAAATTCAGTGGTAAGTTCGTCAGGTAACACATGGATAGTGCTCAAAGAGTGACTAGTCTTCGTACTCAAAGCATCGGCCACCACATTTGCTTTCCCTTCATGATAAATCAACTCGGCATCATAATCATTCACCAACTCTAGCCATCTTCTTTGCCTCATATTCAATTATTTCTGGGTGAAGATACACCTCAAACTCTTATGATCGGTATAAATGCGGCAATGAACTCCAATAAGGTAATGCCTCCATGTCTTCAAGGCATGTACCACGGCGGCTAATTTAAGATCATGAGCAAGATGAAGCGAGGAAAGGAGGTGTGAACGGTAATGCTTATGGTCAAAGAAGAAAGAAAATTAGACAACAAGGAAACGCCAGGTACTCAAATCTCACACAACAACATCAACCTAAGCGGTTCCGAAAACTTCTTAGCAACAAAACTTATAACCACATCACTCCCAAGGATTTCCTCAAAACGCTCATGTTAGTTCATCCTAATCTATTCCCTGAAATAGGGTACTCCACTATAAGTGTGATTTCACCACTCCAAATCCTCAAACATCCACAAACAACTTCCACAAGATCAAGGTCAAAGTTCCAACAAAGCTATACTCATATCCAACTAGTGTCAACCATGGGTTTCTCAAAATAGTAAAATCCTCAATCAAAGATCCGAATACCAAGCTATAAATTCCCAGAAAGGGTTCCTCAAATATTCCACCATTCAATTCCATCCATTTAAAGTCAAGTACCAAGCACTAGTATCCCAAGACATGTCTCACTACACTCCCCAAGGCTCTCAAATCCCAAACCTAAACAACAAAGCCAAGTTCTATAGCCTTAAGAACAAACGCAACTCACACTTGACAACACAAAATCCACCAATCAAGAATACTCACTTTATCAAGGAACTAGGTATAGGAATCACCAAGTGTGTCTCATCATCCTACCTCAGTCTTCCTAACATCACAACCTCTCAAAACCAGGGTTATGGGTTAACCACAAACAATCTCCTCAAAAGTCGAATTTTCCAACCAAGGCCAACATTTCTTAAAAAAAAGAGTACTATCAAAAGGCGTTAAGGGAGGATAAGCATGGAACAACGGACAAGTTAGGAGGGTACAAGAGTAACTTTCAAGGAAAGAGAAGAGGGAGTTTAGAAGAAGAATAGGCGCCAAGAGATAAAAAGAATAAGGCAAGGTACACAAAGAATGAGAAACATCTTCGAGGAAGTAGAAGCATTCTTCAAAGGTGAACAAATCTTCAGTCCTTGGCAATAGGCACCAAATCTTGATCTTCATGTAGGTAAGCTCGCTGTCATTGATCCAAGGGTACAAAAATAATTGACAATCAACAAACATGTTAGAACCTACCACGAAGCATACACAAAGAGACTACAACATAAGGTCCTAAGTCTACCCATCCTACCCATCTCTCAAGTTTATTATTTTAAGGTCAAGTTATTTATATTGGGGTTGCACAAACGTGCGTTGGGAGCAAATATGCTCTGATACCAACTGTGACACCCTCATTCATTGCGGAAAAATAAACACGTAATTCTAGAATAAAACTGCATGGATATGTTTGTAATAGGTTCATTTGGGTAAAAACCTGTAATTTTTAAAACCTGAACCTGTTATAAAAATATCCAAATGGGAAGGTGTCACACATGCAAGGTCTAAAATAAATCTCATAATAAAACATCGCTAAAGTCGCGAAACAAAGTTATACAACCCAAATATGATAAAGAGAGACATATGTCCCTAAAGAGTATATAACATAAAAATTGTTTACGGGTCAAAATAAAATAAAGCCAATCTAGGTCCAAAGGTTACTTTGCTCGCTAGCTCGTCCATGTACCCGATATATGCATCACCTACCTGTCAATCGCATTTTATACAAATACGAAAGCCACAGTCAGTGGGGAGTAACTCCGAGTTCTCCCAGCCACGAAATGTCATAATTAATATAACATGTAAACATAAGAATATGAATATGAATAACACATAGCCTTAGCATATAGATGCTAGACAATCGTACTCATCATGTGAACAACAATATAACAACACATAGTCCTAGCATGTGAATACTAGACCTACTCATACTACACTATCATGTGAATCACATAACATCCAGGAATCCAAACTCTATCAACCATAGGCGGCTTGCATCTCACCTTCTATGATTCATAGAAACATCAACAAGAAAGGACAATATATCTAGAGACAGGCATAAGTTCCTAGTACAGTCAATAGTCACTCTGTAACTCGAGTCTATACCACGAGGTAAGGTAAACACCCTAGTCCTAAACCTGCGCAGACCTAGCGACATGCGAAAAGTACCGCATCCAAGACCCATAATCACACACATGAGTACCCCTAAGGAATCAACCAATGGGTTGGCTAGTACTTAAGCTGACCACATACTTCTAAGAGTACGTCAGGAGGTCATGCCTAACTTGGATATAAGCCCACCAAGCTAAGACACAAAGGCTATTAAGCTGTGAACATACACTCGTCAAAGACTATAAGGGCCTATCTATGACGAAGGCCGAAATACTCACCTAGGACCTAGTCCCAGCTTGAATACTTTAGCCCACACCACACAAGACAAGTAGGACACCCAATTAACCATAAGAGGGGCAAAGAGTCCAAACTTGCACACACACAAATGATCATACACACCCTAGCATATGAAAGACTACGCAAGAGCATATTCAGCTGACAATCCAACAATATCTCCAATATCAATAATAATCCAAATTCCAGCTAACCAACAGTACCATAATCCATGAGAACAAGCTAAAATGGCAGAGAGACAACAAGACTCAAGCATAAGGCATCCAAAGCATCCAACAACCAACATGTGAAATGATAATTACAAATATCAAGGCATAACATAAAACATCCAATAACAACCAATCTCACCTCAAAGACAAACCCTCGACCCGAGTCCCGCGACGGGTCATCGGTCAAATCGAGGCTGGCCGGTTTAAACCTAGTTTGACCAAACTCGTTCAGTCAATCTGGCCCAGCACAGAGTCTTGGCCTACTTTGGCCCAAATCACAAAATTCATAACAATATCATTCTCATACCATTTCCAATTTCTATCATGTGAAAAACAATTAACATATTTCCCAACTTACAAAATAACTAATTCCACAAAATTCTCGCATAATAAAATAGCATAAATAACCGTCTCACACAAGGGTAAACTTTTCTATAAATTTTTAATCGATAAAACGATGCCATTTACTCATACGGACTCCTAATTGAGTGATTCAAGTGGCTAAACCACCTAATTTTTCAATGCCGTTCAATCTGTCATATTTTTGGAAACATTGGAAACCGTCTCGGTCCGGTACTAATGCGTTCCAGCCAAAACACGGACTTGTCACAACACATAATTCCTCATCCAAATTTGTTCCAAACAATAATATACAAATGGGTAACATAAATTAAACATAAGCATACTCATCTTACTCCATTCATTCATTTATCAACAAGATCGTCTCAAACAACAACAAACAACAACAAACAACAAATACAACTACTAATGTGACATTAATTCGTCGAGTAACTCGGAATAGTTACCTTAAGCTAGCAAAGAGACAAGTAATAACTTGAGAAAGCTTCTAAAACCCAAAATTACTCTTCATCTTCAACAACATATGAGTCACCTAACTCAACTTCAAATTCTTCACCTATAAGAACAACAAAAACACAATTATTAAGCTTTAAATTCGAAACCCTAAAAGATGAGTCTTAAAACAAAATTGGGGGAAATGAAAATAAATCTTACTAGTAGATGAGGATTGAAGAGAGGATTCCAAATATATAATTTTTATGAGATTTGGTGGAGAAATGAAGGATTTATGAAGGTTTTAGGGATTGTAAGGAGGTTATTTTGATAGATTTTTGGTGTTTGATGAAAGGAAGAGAGAGAGAGTGAATTATGGAGGAAATGAAATCTGAAGAGGAGACCCATGGAGGATGGAGGTGCATGGTTTGGGGTAGGGTGTTTGGGTGAGTTTCAATTGTTTACGTTTTGGTTCGTTTCGACGGAAATTAGAAATATTCGTCGAACGCGATTTCCGAGAAAATTAAAGTTCTTAAACACGATTTTACTAAAATATTAAGTACTCATATGCCCAATATCCAAACTCGTTTACCCAACGACCGTAAGAAATGGGAACATCCCAATTTTACGACTTTTATCCGAAATCTATTTTATTAAGGGAAAAGGTTTAAATATAGTTTAAATCACTTTTAAACATTTTTAAACTATCAAAAATAATTACATTTCTTCAAAATAAAATAAGATTATATTTTATCAAATAAATTTTATTTCAAATAAATTAATATAAAATTAAAATAGATTAAAATATTACTTTTAAAATATAATAAAGGTCTTCAAATTTACGGGATGTTACACAGATGTGAGCTGGCTCGCTCCTTCTCTCGACACATAGGGGCATCGATGTTATGTCATCAGGTATATTGACGAGCGCGGCAAGTTTTGCTAGGGCATCAGCAAATTGATTTTCCTCCCGCGACAAGTGGAAATAATCCACTTGGTCGAAGAACTCGGCCTCTTGATTGATCTTTGCTCGGTAGGGAGCTAAGCTGTCGGATCGGATTTTCCATGATCCGGACACCTGATTGATGATGAGCGAGGAATCGCCGTGGACCCTCAGTCTCTTGATGCCAAGTGTGATGGCTGCTTGTAGGCCGATGAGACATGCTTCATATTCAGCGGCATTGTTGGTGACGGTGAAGTTTAGTTTGACCGAGATCGGAACATGTTCTCCCTCCGGTGATATTAGAAGGATTCCTACCCCGAAGCCTCTCAGATTAGATACACCGTCGAAGTATAGGTCCCATGCGTTGGAATCAGCACAAAGGATGTCTTCGTCAGGAAGTGACCACGTGTCAGTCGTTGGATCCTCGTTGTCGGGATTTTCAGCTAGGAAATTGGCAACCGCTCTTCCCTTGATAACCTTGAGGGGTACAAACTTGAGATCAAACTCAGACAGCATGAGCGTCTACCTAGAAAGCCTTCCTTTAGTATGGGTTTTTCGAAGATGTATTTGACCAGGTCCATCTTGGAGCAGATGTGGACCGTGTAGCTGAGCATGTAATGCCGCAACTTCTTTGTTGACCATACTAGGGCAAGGCATGTCTTTTCCAGTTGGGTATACCTCGTCTCGTACTCAATGAACTTTTTGCTGATGTAGTAGATGGCTCGTTCTTCGCCGTCGATTGTTTGCGCTAACATTGCTCCCATGGCTGTGTTGGTAATAGTTAGGTATATGGATAAAGGGATCTCCGGTTGAGTTGGCATAAGGACAGGAGGTTTGGATAAGATTTCATTTATCCTGTCGAAGGCCTTTTGACAATCGTTGTCCCAATCGGTGTGATCGGAGGCGCGAAGCTTCTTGAATATCGGTTCACAAATCATGGTGAGCTTGGCAATGAAGCGGCTGATGTATTGGACCTGGCCGAGAAATCCCCGCATCTCCTTCTCTTTCCTAGGCCGAGGCATTTGCTGAAGGGCTTTGATTTTGGTTGGATCAATCTCAATGCCTCTTTTGCTGACGACATGTCCCAAGAGTTTTTCGGAGGTGACCCCGAATGCACACTTCTGAGGATTTAGTCTTATGTTATATTTTCGCAGACGGGCGAAGAATTTCCGAAGGGCACCGATGTGGCCGTCCTGTTCTTTTGATTTGACAATCATCTCATCGACATACACCTCTACCTCCTTGTGCATCATATCATGTAGGAGAGTGGTAGTGGTTCTTTGATAAGTAGCCCCGGCATTGATGAGACTGAAGGGCATGACCGTGTAGCAATATGTACCCCACTGTGTAGTGAATGCTGTCTTGTGAATGTCTTCCTCAGCCATTTTAATCTGGTTGTATCCGGCATACCCGTCCATGAATGATAGGAGGGCATGTTCGGTGGTGTTGTCTACCAGAATGTCAACATGTGGCAAGGGGAAGTTGTCCTTTGGACTCGCCTTGTTCAGATCCCTGAAATCGACGCAAACCATAATTCTTCTGTCTTTCTTTGGTACGGGCACAATGTTGGCCACCAAATCAGAGTAATCAGACACTTTGATGAAACCAGCCTTGAACTGTTTATCCACTTCTTCCTTGATTTTTAGGACCCATTCAGGACGCATTCGGCGTAGCTTCTGTTTCACGGGTTTAGCTCCGGGTTTAATGGGTATCCAAAGTGCTCGCAATTTCCTGTCAATCCCGGCATGTCTCTGTAAGACCAGGCGAATACGTCCTTGTATTCGTGGAGGAGGTCAATGAACTGTTGTCTTTCCGAGGGGTCCAGGGTTGTCCCTATCCTAAGTTCTTGAGGTGTATTGTCGGTCCCTATGTTAATAGGTTCGGTCTCCTTAATGATGGGGGTCCTGGTTTCCCATTTGTCAAGTTCTTTGGCTAGGTGAGGTGGGTAGTCACTCAAGTCAAATTCCTCATAGTCATTCAGAATTACATTGCAGTTAAATTGAGATGAGTCATAAGCAAACTTAGCGTTCATTAAGTTGACAGGAGCGAAAAGCTCGGAGAGGACAGACATCTTGTGGTCAGTCAGAGGCGACACAGCAGAGGAGGTGACCCCTGGAACAGGCTCCAGGTTGTCACCTTTCATGGGAGTGGGGGTGACCCTAGTAGATTCGGCCTCTGAATCAGCCACAACTTTGTGATAGGATAGTGGGAATGGGACTTTGACTGGGACATCAGGAGTGTTAGGAGCTATGACAGACTCTGACTCCGACTCAGACTTAGATTCGGATTCTTCTTCACTTCCCTCCTTGAACATAGGGCCTTCTCCAGTTGTGATCTTGAGAATGCGGCCTTCGCGATCGGTCCACTTGACGGTCTTCCTCTAGCCCTGTACAGCTTTCTCTGGGTCAGTGTCAGAGATCAAGGCGGTTGGGTCAAATTGATTGTCCTTCAGGGCGATGTTGATGATGTCCTCATAGTCGAGGTGCTTAATGTTATCTTCCCCAAAGAGGAGAGTGACAACTTGTCCGTCGAGGCATGACGACGGCTTAGACTCGGTTGAAGCAGCTTCGGTGTTGTTGGGGATGAAGTAGCAGTCCTGGAAGACTTCCACACCCGGGTACCTGGCCTTGGCCACAGAGTCATAGATCGGCTCCAGAAAGCCATGGTAGAGCTCGGACTCTCCCTCGGGGACAAAGTATCCATTGAGAGTCAGATGATAGGGACGGAGGATAACTCCGTGCTTCTTGCGTTTTCGGACTAGGAGATTCATCTCCTGGATATCTTCATTGGTAGGTTCAAATCCCAACCCGAAGGGAATGTTGGGGACCTTAGCCTGTTTCAAGGGAGGTAAGGTGCTCTTCAGTGGATTGAGGGCAAACCCGGGAAGTAACCCTGGCGCATCATGATACGGTTGACTGTGAGGTTGGCAAACGGGTCACAATCAGAGGGTGTTGATTCATCAGTTATGGCATTCACGGTTCGGAATCCCCACATTTCATTATCATCTTCCTCAATGGCCTGTGAAGCTATTCTCTTTCTCATGACAGCTTTGATCGGGGAAGCAGGAATTATGATTGTTTTCCCGTTGAAGGGGACCCTGATCTTCTGGTGGAGAGTTGAGGTAACCGCCTTGACGGCGTGAATCCAGGGACGTCCCAAGAGCATATTGAAAGAGGCGTCGATGTCGACCACTTGAAAACTGGTTTGTCTTTCCAGTGGTCTGGTTGTGACGGTTAGAGTGATGAGCCCCGTGACCTTGCGACGAGTGCTGTCGTATGCGCGTACTCCTTGATTTGTCGGGACCAAATCAGCTTTCTTAATACCCAGCTTGTGAGCAGTCTTGAGGGGAATGACATTCACCGCGGATCCGTCATCCACAAGGACCATGGGCACATTCTTCTTGAGACATTGTACGGTAATGTACAGAGCAAGGTTATGATTGGCTCCGAAGGGAGGGATATCTTCGTCAGAAAAGACGACTGGGTTGTTCAAGTCAGGGGCGTCCCTTGTCATATGTGCCACTATTTCTTCAGGGGAAGAGGTGGAGGGCACGATTAATTTTCCCAAGGCCTGTAGCAAAGCCTGTCGATGCTCAAAGGACGTTGCGATCAGTTTCCAGATTGAGATCTCGGCTTTTGTCTTCTGAAGCTGTTTGAGGATTGAATTCTCCGGAGCCCTCGGTTCAGTGTCTACTTCCGGGACGACTTGGTCATTCGTCATTGGAACGACCGTTGGATCGTTCGGATTCTGATAGGGGCGTCCGGACCGGGTAAGGTGACCGATCTCTTTCGCCCGTTTCTCTTTCTCTGGGACAAGGTAGACCTCTTCAACGTCGTCTCTCCAGATGCCGTTGATTTCAGGATCTCGAAGGCACCTTGGAGGGGTATTCCTTGGTGAGTAGTTTTTGTGAGGGATATTTTTGTGAGGGTAATTTTTATGGGGGTAGTTTTTGTGGGGTTGATTATTGTGAGGTGCATGCCAGAATGGTCGCGGGAGCAATCCGTCCTGGTGTGGGTAGTTTTGGGCGCTCGGGGGACTTTCCCTCGGGCGTGGTGGCGGAGGATTGAAGATAAGTCGACGGTAGGCATCGTGAAGTCGGGTGATCCTCTCGGAGAGACTGGCTATGGCTTCCTCAACCTGTTGGAACATAGTGAGCATAGTGGCAGCACTGAACACAAACACTCCATTTGAGGGATCTTTCTCCAAGGCATTCACCTCGTCATCAACTGGCAGGATGAGGTGTGAGCAATCTAATGTTGTCTCATCATCAGAGATGGCTTGGATCCCCATACAGTTTGTTTTGTTTTTTGGCTTAGTCGGCGGGGGTAAAGGCAAATCCCCTTTCTCAATCATGTCTTGGATGATGTGTTTGAGTTCGAAGCAGGTTTCAATATCATGCCCCATCCCTTGATGGTACTGACAGTAGGCGTTGGGGTTCCAGAACCGGGACTTCTTATCATCGGTCGGATCCGGGGTGGGTCCGATTGGTTGTAACTTTCCCTGGTCCATGAGCCTCTTCAGAGCACTTGCGTAAGTTGACCCTATATTAGTGAACACTCTCTAGGGGTGCTCAGCTCTCTTAGCAGATGGTTCATCGATTTTGTTTATTTGGCCGTAGGGATGGGATCCGGTTGAGGTGGATCCTTGGTAGCCTCTGCCAGTAGTCTTGGCCAAGATACCCTTCCGGAGGTCATCTTCAATGCGTGTCCCCAGAATTTGCAGATCCTGGAAGGTCTTGATATTTTGATACCTTAGTAAGTTGGCATACACTGGGCGGAGATTGTTGACGAACTTTTCCACCAAAGTTGATTCACTCAGTTTACTGACCAATTGAGTACTCACCTTCCTCCAACGGGTTAAGAACTCGGTGAACCCTTCCTTATCGTTCTGGGTTAGAACCTCAAGAGTACGGGTATTGGCTTGGATTTCAACATTGTCAGCGTATTGTTTGGCGAATTCAACTGCGACCTCATCCCAAGTGGTAAGGTTTTTCAGATCAAGGGAGTAATACCACTGGCGAGGGATTGGTTCCAAAGAGGATGGAAAGATCCGGGTCATGTAGTCTTTGAAGGCACGGATATGATTGAGTGGGTCCTCCACTCCTTTGAACTTAGGTACGTCAGTTAGGGTGAAGTTGTCAGGTAATTGATCCCCAACAGGCTCGAACCTTCGGTTGTTTTCAAGATGGATATTGTTACCCCGGGCTAGGAGCTATTCTTCCAAGAGCTTTAGCCTCTTCTCAGTTTCAGTCAGAGGTGGAGTATTATGTTCTCCAGTTTCTTTGTTTTCCAGGGCATCGATACCGGTCTCGACGGGATCCAGGGTGACCTTAAGAGCGGTGAGCAGGTTGGCTAGCTGATCGGTCGTGACATCTCTGTTGTTATCATTGTTGTTGTGGTTGAAAGACGAAGTTGAAGATGAGGCCATGGCTCTGAGGCAGAAAAACGGCTCACATTACAACTCAATCCGACACGATTCGAATACTGAATGCAGACAACACAAAGGACGAGACAAAGATCAGACACAAAAGACGAGGGTGATTGTGTGTGGTCCCTCGGTGCTGACTCGATTTATGACGTGACATTGTTGACCGAACTTTTGACACGAGTCCAACATAACGGCCCGACGCCATTGGACGGGTCTCGTGGTGAGACGACTCATAAGTAAAAACCCATAAGTACGTTTGCTTCGACTCGATAGACACGAGGCGGAATTGGAATGGTGGACTGAAGTTTTCGAAAAAAGAAATTTTTAAAAAGATTCATTCGTCGCTTTGTGGATGGCTTCCGAAGATAGAGATCTCTACAAGTCGATCAGTTGAAAGGGTTGTCTTAAGTTAATTTGCAAAAGACGGTTTGAGTTTGAATCGGCTCGTAAAACAGTGTATTGTTTCCCAAGACGGCTTTGAAATTCAAAATTATATGTTTTGAAAAACGAGTTTGAAATGTTTGAAGAGGTCTCGGGGACGGTGCATGGTCCTCGGGATCTCGAAAGTGTCTCGAGAAAAGGGTGTGTGCTTTTCTCGGGTTTTGAAAGAGCCATTGTCGGCGCAAAATGGGTTAAAGTACGTGTCTAGACGCGGCGATTATAACGGCGTAAAAAGGTGATTTGAAATGGTTGTGAAAAACCGGGTTTGAAAATCGTAATTATGACGGCCTAGAAAGGCGTGTTGAAATTGTTATAAAAACCGGGTTTGAAAATCGTCATTACGACGGCCTAGAAAGGCGTGTTGAAATGGTTATAAAAATCGGGTTTAAAAATCGTCATTACGACAGCCTAGAAAGGCGTGTTGAAATGGTTATAAAAAAACCGGGTTTGAAAATCGTCATTACGACGGCCTAGAAAGGGTTTGCAACGGTCGGCGAAAGACCGAGGTTTGAAATGGCCATTATAACGGCGCAACAGGGTGTTTTTTGAAAATGAAACAGAAGGACTTATGATCAAGTAGCACATAAGCACTCACAGTTCATTATATTATGCATTATGCTGACACGGGTTTTGGCTTAGAAGGGTGAAGGTACGTATTGGGAAGCCCGTTAATCAGACACCCAATCCCGCCCGCGGTAGCGGCCTCTACTGATCGATCTTGGTTGGTTGAATGCAAAAGTTGATAAAACGGTTTAAATGCATGAATGCGCATCCAATAATTTAAACCTAACATGTGAGAGCTTTAAAAGTCGGTTGATTTAATCCAAGTATCAAGTATAAGATGTCGAGTTGGATTAATGATTGATTTTCATGCAAAACTAAAATTAAACATCCATTTACCGTATTAGGTTTAGGGTGCATAATGTGATCCGTTTGTCTTAGTAAAGCATTTTTCAAATATGATTTTGAACGAACGAATAGTCGTCTGATCCGTCCTATATCCAGGCTAACCGGAGTCGTTATCTTCCTAGACTAATGCTGGAAAGGGAATATGCCCTGTACCAGAAGACTACATGAGGCGCGAGCCAGCCGGCTGTGTAAAGGGGCCTCCCCTGGTTCTGAAAATAAGAAAGAAAAGGTCTGCTTGAGGCGCGGGTCAGCCTACGGTTATATGCCATGTTCTGATCTTTTGAAAACGTTATAAAACGTGTTGAGAAATGGGTATTTGAACCCGATTTGGTTTGAAAGGGTTGTTTAGACCGCATTTGTTAATTTGAAGAACTAGACTCGAATAATCATCATTATTTTGATAATATTCGGTGTCGGGTTCGACTTGACAAGCTTCTCATGAATAGTTTTGAAAGTGATTATGAACTAATTGTTTTAAGTTCATTTGACTATAATTAGTCGATACTCATCATCGTACCCAGGTTAAAATCCGGCATGGTATGTAGAACCAAGGATGACTTTGTGTTGGTGACTAATATATTTGTTTCGAAGATGTAAAGAAATGATGAAAGGGTTTAAAATACCTCCCAAAATGTAAAGAAATGAAATAAAAGGTTTTAAATGCCTTTTAAATTTCATTAACCAAATATTGTCACCGAAACACGGATTTAACCGTCATGGTATGAGGAACCAAGGGTGAAAAATATTTTATGGTTAAAACAAATGAAATAAAATAAAAAGGGTTTGAAAATATTTGAAATGGTAAAAACCGATTACAAATATGAAAACGAATTAAAGGGGAAAGACGAGAACAAACACGGTTGATCTCTGACCTGAACACCCCATTTAGGCGCAGGCAAACCGGCGAACCAAGGGGCTTCTGTCTCAGGCCAAAAATCAGTTTTGGCTCATTTATCCCATGTTTCGGTTCATGTTATGCACGTTTTAGCATGTTATAGTCATGAAACAAATGAAAACATGATAAAAAGAGGATTTTTACACACTCATACTTACATGTTTGGTTATGGCGAGTGACTGACGTAAGTGTAACAACTCATATGGTCGGAAAAAACTCGGTTTAAAACCGTTTTGGTAAGTAAAAAGAGTGTTTTAAGATTAGTGATGGTGTAGTGGTCGAAGTGGTCGGTCAAGTGATTTAATGCACGATGACGATACCAAAAAATGTGTAAAGCTTGTATTTACGATCGGTAGGTCTTAAATACGCGTCGGATTGTGACTTAAGAAGTCGAGTCGAGAATTTTAAGGGAGAAAAGAGGGGGCGGACACTCGCGTAAGTCTTAAATGGGGGACATTTAGGGCTATTTATAGGGAAATGAGTGGTTGTGTGAGTTTTGAGCGACGTGGCCACCTGGGCTACTCAAAGAGGCGCGAGCCACGTCGCGGGTCTTCGAGGTGAGTTGTCGCTTTCACACAAACGCAATCATGATTTGTTCTATCCTAGGTTTTGTAGTCATATGTTTGGTACTTGACCAAACATAAATCCGGGAAAACTTAAGGTAGAAGGTTTGAAATGTTTTGTTTTTGGTGGTTGACTCGGTTTGACTCGTTGTTGGAGTCGGGATTTGAATTTTTGAGTCGGTTTTTGGCCCGGTGGAGGTTTTGACTCTAGTTAGTGTCATTGCGACCCCGTCGTCGTGCATCAAACACTCCAGGTATTTTTGAAATGTTTTGTAATGTCTTATTTTCGAAATCGTTTTAAGTTTTCCGACGTAAAGTTGTACACAAACTGTCGATCAAACGCCGCGATTCCAAAACATGTTGTAGTCCGATAATCCTCGGGTGTTTGTTGGAGTCTCAACAGATACTGGGTATCTACAGAGATATACGTGACGAGCAAGAGCATCACGACGCACTCATAATAACTCTGTCAATGGCCAACTGCACGGTAAAAAAGGTCCTAGTGGATACTGGTAGCTCGGTCAACTTAATCATGCTAAAAACCATAGAAAACATGGGGTTCAGCGAGAAGGATTTGCAGAAGAAGACCATCCCGCTGGTAGGGTTCAATGTTGAGACAGCCAACTCATTGGGTAAGATAGTAATCCCAACCTACGTGGGAGGAGTCAACAAACAGGTAAGGTACTTGGTCAGAGATGGACCCTCTACCTACAACATCATTCTTGGAAGACCATGGTTGCACCTGATGAAGGCAGTTCCCTCAACATATCACCAATGCATAAAATTTCCCAC
Organism: Silene latifolia; assembly: GCF_048544455.1. Classification (NCBI taxonomy): domain Eukaryota; kingdom Viridiplantae; phylum Streptophyta; class Magnoliopsida; order Caryophyllales; family Caryophyllaceae; genus Silene; species Silene latifolia. The sequence continues at coordinate 201,643,425 of NC_133538.1, read as the reverse complement.
ACCATGGGGAGTAGAAATAATACGAGGAGACCATGAGGAAGCTAGAGGATGCTACAAGAAAGCATTGAAATGCACAACCAGCCCCCCAGCATAGCAATTACAGAAGCAGCATGTCCAGGACGAATACATTAAGCCCCCAGCCGAGGAGTTGGATCAGATCAACTTGGACAAGCTGCACCCTGAAAGGGTCGTGCTAATAGGGGCAGGATGCACAGGAAACCTTAGACAACACATAGTCAAGTTCCTGCAAGCCAATATGGATTGTTTCGCACGGTCGCAGGACGACATGATAGGGATAGATCCATCTATCATAACACACAAACTCAGTGTGGACCCAAGATGCAAACCGAACGAGCAGAGACAAAGAAAGTTCGCAGCTGAGAGAAATATGGTGATCAACTAGGAGGTAGACAGCCTGCTAGCAGCAAACAAGATAAGAGAGGTGAAGTACCCAGAATGGTTGTCAAATGTGGTGGTCGTACCCAAGAAGAATGGAAAGTGGAGAGTATGCATAGACTTCACTGACCTCAACAAAGCATGTCCCAAAGATCCCTTCCCACTACCACACATTGACGCAATGGTGGATGCAACAGCTGGACACGAGATGTTGACATTCCTGGATGCTTGGAGTGGGTACAATCAAATCAAGATGGATCCTGCAGACTAAGAGAAGACATCATTCATGTCTGAGAGAGGAATATACTGCTACAATGTCATGCCCTTCGGCCTGAAAAACGCAGGATCCACATATCAAAGACTGGTCAACCGTATGTTCAAAGAACAAATAGGAAGAACCATGGAGGTATATATTGACGATATGGTGGTGAAATCAGAGAAAGCTACGGATCACATGCGGCATCTGGCAGAAACATTCAGCACCCTCAGAGAATACAAAATGAAGCTAAACCCGTCCAAGTGCACCTTTGGAGTTTCCTCCAGCAAATTCTTAGGCTATATTGTTACTCAAAGAGGAATAGAAGCCAGCACTGAGCAGAATAAGGCCGTATTATAGCTGGAGTCACCAGAAAAACCAAAGGATGTACAAAGACTAGCTGGTAAAGTGGCAGCTTTGAGCAGGTTCATCTCAAGATCCTTAGACAAGGAGCAAGAGGAACCATTGTACCTATATCTAGCTGTCACAGAGGTAGCAGTAAGCGCAGTTCTAGTCAGGGAGCAAGATAAGGAGCAAAAGCCAGTCTACTACGTAAGCAAGTCTCTGCTGCCAGCAGAGACCAGGTACACATCTGTCGAAAAGTTAGTACTAGCACTGGTAGTTGCATCTTACAAATTGCGCCCGTACTTTGAGTCCCACACCATACATGTTGTAGCCAATTACCCATTGAAATCCGTAATGAAGCCTGAGCTGTCAGGCAGAATGTCTAAATGGTCCGTACATCATAGTGGATACGACATCAAGTATGATCCAAGAACAGCAATAAAGTCGCAGGCACTGGCAGACTTTGTGTCAGACTTCAGCCCAGCTATTCAAAATCTGGCAGACGAAGAGATTTTAACCCTCAAAGGGAACAAGGAGGCAATAGTCTGGCAGATGCACATCGATGGAGCCTCCAACCAAAGGGGGGCAGGTATAGGACTATTCATGCGGTCACCGCAAAGAGATCTGATAGCACAAGCAGTGAGATGTGAATTCAAGGCAACTAACAATGAAACAAAATACGAAGCCTTGATACTAGGAATGAAGCTAGCTCTGGAGTTGGGAGTCAGGAACCTGCAAATATCCAGTGACTCTTTGCTAATAGTTAACCACGTGAATGATGAATTCATAGCTAGGGACTCGAAGATGATCGCCTACTTGAAAGTGGCAAAGGAGCTGAAGTAGAAATTCAAGGATTGCAAGCTCAAGCAGATCCCCAGAGGTCAAAATGTGGAGGCAGATGCCCTAGCAACTCTGGGGGGAACTTTCAAGCCAACCGAACTGTCCAGCATCCCTATCGCGTATATGCTGGAACCTTTTATCCAAAAAGTAGAAGAGGTGGACAGGGGAGAACTGGAGGACCAGCAAGATGAGGTGGCAATTCAGACAACTACAGATGGCCAGGCAGCTGCCTAGCCAGACGACCAGCTAGCTGGCTAGACAGTTGACCAGCCAGATGATCAGCCAGATGATCAGCCAGCTGACCAGTCAGATGACTGGGACTGGCGGACACCCTACCTAGATTGGTTGTGACACAACTAGCTGCCATATGACAAGAAGGAAATAAGAGGTTTTAAAATGAAAGCCTCCAGATTCAGACTAATTGATGATATACTTTTCAGAAAATCATTGGCAGGACCCTACTTACGGTGCCTGGACAAGCAAGAAGCATAGACTGTGTTGCATGCCCTCCATAGTAGCGAATGTGGAAACCATGCAGGGGACAGGAGTCTGTCAAATAAAGCCCTCAGACAAGGCTACTTCTGGCCCATAATGAGGGCAGACTCAGCAGAATATGCCCGCAAGTGTGATGCCTGCCAGCGCTCAGCGCCAATGATCCATCAGCCGGCAAAGCCCCTACACCCCATCATTTCTCCTTGGCCATTCATGACATGGGGAATAGGTATAGTGGGTCCTCTGCCTAGAGCCATAAGAAACAGGATATGGATGCTAGCAATGACATATTATTTCTCCAAATGGATAGAAGCAGAATCATTCATAGAAGTAAAAGACAAGCAGGTCATCTCTTTTATTAAGCGAAATATCATCTGTAGGTTTGGTATCCCATCAGAAATCATATGAGACAATGGGTCACAATTCATCTCAAATGATGCCGAGGGATACTGTGCCAGATGGAACATCACCCTAAAGAAATCAGCACCCAGGACTCCAAAATCCAACGGGCAAGCTGAATTCAGCAACAAAATAATCAAGGATAACTTGAGAAGGAGGCTACAGGTTTAAGGAGGAAAGTGGACAGATGAATTGTCACTAGTATTATGCTCAGATAGAACGACACCAAAGACAGCGACATGCCAAACACCCTTCAGCCTGGTGTTTGGTGCAGAAGCAGTAATTCCGTCATAGGTTCTAGTTCCAACTCACACGTATGGATGTATCACAGGGGAACTGTACAGTGCAGAGATGGTCAGAACCCTGGACACGGTAGACGAGCTGCGAGCAAGTACAAAAATACGTCTGGCTGCCTACAAGCAGTCAGTCGCCAGAAGCTACAACAACAATGTAAAAGTCAGGCTCCTGGAGGTAGGAGACCTGGTTCTCTATGAAGTGTTTCAAAACACCAAAAATCGAAAGGCAGGCAAATTCGCCTACAAATGGGAAGGACCAGACCAGGTAGAAGGCGTTGTTGGCCATGGGGCGTACAGATTAATGACCATGGACGGTCAGATCATACACAAACCATGGAACATACTTCACCTAAAGAGGTATCACTTTTAATAATAAGTAGAATTTAGTGTACAGAGTAGTGTGTTAAGAAGAGCCAAAAAAGAAAAAAAAAACGGTGGTAGACATACTACCAATTTTGTGTCGTTTTCTTTTCTTTTATTTCTTTTGAACTTTAAAAAGCTACTATTGGAGTTGTGTGGTCTGTAAGCTTCCTGGGACCACAATTGCTCTGGCACCCCATGAGATGGCATCAGGTATTTCACATCGCTCTGATAAGATTTTCTATTTTCAGGCTTCTTCAAAATGCATCACTTTGAACTCTAATATCTATGGTACATTGAAAGTGTATCTAGCAGGACTATCAACTGCAAACGCGGGGTGACAAGGCACATGGCACTCCAACATGCCTAACCTACATTTCTCCATTAGGAGCACCCTCACCAGGCGTCCTGTGGAACATACGAATGGGAGCCTGGCTGACAGCTGAAAACTTATCCTGCTACCCTGGATACCACCCCCTGGACGTAGATCGCAATCAACGCAATTAATCAGGACCCCAGCATGCATGCACACACATATGGAGCACAGGGATCTCTGAGCTACCAGAATCCTACAACGTTCCATTGGTCCTAGAATGACGATAAACTTGCCTAAGGTACGCCCCCGTTGGCTTTAAATATGATGAACACACCTTGCGTCATGAAGAAGGTTAAGTAGTTAAGTGCAGCGCACGCCTAAATCAGTCGTCAGAATGACACGACAGCTAGCTGTGTCTAAATCAGCCTCCTCAAGCTGACATGATTGGTCTAAATCAGCCTTAAAGGTTGACACGACCATCTCACTCCAAATGTAGCATAAGCCTAAATCAGCCAGCAGGCTGATACGGCAGCTAGCTGAGTCTAAATCAGTCCTTTCACACGCTGACACGACTAGCCTAAATCAGCCAGAAGGCTGACACGGCAGCTTCCTAAGCTAAGTATAAAACAAAACACACAAGATATGATAAAGCTTGCCAAAATAAGGCAAGGGGCATTTCAAAAGTTGGCCAAAAACATGGCCCCAAGTTCCAAAACCGCCACCACGGCGGGAAGACGCAAATAGAAAACTGTTTAAAAATTTTTACAAGTCTGCCCACAAAGGGTCAGACCACCATCCAAGAGTTCAAAATAGAAACTTTTAACTTTAGGTCACATTGATGACCTCAACTTAAGGCACCTCCTCTGCCTCCTTCTGCTTACTCCCCATTTCAGGTATAGGACCAGCTTGCACGCCCTCGGCAACAACGGCCTCCTGAGCTCCCTCAGCAATAGCAGCCTCCTGAAACGAGCCAGCATCCCCAGCAGCTACCTGCTCCGCCAGTGCATGAGAATTCACCTCGCCAATTTCAGGCATCAGGACGCTCAAATCAGGCTGAACCGGGTACAGGGTCTCTAGCTGCCTTTCTTCCTCCTCAATAGCTTACAGAGTTGGAGGCTCGTCGAGTGCAACACACATCCCATTGATCTTTCCCCGCCAGGTAGCATAGGCAACAATATTGGTGGCCAGGGAGATCAGCTCGCTGATCCTCTCGTCAAAGCGCTTGAGAGAGTTAGAGAAGGTAGTGCAGACTTCCTGGGTATGCGCCAGCTGGTCAGCTCCCTCCTTTAGCTTCTTATTGGTGCCCGCAAGCTCAGCTTTCAGCTCCACCACCCGTCCCCTCAAGTCAGAATGCTGCTGCTCCAACTCAGCAATAGTCCCCATCAGCTCCTGGTTCTTGGCATTGGTAGCACGACTGGTGGTCTGTACCACGTTGATCATCTTCCTGTTGTAGAGGCCTGACTGAAAGGCCTGAAGGCAGAAAAAGAAGAGTTAGCATGATGGATATGAATAGTTCAGAGGGGGTAAAGGAGGAAGGACGCTCACCATAAAAGCGTTGTGCACATCATTTTCAGCCATCTCCTCTGGGGGAGAATTCTGAGAAAGCCTCTACCAGTGAAGGGAAGAGAATCTGGTCGATTTCAAGCCACTAGGGCACCTTGTAACCGTCCCCAAAACCTTCAAGGAAGTGGGCAATAATGCCGCCACTAACAGCAGCAGGAGGACTAGCAGGTGGGATAAGAGGATGACAGGACAATGGCCTGACTTCTAAGGGCTCAGAACGAGCAGCGCTGGAGGGGGTAGAGGGAGACTGGAAGGAAGAAGCAGGGGCACTCCTCTTGGAGACAGAAGCTATGTCGGGGCTCGCAGTAGATCGCTTTCTTTTAGCACTCTGGAGGATGGCCTCTAAAGGGTCAACTTTTGAACCTGCAAGCAGCCAAAATTTTAGATGCCAGAAGCACCAGATAGGCAGCAAGATTACGTATAAGCAAAGATAGCACGAAGTGGCTTACCAGAGGACATGCTGTGGGCTGATTGCTGTGGATTGGAAGAGGAGGCAGGTGAGAAGTCGGGGCAATAGGTCAGGGAATTTTCTCTCAGACTGGGGGATGCAGAATAGCTTGTTGCAAGCAGATATTGGGTCGCCCAGATGAGTCAGGTGGCAGGGACCTACACGAAAGCAACAAAGTAAGCCAGTAAGCATTAAGATGAACAAATCAGGCGTCAGGAGAGCCACTTACTCGAAGTAATGACTCATTTCTCGAAGATGTAGTCAGCAGGCGGTTGAATAGAAGCCTTCCTCATATAGAAGAAGTCTTCAAACCATTTCTCATCCCTGGATTTTGACACGTGCCTGAAGGGGGTCTCACCAGAGCCCCAGAAGGAAAATTGGCCTCTTCCCAGAGACCTCATCTCGTACATATGGGCCAGGTCGCCCAAGGAGATAGAGCTGCCGGTATCCTGACTAGTAGTCAGAGAGTAGAGGAGAACCCTCCAAATGTCGGCAGAATGTTGTGCCATGGCAAAGTTGTTGGTGCAAAGGAAGTCTTGCATAAGTTTTGGGAAAGGAAAACAAAGGTCCTACCTAAACGGATAAAGGTAAAAGCAGACCCATCCCGGCCGAATGGCATCCGCCTTCTGACCTGGCTCCGGGATAGCAATATCAACCCCGTCACCGAGACCAAGCAAACCCTTAATCAAGGGGATATCGGCGGTAGTCAAAGAAGAATTGCAATCATTGGGGTGAACGAAAAGATTCCGGAAAGGGAAGATGGGTCTGGCTTTTGGTCGATTAGGGCAGAAGTTGACGCGGCATGATGAGTTTTACCCATGGTCGGAAGGGAGAGAAAGGAAAGGATTAAAGAAAATGTGCAAGAAAAATACCTGAAAAGGGGAGGCGAAGTTGGCGGCAGGGGAGACGGAGTCCGACGAAGGGATAGAAAGGAGGAGAAGGGTTTTGGGGAGATAAGGGGGTTTGATTTTTGAAATTAATGAAAGTGGAAGGGAGAGTTGAGGTTATAAAGGAGGAGAGAGAGAGGGGGCGCGAGAAATGAGAAAGGGTAATGATGAGTGTTTGGGAAGTTGTGTGGAAGACGGCGCGGGACTTTTAAAAAATGTATGCGTAATTCCTTATTCGACGCCTCGAGACGTATCTCATAAGGAATTAGGGGCAAACTGTTTGGGCTAAAATCTGCACTTTAGCCTAGCAGGAGATGGACCCCTTTGAAGAATTGGGCCGCGGGGGTAGGTCAATCACAGGAAGCCCAAAGGCAAGAGGAATCCACTTAAGGAGTTGGGCCAAGAAAGCAAGCAATATAGGAGAAGCCTGCTGATAGAGGAGTCCCGTGTTTTGGAAAGCCTTCAGAAAGATCTTAGGGAGAATTCAGGGAGATCAAGGAGAGTGGAGGGAGACGACCCGTTATGGAAAGAGTTGCAGTAGAAGTAATATTCTTTACCATAAACGAGAATTCAGGGAGATCAAGGAAGAGCATATCCCCGGTGGCGCCCAATTTGAGTACCACCCCGTGGCGCCATCTCATTTTTCATATTTAAACCCCAAACACTTAGGTCACTCGAATATTATTAAATATTCTAACATTCTCGCACTTGGCCTTTGTGTTGACTTGATGGTTCAATAAGTATAATGTGCATTTTTATGTTAAGCTCGGTAACTTTTATATCCTTAATCGAATTAGAATTAATGGGATCATGGCGGTCACACGTCATTTATTAATCCACATGATTTCTTTTATGTATCACAAATCAATTCTAAATCTAAGTCACCTTTAATTTGAGAAGAACATTAATTCTCACAATTAGTCACATGTAGTCTAATAACTGTAATGTATACATATACTATAATGATTAACATGTCTGTTATAACATAAACAATACTATAAGTGAATTCTAGATGTCACTTTATTACAAGCATATTAACTTTACAATAATAAGGCCGCCTTTGATACAACACTCATGCGCTCTACATGGCCAATGAACGCCTTTGGTGTTAATCCCTTAGTTAATGGATCTGCTACCATCTTATCGGTTCTTATATGTTCAAACAACACTCTTTGCTTCTGTTCCTCCTCCTTGACCGATAAGAACTTTAATTCCATGTGCTTAGCACCCTTGGAGTATTTATCGTTCTTAGAGAAGAAGACGGCTGCAGAATTATCACAATAAATTCTCAACGGCTTGGTTATGCTATCGACAATCCCAAGTCCCGAGATAAAGTTTCGCAACCACAATGCATGAATAATGGCGTTAAAGCATGCCACAAATTCGGCTTCCATAATAGAAGTAGCAATAACAAACTGCTTTCCACTTTTCTATGATACTGCCCCTTCAGCTAAAAGGAACAAGTCTACAAATATTATTATAGCTTGTCTAAAAATAATAAGCTTATTTTCTTTTTTGCGCATCTTATAGATGACAATAACACGGGATATCGAAGAACGTTGAGAGGCATCTCCTTGAACGACTATGATGGTGTAACTGCCAATACCAAGCACGACCCTCGCCCTCACAGTCGAGGTGGTCGTGGTGGTGGAAGACCAAGGAAACCATAGATTGAATTTTTATGTGTTCTAAGTTCTAACTAACTACAAGCATTATTTTTTCCTATTCTTATTCAGGATGAATTTATTTGAAATACCCTTTTTAGGTGATTATGTAATTGATAGTAGTAAATTTGTAACAAACAGAATACACGCATAATCAAAATTCAAAGTTTTATATATGTACCTTGATGAACCAAACGAGTTTTAAATAATATTTCCTCCATTCAACTCCACACTACACATTTGCTTTTTTACATTTGTCAACGCGTGTTTTATACTGTAAATATCTTTAACTACATATTTGCAGAAAATATAAAAGATATTTTTAATATACTCCTAAAGACAAACCAAACAAGATTCCACATAAATATATTTTCAATTATCTATTGATAGAAAATTGAAATTGAATGCTCACTTGTGAATAGTGTGCAAAATAGAAATGTGTAGTGTGGAGTTGAATGGAGGGAATAGATGTCCGATAAGTCTGAATGAGAGGGGGGGGATTATGAATAGCTGAGTACACTGTACATACATCATATTATTCATTTGCAATACGATCGACAAGTACGTAATTTGTAACTTGATGTACCAAATTTACAGTGTTATTTAGGATAAATTAATCTTTACACCTTTATAAAATCAACTTTTTAAACTTACACCCTTATAAATTTTTTTAATATTTTACACCCTTATAAAATACTTCTGTTAAATCTTCCCAACTTAGTCGGATTCCAATGAAAAAAATGGAATATTCCGTCAAATTTTAAATATTCCTTTTAAAACCCATAATTTGTGACGAAAATGCCCCTACCCTTATTTCTTTCTTCAATATCTCCCTCTCTTTCCTTCTCTCTTGTAACTATTTCCTTCTTTCTACCTTCTTTATCTTTCATTCTATCATCTATCTATCTATCTATCTATCTCCTTTCTTCTACAATCTAATCACTCTATCAATCTTGCGACAAAAGTATAGTACATGAAAAATAAATGCAACGATTTGTAGAAATCAAAAATAACATTGAGAATTTTTTTATTATCAGTTAGACACTACTTTTTGTTTATCCAATCTTTTTGTGAATACTTAGAAACAAGTGCCAAAAGTGTTACCAAGTGCTCTGATGAAACGATATCCTCTAGCTTAACTAAATTGGAGAGATCTCTCACGACTAAGCTGAGAAAGTAGTCAGCCAAAAATGTAGTGTAGGAGAAGGAAGTCGACAAAAGACAAAAGAGAATAAGAGTATGAATATGAGCTTAAGTAGGGATAATATTGTAAATTCAACATGTTTTACAGCGGAATCAGAGTAAAGGTAGCAATATTTGATATAAGTGTTTTATAAGGGTAGTGTAAAATATTGAAAAAAATTTATAAGGTGTAAATTTAGAAAAGTTGATTTTATAAGAGTGTAAAGATTAACTGACTTGTATGATTGGTTACCCCTCTCCTATGATAAGTGCAAGGGACTTAGGCATACAACTGATTTGTGCAGGGCTGATGGCAAAAAGCCTCAAAAAGTTTGGCGGCCAAAGGCAAAACCACAGGTTAAACCTGTTGTTGCTAGCACAAAAAATGCCAAGGCAACTCAGACACCCACTGCAAAGCCTGTACCTAAGCATGTATCTCCTCCTATTACAGTGGTCACTGTAACACCTGCGAAATTCCCATTTTGACAATTATAATTTATTAAACCGTTTAATCACTCTATTTTATATTTTTGAATTATTCAATTTAATTAATGTTATTTCAAACACGATTTTCATAAAAGTAATATATATAAAAACTCATTTATATAAAAATACGTATTATTAAATTATATTTTTGAGGCATAATTTATATAAGAATACATGCATACATATTTTTGGTCGGACATTATTATTATTGTCTTAATTTCCGTCTAGCTATAGACCGTCACATTTCCACTTGTGAGACTAATCTTTTCTCGACCTATCCCATATCGACAACACATCACACCCACCTACCCTCTTACACTCTACCTTTATACATAATATTATAATTCATTTATTATTATTATTATGGGTAATGATAAATACAACCCATTGGGTTGTATTTAAGAAACCAAAAGAGAAAATAATTTCTTAATATATGCATTAATTGTATTGGTTAATGTGTAATTTAATTCCTAATTCCTAAATTAATACCCAAATTAGAAGGTATTTAATGCTTAAATACAACCCACTGGGTTGTATTTAGCATTACCCTATTATTATATATTATTATTACTAACCCTTGTGTAATACGTGACCCCCACCCCTTCCTTTCCCCTTTCTTTTTCGTTGATGTTGAATCAGCAGCACAACAACAACATTCAACACAACCTCACGCCATTTCTGCCGTCCTTACTCCGATCCCGTCCCTATTTCTCAACCAAATTCGATAATTTTTGTACCACTCTCTTCCCCTTTCCTTCCTCCTCCTTTCAAGGTAAGAAAGTCTTGTTTTTGTGGTAATTTCAGTTAGACCCGTCTCATGAAAGATCTGATTTTTTTTAGCTCTTTTATCTCGTTTTATTTCCTCTAGTTGAAGAAACTGAAGACCCGGTGGGAGGCTCGTACTTCTTAGACGTTTTCCTCGGAGTTTTGAAGGGCAAAAAGGTAACGGTGATAGGTTACTCGACAAAATGTCGACTCCGTCTTATATGTCATTTTATATACTCTTGTTTGATAAAGTTTGAGTCTTGGAGTTTTTCTCATTTGTATGTTAATTTCCGTCTCGAATATGCCCTTTGATTTCCCGTCTGAAAACGTGCGCTGCTAGGCTGCTCATTCCTATCTTATTTTCTGTTTTGCTGCGTTTGTTCTCTGTTTTGGGACGGACGAATCAGTCCCTTTGACTTATTTTCTTGCTTATTTGCTTCATGTAAATATCGTCATGTGTATACTTGAAATTCTTGCTTTAAATTGTCGTGCCTTGAACGTATGTTGCTGCGGTTTTCTTTCCTTTTCTTGTGAATGACAGTTTCTATCTCTGAACTCTTATATTCCATTAGCTTGGTATTACTTCATTTGTCAAGACTCTGGTCAGTGCTGTAGATTTTATTGCCCTTGTTGGAGTAGCTAGCTGTTAAAGTGGAGAGTGGAGAGTAGAGGCATAGTAAAATGCCCACTGAAGGTTATCCGGGGGTTTTGTGAAATATGTAGCTGCAGGGACATCTTTGCCATTTAGGCTAGAATGCTAGATGGATTACTAGCTAAGTTGAGTTCCCCTTAACTTACTCTCATGACTGAATTTGGGACTGTTTTTGAGTCCGCTTTGCAGGTACTTTGGGACAGTTTCGGGACAGATAAAATGGTGTCCTTCGGGACTGTGTTTGGGGTGTGAGAGTGACTGTTGTGGGACGGGTTCTCTGTGCATTTTTGGGACCGTTTTAGACAACCCATTCACAGCTGCAATTAGTCCGTATTGGGACAACTTTCCATGATGAATATGGGTTATTTATGGGACGGTCTAATGAGTATTATGCGAGTTGTTTTGGGACTGTTTTGGCGCCGATTTTGGGTCGGTGTAATGCTTTCTTGTGGGAATGTTTTGAGTCAGTTTTGCAGGTTTTCTGGGCAGGTTTCTTGGCTGGCCTGACATGTTCATATTGGGCAAGAGTGCGGACGGTTTGGGACGGTGTTAGGATGGTAGAAGTGGGCTGTTTTAGGACAGTCAAGCATGGGTTTTCGATGGCTGAGATGGGTAGTTGTTTAGGTAGAGTGTTGGAGCGGCCTATGGCCCGAGCCGGGCGCTGAGGCCTGGTCCAGGGCCGCTGCGACCTTGGACAATGGCTAGGGCTGGCCAGTTATGGCCCTAGTCATGAGGTTGAGCCGTGGCCTAGCCTCGGGTTGTGTACCTTCTTGAGTCGATATAAATTCGTGTTTGGTCTATTTAAAACCCGTCTCACGCTTTATATAACTTAATTCGTTAAATACCGTTCATTCATATATTTTTCTCACATTAATCATAAATGTGGAATTTATTATTTATTCAAGTCAAAATTTGATGAAATGTCTTATTTACCTATAATATGAATTTTTAATCCGTTCATTCTCATTTATTTATCGTATCTCAAATACGAGTGAATTATTCTACTTGTTTAATTAAATTGAGTCATTTGTAATAATGCTTGTTTTGCTTGTTATAAATGGTTTATTTCCATTAATTTACATTTTTATTCAAGTGACAAATATTGAAGAAATGGGTTACCTATTCATGTTTATGAATATAATTTGGCATGAAATGTCTTATTTGGATTATCATCGGCTCATTACATTATTAGTCCCTTTTCAAGTTGATTCGTATTTCTTGGTTGAGTCGTATTCTCTTGATAATGCCTTTATGCTATACCTTTTTGCTTGACTTGTCTTTACGCCTCTTTCGGACTGTCCTGCCGATTGTGGGTTTAACTCATATCTTCCGCCTCTTTCGGACTGTCCTGCCGATTGTGGGTTCTCGATTTCCGATCTGTCTTGAGTCTTGGATGCGGACTGTTCTCGCCGCATGTCGAATCGGGAATCTGTCTTGTCCCGAGAGTCTCGGCCAGATTTAGACTAGGGTCGAGTCTTAGGAGTACCATTGTCATCCTACCAGGGGAATTATATATTTATATATGAGTAGTAAAGGTCTTGCTTGGTTATAGATATTGGTATTTATCTTTCAAAGCAAGAGTTATGCCTTGTGTTATTTGTCTTGGTCCTATCGGATACTAGGGGTGAGCTATAAGCCCTCTAGTTGCGATATGATCGTCGGGATTGATGCTCCCATCCGTTATTATGGTGAGATGCAAGCCATAAGTATGAATGTGACATTAGTGGCCACGTCCCGTGAATTGTTTGCTAAGTGGTTTTCCAAGTAATGGCTACAGTTTCTATTCTTGTAATTTGCATTGATTGATCCCTACTTAATCGCTCCACATGGTTCAGATTCTATCTCATATATATGTTGTAATTTCTTGAAATGTGTGTTTTTGCATAAATGACTGTATCCTTGTCTTTCATATTATTTAATTGTCTCACATTAATAATTGAATCTTTATTATGCTAATGTTGGTCTATCTTGTTCCATCTCATTTAACTGCCATGTTTACATATAAACTTGATCTTCTTATCTTTTGTAAGTATCTGATATGACTTACTTATTTTAGTTCTTTGTTATGTTCGTTTCGACATTTTGTGGCTGGGAGAACCTTGAGTTACTCCCCACTGACTATGGCATTCATGTTTACAAGAATGACAGGTATTAGATGGTGCATCTATGGGTTGAAGACATGTGTGAGCTAGCGAGCACTTTGGCCGAGTAGTTGGTTTATTAGGATTGTTTAGACTCACCTTTTATTGTATTGTCAATCGTGGGATATATTTTCCCTCACCTTGACTATCACGTTTGTATAATTTAAACTTTATTTCCGCATTCTTTACTTATGTTTTGGATTTTAATGAACCCGCGCTTTAAATGTTAAAAGTTTCAAAAAATTTCCTAATTTCCGCTTTAATTTATTAGTTATATTTTCCGCTTTATCGCGGGGTGTCACAGTTGGTATCAGAGCCTATGTTTCTCCCGACGCACACACGTGTACCCCAAATTTAAATTTGGACTTGACCTTGAATAATAAATGAGAGATGGGTAGAAATAAGGACCTAAGTTGGTAGTCTCTTTGTGTATGCTTCGTGGTAGGTTCTAACATGTTTGTTGATTGTCAATTATTTTTGTACCCTTTGATCAATCACCGTGAGCTTACCCGCGTTGCGATCAAGACTTGGTGCTTATTGCCGAAGATGGAAGGTTTGTTCAACCTTTTGAAGAATGTTTTTTCTTCCTCGAAGATGTTCCTTATTCTTTGTGTATTTTGCCTTATTTTTTTTACCTCTTGGTTCCTATCCTTCTTCTAAACTCTGTTTTCTTTTTCCTTGGAAGTTACTTTTGTACCCTCCTAACTTGTCCTTGGTTCCTTGTTTATCCTCCCTTGACGCCATGTAGATATTTCTCTTTCTTTTGTGGAATGTTAACCTTGGTTGAAGAATTTGACTTTTGAGGAGATTGTTTGTGGTTGACCCATAACCCTGGTTTTGAGAGGTTGTGATGCTAGAAAGACCTGGGTGCATGGTGTGATGAGACATACTTGGTGATTTCTATACCTAGTTCCTTGATAAAGTGAGTACAATTGATCGGTGGATTCTGTGTGTCAAGTGTGAGTTGCCTATGTTACTAAAGTTATAGGACTTGGTTTTGTTATTTATGTTTGGGATTTGAAAGCTTAATAGGTTAGCGTTGTTACCTTAGGAGTAAACATGGAGTAAGGTTTATGATGTGATTTTGGAAAGATATACCTTTAGGATGTTGATAGCCATACATAGATTGGTGTTTCCTTTTGACGTTTGTTGGGTATGAGTATATCCTTGTTAGTAATTTTGATCTTGTTTTGTGGAAGTCGTTGTGAATGTTTAGTGATTGTGAATTGTTGAATCACAAGTGTGGTGAAGTACCTTGTTTCATGGAATAGATTAGATGTAGAGTAGCGTAAGTTATCTTAAGGAATCCTTGGAACTAATGTGGTAGAGAGATTGATTTTTATTAGGAAGTTTTCGAAACCGTTTGGGATGAGGTAGTGGTTGAGATTTGAGTACCTGGCGTTTCCTTGCTGTCTAATTTCCTCTTTTCCTTGACCATAAGCGTTACCGTTCATACCGCTCTTTCTCACTTCATCATGCTCCTCCTTTAAATTGGATGCTGGTAACCTATAAAATTCTATCTTTGACATCCTTGTTGACCTTACTTTACTTCAATTCTTACCCCTAGGAAGTTCATCATAGCTATTTTGTTGGTTAGATTTGAACCCTCTTAGCGTACTTTGTATTTATGATTTCTAAGTTACTTTTCATTTCATACAATTTCTAAACAATTGAAGCTATCATTTTTTTTTATTCGTTGTTAAGAGTTTATGTTACTTTTACAAAACCTTACCTATTTTAAAGGTTTGAAAATGAAAATTTAATTTAGTTCCCTATTTGTTCTTTGAGTATAAACTTATTTACCATAATTTTAATTGCCAAACCCGAGTACTTTTAATTTTGCTCAATTTCTGACTAACTTCGATCTATTTACGATTTCTTTGTCAAAGTTTAATATTATATTTTCAGAATTTGACTCCTTTTTGAAGTTCAACGGTGAATCTTTCAATTTCCATTTGGCTTTTGCAAGAAAATTTGAGTGAATTACTTTTCCTTTTGATTTTAACGTTGATGGGATGTTAGGACACGTTATTAAAAGCGTCTAATAACCTGTCCTACGCTTGTCGGCGAATGATTTTTGTTTTAAATTTGTCTTTGACTTGGAAAGTTAGCGTTCTTGTGTGCACAACAAGAGGAATTTCGTTCCATGAATGAGACTTATACTTTTGAAAACTCTTCATTAATTTTATTGAAAGTATTTTGATTTTCGATTTATACAAATGATTTGCTTTTTGACCTTATCTTTGATTTGGAATGTGATGTTCTTGAATGCGCAACGAGAGCACTTCCGTTCCTTTGATGATAATCTGGTTCTGTCAAAAAAATTTATTTGAAACTTTGAAAGAATTTTAATTCTTACTATTCGTAACCTTTTAATGTTGTGGGTTACCAATTTCAAAAGTCCAGTTTTACCTTTAACCTTTCATTCCTACTTTCAAGTTTCGAGGACGAAACTTTTTAAAAGATGGGGTGATTGTAACACCCGCGAAATTCCCATTTTGACAATTATAATTTATTAAAACGTTTAATCACTCTATTTTATATTTTTGAATTATTCAATTTAATTAATGTTATTTCAAACACGATTTTCATAAAAGTAATATATATAAAAACACATTTATATAAAAATACGTATTATTAAATTATATTTTTGAGGCATAATTTATATAAGAATACATGTATACATATTTTTGGCCGGACAGTATTATTACTGTCTTAATTTCCGTCTAGCTATAGACCGTCACATTTCCACTTGTGAGACTAATCTTTTCTCGACCTATCCCATATCGAAAACACATCACACCCACCTACCCTCTTACACTCTACCTTTATACATAATATTATAATTCATTTATTATTATTATTATTATTATATATTATTATTACTAACCCTTGTGTAATACGTGACCCCTACCCCTTCCTTTCCCCTTTCTTTTTCGTTGATGTTGAATCAACAGCACAACAACAACATTCAACACAACCTCACGCCATTTCTGTCGTCCTTACTCCGATCTGTTGGAAAAATAGAAGCAGTAACTAGAGAAGGACCAGAAATACCGAATATGAAAGGTAGTGACGTGGTGCGGAACCACTGCCTTGAAAACTATTATTCCGGTACGACCGTGGTGGCGATCAGCAACGACCGGTAGTTCCCCAAGGATTACACTACTGCTGCCCTTCAGAATCGCCCACTCAAAACTGACGGACCTGGAACTTATCAGAACTATACCCAGAAATTTTGAGAATAGAGAAAGAGAAAGAAAAGAGGAAGTGTGTGTAATTGTGTGTTGATCTCGCAAGGGACCGGTGTCTTTGTATTTATAGGAAAATACGAGACGGTTTTAGGAGCAAAACGATCTCCTAAAACGCAGCCTTCAACCCGAATAGTGGGAGTAAGACTCTCTCCCACTAACAGATTATTGATCGGATCGTTACACAAGTCCAGATGAACCTGGACAAAGACACACACACAAGACCAAAAAGGTAAAAGAGGGCCTTTGGCCCGCCCCGCAGGGGCTCTACCCAAACCCAAACCCTAGCCTGAGCTCGAGCCGGGCCGGGACGGCGCGCGCGCGCGTGTGTGTTTGGACCCAAACCCACAGGCCCAACAAACACAACAAAACCCACCTTGGTCCATTCTCTTATCCATACAAAGGACAAAGGGATATATAAATCCCACAACTTTGTTGTTCACCACCGATGTGGGATACATAACAAAGCAAAAAGTGGAATTGCCTTTTCTCAAGGCATCAAATCCAACAATCCCCCACAGATGGCTAAGAGAAAAGGAAAGAAATTTCTGAGTAAAGGAAGGATTGGATACTTAGGTATCAATATCTTTCGATTTGAATTGACACTTTAGTGAAGTGAGGAAACAACTTACTTACAGCGAGAGAATATCTTGTGATTTGAATTCTTAACTGAGCTTCAGTCGATACCCCCCACAACACATATCATACCTTCGAATTTGATCGTTCCGCGATTTCAGAGTGCAACGCGCTCTGTAGAGCTTATGCGTTACCTTGGTACTAATAGATGTGTTCACAAGACTTCTCATAGTCTTGGGATCATCACAGCTACGTAGGTGGCTCAAGTGCTTCCCAGTAGCACTTCTCACACGAGCCATTAAGGACATAAGTCCAACCTGGTGTATAATTCATCAAGTGCGTCTCAAAAGCACCACCATAAAGGCTATGAATCATACTACGCCATAGGAATAGAAACTTTGGACCTAGTCAGATATCAATCTTGATTTAAGGACCTAAGCCCCATTCCCTCGACGTGTCAACGACTAATCTCTTAGTCAGCCCCTTAGTAAAGGGATCGGCAAGATTACTTTCGGACTTCACATAGTCCACAGTAATCACTCCGTTCTCAAGGAGTTGTTTAACTGCAGCGTGCCTTATTCGCATGTATCTCTTTTTCGCATTATAGACACTATTCTTTGCAACGCCAATAGCAGCTTTCGAGTCACACAGCATGGAGCCCGGTGTAAGCCGTCCTCCCCATACTGGTACATCAGCCAATAGGTTTTTCAACCACTCAGCTTCTTGTCCTGCCAACTCAAGAGCTATGAACTCCGACTCCATGGTAGAGCGTGCTATACAAGTCTGTTTAGAAGACTTCCACGATATGGCACCTTCACCCATGGTGAAGATATAACCACTAGTAGAACAGATCTCATCGTTACCTGCAACCCAATTTGCATCACAATATCCTTCTAACACAGCAGGAAATTTACCATAATGCAAACACAGATCAACTGTTCCTCTTAGGTATTTTAACAAGCGACGAAGAGCATTCCAGTGTTCAATGTTAGGGTTATGTGTATAACGACTCGCCTACTAACCGCATATGCAATATCTGGTCGAGTACAGTTCATCAAAAACATCACACTACCTAGGATTTTAGCATACTCTTCTTGGGAAACACTGTTACCCGAGTTTTTACACAAATGTATACTAGAATCATAGGGTGTTCTAGCAGGCACAACATCAAAGCAGTTAAAATTTTTCAACACTTTTTCAACATATTGAGATTGACTTATACATATTCCATTGGGGTTTCGGATGACCTTAACTCCTAGGATAACATCAGCTTCTCCTAAGTCCTTCATCTCAAAATGTGATGACAAAAATTCTTTGGTTCTAATTATCACCTCCAAATTATTACCAAGTATTAACATGTCATCAACATATAGGCATATAATTACACAATCAGATCCCATCAATTTTGAATAAACACATGAATCAGAATTGTTAACCACATACCCATTACTTATCAAAGTGTTGTTAAATTTTTCATACCACTGTTTAGGTGCTTGTTTCAGTCCACAAAGCGACTTGTTCAGTTTACACACTTTACTCTCTTGACCCTCAATCACAAAACCTTCAGGTTGAGACATGTAGATCTCTTCCCTTAGTTCACCATTCAAAAAAGCAGTTTTAACATCCATCTGATGTATAACAAGGTTATGAATAACAGCTAAGGCGACAAGAGTCCTAATAGTCGAAATTTTGGTCACAGGAGAGTAAGTATCAAAATAATCAATACCCTTCTTTTGTGTAAAGCCTCTAACTACAAGTCTAGCTTTGAACCTCTCTATTGTACCGTCAGGTCTCATTTTCTTTTAAAGATCCATTTACTTGTAATGGGTTTACTACCTTTAGGTAAATCAGTCAACTCCCAAGTCTGATTTGACACAATAGAGTCAAGTTCACTTTTAATAGCATCTTTCCAAAAATTAGCATCAATGGATTTCATTGCCTCACTATAGGTTTTTGGGTCATCTTCTATTAAAAAAGCTGAAACAAACTCATCACTAGCACAAACAGTGTATCCAAGTTCAGTCAACATAGTTGTATCATAATCATCACCAAAGTTCTTTGGGCATCTAGGTCTTTTACTTCTTCTAGGTTCAACAGGAACATCAATAGAAGTGCTACTACTGCTAGCATGTGAAGACAAATCATGAGATGCAACAGATAAACTAGGAGATGGTACAACAGTTTTCTGAAAAGGAAAAACATGCTCAAAGAATTCGGCATCTCTAGCCTCAGATATAGAACGGTCACTCAAAGACATAAATCTATAAGCAGAGCTATTTTGAGCATAACCTATAAACACACAATCATAGGTCTTAGGTCCAACGGTAGGTCTCCTAAAATCAGGTAAGCCCACTTTAGCTAAACACCCCCATACCCTAAGGAAGCTCAGGTTAGGAGGATAGCCCTTCCAAATCTCGTAGGGTGTCTTGTCAATTTTCTTATGAGGTACACAGTTAAGAATGTGACAAGCTGAAAGAATTACTTCCCCCCACATATCGTCAGATAGGCCAGAACTTAAAAGCATAACATTCATCATCTCTTTTAAGGAGGTATTTTTACGTTCAGCTACACCATTGGATTGGGGTAAGTAAGGTGGACTAGTCTCATGTATTAAACCGTTTGCAGCACAAAAGTCGGCTAGATAACTGGATTTATACTCACCACCTCTATCGACCTTACCCTTTTAATTTTTCTCATTAAGTTGGTTCTCAACTTCATTTTTAAAGTTTATAAAAGATTGTTCAGCTTCATCTTTAGTCTTAAGCAAATAGACACGGGTGTATCTAGAACAGTCATCTATAAACGTAACATAATAATTCTTGCCACCTCTACTTGCAACATTTTTAAAGTCAGCTAGGTCGGTGTGAATTAACTCAAGAAGACTCGTGTTCCTAGTAGTCACAGGTTTACTAGGCTTCTTTGTAAACTTAGCCTCAACACAGCTAGCACACTTAGAGAATTCTTGATTCGTCAAACTCGGAATTAAGCTCATAGTTCTAAGTTTTTTAATGTAATCCACATTCACATGACCTAATCTACCATGCCAAACATCAATAGACTCAACGATATAAGCAGAAGAAGATGCAATATTATTAATAGCAGAATCAGTGTTTAATACAAAAAGACCCCCAGAAAGATAACCCTTGCCCACAAATTCCCCATTACGCGACATTACCACCTTATCAGCCTCAAAAACAAGTTTCAAACCAGCTTTGTTTAACAAGGCACCAGACACAAGGTTTCGACGCAATGAGGGTACAAATAAAACATTACTGAGGGCAAGTGTTTTCCCCGAGGTGAGTTTGAGAAAGATCTTGCCTTTGCCTGTGATCTTTGCAGATGAAGAATTACCTATGTAGACGCATTCCCCATCAGCAACTTCCTCGAATTTAGCAAATAAACCCCTATCAGCACAGAGGTGTCTCGAAGCTCCAGATCCAAGACCCATTCAAAGAACATTACCCACCGATTAGTTTCCACAACCACAGCTGCAATAACATCATCAGTCACAACAACATTGGCCTCAGCAGATTTCTTCTCAGAGCATTGGTAGGCTTTGTGCCCAGGTTTTCCACAGACATAGCAGACAATAGGACCCTTAGCAGCTTTCTAAATCTTAGGAACCGGTTTGGTATGCTTCCCTGGACCATTCTTCTTAGCAGGACCCTGGTTCTTACCCTGACCAACCTTGGCCTTACCCTTACCCTTATATTTCTCAAAGATTAGACTGGACCACCGGACTCAACCAAATTAGCTTTAACAAAGAAGAATAACGAGAAATAGTCACAGATTGACTAGCAGGAAGGTCTTTAAGGCGATTAGCCTCCTCGGTCATCATATGTCCTATAAGTTCTTTAAGGGACAAGTCTTTCTTTTTGTGCTTAAGTTGGTTTCGGTAATCAGACCAGGCGGGAGGGAATTTCTCTAGCAGAACATTAGCTACAAAGATATCATCAAGTTTCATGCCCTCATTCACAACATCAGCACATAAGTTTTCATAGACATGGACTTGATCCATGATAGGTTTTCCGTCAGCCATTTGAAATCCCAACCATTTTCCCACAACATACTTCTTTTTCCCCGCATCATTAGCCCCATACTTAGTTTCTAAAGACTCCCGAATAAACTTAGCAGACTTATTAACAGCAAATAAGTCGAACAAGGTGTTTGTCATATTATTCAGAATGTGCCACCTAGCAGTTTTGTTGTCTTTCACAAATTTTGCAATATCCTCTTCATTAGACTTAACATCTTTAGCAGCAGGAGGGGTCGTTTCAACATCAGTGGGTGGGATAGGTTTAGGCGGGTCATTAAATAAAACATAATCAATTTCTAACTGCTCAAAATACATCAATAATTTCTGGGACCAACGCTTATAATTGTGACCATCCAACGACTCTAGTTTCGCCAATTCAGGAATAATTTTCGAGATAACAGACATGACTACTGCAATAATAATTGTTTTCAAATTGTTGGAAAAATAGAAGCAATAGCTAGAGAAGGACCAGAAATACCGAATATGAAAGGTAGTGACGTGGTGCGGAACCACTGCCTTGAAAACTATTATTCCAGTACGACCGTGGTGGCGATTAGCAATGACCGGTAGTTCCCCAAGGATTACACTCTCGCGCCTTCTTCGAATCGCCCACTCGAAACTGACGGACCTGGAACTGATCAGAACTATACCCAGAAATTTTGAGAAGAGAGAAAGAGAAAGAAAAGAGGAAGTGTGTGTAATTGTGTGTTGATCTGCAGGGGACTGGTGCTGTATTTATAGGAAAATACAGACGGTTTTAGGAGCAAAAACGATCTCCTAAAACGCAACCTTCAACCCGGAATAGTGGGAGTAAGACTCTCTCCCACTAACAATGTGAGTTATGATCGATCATCACACAAGTCCAGATGAACCTGGACAAAGACACACACACAGGACCAAAAAGGTAAAAGAGGGCCTTTGGCCCGCCCCGCAGGGGCTCTACCCAAACCCAAATCCAAACCCGAGCCCGAGCTCGAGCTGGTCCGAGCCGGTGGGCGCGTGCGTGTGTATTTGGACCCAAACCCACAGGCCCAACAAACACAACAAAACCCACCTTGGTCCATTCTCTTATCCATACAAAGGACAAAGGGATATATAAATCCCACAACTTTGTTGTTCACCACCGATGTGAGATACATAACAAAGCAAAAAGTGGAATTGCCTTTTCTCAAGGCATCAAACCCAACACGATCCCGTCCCTATTTCTCAACCAAATTCGATAATTTTTGTACCACTCTCTTCCCCTTTCCTTCCTCTTCCTTTCAAGGTAAGAAAGTCTTGTTTTTGTGGTGATTTCAGTTAGACCCGTCTCATGAAAGATCTGATTTTTTTTAGCTCTTTTATCTCATTTTATTTCCTCTAGTTGAAGAAACTGAAGACCCGGTGGGAGGCTCGTACTTCTTAGACGTTTTCCTCGGAGTTTTGAAGGGAAAAAAGGTAACGATGATAGGTTACTCGACAAAATGTCGACTCCGTCTTATATGTCGTTTTATATACTCTTGTTTGCTAAAGTTTGAGTCTTGGAGTTTTTCTCATTTGTATGTTAATTTCCGTCTCGAATATGCCCTTTGATTTCGCGTCTGAAAACGTGCACTGCTAGGCTGCTCATTCCTATCTTATTTTCTGTTTTTCTGCTTTTTTTCTCTGTTTTGGGACGGACGAATCAGTCCCTTTGACTTATTTTCTTACTTATTTTCTTCATGTAAATATCGTCATGTGTATACTTGAAATTCTTGCTTTAAATTGTCGTGCCTTGAACGTATGTTGCTGCGGTTTTCTTTCCTTTTCTCGTGAATGACAGTTTCTATCTCTGAACTCTTATATTCCATTAGCTTGGTATTACTTCATTTGTCAAGACTCTGGTCAGTGCTATAGATTTTATTGCCCTTCTTAGAGTAGCTAGCTGTTTAAGTGGAGAGTGGAGAGTAGAGGCATAGTAAAATGCCCACTGAAGGTTATCCGGGGTTTTTGTGAAATCTGTAGCGGCAGGGACATCTTTGCCATTTAGGCTAGAATGCTAGATGGATTACTAGCTAAGTTGAGTTCCCCTTAACTTACTCTCATGACTGAATTTGGGACTGTTTTTGAGTCCGCTTTGCAGGTACTTTGGGACAGTTTCGGGACGGATAAAATGGTGTGCTTCGGGACTGTGTTTGGGGTGTGAGAGTGACTGTTGTGGGACGGGTTCTCTGTGCAATTTTGGGACTGTTTTGGACAGCCCATTCACGGCTGTAATTAGTCCGTATTGAGACAACTTTCCATGATGAATATGGGTTATTTATGGGACGGTCTCATGAGTGTTATGCGAGTTATTTTGGGACTGTTTTGGCGCCGATTTTGGGTCGGTGTAATGCTTTCTTGTGGGAATGTTTTGAGTCAGTTTTGCAGGTTTTCTGGGCAGGTTTCTTGGCTGGCCTGACATGTTCATATTAGGCAAGAGTGTGGACGGTTTGGGACGGTGTAAGGATGGTAGAAGTGGGCTGTTTTAGGACAGTTAAGCATGGGTTTTCGATGGCTGAGATGGGTAGTTGTTTAGGTAGAGTGTTGGAGCGGCCTATGGCCTGAGCAGGAGCGGCCTATGGCCTGAGCTGGGGCTGTCTGAGGCCTGGTCTGGGGCTGCCTGCGACCTTGGACAGTGGCTAGGGCTGGCCAGTTATGGCCCTAGTCATGAGGTTGAGCCGTGGCCTAGCCTCGGGTTGTGTACCTTCTTGAGTCGATATAAATTCGTGTTTGGTCTATTTAAAACCCGTCTCACGCTTTATATAACTTAATTCGTTAAATATCGTTCATTCATATATTTTTCTCACATTAATCATAAATGTGGAATTTATTATTTATTCAAGTCAAAATTTGATGAAATGTCTTATTTACCTATAATATGAATTTTTAATCCGTTCATTCTCATTTATTTAACGTATCTCAAATACGAGTGAATTATTCTACTTGTTTAATTAAATTGAGTCATTTGTAATAATACTTGTTTTGCTTGTTATAAATGGTTTATTTCCATTTATTTACATTTTTATTCAAGTGACAAATATTGAAGAAATGGGTTACCTATTCATGTTTATGAATATAATTTGGCATGAAATGTCTTATTTGGATTATCATCGGCTCATTACATTATTAGTCCCTTTTCAAGTTGATTCGTATCGCTTGGTTGAGTCGTATTCTCTTTATAATGCCTTTATGCTATACCTTTTTTGCTTGACTTGTCTTTACGCCTCTTTCAGATTGTCCTACCGATTGTGGGTTTAACTCATATCTTCCGCCTCTTTCGGGCTGTCCTGCCGATTGTGGGTTCTCGATTTCCGATCTGTCTTCGAGTCTTGGATGCGGACTGTTCTGCCGAATGTCGAATCGGGAACTGTACTGTCCCGAGAGTCTGGCCAGATTTAGACTAGGACTGAGTCTTAGGAGTACCATTGTCGTCCTACCAGGGGAATTATATATTTATATATGAGTAGTAAAGGTCTTGCTTGGTTATAGATATTGGTATTTATCTTTCAAGGCAAGAGTTATGCCTTGTGTTATTTGTCTTGGTCCTATCGGATACTAGGGGTGAGCTATAAGCCCTCTAGTTGCGATATGATTGTCGGGATTGATGCTCCCATCCGTTCTTATGGTGAGATGCAAGCCATAAGTATGAATGTGACATTAGTGGCCACGTCCCGTTAATTGTTTGCTAAGTGGTTTTCCAAGTAATGGCTACAGTTTCTATTTTTGTAATTTGCATTGATTGATCCCTACTTAACCGCTCCACATGGTTCAGATTCTAGTCTCATATCTATGTTGTAATTTCTTGAAATGTGTGTTTTTGCATAAATGACCGTATCCTTGTCTTTCATATTATTTAATTGTCTCACATTAATAATTGAATCTTTATTATGCTAATGTTGGTCTATCTTGTTCCATCTCATTTAACTGCCATGTTTACATATAAACTTGATCTTCTTATCTTTTGTAAGTATCTGATATGACTTACTTGTTTTAGTTCTTTGTTATGTTCGTTTCGACATTTTGTGGCTGGGAGAACCTTGAGTTACTCCCCACTGACTGTGGCGTTCATGTTTACATGAATGACAGGTATTAGATGGTGCATCTATGGGTTGAAGACATGTGTGAGCTAGCGAGCACTTTGGCCTAGTAGTTGGTTTATTAGGATTGTTTAGACTCATCTTTTATTGTATTGTCATTCGAGGGATATATTTTCCCTCACCTTGACTATCACGTTTGTATAATTTAAACTTTATTTCCGCATTCTTTAGTTATGTTTTGGATTTTAATGAACCCGCGCTTTAAATGTTAAAAGTTTCAAAAAATTTCTTAATTTCCGCTTTAATTTATTAGTTATATTTTCCGCTTTATCGCGGGGTGTCACAGTTGGTATCAGAGCCTATGTTGCTCCCAACGCACACACGTGTACCCCAAATTTAAATTTGGACTTGACCTTGAATAATAAATGAGAGATGGGTAGAAATAAGGACCTAAGTTGGTAGTCTCTTTGTGTATGCTTCGTGGTAGGTTCTAACATGTTTGTTGATTGTCAATTATTTTTGTACCCTTTTTATCAATCACCGTGAGCTTACCCGCGTTGCGATCAAGACTTGGTGCTTATTGCCGAAGATGGAAGGTTTGTTCAACCTTTTGAAGAATGTTTTTTCTTCCTCGAAGATGTTCCTTATTCTTTGTGTATCTTGCCTTATTTTTTTTACCTCTTGGTTCCTATCCTTCTTCTAAACTCTGTTTTCTTTTTCCTTGGAAGTTACTTTTGTACCCTTCTAACTTGTCCTTGGTTCCTTGTTTATCCTCCCTTGACGCCTTGTAGATATTTCCCTTTCTTTTGTGGAATGTTAACCTTGGTTGAAGAATTTGACTTTTGAGGAGATTGTTTGTGGTTGACCCATAACCCTGGTTTTGAGAGGTTGTAATGCGAGAAAGACCTGGGTAGTGTGATGAGACATACTTGGTGATTTCTATACCTAGTTCCTTGATAAAGTGAGTACAATTGATCGGTGGATTCTGTGTGTCAAGTGTGAGTTGCCTATGTTACTAAAGTTATAGGACTTGGCTTTATTATTTATGTTTTGGATTTGGAAGCTTAATAGGTTAGCGTTGTTACCTTAGGAGTAAACATGGAGTAAGGTTTATGATGTGATTTTGGAAAGATATACCTTTAGGATGTTGATAGCCATACATAGATTGGTGTTTCCTTTTGACGTTTGTTGGGTATGAGTATCTCCTTGTTAGTAATTTTGATCTTGTTTTGTGGAAGTCGTTGTGAATGTTTAGTGATTGTGAATTGTTGAATCACAAGTGTGGTGAAGTACCTTGTTTCATGGAATAGATTAGATGTAGAGTAGCGTAAGTTATCTTAAGGAATCCTTGGAAGTAATGTGGTTGAGAGATTGATTTTTATTAAGAAGTTTTCGAAACCGTTTGGGATGAGGTAGTGGTTGAGATTTGAGTACCTGGCGTTTCCTTGCTGTATAATTTCCCCTTTTCCTTGACCATAAGCGTTACCGTTCATACCGCTCTTTCTCACTTCATCATGCTCCTCCTTTAAATTGGATGCTGGTAACCTATAAAATTCTATCTTTGACATCCTTGTTGACCTTACTTTACTTCAATTCTTACCCCTAGGAAGTTCATCATAGCTTTATCGCGAGGTGTCACAGTCACACCTATGGTGGAGCCAGTTGTCATAATGGAGACTCCAGCTATAGGTAAGGAAAGGATTATGGATGGTCAGTCATTGCCAAGGAGATTCATAATAAACTGTTAAGCAATGATTCTGGGGAACCTCGACTGTTTACTCCTAGAGGCATTACCTTTATGGATGCTCTGAATCTATCAATGCAAAAACCAAGAACTGAAAGTAGAAGGAAACTGGGGTTCCAAGTTACTAGCTCTGAAAATGGGCAGCTTGGGATTTTGGAATGTGCGTGGTATGAATAACCTAAATAAACAACAAGATATTAGATGGTTTATTCATCAAAATAATTTAGGGTTATTTGAATTACTAGAAACCAAAATAAAGGGGAGTAAGTGGAATAATGTTAGGACTAATATTTGCAGTGATTGGTCTCTTTGCACAAATAATAGTCATCATCCTGGTGGGCGTGTTTGGTTACTATGGGATCCTACTCTCTATCAGGTGGATGTCTTCAATATCACTGAGCAGTGTATACACTCTAAAGTGTATGATAAAATGAAGAAGGAGTTTTTCTGGTTCACTTTAGTTTATGGTTTTAACAAGCTCCAGGAAAGGGAAAGTCTATGGGAGAGTATCAAAGGGTATAGTTCAATTGTTGATGGTCCTTAGTTAGTTTGTGGGGACTTTAACAGTATAATTTCTGTGGATGAAAGAATTGGAGGTGCTGCTGTCACTTGGACTGAGATTGCACCTATGATAAGTATGATGAATGTGTGTAATCTCCATGAGTTTAAGGTGACTGGGTCTTACTACACTTGGAATAACAAGCATGATAATGATACCAAAGTTTACGGTAGGTTGGATAGGATAATTGTTAATGATGACTGGCTTATTTCTTATCCTGATTCAGTGGCTCAGTTCCTTCCTGAAGGTCTGTTTGATAATTGCCCGTGTGCGATTACTCTGACTGAGACTTATATGAGGAAGAAGCCTGCCTTTAAGTATTTTAACATATGGTCTATGGCTGCAAATTTTTCTGATGTGGTTAAACAGGGGTGGAATAGTGATGTGCAGGGTACACCCATGTATAGAGTTGTTAAGAAATTGAAGGGTTTAAAGCAGCAGTTAAAGAAATTGGATAAGGAACAGTTCAGTGATATTGAGAACCTCACTCATATTACTGAGTTATCCTTAAAGCATTTCCAGGACCAGCTTATTAGGGACCCTCTGAATCCTGATTTATGTACAGCTAAAAGAGAATGTGCACAGGATTTAGTGAATTTAACTAAGGCTAGGAATTCTTTTCTATCTCAAAGAGCAAAAGAGAATTGGTTGAAAAGTGGGGATGAGAATACTGCCTTCTTTCATGCAAGTATCAAGAGAAGACGGGCTCATAATAGGGTGTATCAAATCAAGGATAAGGAGAGGAAGCTGTGTACTACACCTCAGGAACAGCGTTTGAGGATTATTACATAGGCTTGTTAGGATCTTCAAAGGAGGTGACTCCTGTCCATAAGGGAGTAATTAGATCTGGTAAATGTCTAACAGCTGAGCACATGGAGATACTTACCAGATTTGTCACTGATGATGAGATAAGGACATCAATGTTTTCCATCCCTGGTACTAAAGCCCGTGGTCTTGATGGCTATAGTAACCAGTTCTTCAAGGACTCACGGGATATAGTAGGTAAAGACATTTGCAATTCAGTCAGAAATATGATCAGCTCTGGGAAAGTGTTGAAGGAAGCAAATAATACCACACTCACAATGATTCCTAAAGTTGATGTTCCTGACAGTGTTACTCAGTTCAGGCCCATAGCCTGTTGTAACACTGTTTACAAATATATGGCTAAAGTTCTGTGCTCAAGATTAAGTACCATCTTACCTGACATCATCCACCCATCTCAGAGTGCATTTGTTGCAGGACGGGATATTGTGGGCAACATCTTAATTTCCCAAGATCTCATAAAATTATACAACAGGAAGACATGCTCCCCTAGAATATTGATGAAGATTGATCTCCAAAAGGCGTATGATTCAATTGAATGGAGTTTCTTACATGAAATGCTAGTACATCTCCAGTTTCCTAGTACTAGCATTGATCTTATTATGCAATGTGTGTCTTCCCCTTCTTTTTTTTTTGATGAAATGTGAGATATATATATTGATTTCAGAACAAGAACAAATTACATTAGAGGAGAGATCAGCTGAGAAGCCGAATTCTCCCTAGCACTTATCATAGTTAATCTAATCAAACACTAAACTAGACTACAATGCCCCATTTAAGAAGCCAAGTCCTTTCATCATTCATTATAGCACTCCCCATTTTGGACCTAATCCTTCTCACAGCATCCCCCCTGATCTGCAAAACCAAGGCTTTAGGCGTAGAAAGGATCATGTTCACCCTTGCATTGTTCCTGTGAGTCCAGATATGATAGAAGCATGCAGTCCAAAGGAGGTAATGCATATGCATCTTCATTCTTGCCCCTGCACTTCTGCCACTGTTTGGAAAATCAGTTACTTCAATTTTGAACCCACACCATTGTTCCACTAGACCCAGCACCTGTCTGCTGTATAAGCAGTCAAAAAACAGATGCTCTAAAGTTTCAGGATCCTGATCACAGACGCAACACCTGTTGTCAGGACAGCAGCCAAACTGAAACAGTTTGGCTTTGACATTGAGACCTTGGTTCATCACAAGCCATGATATCAGCTCGTGCTTTGGGAAGTTCCATTTACTCCAGACCAGGTGAACCCACTCTTGCTTAGGCTGTTTATTCCTTAGCCATTCATAACCCTCTCTGATGGAATACCAAGTCTTCCCCTTCATACTCTTTGGCTTTGAATGGGGAAGTGTTTGGGTTTTTTAAAGGGAGAAGAGGTTTAAGACAAGGAGACCCTTTGTCCCCTTTATTGTTTACTATTTGTTTGGACTACCTGAGTAAGTTATTTGGTGTGCTTCATCTCTTTCATGGCTTTAAGTTCCATCCTCTGTGCAATAAACTTAGTCTGAATCGTCTGTGTTTTGAAGATGATCTGATGTTGTTTAGCAGGGGTGACTTAACCTCTATTACTCTCATGTTGAGCGCTTTTAGCACTTTTTCCTTGGCGTCTGGACTGCACATGAATAGTGGCAAATCTAGCTTCGATTGCAATGGGGTGGGAGATAGCATGGTGAAGGATATTGAGACACTTACTGGCATGAAGAGAGGTAACATTTCCTTCAAATATCTGGCAGTTAAAATCATGCCTAAAAGACTGGGGGTGCTTGACTGTCAGTGTTTAGTTGATAAGGTCACTGAGAGGATACAGAGGTTAGGGGCTAGGCAACTCTCATATGCAGAGAGAGTTGTCCTTATTTCAGCTGTACTCAGTTCTTTACACAACTACTGGGCAGATATTTTCATGCTTCCTAAATTGGTGCTGAAGAAGATTGACTCAGTTTGTAGGGCTTTCCTCTGGTATGGTACTAAGAATAAAGAGCGTCCTTATTTGGTGGCTTGGAACCAGATTTGTCAGCCAAAGAAGAAAGGAGGACTTGGTTTTAAAAATCTGTATCAGTGGAACATTTCTCTCATTGCAAAGTATGTGAGGTGGGTGAAGAAGAAAGCTGATCACTTATGGGTCCGTTGGGTGCATGCTATTTATATAAAAGATAGGCTATGGAAGGATTATGAGCCTTCTATAAGCTCTAGCTGGGCCTGGAAACGTATATGTGAAGTAAAAAACAAACTTAAGCATCACATGTTTGATGAGGCATGGAGGGGGAATGATCAGGAGTACTCTGTTCAGCTGGGTTATTCTTGGCTGGCAGAGGAAGTTGCAGATGTTCCATGGTATACTTGGATTAGAAATAGGATAATGCTCCCCAAGCATGAGGTTTTTATTTGGCTGGTTGCTCGGAATAGGTTGCTCACTCAGGATAGACTGATGAAGATGAATATTGTTCAAGGCAATTGTTGTTTTCTGTGTGGTGCAGCTGAGGAAACCATTGATCATTTATTCTTCCTATGTCCTTTCAGTCAGCAATGCAGGCAACACATTGCAACATGGCTAGACTATCCTATCCCCAACCAAACTGTGATTTCTTGGTGGCTCGGATATAGAGATCGGTCCTTGCTGAGGAAACACATTATTGCAGCTTGTATGGCTCATGTCATGTATAGTATTTGGTATGTGAGGAATAGATGTCGGCTTGAGAATGTAATACCTTTACATGCTGTTGTTATAAAGCAGCTGAAGAAGCTTTTTATTTTGCAATTGAAACCTAGCTGTGTAGGATCCAGTATTAGGAGCGTTCAGACCTGGATAACACAGTTGGAATGAGTCTTGTAATGAGCTAGAGAGTTGATCTCTGGCAGAATTTGGATTGTTGGGCATTAATATATTCACTTACATTTCCCCCCAAAAAAAAGATTAACTGACCTATTATTTATTTATTTTTGTGTAAAGGGACCCACGAGTGTAAATATGTTGATGACGGAATTAAACTTAGGTTATTAAAAATTTTTTTGTCAAAAACTACCTAAAATTTACCTCAACTTCGGCTCTGTTTGGTAAAACTGACTTAAAAGGTACCTGAAACCTGAAAAGGTACCTGAAACCTAATAAGGTGACTGAAATTAAAAAGGTATCTGAAAAGCTAGCTGAAAATTGAAAATCGATAAGGTAGCTGATTAATTGTAAAGTGTTTGGTAAAACTAATTGAAAAGGTAACTGATTTTTTGTAAAATGACATAAAAGGGCATTAATAATTATAATAAATTAATTTAAATAAAGGGTAAATATGTAAAGTAGAACATTTCAGCTACCTGAAACTTTAAAAAGCTACCCGGAGTAGCGTTTCATTTCAGGTACCTGAAAAGTCATTTCAGGTACCTGAAATGTACCAAACAGCACTAGGTAAAACAATTACCTGAAATATTAGTCAAATCAGGTTACTTGGTCAAATCAGATACTTGAAATACCTTGCCAAACATAGGTTTCATAAACACTGCCTAACATTTTATTTTTACATTTTATTACCTTATTTTATCAAAACTGTCAACCGCTACCAAATGGTAATTTCCGGCCATTTTGGTTAATGTTACGACGTTGACTCGCCAAAATCTTGACTTTTTTCACCGGAAGAGTGTCTTTGGTGGTATTTGACAAAATAACATACAAGTTAGGCGGTTTAAAGCAAAAAATAGAATGTTAGGTATTATTTTTGGAAATTAGGTAAATACTCCGTACTATGCAGTGTTTCAACAAAAATCCTTATAAATATTACATTTTATGACTTTACCAATTATCTGTATGTTAGGATGTACAAATTCATTATTGGACGGTGATAGGGCGCCACCGAGTTACACCGAATCTCGACGCCACCATGATTTCTAGAAAAAGAAAAATAAAAAATAGATTGTTAATTTTTGTTTTTGCACCAAATATTTAAAGGCAATTACGTAATTTTATACTCCGTTTAATTAATTAAATCAAACTTTTAACTAAATCAATTTTCTAAATAAACTTTTACACCAATTTTATCTTCGTCAGTATTTTTCATCACCGAACTGTGTTCTTCATCTACATAGTTTTGTATCTAATGGATTCTTTATCTACAAGCCAATGAAAGAAAAAATTCAATACAATCCGCAGGTGAAGATGACACTGAAACGAATCGGTCGGGTTGGAATTATTGTCGGTATACTTGACATACAGGTTTGCATACCCACATGAGCACAACCTCACTTAACTAGTGAATTTAAGTCTTGGTAATTTGTGGGCATGAACTTGATCATATTCATCATCATCCAATGGAAAGATTAGGTGGTCTTCTTTGGTTGATGAACAGCTTTAAAATAGCTATAATTATGGCGTTAATGAAATATTGAAATTTTTTTTTATTGTTATAATAATTATATATAAATAATTAATTAATTCATACAGCTTTAGTTTCTTAAACTACCCTTTTCTTCTAAATAATTTGAAATTCAAAATTTAAAGGAGAGACGTGAATATACACAAGAATTTTACTATTATACCCCGGATAATGCTCAATTTAAGTACCACCATATGACGTTATCTCATTATTCTTTGTGGGGGTGTTCATAATTAACCGAACAGCAATAACCGAACTGAAAAACCAAAAAACCATGCATTTATAAGGTTCGATTAACCGAACCGTTTCGACAAAGCGGTTCGTTGAACCGAACCGTTAACTTTATTATGGAAATGGTTCGGTAAGGTTCACAATTTTAGAAAAACGGTTAACCGAACCGAACCATTTCACAAAAAAGTAAGCAAGAAATTAAAATGTAATATAAAAACTGTTCTTTCGTTTAGTTTTCTTTGTGTATCCAAATTTAAAATTTCTTAAATTGATTAATGCTAAATTTTAGCTAATTAACTTTACTGTTGGGTATAATATATACTGAAAATTTAATTAAACTATTAAAAAAAAATAATGAAAACTGAAAAAAAAAAAGGTATATGTAGAACGATTATCGATTAACCGGTAACCGAAGCTATAATACCCCAAATACTTTGTATCGCTTTAATTATTTAAAAAGATATTCTTTAAAAAAAAAAAAAAAGATGTCAAGAATATATATATTGTTTTATTTGGGTATGTATTCCTCTTCTCTGACAATTACCAAATCCCTAATCTTGTTCTTTTCTCATCTACATCTTTATTTGCCATCTTAAGTTCTTTTGTCAACACTGATCTTTATTACTTATGTATCTAATCCTAATCTCGTATGATTTAATCCACCCACCATTAAAATAAGTGGCAATTGGTCTAATCTCACGAAATTCTATGCCTTTGCCTCACAGTATCCACAGTATCATCTAACTTGTGCATGCCTCTGAGTCGCCATGTTATGCCTTTTGATTATTATTAGTCGATTATTGAAGCTTTTGGACTAAGTTCGTAAATTAAGGTAACATGATATTAACCGATTCTAATATTATTATTATTGCTAGAGGTTGCGTGAATATCGTGATAACTTTTATTAATTTATAATACTATTTTATGTGTGCTGAAATTTTATTGAGTTGGATTACTATTGATTGTTATTTTATACCTTTAGTTAATATATTGTACTCCCTTCCATCTACTTTTTTCTTCCTCTTTGAAGTGGGCACGGAGATTAAGGATGTGGAGTATAATATTGATAAAGATATGAGTGATGTTTGGTAATTAGAGAGAGGTATGAATAATTAGGATTAAATATTAATAAAAGAGGTGAGTGGGGTTTGGTTATTGGAGAGAGGTAAGAATAATTAGAATTAAATATTAATAAAGGAGATGGGTGAAGTTTGGTTATTGGAAAAAGGTAGGAGTATAATATTAATAAAAACTTTCTCAAAAAGAAAAGGGGAAGAAAAACCTGAATAACCCTGGCCCAAAATTTGGATATGGGCTGACTTGGGGCAGCAGGCCTGGAAGCATTGCGGGATGTAGGATATCAGGGAGTCAGGGTGACAGCATCAGCAAGCAGCGTAGGATGTGGGCTTTGATCTGCGCGGAAGAAGCGTGTGAGAGTCCAACCTCTTGCCGAATCCAAAGAAGGAAAGTCCTACCCGGTGTCAAATTAGGAATAACTTGGAGGGAAAGCAAGAAACCCTAGCTCATCGAGCTCCCCTATATAAAGAGCCTCAATGCAAAGAAGAAAGATCATCAGGAAATACGAGAACTAAACCCTAGCATTAATAGCAAGCGAACAAACTGTACTTCCTCTCGAATTATAGTGAAAATATTGGTGGGATTCCGTTTCCCCCCGCGGTTGTTTCCCACATCGGGTTTTCCGCGTCACCAAAATTGCATGTGTTCTTTATTTACGTCGCTCATACAGGTTAACATACAACAATCAAACGAATCATAATTCAGACCTAACGTTAAGACTACTTTAACCCTAAATTGGTAGAAATTTCCCAAAACAGTTTGGCGCCCACCGTGGGGCATAGTGGTCGTCTCCGTTAGCCAGTCTACTCAGCAACTAAAACATGTCCGGACATAAGGAAATCAACTCAGGCGGCACCAGCGGAGCCCCAGCAACACAGATACCGCCCCCCTCGACAGCGACACAGGCACCATCTCCCTCGGCAGCAGCGGCAGTACGTACAACCTCAGTTCAGACCACCACTGCTGCTCAGATACCAGCGGTCAAGCAAAGTCAAAGCTCCCAGGCAGCAGCAAGCCCATCTTCGGGGAGGATCCAGGCTAGAGACCCAGGAGTCGTTCAGGGACGGCAGGGAGTCACACAGTCTAAAAGAGGAACACAATCCAGGCAACAGGTTCAGGCTCCTCCGAGTCCCACCAGCATCATGATAAGCGGGTTGGACACATTAGCAAGGACAATCCGGACTATGCAGAGCGAAAATAGAAGCATGAGATCCCAGATGGAAGTGGACAACAATCTCCTCCGAGCGCAGATCAACGAATTGAAGAGCCAGGCCGCTAGTTCGGCCCCTTGGTGAAGGAAATGTAGATTCATATACATGTTAACATACTCTTATATGTCTAAATAATTTGTCATAAAATTAATTACGGATTTTATGCATGCAAACAATAATATAAATAGAGGAGAAATCATGTCCTTACATAGTAGATTTCGGCTATTAGGGCACAAGAGAGATCACCTTTCTCTTCTTGTTCTTGAGCTTTTCCAATGGAAGAACAAAGATCTAAGTGTAAGATCTCTCCCTATGTATTATACCCAAGGCTCCTCTTAATATAATTAATATTACAAATACTAGTTATAATATTAATCAAAGGTAGAAAATTGAACCAAAAATTTATAAAACACTTATATTATTTCGGTTTTATGAGAGAAGATGAGGAGGATTTTTCTTCTCTCTAGAACTTGATTTTGGATGATAATGTTGGAATGAAAATAATACACTACACTTAGTATATTATTAGGTAAAAATTATAGAAAAACAATGATAGTTTTTCTTCCCCAAAACCGTGTAAGAGGAGAGCTATTGGGGAGCCAATGCATGGAAAAATTGTTCTTCACAAGGAACAATAGGCTTGCATGCCTAGACTTGCTTTTTCATCATTATGTTTTATCAACTAAATAAAACAATTAACTAGCTTAATGCTCCCCAATTTTTCGGCACTTTACATAATATGGATCCCATATTATTTTTGTCAATTGTCAATGTGTCACATGTCATATGTGACATAAATATGTTATGTATTTTTAACATATTAAAAATCAACGTATTAATAAAAATACGTCACATACAAAAATCGACTTAGTAATTTCATAATTACTTGTGCCAAAATATTTTACCATAAATTTCAACTGATTGAATTTATAATAATTCATTCATTTTAATTGTTACATTAAACAATTTATTTCATCCGAGTAATTATACAATTTAATTACTCAGACCGTATCTCATTTAATCACATTTCAATTTGATACGTAAATTTTACTTCCAAAATCGTCCGTCAATTTTCAAGTAATTTAATTAACTCGCAACGTTATACGATCAATTAAATAATCAATTAAGAGTGTTGCCCTTTAGGTATGACCTAGGGGGTCAACTGATCACCACCGTCACACGACAAGAATGTCAAACTCTAGTCACCAATCATTACCGATATATGTTGACCAGTTGATGAAGAATAAAATTACTTCCCAATTGTATTCTTTAAAATGAGATTTAATAATGATATTTAAATCATGTGATCGCATTATTGTAGAGGACACATTTCCCAACAATCTCCCACTTGTCCTCGACAAGTGTGCGTCACCAATTCTCTTGTCCTATTACTATCTCCCACTCAATGCAAGGTGTCTTTCAGGTCGTACTTGAAAGTGATCATATCGAGAGTGGTTTCCTCGATCTGGAGAATAACTGATTGACCGGATTTATCCACTCTGGATAACTTCCGAGCGTGGCCACGCATTTCCAGTTCATTACTCCTCGAGTGGCCCTGAGATATTGTTATAACCCTGACTAGGGGTGGACAATTCCTATCGCACTCATTCCCTTCGGCTAGCCACAGCCATCATAACCCAAAATATGCCCATTTGACCCCATTTACGAAGGTCGTAGTAACACAAATCAAAGTTAATCCAAATCGTGCCATCTTAGGCGAATAGTCTCTAGTCAAAAGAATCGACTCATTAGAACACTATAGTAGCTCTCGCCACGACCAGGCTATATAAATTTGCCGAACTCTATAAGCGGTCATTAGGCCCGACAAAATGTTCCTAATGATCGCCTATGTGATCGACTAGTCATCTCACATGACGGTATGGCACTTGAACTTGCCATCAATCGCCTCACACTCTAGTCACTTCGAGACGTCACCTCATATAAGTAACTATGGGCAAAACAATGTTAATCCATGTTCACTTTAACGAGGTTCAATTGTCTCTACAACCCGTTTGGATGTAACAAAGTATAAATTAAGGATAAAAGACAAATGCGATTATGAACATGAACAAAAACAACACTTTTATTTCATTTCAAAATCTAACAAAAATTTGGTACACGTTTAAGTCCCATGGACGCAACATGCCCATCATGCTTAGCCTGCGATAAAGGCTTGGTGAGCGGATCGGCTATGTTGTCATCCGTCCCAACCTTACAAATCGCAATTTCCTTTCT
The DNA here is from genome assembly GCF_048544455.1 of Silene latifolia. Taxonomy (NCBI): domain Eukaryota; kingdom Viridiplantae; phylum Streptophyta; class Magnoliopsida; order Caryophyllales; family Caryophyllaceae; genus Silene; species Silene latifolia. The sequence continues at coordinate 201,605,802 of NC_133538.1, read as the reverse complement.
TTCAATGAAATCTCTTATTACATGATACTTTCTAAGTACATGTCTAGATCTATTACTAGACTTTGGCTCCTTAGCTTGGAAGATCGTCCCACTATTATCACAATAGAGAGTGATGGGATCATCGGCGGTAGGTACTACTTTTAGACCTTCCGTGAATTGCTTGATCCACATAGCTTCCTTGCGACTTCGATGCTCTTGCTATGTACTCACCTCCGTTGTCGAATCCGCGGTTCTGACTTCCTTGAAGCTTCTCTAGCTTACGGCAACACCATTGAGCATGAAAACAAAACCAGCTTGTGATTTCATGTCATCTCTATCTGTTTGAAAACTTGAGTCCGTGTATCCTGTAACACGCAACTCAGTGTCTCCTCCAAACACAAGGATAGAGTCCTTAGTTCTTCTCAAGTACTTAAGGATGTTCTTGACAGCAATCCAGTGACTCTCACCTGGATTTCCTTGATATCTACTCGTCATGCTCAAGGCATACGAGACATCAGGACGTGTGCATATCATGGCATACATGATTGATCCAACAGCGGAAGCGTAAGGGATCAACTTCATGCGTTCAACATCATGGGGTTCGGAGGGACATTGAGTCTGGCTCAATATCGTTCCGATTACCATAGGTACCAAACCCCTTTTGGATTTGTCCATGCTGAATCGTCGAAGAATCTTATCAACATAAGACTCTTGACTTAGTGCCAATATCCTCTTGGGTCTATCTCTATAGATCCGGATACCTAATATGCGTTGTGCCTCTCCTAAATCCTTCATTTGGAAGTGGTTGCCTAACCACTTCTTAACAGAAGACAACATTGGAATATCATTTCCAATGAGTAGTATGTCATCGACATACAAGATTAGGAACACAACATTGCTCCCACTGAATTTCATGTATAAACATGGTTCCTCAACATTTCGAGTGAAACCATTTTCTTTTATAACATGATTGAATCGATGATTCCAACTTCTAGATGCTTGCTTAAGACCATAAATGGATCTCTTAAGCTTGCACACTTTGTTAGGATTTTTAGAATCAACAAAACCTTCGTGTTGTATCATGTACACCTCCTCTTCTAAATGCCCATTTAGAAAAGCGGTTTTGACATCCATTTGCCAAATTTCATAATCATGAAATGCGGCGATCGCTAACAAAATCCGTATGGATCTTAGCATGGCTACGGGGCGAAGGTCTCATCATAATGGAGACCTTGGACTTGGGTAAATCCTTTTGCCACTAGCCTAGCTTTGTAGACATCGTCATGTCCTTCTATGCCATTTTTGACCTTGAATATCCATTTGCATTGGAGGGGTCTTGCCCCTTTAGGCAAATCTACCAAGTCCCAAACTTGGTTTTCAAGCATAGAATCCATTTCGGACTTCATGGCTTCAAGCCATAAGGTGGAATTAGGACTAGAGATTGCGGCCTTGTAGGTGGCGGGCTCGTCACTTTCCATAAGCAACACATCGAGCGTTCCATCTTCTTCGATAAGTCCCACATATCGATCGGGATGGCGAATAACTCGGCCCGTCCTTCTTAGTGGAGGAGGTACAACCGCGTTAGACGACGAAGGAACATCTTCTTGCGTCTCTATCTCGGTTTGTGGCTCTTGAACTTCGTCAAGTTCAAAATTTCTCCCACTCTGTCTCTTAGAAATAAATTGACTTTCTAAGAAGACAAATTTCACTAGACACAAACACTTTGTTTTCTTGAGGTTTGTAGAAGTAGTAACCTCGAGAGGTCAAAGGATAACCTACAAAGATGCATTTTTCGGATCTTGGGGCAAGCTTGTTGTCGGGTTTAGCCTTGACGTAAGCATCACATCCCCAAATTTTCATATAGGATAGATTAGGAACTCTTCCTTTCCATGTCTCAAATGGAGTCTTTTCGGTGGCCTTAGTGGGACTATTATTTAAAGATAGAATTGCAGGTTTGATTGCAAATCCCAAAACGAGTTCGGTAACTCGGTTTGACTCATCATGGATCGAACCATATCAAGTAGGGTTCGATTCCTCCTTTCGGCAACACCATTCAGTTGTGGTGTTCCGGGTGGAGAAAGTTGTGATATAATGCCACAACCTTTCAAGTGTGAATCAAATTCAAGACTAAGGTATTCACCACCACGATCGGATCGTAGTGCCTTAATCCTTTTGTTCAATTGGTTCTCTACTTCGTTTTGGAATTCCTTGAATTTCTCAAATGCTTCACTCTTGTGTTTCATTAAATAGATATACCCATATCTACTTAAGTCATCGGTGAAGGTTATAAAGTAGTCATAATTACCACGAGCGGTGATACTCATTGGTCCGCATACATCGGTGTGTATGAGTCCTAATAGTTCACTAGCCCGTGTCCCTTTACCACTAAAAGGATTACGAGTCATTTTGCCAAGTAGGCAATATTCGCATGTACCAAATGATTGATAATCAAATGGTGTAATCACATTAGTAGAAATTAATCTTTTGATGCGATTCTCGTTTATGTGACCTAATCGACAATGCCAAATGAACGCTTCACTTGGGTCACTTGTTTTGAGTTTCTTTGATTGAATGTTATAAATATCATTAGTCGGTTTTGAGGTCTCTAAAATGTAAATGCCATTTATGGAAGAAGCTTGGCCAATAACCAAATCATTCCTAGAAATAGAGCAACGATTGTTCTTAATGACAAAACAAAAACCGTCCATGTCTAGCATGGCGATTGAAATAATGTTTTTAGAGAGCGTAGGAACATAAAAACAATTATGCAAATACAACTCAAAACCGTTTGGCAAAGCTAGAACATAAGTTCCTTTGGATTCGGCCGCTACCCGAGCTCCATTTCCAAGTCGAAGATCCACATCTCCCTTGCTAAGCTTCTCCACATCTCTTAAACCCTGTAAATGATTACAAAGGTGAGAACCACAACCGGTATCTAGTACCCATGTCGTAGTGGAAGTATAATTTATATCAATAACATAAATTTCTTTAGGAATTGTACCTTTTGGAGTAATGAGTCCTTCCCTTATATTTCGCAAATACATAGGGCAATTCCTAAGCCAATGTCCCATGCCATAGCAATAATGGCACTCATCATTAACTTGCTTGAAGTTTTTGATTTTCTTTCCTTTCTTCTTGAACCTCTTGCCCTTTGAAGCAAGAACTTGATTGCTAGAGCTCCCACTATATTTGGCATCCTTATCTTCCAGAGATAAAGACCCTATAGATCGTATGAGGTAGTCTTCCTGAGACGGACTCACACGAGGTCTAGTAGTAGTGGGTGGTTTAGAAGTGGTGATGAAATTAAGGTTTCCATCTGAACCTATCCCGAAATGAAGTTCTCTAGTTGTATCGAAATTATTGTTGGAGCATACGTCGTCAAGAACATGGTGATATGACTCAATGGTTATCGGTGCGGTAGCATTTGATGGATTCATTGTAATGCACTACAAATATGGAGGAAAGGAAATATTAACATTTGTCTTTTAAATCATACTTGCAAATTTAACAAGATATGAACATTTATATAGTGACCTCTACCCAACTATAATAAATGATTCCAAGACCCAAATTCATATCAACTTAGGCACGGGGTAGCCGATGAAACCCTCATCAATATAACTCGGTGGATTAACCTTTTAATCGATTCTACTTTTAGAACTCTTGGTCGATAAAATTACTCTAATATTTATCTATAGCCCAAAACACATCAACAAGGGCACGGGGTAGCCGATGAAACCCTTATCAATTACTTTTGTTGAGTCCAATCCAAATTTCGAATAAATGTGTCCATTGTCCAAACCCACATTAATTTAGGCACGGGGTAGCCGATGAAACCCTCATCAATATGAATTCGGTGGATTTGACATTTATCACCCACTTCCCCTACGTAACAAGGTTTGTACCCCGGGGTAGCCGAGTGCACTCCCTCGCGAAATAGGTTTTCATGGTTTCTACTATTTGGTAAGGCTATGTCTCAATTAGTTGTTTTAGCGAGAGGTCGTGTCAATTTTTTTATCTATCACGTTTTAAGTGAACTAAAGCGGTGAACTACGATAATTCTAATTGACACGGTCGATAAACTCGATAAAAGACAATGCATGTTTAGTTATGGCGATTTAGCGATGCATGTGACATAAAATAAAATGCAAGCATAAAGATAAATAAATCCTAGTATGGCCTTTCCTAAAATAGAAAAACTATTAATCTATTACATATTCGGAAACCAACTCCATTGGTCCCTTGAACTTCGGTTGTGGCACGCATCTCGAGGTAACACCGTCTTTATGTATCGCCATTCTTGAAGTAATCCGTCTTTTGGAACTCCGGAATGAATAAAATTACATAATAAATTACATAATTTCCTATTATACATTTGTAACTAAAATAAAATAAATCTATTAAATTACAAAACGGTGATACGAGATCACAATAAAATTACAACCGAATCGATATTCCCATACATTTCGGAAATACCAATTAAAATCTAAGGCCATACTAAGTAAAATTACATAATTCAAAAATTACATAAATTAAAATTATGACAATCATAAAGAAAATGCAGCATTATAATATGTATGAACATGCTCAATTTTTATGCTAAATCGCCTTTTAATTAGCCAATATCGTATATTACTCGGTTTTTACGGATTTGCGTGATTTCAACATTTTATAATCACAAAAATGCATAAACTCATATTTATGCATAAGTTAATTACCCTAACCTCTTAGGACTCAAAATATAGTCTTCACTAATAATTTGACCATAATTAACCTTTATTTATAAAATTGTTCAAAAATGGACCATAAATTACAAAAATAAGCCATTAAACTTCAAATAAATCTAAAAATTTCAAATAAATTTGAAATTTGAAATTTAAATTCATGAACATTCTGGAAAAATTCCATGACACTCATAATGTTCAAAATCTTAGGTTAAAAATTTCGAAATTTTTTCCGGAAAAACAATGTTGCGGTTTATCGATATTTAATAAAATAATCATAAAACAAAGGGAAAAATTATTTTCATTAACTTTTCAACTTTAGATCTGAAAAATATAATAAAATGCAACATTAGACGTTTTTCCTAAGTCATAGATTATGTTTTAATTAATTTTCACTAATAATGTCACTATTTATGCCATTTTTCTTCAAAAATTCATAAATCATGCAAAAAGACTTATTTATAGCCAATTATTTTACACACATCTTGTAAAATTGCATGTGACAACATATTAATTTTCTATGACCAGATTCGAAATTTAACTCATATTAACCTATTTTTCACTTAAATCCGAATTTAATAAAGAAAAATTCATTTTTCGAGCATAACAAGTCCAAAAATTATGAAAATTTACAGGTTATCTCAAAATATTATATGTGACAACATATCCAAAAACCAAGTGAAAATTCGAAGTATAGCTATTTTTAGACCAAAAATGACATTTTTACTCATAAAATCATATTTAAATGTCATTATTATAAAATATGAACAATAAAAATCCGAAAAATTAACCAAAATATCCTAAAACACTTTAGGACCAGAAATATTAACATGCATGTAATAATTTCGTGATATATCATAATAACACAAATTTTACAAGTTTTATTTTGTTATTCATATAACTCGGAAAAACTTTTAACCAATTTGCATGCAAACAACCGTGGCTCATGATACCGATTGAAGGAAATGTAGATTCATATACATGTTAACATACTCTTATATGTCTAAATAATTTGTCATAAAATTAATTACGGATTTTATGCATGCAAACAATAATATAAATAGAGGAGAAATCATGTCCTTACATAGTAGATTTCGGCTATTAGGGCACAAGAGAGATCACCTTTCTCTTCTTGTTCTTGAGATTTTCCAATGGAAGAACAAAGATCTAAGTGTAAGATCTCTCCCTATGTATTATACCCAAGGCTCCTCTTAATATAATTAATATTACAAATACTAGTTATAATATTAATCAAAGGTAGAAAATTGAACCAAAAATTTATAAAACACTTATATTATTTCGGTTTTATGAGAGAAGATGAGGAGGATTTTTCTTCTCTCTAGAACTTGATTTTGGATGATAATGTTGGAATGAAAATAATACACTACACTTAGTATATTATTAGGTAAAAATTATAGAAAAACAATGATGGTTTTTCTTCCCAAAACCGTGTAAGAGGAGAGCTATTGGGGAGCCAATGCATGGAAAAATTGTTCTTCACAAGGAACAATAGGCTTGCATGCCTAGACTTGCTTTTTCATCATTATGTTTTATCAACTAAATAAAACAATTAACTAGCTTAATGCTCCCCAATTTTTCTAAGACTTTACATAATATGGATCCCATATTATTTTTGTCAATTGTCAATGTGTCACATGTCATATGTGACATAAATATGTTATGTATTTTTAACATATTAAAAATCAACGTATTAATAAAAATACGTCACATACAAAAATCGACTTAGTAATTTCATAATTACTTGTGCCAAAATATTTTACCATAAATTTCAACTGATTGAATTTATAATAATTCATTCATTTTAATTGTTACATTAAACAATTTATTTCATCCGAGTAATTATACAATTTAATTACTCAGACCGTATCTCATTTAATCACATTTCAATTTGATACGTAAATTTTACTTCCAAAATCGTCCGTCAATTTTCAAGTAATTTAATTAACTCGCAACGTTATACGATCAATTAAATAATCAATTAAGAGTGTTGCCCTTTAGGTATGACCTAGGGGTCAACTCGATCACCACCGTCACACGACAAAGAATGTCAAACTCTAGTCACCAATCATTACCGATATATGTTGACCAGTTGACAGTAACAAAATTACTTCCCAATTGTATTCTTTAAAATGAGATTTAATAATGATATTTAAATCATGTGATCGCATTATTGTAGAGGACACATTTCCCAACACTTGGATGCAAGAAGACAGATCTGGAAGGCCACCGGGAGAAAGTGGGGATCGAAGGCAGACACGGGTATTACCACGCGAAGTAGCACTCAGGCTGGATATGGATGGAACACCACAGCCAAGAGAAGGTCTGGTCCCAACAGGACTGGGGGCATTAACACCAGATGAGGAACCAGCACGCCAAGAGCGTACTCCCACATCAGGCGCAGAGGGACATCAGAGAAGCATGGCTACCATTGCAGTTCCGATAACCAGGATGCCAGTTACGAATCAAATTGAATATACCTAGGGAGGCACCTCGGCGGAAGCAACATCGCAGGTGCGCCAAACAAAAGTCTTGGAACAGCAAAACTTCGTACGAGGAGCAGAACGTCAGTCACAGGAGCATCTGCGACCCACCGGGAGAGAGACATACATAGAGCAGCAGTACAAGGAACTACGGAGCCTCCTCCGGAGGGTCCCAGGAATGCCTCTGCCGATGGAGATGGCTGCACCAGAAAGCTACGCTGACTCGCCATTTACTGACGATATAGCTACGGTGGCCTTACCAAAAGGATTTAGCGTCCCAACGATGATCCTCTTCGATGGAACCACAGACCCCTGTGATCACATCAGTCAATTCAAGCAGAAGATGATGGTTACTACCGCCACGGGAGCCTCAAAGGAGGCATGTATGTGTAAAGGATTCGGTTCAACCCTAACCGAGCAAAGATTATAATGGTTCGTCGGCTTGCCTAACGGACCATATCTTCATTCGCCGACCTGGTCAACGCATTTAACCAACAGTTCTCCAAAGAGGAGAACACCCAAATGTGCCAAGCGACCTATACAGGATCGTCTAGGAAATAGGTGAATCAATCAAAGATTATGTCACCAGGTTCAATGCGAGAAAGTCTCAATACGAGGTCTGCGATATGTCCACCGCCATCAACGCCTTCAGCAGGGGCCTGGATAAGGAATCCACCTCTAAAAGAATTAACTATGTACCCTTGTGAGAGGTTCGAAGAAGTCCAACAGAGAGCTACAACGGCATTAAGGTTAGAAGAAGACATACGAGCTCGAAAGGAGTAACAAACTTCGACAAGACAAGCAGAAATTCACAAATGAAAAGAAAGACGAACAAGCTAAGCCATACAAACACCCAATATCGCAGTAATAGCGTAAAAACTCAAAGAAATTGACGACTCTCCGCATCCTCCTAAGCTATCCGAATACGGATTCAACACGAGAATGGAAGGGTCAAAAAGCACTTAGAAGCCTGGGTGATCAGGTGAGGTGGCCAAAGCCTCCCACTCAGGACCGACCCAACGACGACAGAGACAGCAGCAAGAGATGCGAATGGCATCAGGACATAGGTCACAGGACAGAAGACTATTAGAGGTTACGAAAGGAAGTGAAGTTCCAGGTACGCAAGGGAAACTTGGATCACCTGCTATCACGTGGGGGCAAGCAGGACAGGAGGGAAGCAGCAAATCAGGTGCTTCCTTCTGCCCCACCCATATGCACGAAAATTATTAATGTGATAACAGGAGTATCCGAGCTATCAGGTTTGACATATTCCGCCGCTAAGAGGAAAGCCACCGGAAGTAAAGGGGATCATCCTGAAACTTCATACAGGGTAAGCCAGAGCAATTTACCCCCGGTAACTTTCGACGAGACTGACATAGAAAGCGGTGCAGAGCAACATGACGATGCCCTAACTATAACGTTATCCGTTGGCAATTGCACCGTACGAAAAGCATTAGTGGATACAGGGAGCTCTGTGAATCTCATCATGCTCGAAACCCTCAAAGCCATGGGTTTTGATAAAGAGAACCTGATAAAGAAATTTTTGCCCCTGGTAGGATTCAGTGGTAAAACTGCGCATTCGGTGGGTGAGATAACCATCCCAACATATATTGAAGGAGTTAATAAACTAGTGAGATACCTAGTCATTGAGGGTCCAACCACCTACAACGTGATACTAGGAAGACCATGGTTGCATCAGATGAAGGCGGTGCCCTCAACATATCACCAATGTCTCAAGTTCCCAACGCCATGAGGTACGGTCACAGTAAAAGGAGATCGAGAGGAATCCAGAAATTGCTACGCTCAAGCCCTCAAGGCTACAACCAAGCTCCCTTCATAGCAATTACAGAACCGGGGCACCTCGACAGAATATAAGGAGCCTCCCTCAGAGGAACTGGACCAGATACACCTGGACGAGGCACACCCGGATAGGACAAAGATTGATTGGGGGCAACTTACGGTGAAAAGTCACAAGCAGCCACCGATTCAATTTCTCAAAAACAACATGGATTGCTTCGCTTGGTCCCACAATGATATGGTGGGCATAGACCCATCTGTTATTTCGCATAAATTAAGCGTGAACCTAAGCTACACCCCGGTACAGCAGAAGAGAAGAAAATTTGCGGCAGAAAGAAATGAGGTCATTAACAAAGAAGTAGACAGTCTCCTGGCAGCAGACAAAATTAGGGATGTTAGCTACCCTGAGTGGCTCTCTAATGTAGTAGTGGTGCCAAAGAAGAACGGCAAATGGAGGGTGTGTGTAGACTTCACAGATCTAAACAAAGCTTGTCCCAAGGACCCTTTCCCACTGCCACATATCGATGCAATGGTGGACGCTACTGCGGGACACGAGGTACTCACTTTCCTCGATGCCTGGAGCGGTTATAATCAGATCAAGATGCATCCACAAGATCAAGAGAAAATAGCATTCATGTCAGAAAGAGGCATATATTGTTACAAGGTCATGCCCTTTGGCCTAAAGAACGCCGGGTCCACTTACCAACGGTTGGTAAATAAAATGTTCAAACGGCAAATAGGAAAGACCATAGAAGTATACATAGACGACATGGTAGTGAAGTCCAAAAAAGCATAAATGCACTTGGAGCACTTGGCGGACACCTTCCAAACGTTAAGGGAGTTTAAAATGAAACTTAATCCATCTAAGTGCTTGTTTGGGGTGTCCTCAGGAAAATTCTTAGGGTATATGGTGACCCATAGAGGAATTGAAGCAAGCAAGGAACAAATAAAAACAATACTCTAGCTGGAATCACCCCAGAAGCCAAAGGATGTGCAAAGATTAACAGGGAAGGTGGCGGCCCTAAACAGGTTCATATCATGGGCCTCGGAGAGGTGCAACCAGTTCTATGATATATTGAGGAAGAGTCAGAAATTCGAATGGACTGAGGAACATGAAAAAGCTTTCACAGAACTCAAAAGCTACCTAAGCACGCCACCATTACTCGCAAAACCGGAGCAAGGGGAACCACTATTCTTGTACCTGTCAGTCACGGAAGCAGCTGTAAGCGCGGTCTTAGTCAAAGAACAGGAAGGGGTGCAGCATCCCGTATATTACATTAGCAAGTCTCTGCTTCCTGCAGAGACCAGGTACACTTTCTTTGAAAAACTAGCATTGGCTTTGGTTATTGCTTCTTATAAATTGCGGCCATACTTTAAATCTCACACCATCCACGTAATAACCAATTACCCGCTAAAGACTATTATGAGGAAGCCTGAACTTTCGGGCAGAATGACTAAATGGTCAGTACATCTTAGTGGCTATGACTTGCAATTTGAACCCAGAACGGCGATAAAATCCCAAGCCCTAGCAGATTTCGTCTCTGACTTCTGCCCTGCCACCCATGAGGAGGCAGAAGAGGGAATGCTGGCGATAACAGGGAATCGGGATGGTGAGGTATGGACCCTATACATTGACAGAGCCTCAAATGCAAGAGGGGCTGGTGTAGGTTTGGTCCTTCGATCTCCTAAAGGAGATATGATAGTACAAGCTATTAGGTGTGAGTTCAAGGCAACCAACAACGAAGCCGAGTACGAAGCCCTTATACTTGGGATGCAGATTGCGTCAGGGCTCAAGATACTCAGGTGCCGCGGGAGCAGAACGTGGAGGCAGACGCACTGGCCACGTTAGGATCCACCTTCCAGCCCACAGAACTATCAAACATACCGATTACCCATGTGTTGACCCCAGCCATCCAGAGAGAGCCAGATCAGAGACCGGTGAAAGAGGATGTACACATGCAGTGTGCACAGGGAGCCAGGACGCTGGTTTCCACAGTAGGACAGAAGGATGCAGATTGGAGGGTTCCATACCTAAATTGGTTAAGGGATGGGGCACTCCCTGAAGACAGAAAGGAAGCACAAAGTTTCAGAATAAAAGCTTCCAGTTATATCATGATTGATAATATTCTCTTCAGAAAATTATTGGCAGGACCATACCTCAAGTGCTTAAGCAAAGAGGAAGCTGAAACAGTACTGCAAGATGTACACAACGGAGAATGCGGGAACCACGCTGGAGGGCGAAGTCTGTCAAACAAAATCTTGAGACAAGGGTATTTCTGGCCCACCAAGCGCGCAAACGTCGTAAATCACGCTAAACGGTGTGAATCATGTCAAAAGGCGGCTCCAGCAATCCACCAGCCAGCAGAACCAATGCATCCGATTATCTCTCCATGGCCATTCATGATGTGGGGCATGGACATAGTGGGTAAGCTGCCCAGGGCTCCAGGAAACAGAGTATATATGCTAGTTATCACCGACTACTTCTCAAAGTGGATTGAAGCAGAGGCAATGACAGAGGTAAAAGAACAGCAGGTGATCTCTTTCATCAAGCGCAACATCATAAGCAGATTTGGGATACCATCCGAAATCATATGCGACAATGGGTCCCAGTTCATATCAGATAACACCGAAGGCTTCGTGCGATGGAACATAACGCTGAGAAAATCAGCCCCCAGATATCCACAAACCAATGGCCAAGCCGAATCCAGCAACAAAATCATTGTGGAGAACCTCAGAAAACGGCTGGAAGAGCTGGGGGGAAAATGGGCGGATGAACTACCATTGGCACTCTGGTCAGACAGGACAACACCGAAAATGGCAACATGCCAAACTCCGTTTAGCCTTGTGTACGGAGCAGAGGCAGTAATACCCTCGGAAGTTCTGGTACCCATGCACAGATACGGCTGTCAGACGGCAGAGCAAAACAAGATCGAAATGGCCAGGATCCTGGATACAGTTGATGAGCTGCGGGAAAGCGCCTACATACGTATGGCATCGTATAAACAGTCCGTGGCGAGGACATATAACAAGAATGTCAAAATCAGGACCCTTGAAGTAGGGGACCTCATACTAAGAAGGGTATTCGAAAATACCAAGAACCACAAGGCAGGCAAGTTTGCCTACAAATGGGAAGGGTCGTATCAGGTCGAAAGTGTTATCACGAATGGGGCATACAGGTTGATGACCATGCACGGTCAAATCCTGGATAAACCCTGGAACATCCGTCACTTTAAACGGTACTTTGTTTGACAAAGTGCCAAAACTTTAGTGCTTAAAGGACCTTTCAAAAGTCCGTGAAGCAAAAAAAAAAAAAAAAAAAAAAAAAAGGGGGGGGGGGCGTTAGTATATGCTTTAGGTATTGGTGTGTTTCCGAAAACTTTTTCTTTTGTCTTCCTTAGTTTTCCTTTAACCAAATAAAGTCGTTTTTAAACCAAGTAGTTCAGGCTGTGGCTTCCTGGACCCAGGTGTTTCCCTGGAACACCATGAGATAGCACCAGGTAATTTGCACTACTTAGGACTTTATAATGCTTCTACGAAGAAAGGCTTTGATACTAATGTTGGTTACTTGTCAGATAAGGAACACTTTGAGGGTCCAGCCCCTGCCATGTGAGGCTACGAAGACGTTTATCTTAAGTCAAGCCACATGGAGAGCATACGCCGAGGTAGCGCGCAGGGTACGGCATACTAAGACCACCCATACCTTAATGTTAACTCAGTAATCCCATAGCTATGTCGTAGATCAAAGAGTGCACACACGGATTTCAAACGTCTGGAACCACAAGGAACGCAACATTCCTTGTTAGTCAGAAACATTCAATGAAGGTACGCTCTAATCAGCTAACCCTAGTGATAAGATATTTTACGTCATGGGTAAAATATGTTATCAAAAGTCTGCCACCAGGAGCAGGAGCTGTGCACCTGGAGCAAGGTCAACTTCCTGGGTACACCTACATGGAATCAAAACTCCAGAAATCAATGGCAAAAACGCAAGTATAACAAAAGTAAGGCCTAGAAACCTGGGCCCAGAGCTACTTTAAGTTAAGGCACCTCCTACCTTTAGCAGGCGCCATCAGAAGCTCAAAACCTGCACACCGGTAGGCACAAAACGAGCCAAAACAAGAAAGAAAATAAAAAAGAGTTTTTTACAAAACTTGCGCCACACAGGGCCAAGTCCCCAGATAATTTGAAATAAAATTTAAGAGAGGTCAATCCTCTCGACAACTGCATCCTGACCTTTGCTCTACTCCTCGTGCTCTACTTGCTTCTCCATTGCAGGTGCCTGGACAGCCTCAGGAGTTGCAGTGGCGCCATCACCAGTCTCCCCCGCCAGGATCTCCTCCACAGTCCTAGAGATGGTTCCAGAGATATCCATGGCTGTGACATCAGGCTCCGGGTTAGCAGCTTTAGCTTCAGGAGGAAACATGGCGCTCAGGTCCATGCCATTGGGAAATGCGCGGGCAAAGTCGGCCAGCTCCTCCTCCAGGTTCCAGGATGTGTGCCTCCCCTCAGTATAAGCACGGATGCAGTCAATCCGCCCCTCAAAAGCAGTGTAGGCTCCCACATTCTTGGCTAGTTCAGCCATCTCTTCAGCACGGGCCTCCGCCTTTGTCAACCCAGAAGTCAGAACGCAGTTAACTTCCTGCGTCCTCGCCAGCTGGTCTTTAGAAGCCTCCTTCTCTTTTAGAGCCACATGGAGCTGTTCCCTCAGTTTGGCGCAGGTAGTTATGAGCTCCTTATTCTTCCCCACGGAAGCCAGGCACTCAACCTTGGCTCTCTGTAACATCTTGCGAAGGTAGAGAGATGATTGAAGAGCCTGCAATAAGTAAACCGAGAGTCAGGAAAGCACAGGGGCAAAGAGAGAAAGGAGATAGTGAGAGAAGACTCACAAGGAAGCAGTGTTAAGCAGCCAGGTCAGTCATCTCCTGGGGGGCAGTCAAGTCAAATGCCTTAGAGCAAGCCGGAGTCAGGAACCTTTCCAGCGCAGGCCAGTAGTTGGCCTGATCAGCATCCCCAATGTTAGCAGGAAGGCGCAACAGCAGCTCATCAGCATGAAGAGGGGACCCAGGCGCACGCGATATTGGGGTCACTTCAATAGGCTCTTGAGCAGGCCTAGAGGAGGATCTCCTTCTTGAGGAGGCAGGGGAGTTAGAGGAATCAGCAGTTCTTTTTCTGGCATGGCGCATCAGGATCTCAGAGGCAGACGGTCTAGCACTTCCTACAGTGTCACAAGAACGCAAGGGATCAGAATAAAGAACCAATGGGTTAGGAGGTTCTTAAAAATTGAAAGGTATTTACCAGAAGACATGGTTTCTTCAGTAGCGGAGTCGGCTAAGCCAGAGAGCAGAAGGGGAAATAGTCTACGGTCTTCAGGAATGGAAAAGAGCTTGGCAACAGAAGTGTCCTCGTCCTCAGATTTCTCTGGGTTCTTGAGTTCTACATCAGATCAAAGAGTAAGGACAGTGAGTGACAAGAGCAATCAAGAAAAGACATGCGAAATATACTTACTCTTAGCAAAAACCCAGTTCTCGAACAAGTAATCGGCGTGAATGGGAAGAGAGTCAAGCTTGACATAGAAGAAATCCTCGTACCACTCATCATCCTTCCCCTTGGCAGCCGACTGAAGAAAATTCTCAGTCTTCTCCACAGCCCTAAAAGTTTATTGGCCATGGCCCAATGACCGACACTCAAACCTATAGGCCAGATCTGATAGTCCAATTTTAGCGCCCAGGCTGTTGTTCAGAGCAACGGTGGACAAGAGGATTCTCCATGCATAGAGGGCAATTTGGGCCATGGGTAGGGAGTTCAGACGAATGAACTCTTGAATCATCAAGGGAAAAGGGAATCTAAGGCCAAGGGCGAAGGGGTAAGTGTATAAGCAGATCCACCCCGCACGGAAGGCGTCTGCTTTCTGACCAGGTTTGGGGATGAGGATCACCACGTCATCACCCAATCCAAGCAGGGCTTTGATTCTAGGGATATCCTCTTGGGTTAGGTGGGAGTCGCCGGAATACGGTCTTTTCAGAACTCCCTGTGAAGGGAAGTCATCGTTTTTGAGGTCGATGGTGGTGGAGGAGGATGATGTTAAACGGGTCTTTGCCATGGTAAACAAGAAGAGAGAAGCAGAAGTACCTAAGAAGACGGATGAAGGCGGCGCTGGCAGTGAAAGGACGTTGACGAAGAGGGATTTGGGGAGACGGAAATTTGAAGATTTTGAGGAAATGATGATGAAAGAGAAAAAGGCGGACGGGTGAGATTAAATAGGAGGGGGTAGTTGGGGTTTTGAGAAATGTGAATTGAAATGGAGTATACGAGAAGTCACTCAACGATACACTACAATTTCCCGCTCAAACAATTAGGGTTGCACTTTCGCGGAAAATTGGGGGCAAACTGTTAGGCCCAAAATCTGGATATGGGCTGACTTGGGGCAGCAGGTCTGGAAGCATTGCGGGATGCAGGATATCAGGGAGTCAGGGTGACAACATCAGCAAGCAGCACAGGATGTGGGCTTTGATCTGCGCAGAAGAAGCGTGTGAGAGTCCAACCTCTTGCCGAATCCAAAGAAGGAAAGTCCTACCCAGTGTCAAATTAGGAATAACTTGGAGGGAAAGCAAGAAACCCTAGCTCATCGAGCTCCCCTATATAAAGAGCCTCAATGTAAAGAAGAAAGATCATCAGGAAATACGAGAACTAAACCCTAGCATTCATAGCAAGCAAACAAACTGTACTTCCTCTCGATTTATAGTGAAAATATTGGTGGGATTCCGTCTCCCCCCGCGATTGTTTCCCACATCGGGTTTTCCGCGTCACCAAAATTGCCCGTGTTCTTTATTTACGTCGCTCATACAGGTTAACATACAACAATCAAACGAATCATAATTCAGACCTAACGTTAAGACTACTTTAACCCTAAATTGGTAGAAATTTACCAAAACAAACCCGTTTTAGAAAATAGGGAAGAAAAGAGTGGATGGAAGGGACTATAAGTTAATTTTATTATTGGTGAGACGGAGCACATGAGTTTTCTCATACGATTAGGGCGATGTTATATTGTGGTTGGGTGAGGCGGATACGGTAGTACTCTTCAACGTTTTGCTGTAGCTATATAAGAAATCCACTGTTAAAGTTATGTGAAAGTGTATGGGTTATTCTTTGAGCATATTGCTAGATTTAACGGGATGACAGGAGGCATGGTTTTAATGGAGCTCATTTTCTCTCCATTTCCTCAAAAGAAATGGAGAGGCAAATACCTATTAATGGTCCGGATCACATATTGAAAACATCTAACGGTTCTAAATTTACATATAAAAATAAAGGGAAATGAAGGTTAAAGAGGAAATTATTATTTAAGGAGATTGTAAGAGGAAATAGAGAGAAAGGAAATGGAGAGGATCCATTTCCGTTTTAATGATACTATACTTTTAAATTGACAATAGTTTATGAGATTGACTATTATGGATATATATATATATAGCAGTATAGTGATATTGGCATATGATGATATTCGTGAGGGTGAATAGTTAGCATGACATTTATTTGTACATTGAAATATTGTGCACGTAATTGGGTTGGAGTCGGAGCTTATCGTATTTTTAATTGTTGTTTTCTTTGACCTTGATTTGTGGGTGAGTAGCTTAGAGCATCTACAATGGTAAGCTAGTTGGTACTAGCTTACCTTTGCTAAATTATTTTTTTTGAGCTACAATCATTTCAAGTTACAACTTACTCCAAAGCTGATTTCCTACTAGCTTGATGTGACCCACCTAACATGCTCTACTATTTTTTTATTCAATTTTAAATTTCTAAATATAAAATTAAAACACTATAAATGAGATCACTATTTTCCTATTGGCTATGTTCTATTTGTGTGTCCATTTAAGCAAGTAGCTCCATGGAGCTACTAGCTCAAAATTTTTTGAGCAAAGCTAATCTATTAGGACTACTCCAATGGTTGAGCCACTAGCTTGCAATTTCTTAAAATTGCAAGCAAGTGCCTTTTCTCAACCATTGGAGATGCTCTTAGAGGTAACTCTAAGTGTTGAGCATAGTTCATTATTAGACCCTTTGATGATATTGATATTGAAATTGAGATTGGTTACTGGTATTGAGTTATGGGGCCTCTGTGCCGAGTTATGTTTACAGTCCAGAGTGACCATGGTTATTAAGTTATTTGAGTTTATTATCGATATTGAGATGAAAATGTTGTTTAGCGATTTTATCCGCTAATTCACTCACCCCTTGTCCTGGTCTTAAGGCTGGCGATGAAAATACGATACCTAGTTACTATGAAGTATTATATTATGAGAAAGAGTAATGGAGTATTGTTGTAATACCTGCCCTCTTAAGGACCCGTTGACTGACCTATTGACCAAGGGAGAGCCTTAGCAAGGGAGATGGGAGAGACTAGATGACCAATATAACTCGACCGAGCACCTCGTCTGACAGCGCGTTAATATAATACGCGGAGATTTAAACATAAATCATTTTGACGGTTCCTTTTATCACTCCTAAACCTAATCCCCCTCTCTCCCAATTCTCTCATCTCACTCTACACATCTTGGGTGGCCTTGAACACTAATCCAGGGCGGGAGATGGTCTATGCATGAAGTCATGAAGTCGGGTTTGTCGCCGCCGTTGGCATCGATCTACGTTTCAAGGTGAGTTTGTGAATAATTGTTATCTTTTAATAGATCCTAAATAAGATAGTGATAGGGTACGGCTGTTACCTTTAGGATTCTATGTGGAGTCTTCCTTGGCATAATATGATGGATGCGCTTTCATGGAATAGCGAAAAGATAGGGTTTCTCTACTCAGTCGATTGCGTAATTAATTTGAGGTTGTTGTGATGGAGTGATTAATATGCTGTTGTGATGGGACCATGTTTGGGAGATGGTTCCAACTCTATGTTCGCCTCTTGTGGCTCCCGTCACAAGGGGGTGTGCACATTAATAAACTGGGTGCGCTCGTTGTGATGAGCGGAGCTTAGGTGGGAACGGATGCGGACCCCCACCGGCGGAGGAGGTTACTTGTTGCGATGGGAGTTGGGGGATAGCTACATCTGTCTGATTGTGTTTGTGTATTGATTTTATTTTTGTATTCCCTTATCTTGGTTATACAGTTGACTGGCCCCGTTATTGTTTTCAAAACTGTGATGATCCATTCGGCAATGGTGAGCAGTTGGTTCAGCAGGTCATGGATGTTGATGTTGCTTGCGGGATATGGATGGATTGAGTCATCACGCTGTCTAGCTAACTGCCACTGTTATCTACGTTTAGTTCTTTTCAGTTGTGTCGGGGTTGTTTCCCTTTTGGCTATACTTGTAGATACCCAGTATCCGCACCTTCCAAAAACCACCCGATGATGATCAGACTATAACGTGTTTTTGATATGCGTGCGTGAATTGGCTATATATGAGACGGTTTAATGCACTACTCGAATATGAAAAATGATTTCAAAAGTTTTCTAACTTCATTTGCATTAAAATAACACTATTTAGAGTTAAAACCGTCTTCGGACCCAAAACCGACTCAGAAACCCGCAACTCGAGTCAACCTGAGTCAACCCGAGTCAACCCAAATATCGAGGGTCAAAAATAATTCCATGAATGTTTTCATCATGTCATTTCCATTAAAATGACCCTAATTAGAGTCAAAACCGTCTTCGGACCCAAAACCGACTCAGAAACCTGCAACTCGAGTCAACCTGAGTCAACCCGAGTCAACCCAAATCTCGAATGTCAAAAATAATGCCATGAATGTCTTCATCGTGTCATTTCCATTAAAATGACCCTATTTAGAGTTAAAACTGACACCGAGCCAAAAACCGACTCGAAATTCAAATCCCGACTCACACGGGTCAAACCCGAGTCAAGCACACAAAACACCTACCTCAAGTAACACCTAAAATCATTTTATTAGATGCCCATATTGTTACAAGACATCCTATTTGATTACCACAAATTAATAATGGATGGAGAATAGGCCACGTCCAAATTGAAAGGGACAGTACACCCCATTGAGTCACGGGGTGGCTCGCGCCTCAATGGGGTGTCTCCTTAGCCTCCAAGCAAAATCGACCGACCTACCATCCCACATTTCTCTATAAATACCCACCATCACACACCATAATCTTCACGCGAGAGTCCGCCCCCTCACATCTCCCTTAAACTTCTATACTCGACTTCCTAAGTCAACAAATCGACACGTGTTTGCGACCTACCGATCGTAAACACAAGCCTTACACATATTGTTTGGTACCGTCGCCGTGCATTCAACCGACCCATTTTACCAACTCAATCCATTAATCAACATGTTTTAATTAACATATTTTCAACTCATTTTCAAAACCAAATCCTTTTTTAAGGCACTCTTTTAAACTTCTTTGATCGCGATTAGTCACAACGAGAAAACCGTCTCTAAAGTCGTCTACTTCGCAAACATCAATACACGTAAGTTTGAGGGTGTAAACAACTCACTTTATTTCATGTCTTTATTGTTTTTATGAGTCTATAAGAATGAACAATACATAACACGATTCAAATATAGGTTAGACGAGCCAAAACCGAGTTTTGGACCGAGACAGAAGCCCTTTGGTATGCAAAGAGGCTCGCACCTCATGTGGGTTATCGGGTCAGACTCATCCGTGTTTGTTCTCGTCTTTCCTCTTTATTTCATTTCTTATTTGTAATCGGTTTTTACCATTTAGAATGTTTCAAACCATTTTTTATGACAAACTTTTTAACCATAAATCATAATCACCCTTGGTTCCTTATACCATGACGGTTTAATCCGTGACTCGGTGATATTAATTGGTTAATTACATTTTAAAAGAAATCCTTTTCTTTTATTTACCATTTTAATTCATTTTTATGATAAACATATTTTGACCATTACAAAAATCATCCTTGGTTCTTTATACCATGACGGTTTATTCCGTGACTCGATGATATTATTGGTTAATTACATTTTAATGGGTATTTTAACACCCTTTTCTTTTATTTAGCATTTTTCTCACTTGTTTACATTTGTAAACATATAATCATAATTCATAATCATCCTTGGTTATTTATACCATGTCGGTTTAATCTAAGTACGATGACAAACTTGACTAATTACAAATAATTGAACTTAACACAATTAGTTCAAATCAAACATTTTCCTTTTGCACATTTTACATTTTTATTTGTAAATTATACTTTTCAAACATGCAAATCCGACAACGAATATTACTAACATAATAGTAATTATTCCGAGTCACGCAAACAATACTTGCAAATTATTTAATCATAAATATGGTTTTAAACAACCTTTTCAAAACCAGGAGACGCCCCCTTGGGTCGCCCCATGGCTCGCGCCCCAAGAGGCGCTCCGCTTTGTCATTTGACACCCTTTTTATTTAATCATAAATACGGTTAATCCGAATAAATGACGGATCAGATTGACAAGCTTACGTTTTTACACTTTGTCATTTGACACCCTTTTTTAATAATGGATCGTGTCAAGCATCATAACCCGAATTTGGTAAATGGATGTTTAATTTCCGTTCTCACATGCAAATCAACCATAAATGCAACTTGACATCTTATACTTGATATTTGGATTAACAAACCGACTTAGAAAGCTCACATGTTAGGTTAACACTTTTGGATGTGCATTCATTCATTTACACCGTTTTATCAACTCTTGCACTTAGAGAACCACGATCGATCAATAGAGGCCGCTAACGCGGGCGGGATTGGGTGTCCAATTAAAGGGCTTCCGAATACGTACCCTCACCCCTTACTCAGAACCTTTGTATAGTGGATGGCCTTATCCAGGGCATACGAGAGTCATTTTAGGCATAAAATGCTAAAAGGGGGACGAGTCCTTATCTTTAGTACCTATGTCAAACACCGCTTTTTGCCTTGGTTGACCTAGGTATAAAGTGGATTCGAACGGGTTCTAAGCATTCCACAAATGCTTGGTGGCGACTCCGAACATCTCTAATCGTTTTGAGACCTTTACCGAGACGAAACCGACCGATCTAAAGCGATCCGGTCGAAAGCATTTTACGCCGTCGAGCGTGGCTTTCAATAGACCACTGCATGCCCACAGATTGGCTTGGCATGCAGGTGGCCCGTAACCGCGGACCGGTAGGCGGCCCAAATCCGCAGACCGAGACGTGGCCCATGTCCACAATTTGGCGACTCTGCTGGGGATTGTGGTGAAAAATGGCTTCATCCAATTGCCTTGGCGTGTAGGTTGACCTAGGTATAAAGTGGATTCGAACGGGTTCCAAGCATCCCACAAATTCTTGATGGCGACTCCGAACATCTCTAATCGTTTCGAGACCTTTACCGAGACGAAACCGATCGATCTAAAGCGATCCGGTCAAGAGCATTTTACGCCGCCGAGTGTGGCTTTCAAAAGACCTCTGCATGTCCACAGATTGGCTTGGCGTGCAGGTGGCCCGTGACCGCGGATCGGCTTGCGGCCCAAATCCGCAGACTGAGACGTGGCCCATGTCCACAGTTTGGCGACTCCGCTGGGGAGACTAGGACACTTGTATCTTTGTGATCCTTAGAGGTGAAACTCGAACGAGGTCGTGGTTAAGGTGCATTAATTGATATTATGGTCATAAGTCGGGTTCCTTGTCCGGGCCCACAACCTAACCTTTATCGACCAATTGGCTCGTCTCGTCGGTGTGAGTTTTCTCATCCCCGCGATTCGAATCCCGATTGAGTCAAGCATACCATTGACGTTACACATTCTTGTTTCGTCAAAGAGCTTTCATCACTTTCGAGCACGTGGCTAGGGCACCCTCCTTACACATTTTGTTTGGATTGGCATCCCTCTCGAAAATCGGGTTTTGATAGCTTGGTGTGTAACCCACCGTTTTAAGCCAAAACCCGTGTCAGCATAATGCATAATATAATGAACTGTGAGTGCTTATATCCTACTTGATCATAAGTCCTTACGTGTCATTTTCAAACTTTCAAAAACACCTTTTTGTGCCATTATAAGGGCCATTTCAAACCTCGGTCTTTCGCCGACCGTTGCCCACCTTTCCTGCCATCGTAATGACGATTTTCAAACCCGGTTTTTACAACCGTTTCAAGACAACCTTTTGCGCCGTTATAATGGCCATTTCAAACAGACACTGGCCTAAAGCAAACGTCTATCATACAGACACTGGCCTAAAACAAACGTCTATCATACAGACACTGCCCTAAAACAAACGTCTATCATACAGACACCGGCCTAAAACAAACGTCTATCATACAGACACCGGCCTAAAACAAACGTCTATCATACAGACACCGGCCTAAGACAACGAACTGGGGGCTATCCGCCAGCTACCGAACTAGGCACTCTCTATCCTCTCAAACGGAAAAGAAAGAGAGCAACATAGGAAACAAAGGAGCAACAGCGGAAGCAGAGGTGATTACCATGACGGTAATACCCCGTTCCTGCTCCTCGATAAAAAGGAAGACAAGAAACGCGATTTTGGACGATGGGGCGACCCCGAGAACCATGATGCGATGCACCATTCCGATCAACCCCACTCATCGCCCCACCCTGTCTATGAGCCACAACGAAAAGGACAAACCGGCCATATCAGCCGCCTATCCTCCTCTACGGAAGCATCCTCCACCACCGCCTCAAATACGGCAGCCCCCTCAGCCGCTACATCCCCTCCAGGATCGACTTCCTCCTCCAAAGACTCAACAACGGACCCTATCGGTCCCAGACGATACCCTGCGATAAAAAAAAAAACAAACAAAAAAACATCAACCGAAATTTCTGCATTACGACGGCATGAAATGGATAAATCCAAAAACAACAACACAACCTGCAAGGCAAAAGCAAGGGCAATCCCACCCAAAAACCAACCAAACAAAACGGTTCACAAAAAAACACAAAAACGACTCGCCCCTCTTTTCAAGCAAAAGACGAGTCAAAACCACAAAAACGGCATTTCAAGACCCATACAAGGTCTACCAATAACCCAAAATACATTCCCGACACAATGGAGATTTTTCTACGGCTCAAAAAGGCAATTCATACGCTAATTTGAGCATGAGCCGGTCAAAAATTCAAAAACGACCGCAAAAAGGCAAACGTGATTTTATCACGCTTCAACACGACCTAAATTACCAATAAGGTCCATTTCAAGGCAAACTGACTCAATTCAAGCCCAGACATGCGCTTATTTGGTCAGACGTAAGACCGTCGCAAAAGGCAAAAATTCAATTTTTCCCGCAAACATCCAACGAAGGTCCTTAGATGGCAAACACGGGTTTTCCCAACTACAATGCAACCTAGTGGGACCCACTACCCAAGCAAATAAACTTGGCATTGTGAAATGAGACGGTTTCTCGCCTCAATCACGTTTTTCGAGCCTAGGGAGCGGGAACGGGGGCCAAAATGCAAACTAAAAGCACCCTTATACTCCTAAACAGGTTTCTAACCTAATGCAAACATCAATTTCACTCGAAATTGGCTTAATCAAAAACGCCCAATTCGATTTTTTTAGGGCAAAATCCGCCCTAATTCAACTAAGCTAACAATCAACAAATTTGAAAGGATTCAAGAGGAAATACTTACCTTGAGATGACATTTGTTGACAATGGCACAAGTGAAAGCAAGCTTGAAGGTCCTTTACTGGCGATTTTAGCGAGTTTTCGAGGTTGAAAATGAATAATCATCCGCAGCTCAACCTCGCGTCTTTTTAACAAGAAATAGGGAAGCCGGCTTGCATCGCCAGGTGGCTCGCGCCTAAACCAGGCCTCCCTTTTGCTTTTCAGCAAAATTTGGGCTTTGGCCCAATTTCCCACAAAAAACTTCAAAATTTTCGTTGACGATATGAATGTCGTCATTTCCTCGAAAAAAACAAATATCGAAAATTTAAAACTCGCTATTTTCAAGCAAACGGCGATCAAAACCGCCAATTTCAAAAAAATAATAGCAAAACTCAAATTTGCTATTTTTCTCCAAATTTCGAGCAAACGGCGATCAAAACCGCCAATTTCAAAAATAATGGCTAAATCAAAATTCACCATTTTCCTTCAAATTTTCCAAAATAATGGCGAAAATTCAAAAACCGCTATTTCAAGCAACGACAATTAAAACCGTCAATTTCAAAATAATAGTTGGAAATTGAATTCCACTATTTTCACCACACATGTCAACGGCGGCACATAAACCGTCACTTCAATCAATAGCGAAGATTCCAAATTCACTATTTCTTTCAAAATGTCAACGGCGGCACATAAACCGTCACTTCAATTAATAGTGAAGATTCCAAATTCACTATTTCTTTCAAAATGTCAACGGTGGCACATAAACCGTCACTTCAATCAATAGTGAAGATTCCAAATTCACTATTTCTTTCGAAATGTCAACGGCGGCACATAAACCGTCACTTCAAACGCTATAACAAACTCAAATTTGCTATTTTCCTTCAAAATTAGAACAAACGGCGATCAAAACCGCCACTGCAAATTCAAACCGAAGGGTGAAGATTCCAAATTCACTATTCCTTCAAATACCAGCAGGGGGCTTCCTCGCGGAACCCGCTCATTCCAAAAACAGTGATAGTGAGAATCCATACTCGCTATTTCCCCAGCGACATCACGAGTTCGCTACTTTCAAAACATGCCCATTGGACGCGGCTACTCCCATGGTCCATTAACCGACCATACCACTGGCTGGCGAGCCTTTGTTCGCAACCTTTTCATTGACACATCCCGAAGATGCCTCGGGTACATTTCCTTACCTTTTCAAGGACACACCCCGAAGATGCTTCGGGTACATTTCCTTGTCACGGCTGGCGAGCCTTACAACACATCGTGGCTGGCGAGCCTTACAACGCATCGCGGCTGGCGAGCCTTACAACGCACCACGGCTGGCGAGCCTTACAACGCATAGCGGCTGGCGAGCCCTCCTCACATACGCACCATGGCTGGCGAGCCTTTGTCCGCACCCTTTCAAGGACAAATCCCGGAGATGCCTCGGGTACATTTCCTTGTCTCGGCTGGCGAGCCTTACAACGCATCGCGGCTGGAGAGCCCTCCTCACATACGCACCATGGCTGGCGAGCCTTTGTCCGCACCCTTTCAAGGACAGATCCCGAAGATGTCTCGGGTACATTTCCTTGTCTCGGCTGGGGAGCCTTACAACGCATCGCGGCTGGCGAGCCCTCCTCACATACGCACCATGGTTGGCGAGCCTTTGTCTGCACCCTTTCAAGGACAGATCCCGAAGATGCCTCGGGTACATTTCTTTGTCTCGGCTGGCGAGCCTTACAACGCATCGCGGCTGGCGAGCCCTCCTCACATACGCACCATGGCTGGCGAGCCTTTGTCCGCACCCTTCCAAGGACACATCCCGAAGATGCCTCAGGTACATTTCCTTATCTCGACTGGCGAGCCTTACAACGCATCACGGCTGGCGAGCCCTCCTCACATACGCACCATGGCTGGCGAGCCTTTGTCCGCACCCTTCCAAGGACACATCCCGAAGATGCCTCGGATACATTTCCTTGTCTCGGCTGGCGAGTCTTACAGCGCACCACGGCTGGCGAGCCTTACAACGCACCGCGGCTGGTGAGCCCTCCTCACATACGCACCGCAGTTGGCGAGCATTTATCCGCAACCTTGCTAGGACATATCCGAAGATGCCTCAGGTATGACTCCTTCTTATGGCTGGCGAGCCTTTGTACGTAGTCTAACGGACTTTAAACGACTCGCACGGATAGTCGACAGACTCTAAAATATTCCCGGCGACAGGTCCTTGACTCATGCCCTCGAGTCGCCTCGGCGTCGCCCTCCCGACGGCAGGTCCTTGGCCCGAATCCTTTCGAGCCGCCTCGACGTCGCTTGGGTCTTCAGGTTGTAATATTCGATTGACCTTGGGACTCTACTTTGACTTTCACCCTGTCCAAGCCTCAGTCAAAGTGGGGGCTCAGAGATACCAGATCTCTGCTGAGACTCCAACAAACACTCGATGATTATCGGACTACAACATGTTTTGGGATCGCAGCGTTTGATCGACAGTTTGTGTACAACTTTACGTCGGAAAACTTAAAACGATTTCGAAAACAAAACATTTCAAAACATTTCAAAAATACCTGGAGTGTTTAATGCACGACGACGGGGTCACAATGACACTAACTAGAGTCAAAACCGACACCGGGCCAAAAACCGACTCGAAAATTCAAAATCCCGACTCCAACATCGAGTCAAACCGAGTTAACCACAAAAACAAAATATCTTCAAGCCTTCTATGCTAAGTTTTCCCGGATTCATGTTGGTCAAGTACCAAACATGTGACTACAAAATCTAGGATAAAACAAATCATGATTGTGTTTGTTGTGATAGCGATAACACAGCTCGAAGACCCGCGACGTGGCTCGCACCTCTTTGAGCAGCCCAGGTGGCCACGTCGCTCAAAACTCACACAACCACTCATTCTCCTATAAATACCCCTCAAATGCCACCCATTTGAGACTTACGCGAGTGTCCGCCCCCTCTTTTATCCCTTAAAATTCTCGACTCGACTTCTTAAGTCACAATTTGACGCGTGTTTACGACCTACCGATCGTAAACACGAGCCTTACACATTGTTTGGTACCGTCATCGTGCATTAAATCACTTGTCCGTCCACTTTGACCATTACCACATCACTAAACTTTTAAAACACTCTTTACTTACCAAAACTGTTTTAAACCGAGTTTTTTTCTGATCAAACAAGTCGCTACACTTACGTCGGTCACTCGCCATAACCAAACATGTAAGTATGAGGGTGTAAATATCCTCTGTTATTATGTTTTCATTTGTTTCATGACTTTAACATGCTAAAACATGCATAACATGAACCAAAACATGTGATAAACGAGCCAAAACCGATTTTTGGTCTGAGGCAGAAGCCCCTTAGGTCGTTGAATGGCTCGCGCCTAAATGGGGTGCCCAGACCAGAGATCAACCGTGTTTGTTCTCGTCATTTCCCTCAACCCATTTTTCATATTTGTAATCGGTTTTAACCATTTCAAGTATTTTCGAAACCTTTTTGTTTCACTTCACATGTTTTAACCATAAAGCATTTTTCACCCTTGGTTCTTCATACCATGACGGTTAAATCCGTGTTTCGGTGATAATATTTGGTTAATGACATTTAAAAGGTATTTTAAAGGATTTTATTTCATTTCTTCATATTTTTCAAACAAACATATTAGTCACCAACACAAAATCATCCTTGGTTCTACATTCCATGCCGGATTTTAACCCGGGTACGATGATGAGTACCGACTAAATACATTCAAAATGGACTTAAAAAAATTAGTCCATAATCATTTTCAAAACTATTCATGTCAAGCTTGTCAAACCGAACCCGACACCGAATATTATCAAATAATGATGATTATTCGAGTCTAGTTCTTCAAATCAACAAATGTGGTCTAAACGACCCTTTCAAAATCAAACCGGGTTCAAATACCCATTTTTAACACGTTTTATAACGTTTTCTAAATAGTCAGAACATGGCATACAACCGTTGGCTAGCCCGCGCCTCAAGCAGGCCTTTTCTTAATCATTTTCAAAACCAGAGGGAGGCCCCTTACACCGCCGGCTGGTTCGCGCCTCTTATAGCCGTGCAGTGGGGGGCCTGTTCCTTCCAAAGATTAGTCCAGGACGATCCCGACTCTGGTTGACCCGGATATAGGATGGATCAGATGACTATTCGTCTATTCAAACCATATTTGCAAAATGCCTTACTAAGACAAATGGATCATGTTATGCACCCTAAACCTAATACGGTAAATGGATGTTTAATTTCCGTCTTGCATGCAAATCAATCATTAATCCAACTCGACATCTTATACTTGATACGTGGATTAAATCAACCGACTTAGAAAGCTCTCACATGTTAGTTTTAACTCATTGGATGCGCATTCATGCATTTAAACCGTTTTATTAACTTTTACATTCAACCAACAAAGATCGATCAGTAGAGGCCGCTAAACGCGGGCGGGATTGGGTGTCTGATTAAAGGGCTTCCCAATACGTACCTTCACCTCTTACTCAGAAACTTTGGATAGTGTACGACCTTATCCAGGGCGTACGAGAGTCATTCTAGAGATTGGATGCTAAAGAGGGACGATTTCCTTATCTTTAGTACCTATGTCAAAAAGCTGCTTTGTGCTTCGATTTGACCGAGGTATAAAGGGGAATTCGAACGGGTTCCAGGCATCCCACAAATGCTTGGTGGCGAATCCGAACATCTCTAATCGTTTCGAGACCCTTACCGAGACGAAACCGACCGATCTAAAACGATCCGGTCGAAGGCATCTTTACGCCGCCGAGCGTGGCTTTCAAAAGACCGCTGCATGCCCACAGATCGACTGGACTTGCAGGTGGCCCGCGGCTACAGACCGGTAGGCGGCCCGAATCCGCAGACCGAGACGTGGCCCATGACCACAGATTGGCGACTCCGCTGGGGAGACTAGGACACTTGTGTCTTTGTGATCCTTAGAGGTGAAACTCGAACGAGGTCGTGGTTAAAGTGCATTAATTGATATTATGGTCATAAGTCGGGTTCCTTGTCCGGGCCCACAACCTAACCTTTATCGACCAATTGGCTCGTCTCGTCGGTGTGAGTTTTTTCATCCCCGCGATTCGAATCCCGATTGAGTCAAGCATACCATTTACGTTACACATTCTTATTTCGTCAAAGAGCTTTCATCACTTTCGAGCACAAGGCTAGGGCACCCTCCTTACACATTTTGTAACCCACCCTTTTAAGCCAAAACCCGTGTCAGCATAATGCATAATATAATGAACTGTGAGTGCTTATATGCTACTTGATCATAAGTCCTTACGTGTCATTTTCGAACTTTCAAAAACACCTTTTTGTGCCGTTATAATGGCCATTTCAAACCTCGGTCTTTCGCCGACCGTTGCCCACCTTTTATGCCGTCGTAATGACGATTTTCAAACACGG
Organism: Silene latifolia; assembly: GCF_048544455.1. Classification (NCBI taxonomy): domain Eukaryota; kingdom Viridiplantae; phylum Streptophyta; class Magnoliopsida; order Caryophyllales; family Caryophyllaceae; genus Silene; species Silene latifolia. The sequence continues at coordinate 201,576,828 of NC_133538.1, read as the reverse complement.
TTTTTACAACCGTTTCAAAACAACCTTTTGCGCCGTTATAATGGCCATTTCAAACCTCGGGCTTTTGCCGACCGTTGCACGCCTTTTTAGGCCGTCGTATTGACGATTTTCAAACCCGGTCTTTACAACCGTTTCAAAACACCTTTTTGCGCCGTTATAATGGCCGTTTCAAACCTTGGTGTTTCGCCGACCGTTGCATTTCAAATGACACGCCTTTTTAGGCCGTCGTAGTGATGACGATTTTCAAACCCGGTTTTCATAACCATTTCAACACGCCTTTCTAGGCCGTCGTAATGACGATTTTCAAATCCAGTTTTCTAAAACCATTTCAACATGCATTTCCATGCCGTCGTAATGACGAATTTAAAATCCGGTTTTCACAACCATTTCAAAATGCACCTTTTATACCGTTATAATGACCATTTCAAACCCTGGTTTTCACAAACCATTTCAAAAACCCCTTTTACGTCGTCATAATCGCCGTTCCAAACCTCGGTCTGTCACCGACCGTTGCATTCTCAAAGCGCCCTTTTACGCCGTCTTAATGACAAATTCTATCCTCGAATTTTCAAAATTCGAAATCAATTTTCAAACAAAAATATTTTTCAAACCGTCGTAATGACGATTTTAACCCGTGCTACTTTCCAAATTTCAAATCTTGTTTTCGAAATCAAATTTGGCTTTTCTAAGCCGTCGTAATGACGATTTCAATTCTCACAATTTTTGATTTGCATACCGTCTTTCAAAGGTTAAAGCGGTTTTCTAACCCGTCGTAATGACGAATTCAATCCTGATAATTTCCAAAATCAAATCATTGAAAATAATTTAAGCGTTTTCAACTTTCAAATTCGAATCTCAAATCATTTGAAAACAAATTTAAGCGTTTTCAAATTTCAAATTCACATCTCAAATCATTTGAAAACAAATCTAACCGTTTTCAAATTTCAAATTCAAACTCAATCTTTGAAAACAAGTCTAACCATTTTCAAATTTCAATTCAAAATCAAATCTTTGAAAACAAATTTAACCGTTTTCAATTTTTCACCCAATTTTAAATCCTTTGAAAACAAATTTAACCGTTTTCATGGCCATTGTGATGACGATTCCAAATTCTTCAGTTCTCGATTTTCAAATCTGTGATTCGGAATTTCAAAAACCGTCTCTGGAAACAGTACACCGTTTTTCGAGCCGACTCAAACTCAAACCGTCTTTTGAAACCAAACTTAAGACAACCCTTTCAACTGACCGACTTTTGAAGATCCTTACTCTTCGGAAACCGTCCATAAAACGACAAATGAATCTTTTTGAAAATTTCTATTTTTGAAAATTTCAGTCCACCTTTCCAATTCAGCCTCGAGTCGATTAGAGTCCAGTCGATTTCAAGTCAAGTCGACTGGATAAAGTCGAGTGTTCGCCGGATTTAATACCTACCTTCTGGTCTAGGTCGTGTCGCCTAATTGTCGAGACATCTTCAATGGCGTTAGCAGAGTCAAAACCTGTCGGGTTCTAAACCCGTCTTTCCCCTACATTATGGGTCAAAGGTCAAGTTGGTGTACATGTCTTGTCCAACGGCGCCACGCCAGCAACTAACCTCCAAATCTCGTCATAAGTCGTCTGTCTAGGAATCACTATGCCAAAGTTGACACTCGAGTCTAAATTCAAAGTCATGCACCCTGAGTTCGAACACAAGAGGTCATTCACGATCTTTAATGAACTCATAACCTAGTCACACTGTCGCGTCTTCACGACAAAATTGCCTTTTGTACATATGTGTCGCACTTGCCTTTGTTTGTGCAATCTCTTACCAAGACAAGTTATAACGCCTATCGTTATGTCAAATAGGAATCCCTTGGGTGCCATCGATCGTCGACAAGAAACTCAAGAAGCCGATCAATCTGCATCTGCCATGACTTCTGCTGAAACCAACGACATGGTCCTTCGACTCATAGCTACCGTGGAAAACTTGAGCACTCGTCTCTCCCAAGTTGAGGACAAAATGATAACTGGGAATTTTCTCTCTTCTGATATTGAGCATAGGGTTAAGCTCCTTAAAAGCCGGCTACTTGCCATCGACAAAACCAAAACCAGATGACCTCAGAGGTCCTTCCCTGATTTGGGTATACCATATGCCACAACCTTGGAAAGGCTAATCACCCAAGGAAAACACCAACCGATCGGTCCAACTGCGGACCCTCTACCAAACAAGCGTGGTCGAAGATGGAATGGAAACCTCTTTTGCCGATATCACCAGGGTCGCGGACATGACACCGAGATGTGTCTCCCCTTAAAAGGTGCCATCCTTGATATGATCAAAAAGGGAGAATTACCATTACCTCCCTCAACAAACAACAAAAACAACCCTCCAGAAAACCCTATTGGACACAGTCAGGAATCTTCCCTCGACTGCTCTCACCTCATCTCTCCTGACGATGAGAAAAATCATGCAATTGATGAGGATGGCATACAAAGCGGTATAATGATGCTCTTTGTCTCCATCAACAACATATTCTCAAAGCTGAAAGTGGCTATCGATGATTTGAACACTCGGGTGGCTAATTTGGAGAAGAGGTTTGGTAGTACTGAAAATGAACCTAACCATCAAGGAGAAAACCGACCCTCCGTTCACCGACCAACTGTTGAAAATGAGGAGTCATCTGATGGTTCCCACATCCACGAACCTACCAACAAAGAACATGAAATTGCCTCACCAAAATCCCTTTCAAAATACCAAGCAACATCCCAAAAACTGTCCATTGACAATGAGCAAATCCTGTTTCCACCCAGGATTGACAAAATCAAAAACAAAAACAAAACTCACAAAAACATCCTAAAAAACACCAATGTTGGAATCGTGGGAGAACATCAAAGGGTATTCACAGATCTAGGAATAGCATATGGCACCGCTCTGGGGATACTTGCTTCAGAAGGAATGCTGCAACCTATTAGTCCGACTCCGGACAAACCTGAACACAAAAGAGGTCGTTCATGGAACGGAAATGCTTATTGCCAATACCATCAAGGCAAGGGCCATGACACCGAAACCTGTTTCAAACTCAAGCATGCCATTCAAGATATGATTGAAGCTGGCAAAATCATAATTGCACCTCTCAGTCAAGACAATCCTCCTGAATGTCTCAAGTCAAACAGCAAGGTTGAACGTTCTCAAAAGACATTCACCAACCTCAACACAACCTATGCCGCAGCTCTTCAAAAGCTCATGACTGAAGGGATGCTACAACCAATCGGGGCCACTCCAGACCCGTCTGAATGCAAGAAAAGCCGTTTCTGGGATGGCAATGCCTATTGCCAATATCATCAAGGAAAAGGTCTTGACACTAAAACATGCTTCAAACTGAAACATGTTATTCAAAATATGATCGACAACCATGAACTGATAGCTTCATCCCTATGCCAACCTAGTGATGAAGACAACCATAATGAACATCTCTTTCTGCAAGGAGATAAAAGCCTCATGCACTGTTATCCTCATATCATTCTCAACAACGAGAGTGAAGTGCTCAAGTGGGTCAATGCTCAAGATCAAATATTCAAGCCGCTGGATACTGCGAAAGAAACCTTCAAGGTGGAAGATGATGATTAGGAGTCCGTATCTACGATTAAGTCCGAGTCCGAGTCTGAGTCTTAGGCTTTCTCATATCTATCCTAGTGTCTGTCCTTTTATACCTAAGTGACAACTGGGGGCTGTCCCCATGAGTCACATGTATTCATCGAGTCTGTGCTAACCTCTTATTTATCTAAATAAAAGCACAATTTCCAGCTATCATTTATTATCCTCTTTACCATTTACCGTTGACAACGAGAATTGATTTGAGAATTGGTTTAAAACGAACAATATGTTCCAATTCAATGTGAGTACACTCGAGTGACATACCGCACCGAGTAAGCGGAGGACTCAAGACTCCGTGTCATTCTCTTTACCTATTCCATGTCTGGCAATAGAAACCTTTCAATAGCACCCAATTTAGAACGAGCTTCTATCAAAGGGATACTACGACGAACCTAGATAACAAACCAGAACATCTCCTTATTCATGATCAATGACGGAAGGCAAGCCCATTCCCCACAAAAACATCCAATCACCAATTATCAACATTTCACCAACGGCTACATCCCCGTTTGCACCTTTACCTGCCACGAACGAAGGACGGCAAAGAACCAATAAATCAAAAGCCAAGGCGAAAGGCCAAAATCAAAGGCCTAAGCCAAAAAGTCATTCACCCAATGCCAAAGCAAAACCAAGCCAAAACAAAGGCGAAAACCAAAGCCAAAGAAAAAGCCAAGGCTAAAGTCAAATCACAAACACAAAATAGTGAAATTCAAAATCGTTATTTTCATGAATTTCAAACGACGGAATCAAACACGGTCATTCTCATACCACAAACCAAATACGAAATAGTGAAATTCAAATTCGCTATCTCTCACAAATTTCAAACGACGGAAATTAAAACCATCATTTTCAAATTAAAAAAATAAGATAGTGAAATTCAAATTCGCTATCTCTCACAAATTTCAAATGACGGTGTAGACACCAAAAATTTATATTTTGGTATCTATTATTTATTTGATATCTTTTGTATTTAGAGATAATTATCAGAAAATAATGTGATAATATCTTAGAATATTCTAGAATATGCCGTCTTACCCTCCAAGCTACTCTACTATAAATACAACTCCGTCTCTAGGGTTTAGGAGGAGAGCATGGATTAAGTCAAATAAACGACCCCGTCTTCCTACTACCAAATTGTAGGTAGATGGAATAAGTCACAAAAAACGACCCCATATCTCCCTACGAGATTAAGTCGATAAGACCCTCGTAGAAACTATCAAACCCTAGCCTTAGAATGGAATCAAGAGAGTCCCGAAAATTGTAACATTCAATCTTTCAATAATAAAACTCTTGTTTCCGTATTATTTTGTTTCTCTTTATTGATTATCGCAGGTACGAATTTTTATGGTTTACAAATTGGCGATCACGGTGGGACAATTTTCGCTCTTCATCTCCATTCTCAAGGATCAAATTCAGCAGAGGGGTTCGAGACCAAGTTGCAACCGACATAAGTCTCTACAACCAGTCTCGAGGGGGCATCTGTAGACACCAAAAATTTATATTTTGGTATCTATTATTTATTTGATGTCTTTTGTATTTAGAGATAATTATCAGAAAATAATGTGATAATATCTTAGAATATTCTAGAATATGCCGTCTTACCCTCCAAGCTACTCTACTATAAATACAACTCCGTCTCTAGGGTTTAGGAGGAGAGCATGGATTAAGTCAAATAAACGACCCCATCTTCCTACTACCAAATTGTAGGTAGATGGAATAAGTCACAAAAAACGACCCCATATCTCCCTACGAGATTAAGTCGATAAGACCCTCGTAGAAACTATCAAACCCTAGCCTTAGAATGGAATCAAGAGAGTCCCGAAAATTGTAACATTCAATCTTTCAATAATAAAACTCTTGTTTCCGTATTATTTTGTTTCTCTTTATTGATTATCGCAGGTACGAATTTTTATGGTTTACAGACGGAAATTAAAACAGTCATTTTCAAATTAAAAAAATAAGATAGTGAAATTCAAGTTCGCTATCTTCACCAGCTTCAAACGACGGAAATTAAAACCATCATTTTCAAATTTAAAAAAAAAACAAAATAGTGAAATTCAAATTCGCTATTTTCACAAATTTCAAACGACGGAAATAAAACCGTCAATTTCAAATAAAAAACAAGATAATGAAATTCAAATTCACTATTTTCACAATTCCAAACAACGGAATTAAAAACCATCCCATTCAAAAAAAGAAATAGTGGAATTCAAATTCGCTATTTTCCCACAATTTCAACTGACGAAACTCAAAACCGTCACTTTTCAAAAAAAATGAAATAGCGAAATTCAAATTCGTTATTTTCCCACAATTTCACTTTTCAAACTTCGGACCAACAAGTCCGACACCAAAACACCAAGTCCAGGACCAACAAGTCCAAAGCCCAGGACCCATGAGTCCAACATATAAAGTCCAGGACCAACAAGTCCAAAGCCCAGGACCCATGAGTCCAACATATAAAGTCCAGGACCAACAAGTCCAAAGCCCAAAACACCAAGTCCAGGACCAACAAGTCCAAAGCCCAGGAGCCATGAGTCCAACATATAAAGTCCAGGACTAACAAGTCCAAAGCCCAGGACCCATGAGTCCAACATATAATGTCCAGGACCAACAAGTCCAAAGCCCAAGACCCATGAGTCCAAAATACCAAGTCCAGGACCAACAAGTCCAAAGCCTAGGACCAACGAGTCCAACACACCAAATCCCGGATCGACAAGTCCAAAACACCAAACACTAAAACCTCAACCAAAACTCCTTCACCCCTAAGTCCTTCTAGAGACTGTTGCAAGGAGACCTATTTAGGCTTCCAAAGATTCCCCCTCAAGCTCGTAATATCATACCTTAACCTTTAAGGTCCAGACATGAAAATCTGATCCCATGTTATTTACCAACCATTTCGTGCTCAGGCCACATCAAGCCGGAGACCACATTCCGCGCCACATTTCAAGCTGTAACCCATCGGCCTAAACACCACAAAATCCTTGCTCCAGATTTTTATCTGTTAAGCAAACCCATTATTACCAAGCTCCACATTCCCTAATGTTGAAGCCGTTTTTCACCACAATTCCCACGGAGTCCTCGAATGCTTTGCTATCGAGAACGGGACATACCTAATCTACCCTTAGAGTCCACTTTTTAGTGTGCTCAAATGATAAGGAACATTTTCACGAATTACACCTCTTCGATTCATGATCAAGAGGTATTTATCTCCAATCAACCTTCGAGTAACCAAACGGAATCTTCCGTCGTGACGCTCAAGTCCAGATTTTTATCTGTCAAACAAACCATTATTACCAAGCTCCACATTCCATAATGTCGAAGCCATTTTCACCCTGACCCAGATACGGAGTCCTCGAATACTTTGCTACCGAGAAACGGGACATACTCAATCTACCCTTAGGGTCCACTTTTTAGTGTGCTCATATGATAAGGAACATTTTCAAAAATTACACCTCTTCGATTCATGATCAAGGAGGAATTATCTCATATCAATTTTTCGAGTCACCAAACGACTTTTACCGTCGTGACCCACACACTTAAAGGTCCTAACATCTCGCTTAGGCACACAAACACATTCAGAACTACGATCTGGTTTGATTTCACTTCACGCGAATACGTAGGCAGTCCTATTACGAGGACACAACCACACTCCCACACACATTCAATTTTCAAACCTTCAATTGCAACCCATTGCACACACAGCTCAGAACTACGATCTGGTTTGATTTCGAAAACACGCGAATACGTAGGCAGTCCTATTACAAGGGCACAACTGCATGCTCCTTTCACAACATTTCCAATTTTCAATCCTCAATAACCGGCTTGGAACTACGATCTGGTTTGATTTCGCAAACACGCGAATACGTAGGCAGTCCCCCAACAAGGACACAACCGCATATCTCTTTCAATCTCAACCATCCACATCAATCCTCAAAAGTAGCCCACCCAGCTGCAAATATTAATCTTATACCTATTTACTGGGGGCTTCTTCCTTAAGATGTCGCCCATTCCTTGTTTTGTCAAATTCCCACCTTCTCACTCTGGGGTCTTCTCTTTCGAGACGCCACCCGTCCTTTATCCTCAAACATCTTTTGAGTCTCGACTACAGTCCAAAATCAACCACCTTTAGCCTAGTGCTCGGTTTAGACGATGACAAGGTCTTGGTTCTGCTTTCCGAATCATCATGCCTCAAGGAGGGATCTCAAACAAGCAAACGGAGGCAAAGGTGTCTGGCAAAGATAATCAATTCTTATTCCTCAGCCAAGCGGATCTTCTACTCCGATGATCTGATGCGCGTTGACACCCTTTCTTGGGTAGGAGTTGCACTTACATGTGCAAAGTCTGTCAGAGTTACCCCCGTGACGTGTCAATAATGAGTTGGCATTACGTTCATGACTCCCCGTTTGTCAGTCTGTCAGTATGCGTCTGTGTGAGTCCTTGTCCCAACGGCCACGTGTCTCCAATCTTTTAAATCACAGATCTACGAGTAACAAGACTCGTCTTTAAGCTTCACAACTTTCAAAACTCATATCTCCTCTCACGCGAGATATTACGTGTTAATTGCTTACATGATTATGTGATCATATGCTTATATTCTTACATGATAGTTGCTTATATGCTAACTGCTCACATGCTCACATGTTTACCTGCTTATGTGCTTATGTGCTTATATGCTTGCATTCAACGTGCTTGTCTATGCAACTGCAGATTTGTGTGGTCACTAACCATGCAGATAATCTTGAGAAGACAAACTCACTCCAATTGAGTACTGGGTTATTCCCAACAAACGGGGACCCATCAAGTCCAAGTGCTTTAACCCCGTCGATTACATGGCATACGCTACCTCCTAGTGAGCAGCAACTCATATCCCCGACGAGTCTTGAGAAGTTTCTAACTCCCTAGCGAGTGCCGATTTTCAAATGGATGCCACACATGCTATTTCCCACAGTCGATCTTTCGACCACCATGGCTGGCGAGCCTTTGTCCGCAAACAAGAGACAACTCAAGGACGTATCCCGAAGATGCCTCGGGTATGACTCCTTTTCACAAGCTGGCGAGCCTTTGTCCGTAAACAAGGTACAACTCAAGGACGTATCCCGAAGATGCCTCGGGTATGACTCCTTATCACAGCTGGCGGGCCTTTGCACGCACACAAGATACGACTCAAGGACATATCTCGAAGAGGCCTCAGGTATGACTCCTTCCTATGGCTGGCGAGCCTCAAAACGCACCACCTTCAACACCGGCAGGCGAGCCTTTGCGCGCAAATGATTGAAGGACGTATCCCGAAGATGCCTCAGGTATGATTCCTTCTTATGGCTGGCGAGCCTTTATACGTAGTCTAATCGACTTTAAACGACCCGAATCGGAAGTCGAAAGACTCTAAAATGTTCCCGACGGCAGGTCCTTGACTCGAATCCTCGAGTCGCCTCGACGTCGCCCTTCCCGACGGCAGGTCCTTGGATCAAACCTTTTTGAGTCGCCTCGACGTCGCAATGGTCTTCATGTTGTAATCTTTGATTGACCTGGAGATCATACTTTGACTTTCGCCCTGTCCAAGCCTCAGTCAAAGTGGGGGCTCTGTTGATACCCAGTATCCGCACCTTCCAAAAACCACCCGATGATGATCGGACTATAACGTGTTTTTGATATGTGTGCGTGAATTGGCTATATATGAGACGGTTTAATGCACTACTCGGATATGAAAAATGATTTCAAAAGTTTTCTAACTTCATTTGCATTAAAATAACACTATTTAGAGTTAAAACCGTCTTCGGACCAAAAACCGACTCAGAAACTCGCAACTCGAGTCAACCCAAATCTTGAGTGTCAAAAATAATGCCATGAATGTTTTCATCATGTCATTTCCATTAAAATGACCCTAATTAGAGTCAAAACCGTCTTCGGACCCAAAACCGACTCAGAAACCCGTAACTCGAGTCAACCTGAGTCAACCCGAGTCAACCCAAATCTCGAATGTCAAAAATAATGCCATGAATGTCTTCATCGTGTCATTTCCATTAAAATGACCCTATTTAGAGTCAAAACTGACACCGAGCCAAAAACCGACTTGAAATTCAAATCCCGACTCACACGGGTCAAACCCGAGTCAAGCACACAAAATACCTACCTCAAGTAACACCTAAAATCATCTTATTAGATGCCCATATTGTTACACGACATCCTATTTGATTACCACAAATTAATAATGGATGGAGAATAGGCCACGTCCAAATTGAAAGGGACAGTACACCCCATTGAGTCACGGGGTGGCTCGCGCCTCAATGGGGTGTCTCCTTAGCCTCCAAGCAAAATCGACCGACCTACCATCCCATATTTCTCTATAAATACCCACCATCACACACCATAATCTTCACGCGAGAGTCCGCCCCCTCACATCTCCCTTAAACTTCTATACTCGACTTCCTAAGTCAACAAATCGACACGTGTTTGCGACCTACCGATCGTAAACACAAGCCTTACACATATTGTTTGGTACCGTCGCCGTGCATTCAACCGACCCATTTTACCAACTCAATCCATTAATCAACATGTTTTAATTAACATATTTTCAACTCATTTTCAAAACCAAATCCTTTTTTAAGGCACTCTTTTAAACTTCTTTGATCGCGATTAGTCACAACGAGAAAACCGTCTCTAAAGTCGTCTACTTCGCAAACATCAATACACGTAAGTTTGAGGGTGTAAACAACTCACTTTATTTCATGTCTTTATTGTTTTTATGAGTCTATAAGAATGAACAATACATAACACGATTCAAATATAGGTTAGACGAGCCAAAACCGAGTTTTGGACCGAGACAGAAGCCCTTTGGTATGCAAAGAGGCTCGCGCCTCATGTGGGTTATCGGGTCAGACTCATCCGTGTTTGTTCTCGTCTTTCCTCTTTATTTCATTTCTTATTTGTAATCGGTTTTTACCATTTCGAATGTTTCAAACCATTTTTTATGACAAACTTTTTAATCATAAATCATAATCACCCTTGGTTCCTTATACCATGACGGTTTAATCCGTGACTCGGTGATATTAATTGGTTAATTACATTTTAAAAGAAATCCTTTTCTTTTATTTACCATTTTAATTCATTTTTATGATAAACATATTTTGACCATTACAAAAATCATCCTTGGTTCTTTATACCATGACGGTTTATTCCATGACTCGATGATATTATTGGTTAATTACATTTTAATGGGTATTTTAACACCCTTTTCTTTTATTTAGCATTTTTCTCACTTGTTTACATTTGTAAACATATAATCATAATTCATAATCATCCTTGGTTATTTATACCATGTCGGTTTAATCCGAGTACGATGACAAACTTGACTAATTACAAATAATTGAACTTAACACAATTAGTTCAAATCAAACATTTTCCTTTTGCACATTTTACATTTTTATTTGTAAATTATACTTTTCAAACATGCAAATTCGACAACGAATATTACTAACATAATAGTAATTATTCCGAGTCACAAAAACAATACTTGCAAATTATTTAATCATAAATATGGTTTTAAACAACCTTTTCAAAACCAAGAGACGCCTCCTTGGGTCGCCCCATGGCTCGCGCCCCAAGAGGCGCTCCGCTTTGTCATTTGACACCCTTTTTATTTAATCATAAATACGGTTAATCCGAATACATGACGGATCAGATTGACAAGCATACGTTTTTACACTTTGTCATTTGACACCCTTTTTTAATAATGGATCTTGTCAAGCATCATAACCCGAATTTGGTAAATGGATGTTTAATTTCCGTTCTCACATGCAAATCAACCATAAATCCAACTTGACATCTTATGCTTGATATTTGGATTAACAAACCGACTTAGAAAGCTCACATGTTAGGTTAACACTTTTGGATGTGCATTCATTCATTTACACCGTTTTATCAACTCTTGCACTTAAACAACCACGATCGATCAGTAGAGGCCGCTAACGCGGGCGGGATTGGGTGTCCGATTAAAGGGCTTCCCAATACGTACCCTCACCCCTTACTCAGGACCTTTGGATAGGGGATGGCCTTATCCAGGGCATACGAGAGTCATTTTAGGCATAGAATGCTAAAAGGGGGACGAGTCCTTATCTTTAGTACCTATGTCAAACACCGCTTTTTGCCTTGGTTGACCTAGGTATAAAGTGGATTCGAACGGGTTCCAAGCATCCCACAAATGCTTGGTGGCGACTCCGAACATCTCTAATCGTTTCGAGACCTTTACCGAGACGAAACCGACCGATCTAAAGCGATCCGGTCGAAAGCATTTTACGCCGCCGAGCGTGGCTTTCAATAGACCGCTGCATACCCACAGATTGGCTTGGCGTGCAGGTGGCCCGTGACTGCGTACCGGTAGGCGGCCCAAATCCGCAGACCGAGACGTGGCCCATGTCCACAATTTGGCGACTCTGCTGGGGATTGTGGTGAAAAATGGCTTCGTCCAATTGGTTTGGCGTGCAGGTTGACCTAGGTATAAAGTGGATTCGAACGGGTTCCAAGCATCCCACAAATTCTTGGTGGCGACTCCGAACATCTCTAATCATTTCGAGACCTTTAACGAGACGAAATCGATCGATCAAAAGCGATCCAGTCGAGAGCATTTTACGCCGCCGAGTGTGGCTTTCAAAAGACCTCTGCATGTCCACAGATTGGCTTGGCATGCAGGTGGCCCGTGACCGCGGATCGGCTTGCGGCCCAAATCCGCAGACCGAGACGTGGCCCAAGTCCACAATACTCTGTATAAACAGTAAGAATATATTTAATAAACGTTATGTCATGGTCTATTTGATATACTTACCTCGGGAAACCGAGATGGTAACGCCTTTATTTACTGAGTAAGGTCTTCGTAAGGCTCCTTGGTAAGTGGGGGTGTTACAAAGTGATATTAGAGCGACGATTTCAGAACCTGAACCAATGAATCAAATGAACGTATGGTGTCAAATTAAAATGAACCTGGTGTATGTGTGTTGGGAGCCCTCTCGTGTCGGTTTTGGGTGAGAAGCCACCCTCATCTTAGAATCCTGGCCCCATCATGCTTAAGCCTGCAATTTCACATGAGTTAAACGTATGGGGTTACGTGTGTGTGTTGGATGTGTGATATGGGGTTTTCTTCGATGTTACTTTGTGTTTGGTGTCAAGTTGAAGTAGCTAGGATGCAACAGATGGTGTGTGCTTGTGTTTATGGATGAGTTGTGTGGCTGGTTTAAAATTTTATAAATGGTTAGTTGTGACAAAGGATGTAATGGTAGATGGTAACGGTATAACATGTAAAGATATGATAAGGTGTATGAATGACTTGAGTTAGTATTATATGAATAAACGGGGTAGATGCTTATATGTGTAACACCCCCGCACACCAGTATGCCTTACCAAAGACCATCCCAGTGTATGAAGGTGTTACCATCTTGGTCACCCGAGGTAGTAGATCAAATGAACAGTAAAAGAACATTTGCATTATAATACTTTTAAGTCTTTACAACTCAAACAACATGATGAAATATAAATGATAGCTATGACAACCACTAAGCTCAAGCGTCGGGACTTCTATTTCGGTAGCGTGGTGACTCGATTCCCTCCGTGCCCAAAAACAACCAAACCAACTGTACCTGCTAAGCCAACTGCTCACCATCCCCGAATGGATCACCACAGTTTTGAAAACACAACACGGGGCCAGTTACTGTTTAACCAAAGTAAGGCAGGTGCAAGAAAAACAACAGTCAATCAACATCCACCTCTAGTCCCCCAACCACAACCAATAACCGTCTACACACCAAGTGTGTAGCCCTGATAGATTACTCATCGCAACAAGTAATCCTCTCCGCCAGTGGGCGACCGCAGCCAATCCCTACCTAAGTCCACGCTCATCAACGAGCGATAACCCTGTCCCATTAATGTGCACATCCCCTCCCGTGGTGAGTTCCACGGAGGGCGAAACTAGGGCGTGAAGCCACTCACGCAAGTGACTCCACTCAGCCGAGGACTCACCTCGCGAAGCATCATCATCATCAATCGTTATAACCCAACACCAACTCCAATACTCCAACAACAACCAGCAGATAAACAATCATACAACAATATCGATTACAACAATCACAACAATTACAAGATGATATCAATCTTAATCCAATTAAACAGTGAAACTTAGTAGAAAAACCCTACCTTATCGCCAACCATGAAAATGCTTCCACAAACAGCCAAGCAAGACTCTGAGACGCATCCTAGTGATGCAGACCGACGGTGACAAAGACGACATCCACGCACGCATCCTCCATATGTAAACCCGTCCTCTTCCATGGTTAAGGTCTAGGCTATATGAGAGCGTAAGGAGAGAAGGGTGATAGGTGAGAGAGAGATAAATTAGGGTTGGAGTGAGAAAGAACCGTCGAAATTGAAATGAGACTTGCGAACTTGCATTTTATATTACCACGTCAACAGCAGCTATACTCGGTCGAGTACTCTCATACTCGGCCGAGTAAGCTCTACTCGGTCGAGTATTCACACTACTCGACTGAGTAGTCCCTACTAGGTCGAGCAACCACTCTCGTAAGACACTTATCTTAACTTAACCTCTCACCTATTCCCTCTTAAGGTCTTCCATGGTCAAATGGTCGGTAAAAAGGGTCCTTAAACATCGTGGGTATTACAGTCTTCCCCCCTTAAAAGGAACTTCATCCTCGAAGTTCAACCCCTACATCCCAACCGCGAGGATAACCACCTATGCGACATTCGATACAACATAAAAGATGTACGCGACTTCGACCACTACAAAACACACAAGATGTACCACTACAAAACACACCATGCACAAGACTCCAACCACTACCCAGATATAGCATCCTACTCTAATTCTAATGTCGGTTACCACAATTAAGTTCATGACAACATACAAGAAAGATGGACATAAAAAGAATACATACATAGAAAGAAGACTAAACACCAAGGAACCTTGATTTAACGTTGGTTTATATGAACTTTTATAACGCGATATGTTATCTACCCCTCTAAAAAGGAACTTCATCCCCGAAGTTCGTTCCACCCAATAAATACGACCAACCAAAGCCGATCAACTATTATGAAACATATATTTTGGTACACATCAACCACACACCTCTACTCTTAAATAACTAACCACTTTATGAGTACTAAGAAAGGAAAAGAAACACACCATCCACTTCACGAACTACAAAAGCAGGGAACGTCATGGTATTACTATTATTGCCAACACAATCACGCCATGTGTTATCGTTACTGCTATACCTGAAACTCTTCCATAGATTATATTCACAGGTACAAAGTACCCTATACCAAAGTTTGGAGATACCAGGAAGACATTAAAGTACAGTCAAGACCACAGAATTAACCATCTCAGGTTATAACGATTTTTCAACGCTATAGCATGCAATACCCTGATACTCGGCCGAGTATAAAAGTTTACTCGACCGTGTAAGCTCTACTCATTCGAGTATTCCGTATACTCGGTCGAGTTTTCCCGGGCAGAGAGCAATTTCGACATTGAACACAATTCCGCCCATAAGCTTACCTACACCAAGTCATATATGCCATTCACAGCTGAAAGTCTATGTCTACCAAACCTCAAACATTGTGTATGAAAACAAGTAGTGGCCTTAAGGCCAAGTACAGTCATCCAAACGAAAAGAGTACGACAAGAAACAAGAAATATCCATCAACAAACCGAAAACAAATCCAGAAATACTACAAAATCACACATCTGGACCTTCCTCCATGTCGTCGCCACCACTTGCGCCGGATGTACCACATCCTGATGTACCAGCTCCCTAGAAATCCCCAGCTGAGTAGCCTCCTCCGCCTAGCTGACTGCCGTAGTTGGCTTCCCACGGTCCCATGAGGCAGCCAAACTCAGTCTCCTCTAATGGCCTCCAAAAGCTGGGGTCGACTCCATAGCTGTGAAAGACACCTATGTTTACTTTTGGTCCCCTCCATCAGAAATGCTATGCCAACTCGGTCCCTATGCCCTGATTCTGGGGCATCTCGTGCATGTTGCGGAGCACCAAGGTAGTGGAGATCCGCTCAGTCAAGTCACTAATCTGCATCCTGGGTCATGAACGGTGGGGTAGGGCGAGTACTACGGTGGGTAGAAACTCGGCGTGGAGTAAGAGGGATCAGTCTCAATTGGATCCACCCTAGGCTGTCTAACTCTACGATGCTCACGAGGTGGGGGATGAGCCTGCTGTCCCTCAGACGCTGTGGTAGGCTCAGGCAGGTCTAAGAGGATGGTGGGGTCGATCAAGTAGTGCTGAGGCTCGGGTCTAGGTACACCTACCGGCTCCCACTCAGCTAAGTGGTCAACCACGGGAAGGTGTGCAGGGTCAGGAAGTACCATCCACAAGGATTCCCTCACTCTCCAAGCATAAGACCCATCATCCATCTTTAGCAGCCATATATTGTTACACCAATACTTGGTGTTCATCGTAGGTACAGTCTCAAATAGCTCGTCCCCCGATTGAGGTGGAGCCTCAAAGTCGGTCAGGGGCTGAGCTAAATGGGTCACTATGGCCCCGCAAGAGATGTGACGGTGCGGAGACCGTGCCATGTGATCCAAGCTAGCGCATACCACTCCCGAAGCACTATAGTAAAAAGGCTTCCTACGATGCAGGTTCAGGTAAGACATCAACAACATGACCTCATGGGAGTTTAACTTACTCACATCATCTCTCGAGTACAGAAGGCAGGTTATCATCCTAAAAAACACGCGGAGAGATACAATCTGAACATCATTAATCAACATGGCACTAGCACTAGGAGCAGGTCGACCAGTCAGATAAGGTAGGTAAAGAGGTGCGCCACTGTTCTTGGTTACATCACTAATTACCCTTCCCCCTCTGCCTCTAGGCCCAGGTGGCCAGCAAACTCATCAAGGGTCAACTCATGGTCCTCATTCATGAGGCGAAAAGAGACAGTTTTCTCTCTCACGTCATACACAAATGAGCTCATAAATTCCAAGGTCAGATAGGGGTAGGACTTCTTTCGCAAGTGATAAAGTCCCTCCGTTCCCAAGGTCTCAAAGATATGAACTATGTCTTCCTTAACCCCCAAAGTCTCCAAAATCTCGGGGTTCACACACCGGGTTGGTCTCATGGGATGACCCATCAAAGCTATAAAGGCCTTACGTTACTTGAAGTCGGAAAAGATTACCGATGGATATTCTTCCACCGGTGGAACAACAGGTTCTCGGCTAGATTGACCCGTCTCCAATTGAGCATTGGCACGAGTCCGCTTGTTGGCTGGGGCTCTTGTTTTAGGCATACTGCAAAAAGATGAGTTTTAACAAGGGTATTCTTAACAGAAAATTTGCCATGGATGGGCTGTTTTTGGAATTGTATACATTTTAAGACTAACTTTTAAGACGAAATTTCTCACAAAACACAAAGCATTCTAACCAAGAGAGGCATTTTTATCCTCAATAATCCTTGAAAGAGTATCTTAGAACAATCAAAACAACTCAAAATTCAATTTAGGGCAAAACCCTAGAATTTTTTTTGTAGTACACAAGGAGCGATTTTTAAGCATGAAATCGTGTTTGTGACGGCATAGACGATGTTTGTAAGCAACTAAACTCGAAATATCAAAAGAAAAACACCAATTTCAGATCACATATGCTAGGGGTTCGAAATTTGGGCAAGTTCATACCATAAATTGATAACAAATTGAAGAAATTGGCTAAAACTTTACCTTAATTGAGGTTTTGAGCAAGCAAGGAGGAAAATCCACAAGAAATTACCAACAAATCACCCAAGAGTTTTGAGAGAGAAAAGGTTTTGAGGTTTTGAAATGTGAAAGAATGAGATGGGAGGCGGAAATAAGAAAGAAGAAGAGATTATAGCGTTTTGATAGTTAACCGGGCTAAGTCACGATAAAACCTTACTCGGTCGAGTATTGGGCTTACTCGGCCGAGTGTCGACTACTCGGTCCAGTATTCAGTTTGCTCGGTCGAGTACACAGAGATCAGTAGCGATTCTAAACTGACTTATTGGGTACTCGGTCAAGTGCTACTATACTCGGCCGAGTGTGGCCTACTCGGTAGAGTATAAGCTATACTCGATCGAGTCACACAGAACAGAAGCGAAATTTCAAAATTATTGAACCTGCAAAACAAGTAACAACGTTCGGAGTTCCGAAAAATAGAGCTCGTCACCGTTAGAACCTAATTCTACCACATCAACGTGCACCACACACAATATAACTACTACTAACCCAGTCGTCGAACCACATACGTTCCTCACATTAATCATAGCAAACAATTACGTCACGACCCACACACACGACTAATATTAGTTACACAACCCGTAGAGATCAATCTATGACGCTATAACCGCACACCTCATGATGCATTCCCACACACATACCATGAAAGTCTTACACAGTGCTTAGCATGCACAAATACAAATATGTGATCATCCACTATCTTACTCAAATTGTGTCATTCTTTAGCATACACCCACCAAATCACAAACTCCACCATTCACAAACATTAACTCACATTCTTACACGAGTTAGAGCTAACAAATACACATGACATACACTCTTCATGCAACTACTCCTATTATCTACCCTTTCCCTGTGGCTGTCTTAAGCATGATTGGGGCCGGGATTTTGAGATGAGGGCACCTTCTCACCCAAAACCGACCTAAAGGGGCTCCCCACACACATACACTAGGTTCATTTTAATTTGACACCCTATGTTCATTCGGTTCATTGGTCCAGGTTCCAAAATCGTCGCTCTGATACCACTTTGTAACACCCCCGCACACCAGGATGCCTTACCAAGGACCATCCCAGTGTATGAAGGTGTTACCATCTCGGTCACCCGAGGTAGTAGATCAAATGAACAATAAAAAGAACATTTGCATTATAATACTTTTAAGTCTTTACAACTCAAACAACATGATGAAATATAAATGATAGCTATGACAACCACAAAGCTTAAGCATCAGGACTTCTATTTCGGTAGCGTGGTAACTCGATTCCCTCCGTGCCCAACAGTAACCAAACCAACTGTACCTGCTAAGCCAACTGCTCACCATCCCCGAATGGATCATCACAGTTTTGAAAACACAACACGGGGTCAGTTACTGTTAAACCAAAGTAAGACAGGTGCAGGAAAAACAACAGTCGATCAACACCCACCTCTAGTCCCCCAACCACAACCAATAACCGTCTACGCACTAAGTGTGTAGCCCTGCCAGATTACTCATCGCAACAAGTAATCCTCTCCGCCAGTGGGGACCGCAACCAATCCCTACCTAAGCCCCCGCTCATCAACGAGCGATAACCCTGTCCCATTAATGTGCACATCCCCTTCCGTGGCGGGTTCCACAGAGGGTGAAACTAGGGCGTGAAGCCACTCCCACAAGTGACTCCACTCAGCCGAGAACGCACCTCGTGAACCATCATCATCATCATCAATTGTCATAACCCAGCACCAACTCTAATACTCAAACAACAACCAGCAGATAAACAATAATACAACAATATCGATTACAACAATCACAACAATTATAAGACGATATCAATCTTAATCCAATTAAACAGTAAAACTGAGTAGGGAAACCCTACCTTATCGCCAACTATGAAAATGCATCCACAAACAGCCAAGCAAGACTCTGAGACGCATCCTAGTGACGCGGATCGACGGTGACAAAGACGACATCCACGCACGCATCCTCCATATGTAAACCCGTCCCCTTCCATGGTTAAGGTCTAGGCTATATGAGAGCGTAGGGAGAGATGGGTGATAGGTGAGAGAGAGATAAATTCGGGTTGGAGTGAGAAGGAACCGTCGAAAATGAAATAAGACTTGCGAACTTGCATTTTATATTACCACGTCAACAGCAGCTATACTCAGTCGAGTACTCTCATACTCGGCCGTGTAAGCTCTACTCAGTCGAGTATTCACACTACTCGACCGAGTAGTCCCTACTAGGTCGAGCAACCACTCTCGTAAGACACTTATCTTAACTTAACCTCTCACCTATTCCCTCCTAAGGTCTTCCATGGTCAAAGGGTCGGTCAAAAGGATCCTTAAACATCGTGGGTATTACAGTATGTATATGACCTTGCTTATACATTGTTGGTGATATAATCGAGCTTGAGTAGGTTATGTGTGCATATAACATGGTCAGTTTCTTTTAAAGGAATTACATGAAGTATGATATATGTTGTGCAAGTAAGTCATAGAGGTGTGTGTACTGGATAAGTTGCCTAATATATGATAGAAGTAGGACCTAAGTGTGACGAGTTCTGAATGAGTTTGGACTTCAAACAATGTTTGTCTATTTGCAGGGAAATTATTTGTAAAATTCCTCAATTCCGTTACGTTCAGGTGTACGCGACCGAGTACAATGAGTAATTGACCGAGTACAAGCAACTCGACCGAGTACGTAGGCACTCGACCGCGTACTCAGAGGATAGTAGCTGATTTAAAAACCCAATTCCGAGTACTCGATCGAGTAGACCTGGGTACTCGACCGATTAAAGGCTACTTGGCCGAGTACGCCCAGTAGTCGACCGAGTACCCCAATTTTTCGCGGTACAACTCTAATTTTCCGGGAACCCTATAAACATACCTATAATTCTATCACGCCTCATAATACTTCTTTACACACAAATTTCTCAAAACTTTGTCTCTCAACCCACACTTGGGTGATTTGTTCTAATTTTGTTCTCGGATTTGTTCTTGCCTTCGTTCTTTTAAATTAATTTCGGACTTAAGGTAATTCATCTTTCAAAACTTCCTGCTTTTAGTAAATCCAATGTGTAAGTTGCCCCAAATCTGAAATTTTTCTACTCTTTTAATTCAAAGATTCATGTTTGTATGGTGTTAATTTAGTAGTAATTGCTTCTATTAATTGATTTACATATGCAAAAGATGGTTTCTAAGCTCAAAAACTTCTGATTTGGTACCGAAAGTTTCTAGGGTTTTTGCCCCAAAATTTTAATTATTGGTCATTTAGATTGCTGGTAGGATGATCATAAAGGTTCAATTGATGTTGGTAATGCTCTACCAAGTGGATATTTCATTTATTTTAATAAAAAAATCTAAAATAACCGTCTTAAAACTCTGTCTTAAAAGTGTATAAACCGAAAAGTCCCACTTATTATGGCATGATTTCCGGAAAATTCTTGTTGAACATGTATTTTTACAGTATGCCGAAATCTAGAGCACTTGCTAAGAAGAGGACTCATGCTAATGTCGTGATCAAAGAAGGCCAATCGAGTGAGGAGCTGCTTGTCCCTCTAGATGAGAATTATCCATCGGTAATCTTCGCTAACTTTTAACAACGGACTGCTTTCATAGTCTTAATGGGTCGTACCATGAGGTCGACCCATTGTGTAGACCTTGAGATCTTGAAGAATTTGGGTGTCGAATCAGATATATCTCATATATTCGAGATTTTGAGGATGGAGAAGTTGTACCACCTCTGCAAAAATTCTTATCCGTTCCTTACCCTAGAATTTATGAGTTCCTTAATGTATGATGTGAAAGGAAAAGCAGTTAGATTCCGTCTTTTGAACATCGACCATGAGTTGTGTAATACTACGAATTTTATAGGCTAGTACTCAACCGAGTATGGCCTACGCGGTCGAGTAGTGTGGGTCGTGTAGTCTGTTTGGCTATTGCTGAGGAATACTCGGCCGAGTATGATAAATACTCGACCGAGTAGAGGATACTCGGCCGAGTATACTCTATACACGTCCGAGGATATTCTATACTCGACCGAGTATCCGGTCTGGCGAGTAATATTTCAGCGGTTTGACTCGGGAGTAATTATAGGTTATATAATTTCGATAATCAGTTTCTAAACATCATTTTACAAAACCTAATCAAACATACGACGCTCTAATCACTCCCAATCTCTCCTGTGTGTGTGTGTGTGTGGACGATCTTAGCAATCGTATTCAACCCTTCATCCTTTCGTCGGTAAGTCTTTGTCCCCATGTTTGTTGATGGTTAATTCTAAGGTTTGCCTTTAATCATGAATTGGGGGAAATGGGGTTTTGCAATTAGTAATTATGTTATCTGATTATTGTTTAGGCGAGGACTTTGTAGAGGAGCCGTTCTAGTGCCTGATTCTCTACATTGCTGTTGTTGCTAAGGTAGGGTTTCCCGACTCAGTTTCTGTTGATTGAATTAAGATGTGATTGTATTGTGTTTACTGTTATCTACTGATCATCGGAGTGTTGGTGTTGTGGTGGTGGTTGTGATGTGGTGGTGTTGTGATGATTGTGGTGGAGTCAGTTGCGGGAGTGGCTTCACGCCCTAGCTCCCCCTCCGTGGAACCCGTCACGGGAGGGGATGTGCACATTAAGGGACAGGGTTATCGCTCGTTGATGAGCGGGATTTAGGTGGAGATTGGCTGCAGTCCCCCACTGGCAGCGAGGATTACCTGTTGCGATGGGTAATCTGGCAAGGCTACACACTTCGGTGTATAGTCAGTTACTGTGTGAGATCAGAAGACTGGTGATGGAGGATGATCAGCTGGTTACTTGTGCTTTTGTCTTATTTTGATTGAGCAGTACTGACCCCGTTGTTGTTTTATGAAATCTGCGGTGATTCATTCGGGGATGGTGAGCAGGCTGTGACAGGTATTGCATTTCGTGAGCTTGGGGCGGTCATGGGAGAGTCATCACGCCAGATGTAGTGTCACCATAATGAGTCTTAGCATATGATTTTGTAGTTATTAGCATTTGGATTCACTTTTATTGGTTTTTGGAACTCTGTAACTGTTGGGCCCAGAATTATCATGCCTGACCTGACAGAGGCCAAGCAATAACCAAAACCAAGTTCCAAGCTAAAGACACCTGAAACCAGGCATTTATCCATTATGGATAGGCACCAAACAGGAGTTGATGTAAGGCATAGGAAAATGCTGAACAGGCGCAACAGGCAAGAACCAGGCAGTTTACATATGCTCCCTACAAACAAGGAAGACCAATTCAAGAGGAAAAGATGTGAAAAATAGTCAAAGGCAACGGATGAATAAAGGGCAACCACCTCCGGCTAAATCGGGCACATGCCCTATTTACCAGGAAACCCTATACGGTAGCAAAGGAGACTTGAAAAGCGAGTATAAATACAAGAGAAGATAAAATCAGAAAAGGAGGACAACACACTCTTACTCTCACTTATATTCTTCTACTCTTAAGAAATATAATTTAGCCTGTCACGCCTGATATATCAATACTCTGTCAGGCTATCAAAGATCATAGTAACTATCACTCCTGGCTTGGTGCCCGTGGTTTTTTCCCTTATTCCCAGGGTTTTTCCACGTATAAATCCTTTGTGTCCTTATTTATTATTTATTCTTTTATTTAACAATACTAGTCAGGCGGATTGTTTGAGTTAGATCACCCTACACATAAACCCCTGGCAGGAAGTTCTTATTCAGTGAAATCCCTGCCAAAACAATTGGCGCCCACCATGGGGCATCTAGCTCAAAAATAATCAAAACCCATAACTAAACACCACAAAAAACTTGAGAAATGGCAGGAGATAGCGTTGAGCAACAACTGGCTGCCGCCAAACAATAATTGTTGGAAATGGAACAGTTGAAACAAAAAATGGCCCAGGCTGAAGCAGAAGTTGCAAAATTGAAAGAATCAGAATCCAGCCTGAAACTAAAGCTGGGAGAAAAAGCTTCAGGATCAAAGTTGAAAGTTCAGCCTGGCACACCATTCTCCTCAATCATCAGGAACATTGATTTCTGTAATCTTAGCACTCCTACTCCACCAAAGTCCAAAACAGGAGAAGAAACAGACTCAGAGGAATTCCAAAATGAAGAAACCTCACCGGATCAGACCAACACAGCCATCATGATGGCTATGCTCCAGGAAATCCAAAAACTCCATGAAAGATTTGAGAAAATTCCAGGAGGTCCTACCCCAACTGAAGAAGCAAATCCAGAATGTTATGCTGATTCACTCTTTATGGATGAAATAGCAAAAATAGACCTGCCAAAGAAATTTGTGGTTCCCTCAATGAGAATCTATGATAGGACCACAGATCCACAAAATCATGTTGCCTATTACAAGCAAAGGATGCTTTGGCGTCAATTCCCGATGAACTCGCCAAGTCTGCATGTGTAAAGGATTTGGAACAACCCCGAACGGACACCGCCCCGCAATGGTACATAAACCTGCCAAATGGAAGCATCAAGTCCTTTGCCGACTGGTCAATTCTTTCAATCATCGGTTTTGCCAAAGAGCAGAGAACTAGAAAAGAGATCAAGTGACCTATACAGGATTAAACAAAAGCCTGGAGAATCAATCAGATCCTACATGACAAGATTCAACAAAGAAAAGGTTTCAATCCCCAGATGTGATGTTGGAACAGCCGTGGAAGCTTTCAGGCAAGGGTTACCCCTGGACAGTGACTTCTATGACGCAATGACCATGAAGCCCTGTCATACCTTTGAAGATGTCCAGGCATTAGCCATAGGCTATATCAGGCTGGAAGAAGACAAAGGTTACAAGGCAGACAATGCTGACAGCAATTCAGGATATGACATAGTTAACAGAAAAAGTTCTAACCATAGAGGAAGCAGTTCCATGCCATCTCCTTACACAAGATCTGGCAGATCAGAAGTCAACTATACACATGAACAACGAGGTAACTCCTATACTTATCCTCCTATCCAAGAATATAACTTCTCTATTGACATTGTAGGACTGATGAAAAGATTTGACCATATAGGAGACATTGTCAAGTGGCCAAAGAAGTCAGACAACCCCAACCCAAGGAAGAATACCACCAAGTGGTGTGAATTTCACATGGATATAGGGCACACAACAGAAGAATGCCTGGGACTGCGCAGACAAGTGGCTTACCTGCTAAAGAAAGGATATCTGAAAGACCTGATGGCAACAAAGAGCAGGGAAGATGATGGAACAAGAAGGAAAACAGAAAGGCAACAACGTGACTTGCCCCCTGCACCACCCATCTATGAAGTCAAATTCATCAATGGAGGATCAGAAATTTGTGGCTTGACCAGTTCAGCTGCAAAGAAAATTGCCAGGGAGTCAAAAATGAAATCTCCTTTTAAACCTAGTAATTTACCTCAAATTACTTTTGACGACACTGATATGCAAGGCATTCCAGACATCCACCATGATAGCCTGGTCATCACCATGCAAATAGGAACCGCACGTGTCATGAGAATCCTGGTAGATGGAGGCATTTCAGTGAACCTGATCATGCTTGATGTCCTTAAAGCAATGAAGATTGATGAAAGCCAAATCATAAAGAAGTCTAATGTCCTGGTAGGATTCAGTGAAGAAACAAGGAACACACTGGGAGAAATACACCTGCCCACATATGTGGAAGGAGTATCCTCATATGAAAGATTTAGAGTCCTGGACTGCCTGTCATCCTACAACGCCATACTAGGAAGACCATGGATCCACAACGTAAGGGCCATACGCTCCACCTATCACCAGTGCATCAAGATACCAACAAAATGGGGAGTAGCAACCATAAAAGGTGAACAAAAATCTGCCCAGGAATGCTATACTGAGTCACTGAAGCCTTCCAAGGCAGGTAAGTCTCTCGCCTAGCAATTACAGTACCCTGTCAGGACAACTCATGTGGCAGAAACCAAAATGGAAACAGATCAAGTAATTTTAGACCCTGAGTATCCTGACAGGCATGTACTGGTAGGATCTGATGTCCTTGACAACGTCAGACCAGAATTAGTAAGTTTTCTCAAAAGTAAATCTTCATGTTTTGCCAGGTCACATTTTCATATGACTGGTATAGATGCCAACATTATTACACACAAACCAAATATAGACAAGTCTTATAAGCCTGTCCAGCAGAAAAGAAGAAAATTTGCAGCTGAACGAAATGCTATTATTAATGAAGAAGTGGACAAACTATTGGATATGGGGATGATAAGAGAAGTCATGTACCCTGACTGGCTAGCCAATGTAGTGGTAGTACAAAAGAAGAATGGCAAGTGGAGAGTTTGTGTAGATTACACATACCTCATTAAAGCCTGCCCAAAAGATCCATTTCCACTCCCACACATAGACGCAATGGTGGATGCTACAGCAGGGCATGAACTCCTAACATTCATGGATGCCTCAAGTGGATTCAACCAAATCAAGATGCACCCATATGACCAGGAACATACTGCATTCATCACGGAAAGAGGCATATACTGCTACACAGCAATGCCCTTTGGCCTGAAAAATGCAGGGGCAACATATCAACGCCTGGTCAATACAATGTTCAAGGACCAAATAGGGGACACAATGGAAGTCTATATTGATGACATGGTGGTCAAATCAAAGAAGGCTGAGGACAATGTCAGGGACTTGGAAACAACTTTCAAGATCCTGGAAGAATTTAACATGAAGCTTAACCCTTCCAAATGCCACTTTGGAGTCTCTTCAGGCAAATTCCTAGGGTACATGGTGACCAAAAGAGGAATAGAAGCCAACCTAGAACAAATAAAAGCCATACTGGAACTGGAATCCCCCAAGTCAGTCAAAGACATTCAAAAGCTGATACGACGAGTTGCAGCCCTGAATAGATTCATATCCAGATCATCAGAAAGGTGCAAGGCATTCTTTGACCTACTCAGGAAAAATAAGACATTCAAATGGTTGCTTGAACATGAGACAACCTTCCAAAATCTCAAAACATACCTGATCACACCTCCACTACTTTCCAAACCAGACAAAGGAGAACCCCTGACGGTCTACCTATATGTCATGGAGACAGCAATAAGTGGGGTCCTGACTAAAGAAATTGACGGCCAATGGCATCTAGTCTACTATGTAAGTAAGAGTCTCCTAGATGGAGAAACCAGGTATGACTTACTTAAAAAATATGTACTTGCTTTAGTTATGTCCTACACCAAACTTCGACCTTATTTTGAAAGCCACCCAATTATTGTAAGAACCAACCTGCCTATCAAATCTGTCCTGAGAAAGCCTGAGTTATCAGGTAGAACGGCAAAATGGTCAGTACAAATTAGCACCTATGACATAACCTTTGAACCCAGGACAGCAATTAAGTCTCAGGCATTAGCAGACTTCGTGGCTGAATTCAGTCCTACCCTAGAACCAGACCTCATAAAAGAGGTCAATCACCTTGACACCCATAAGACTGTTGGGAAATGTGTCCTCAACAATAGTGCGATCACATGATTTAAATATCATTATTAAATCTCATTTTAAAGAATACAATTGGGAAGTATTTTTACTGTCAACTGGTCAACATATATCGGTAATGATTGGGCGACTAGAGTTTGACATTACGTCGTGCGACGGTGGTGATCGATTGACCCCTAGGTCATACCTATAGGGCAACACTCTTAATTGATCATTTAATTAATCGTATAATGTTACGAGTTAATTAAATTACTTGAAAATTGACGGACGATTTTGGAAGTAAAATTTACGTATCACATTGTAATGTGATTAAATGAGGTACGGTTTGAGTAATCGAATTGTATCTTTGCTCAGATGAAATTATTGTTTAAGGAAACAATTAAATTTGAATGAATTATTATAAATACGATTTATAAATTGGTGAAATATTTTGGTACAAGTAATTATGAATTACTAAGTCAATTATTGTATATGACGTATTTTTTATTAATACGTTGATTTTTAATATGTTAAAAATACATAACAAATTTATGTTACATATGACATGTGACATATTGACAATTGACAAAAATAATATGGAATCCATATTATCATAAGTGCCGAAAATTGAAGGTAGTTTAGGCTAATATTATGGTTGATTAAATAAGTGGAAAACACAATCATTCTTAATAGAGCCTAGCCATGCAACCCTAGTTTGCATTGTGAAGGCAAACAAGGGCATGCATTGGGTCTTTCTCTTCCCCCTTTCTTCCCTCCTACACGGTTTCACCCTAGGAAAGACAAAAGGATTTTTGTCTTATATTTTGATATACACTACATGCATAAGTGGGTATCATTCTATTTTTATTCATTCAACTCATCTAAATAATTTTTTAGAAAGATAAAAATCTTCTTCTTCCTCCTCTCCTCTAACCGGTTTTAGAGAGCCAAAATACCAAATTATTTTGGGTCATTTTTCTACAAAATTAATATTATCTAGTACCTATAATATTAATTTTAATTAAGAGAAAGCCTTGGGTATTATTCCTTGGGAGAGATCCTACACTTGGATCTTTTGTTCATCCAAAAGGAAAGTTCAAGAACAAAAGAAAAGGAGATTTCTTTTGTGCCCATTTGAACCGAAAATACAATGTAAGAATAATAATTCTTCCTTATTTTGCTTTAATGTTTGCATGCATAAGAACTTTTATTAATTTTATGACAAATTAATTTATAACATATATATGAATATGTAAGTATATAGATCTACTTTTTCTTCAATCGTTATCAAGAGCCATGGTTGTTTGCATGCAAATCGGTTAAAAGTTTTTCCGAGTTATAAAGATTAACATATAAAACTTGTAAAATTTGTGTTATTATGATATATCAGGAAATTAATTCATGCATGTTAAAATTTCTGGTCCTAAAATGTTTTAGGATATTTTGGTTAAATTTACGGATTTTTATTGTTCATATTATACAATAATGACATTTAAATATGATTTTAGGAGTAAAAATGTCATTTTCGGTCTAAAATTAGCTATACTTCGAATTTTCCAGTAATTTTTGGATATGTTGTCACATATATTATTTTGAGATAACCTGTAAATTTTCATAATTTTTGGACTTGTTATGCTCGAAAAATGGATTTTTCATTATTAAATTCGGATTTAGGTGAAAAATAGGTTAATATGAGTTAAATTTCGAATCTGGTCATAGAAATTTAATATGTTGTCACATGCAATTTTACAAGATGTTTGTAAAATAATGGGCTATAGTGAAGTCTTTTTGCATGATTTATGGATTTTTGAAGAAAAATAGTATAAATAGTGACATTATTAGTGAAAAAATTAATAAAGCATAATCTATGACTAAGGAAAAATGTCTAATGTTGCATTTTATTATCTTTTTCAGATCCAAAAATTGAAAAGTTGATGAATAAAATTTTTCTCATGTTTTTATGATTATTTTATTAAAAACCGATTAACCGCAACATTGTTTTTCCGGAAAAATTTCGAAATTTTTGACCTAAGATTTTGAACATTATGAGTGTCATGGTATTTTTCCAGAATGTTCATGAGTTAAATTTCAAATTTCAAATTTATTTGAAATTTTGTGATTTATTTGAACTTTATAACCTATTTTTGTAATTTTTAGTCCATTAATGAACAATTTTATAAATATGAGTTAATTATGGTCAAATTATTAGTGAAGACTATATTTTGAGTCTTAAGATGTTAGGGTAATTAACTTATGCATAAATATGAATTTATGTAATTTTTGTGAATATAAAATGTTGAAATCACGTAAATCCGTAAAAACCGAGTAATATACGATATTGGCTAATTAAAGGCGATTTAGCATAAAATTGAGCATGTTCATACATATTATAATGCTGCATTTTCTTTATGATTGTCATAATTATAATTTATGTAATTTTTGAATTATGTAATTTTACTTAGTATGGCCATAGATTTTAGTTGGTATTTCCCGATATGTATGGGAATATCGATTCGGTTGTAATTTTATTGTGATATCGTATCACCGTTTTGAAATTTAATAGATTTATTTTATTTTAGTTACAAATGTATAATAGGAAATTATGTAATTTCTTATGTAATTTTATTCATTCCGGAGTTCCCAAAGACGGATTTCTTCAAGAATGGCGATACATAAAGACAGTGTTACCTCGAGATGCGTGCCACAACCGAAGTTCAAGGGACCAATGGAGTTGGTTTCCGAATATGTAATAGTTAAATAGTTTTTCTATTTTAGGAAAGGCCATACTAGGATTTATTTATTTTTATGCTTGCATTTTATTTTATGTCGCATGCATCGCTAAATCGCCATAACTAAAACATGCATCCTTATTTTATCGAGTTTATCGACCGTATCAATTAAAATTATCATAGTTCACCGCTTTAGTTCACTTAAAACGTGATAGATAATAAATTGACATGACCTCTCGCTAAAACAATTAATTGAGACATAGCCTTACCAAATAGTAGAAACCATGAAAACCTATTTCGCGAGGGAGTGCACTCGGCCATCCCGGGGTACAAACCTTGTTACGTAGGGGAAGTGGGTGATGAATGTCTATCCACCGAATTCGTGTTGATGAGGGTTTCATCGGCCATCCCGTGCCCAAATTAATGTGAATTTGGATCATGGACACATTTATTCGAAATTTGGGTTGACCTCAACGGAAGTATTCGTGACCGTAGTCGCATGTGTTCCGGGCTATAGATAAATATTAGAGTAATTTTATCGACCAAGAGTTCTAAAAGTAGAATCGATTAAAAGTTAATCCACCGAGTTATATTAATAAGGGTTCCATCGGCTATCCCGTGCCTAAGTTGATATGAATTTGGGTCTTGGAATCATTTATAATAGTTGGGTAGATGTCACTATTTAAATGTTCATATCTTGTCAAATTTTTACAAGTATGATTTAAAAAGACAAATATTAATATTTCCTTTTCCTCCATATTTGTAGTTCTTTACAATGAATCCAACAAATGCTACCGCACCAATAACTATTGAGTCTTACCACAATGTTTTTGACGACGTTTGCTCCAACAATGATTTCGACACAACTAGAGAACTTCATTTTGGGATAGGTTCGGATGGAAACCTTAACTTCATCACTTCTTCTAAACCACCTACTACTACTAGACCTCGTGTGAGTCCGTCTCAGGAAGACTACCTCATACAATCTATAGAGTCTTTGTCTCTGGAAGATAAAGATGCCAAAGCTAGTGGGAGCTCAAGCAATCAAGTTCTTGCTTCAAAGGGCAAAAGGTTCAAGAAGAAAGGAAAGAAAATCAAAAACTTCAAGCAAGTTAATGATGAGTGCCATTATTGCTATGGCATGGGACATTGGCTTAGGAATTGTCCCGTATATTTGCGAAATATAAGGGAAGGACTCATCACTCCAAAGGTACAATTCCTAAAGAAATTTATGTTATTGATAGAAATTATACTTCCACTACGACATGGGTACTAGATACCAGTTGTGGTTCTCACCTTTGTAATCATTTACAGGGTTTAAGAGATGTGGAGAGGCTTAGCAAGGGAGATGTGGATCTACGCCTTGGAAATGGAGCTCGGGTAGCGGCCGAATCCAAAGGAACTTATGTTTTAGCTTTGCCTAATGGATTTGAGTTGTATTTGCATAATTGTTTTTATGTACCTACACTCTCTAAAAACATTATTTCAATCGCCATGCTAGACATGGACGGTTTTTGTTTTGTCATTAAGAACAATCGTTGTACTATTTCTAGGAACGACTTGGTTATAGGCCAAGCTTCCTCTATCAATGGCATTTACATTTTATAGACCTCAAATCCAACTAATGATATCTATAACATTCAATCAAAGAAACTCAAATCAAGTGACCCAAGTGAAGCGTTCATTTGGCATTGTCGATTAGGTCACATAAACGAGAATCGCATCAAAAGATTAATTTCAACTAATTTGATTACACCATTTAATTATCAATCATATGGTACATGCGAATATTGCCTACTTGGCAAAATGACTCGTAATCCTTTTAGTGGTAAAGGGACACGAGCTAGTGAGCTATTGGGACTCATACACACCGATGTATGTGGACCAATGAGTATCACCGCTCGTGGTAATTATGACTACTTTATAACCTTCACCGATGATTTGAGTAGACATGGGTATATCTATTTAATGAAACATAAGAGTGAAGCGTTTGAGAAATTCAAGGAATTTCAAAACAAAGTAGAGAACCAATTGGACAAAAAGATAAAAGCACTACGTTCCGATCGTGGTGGAGAATATCTTAGCCTTGAATTCGATTCACACTTGAAAGGTTGTGGTATTATATCACAACTTTCTCCACCCGGAACACCACAACTCAATGGTGTTACCGAAAGGAGAAATCGAACCCTACTTGATATGGTTCGATCAATGATGAGTCAAACCGATTTACCAAACTCGTTTTGGGGATTTGCAATTCAAACCGCAATTATATCTTTGAATAATAGTCCCACAAAGGCCACCGGAAAAACTCCATTTGAAATGTGAAAAGGAAGAGTTCCTAATCTATCCTACATGAAAATTTGGGGATGTGATGCTTACGTCAAGACCAAGAATGACAACAAGCTTGCCCCAAGATCCGAAAAATGCACCTTTGTAGGTTACCCCTCGAATTCTCGAGGATACTACTTCTACAAACCTCAAGATAACAAAGTGTTTGTGTCTTGCGAGGTTGTCTTCTTAGAAAGAGACTTTATTTCTAAGAGACAGAGTGGGAGAAATTTTGAACTTGACGAAGTTCAAGAGCCACAAACCGAGATAGAGACGCAAGAAGATGTTCCTTCGTCATCTAACGCGGTTGTACCTCCTCCACTAAGAAGGACGGGTCGAGTTATTCGCCATCCCGATCGATATGTGGGACTTATCGAGGAAGATGGAACACTCGATGTGTTGCTTATGGAAAGTGACGAGCCCGCCACCTACAAGGCCGCAATCTCTAGTCCAAATTCCTCCTTATGGCTTGAAGCCATGAAGTCCGAAATGGATTCTATGCATGAAAACCAAGTTTGGGACTTGGTAGATTTGCCTAAAGGGGCAAGACCCCTTCAATGCAAATGGATATTAAAAGTCAAAAATGGCATAGAAGGACATGATGATGTCTACAAAGCTAGGCTAGCGGCAAAAGGATTTACTCAAGTCCAAGGTCTCCATTATGATGAGACCTTCGCCCCCGTAGCCATGCTAAGATCCATACGGATTTTGTTAGCGATTGCCGCATTTCATGATTATGAAATATGGCAAATGGATGTCAAAACCGCTTTTCTAAATGGGCATTTAGAAGAGGAGGTGTACATGATACAACCCGAAGGTTTTGTTGATTCTAAAAATCCTAACAAAGTGTGCAAGCTTAAGAGATCCATTTATGGTCTTAAGCAAGCATCTAGAAGTTGGAATCATCGATTCAATCATGTTATAAAGGAAAATGGTTTCACTCGAAGTGTTGAGGAACCATGTTTATACATGAAATTCAGTGGGAGCAATGTTGTGTTCCTAATCTTGTATGTCGATGACATACTACTCATTGGAAATGATATTCCAATGTTGTCTTCTGTTAAGAAGTGGTTAGGTAACCACTTCCAAATGAAGGATTTAGGAGAGGCACAACGCATATTAGGCATCCGGATCCATAGAGATAGATCCAAGAGGATATTGGCACTAAGTCAAGAGTCTTATGTTGATAAGATTCTTCGACGGTTCAGCATGGACAAATCCAAAAGGGGTTTGGTACCTATGGTAACCGGGACGATTTTGAGCAAGACTCAATCTCCCTCCGAACCCCATGATGTTGAACGCATGAAGTTGATCCCCTATGCTTCCGCTGTTGGATCAATCATGTATGCCATGATATGCACACGTCCTGATGTCTCGTATGCCTTGAGCATGACGAGTAGATATCAAGGAAATCCAGGTGAGAGTCACTGGATTGCTGTCAAGAACATCCTTAAGTACTTGAGAAGAACTAAGGATTCTATCCTAGTGTTTGGAGGTGACACTGAGTTGCGTGTTAATGGATACACGGACTCAAGTTTTCAAACAGATAGAGATGACTTGAAATCACAAGCTGGTTTCGTTTTTATGCTCAATGGTGGTGCCGTAAGCTGGAGAAGCTTCAAGGAAGTTGTAACTGCGGATTCTACAACGGAGGCTGAGTACATCGCAAAGATCGAAGTCGCTAAGGAAGCTGTTTGGATCAGGCAATGCACGGAAGGTCTAAAAGTAGTACCTACCGCCAATGATCCCATCACTCTCTATTGTGATAATAGTGGGACGATCTTCCAAGCTAAGGAGCCGAAGTCTAGTAATAGATCTAGACATGTACTTAGAAAATATCATGTAATAAGAGATTTCATTGAAAGAAAGGAAATTGCGATTTGTAAGGTTGGGACGGATGACAACATAGCCGATCCGCTCACCAAGCCTTTATCGCAGGCTAAGCATGATGGACATGTTACGTCCATGGGACTTAAACGTGTACCAAGTTTTTGTTAGATTTTGAAATGAAATAAAAGTGTTGTTTTTGTTCATGTTCATAATCACATTTTTCTTTTATCTTTAATTTATACATTGTTACATCCAAACGGGTTGTAGAGACAATTGAACCCCGTTAAAGTGAACACGGATTAACATTGTATTTGCCCATAGTTACTTGTACACTAGTAGAAAAAGTGCTATTGACATCGCCTGAGTAACATCACTTCTTAATAAAAACGATGTAATCTACAATGATATAGTTACTAACATCGGTTTTAAAAATAAAAACGATGTTAGAAATTTTACTTTTATTATTTACATCAGTTTTTAGCATCGGTTATTGAAAATCGATGTTAATATATTTACGTTGCATCGGTTTTGTTAAACCCGATGTCAATTTATTTAGATTGTATTTACATTACATCGTTTTATAACCGATGTCACAAAAGCAAAACCGTATATCCTTTAACCTGCCTTGTTGTTCCCTTAATTCTGATAGAAACCCCACGCGAAACCCTTTGCTTTCCACAGAAAATCCAACGCACAATCAGTAATAGCGAAACCGTCCCTTCAGTTGCTACCCGTCGTCGGCCTCCTCTTCACACCAGGCCGCCACCACCCTCGTCATCGTCACTTTTCCACCACCCTATTTCACCACCCTCATCCATTGTCCTTCTGCCACTATCATTTTGGAACCAGTGCATTATATGATGCAGCCACGATGGCTATGGATGCGATAAAAACAACACACAACGAGCGTTTGTCGACGACTCATCTCCGCCTTTGACACTTTTACATGGTATTATATTCAACTAGAATAATTTCAATTAAAATTAGGGTTTCTGGGTAGCAAGTATATTTAATCGAATTATACAAATTAGATTGTTGTGTGATGCTTGGTATTGTTATTTGAAATTAAATATAGCATGATTTCTGTTGCATTATAAGTATTAGGCTTAAGAATGATTAGATTTTATAATTAGGGTTGATGAAATTAGGGGTTTTTACAGATTTTCTGTGTGATGTTTGTATTGTTATCGTATTGTAGTTGTTTTTCAGATTTGTCCGTGATAGCTTACCTAGGCCATAATTGATATATTTTCTCTACACGACAGTTTTCTTGTCGTTTTTCGCCATTCTTATATCCGAATTTTCTTTCTAATAATAACCGATTCAATCTCTAATGGTTAATAACATGTCTGTTTTTTAGGTTATGTTAATTGATGACGAGGTATTTAAGTTCTTTTCACTAAATTCGAGAGTTAAATAAATCTGCCTCCTTAATAGTCCCCGTGAATTGTATTTCGAGCCTCTTAAGCTTAACTTTATATTGTAGCTGATGTCAACACTAGTGACTGCCTTATGATGATGATCTTGAGGAGGACGAATGTGATGAGATTGAGACTCATCGGCTGCAAGAGGAGGATGATCTATATTTAATGATTATGAGCTTCAGGAAGATGAAGCAGCATTGACGGAGGCTGATGTGACGGAGTCCATTAATGTTTCAGAAGAAGGTAGGTGTTCTTAAGGTGTTGTTTATTTCTCTACCTTGATTTACATAAGCGATGCAATAGCGTACATTACTTGGATTTAGTTAATACTGAACTAACCTACACCATATATGACTTTGACCTAATCACCCTTAAAAAAGGTATGACCTTCATATTTGATGATCACCCTTAAAAAAGGTATGACCTTCATATTTGATGATCACCAAACAATGCTTCATGTTCCCTTTTCTTTTACTCTCATACTTTAGTCCTTGAATTGAATTTAGTTTAATGCTCAAATAACTTGGAAAGTAGGGGTTGCATTTTGGTAATGATCTGTTGGAAGTCTAGACCTTCACCCAAATTGTTCAATTATTGGTGATTTGGTACTGTTTGCCGCATGTCATTATTTTTCTGTTGGTATCATTTCCAATACCTACTGGGTGTGTCCAAGCCATTTGTTCCTTCGTAGATAGGTTAGGTATGACCATCAGGTCCTCCTTGGTCTTATACCTATTTTGAATAAAAAACACAGGATTGGAACAATCAAAGAAATTGGCAAATGATTTGGAGTGGTTCAAGCCTCAAGGAGCAAGGTCACTCTATCCCCTAAACTCTTGATGCTTCATATATTGTGTTGATTGGGGATGCGGTGATAGGAAATGGCGGAAATGAGGATTAGATCTTTTGCATAGAATGCTAATAAAGGTGGCGACTTATTGATTGATGTGCTGATTTTCACGGACTTGTTACTCCGTCTGTTATGTAAACCTTATTATGCAGAAGCCATTTCTAGTGCATATGTTGTCATGAAGTACAGGGTGGCCAAAGTACCTGGTACTAATGAATAATCCATTAGTACATGTAGACGTGTTTCTTTTATCAGTTTATGATGATTTAGTTTACATGGCAAATTGGTTTTGATGGGATTCAGGTGCTTGATCAAGTTACGAGCAGAAGACCGAGAATTTACGCTTTTGGAATTGTGACAAGATGGGAGGTAAGACAGTTTCAATAATGTAGCTGGTGCTCTAACCTAAACTTTGGCATTTCTCTCTTATTTAATTCTTTCTTTAATTAGCTTAAGAGAGGATAATGAGCATATGACAAATCACTTACATTTCAAGATCGCACTAGTTAAACTATTCCTATTGAAAACATAAGTATGTGTATACTTCCTTTAAAATTTCAAGTTCAAGAGAACAAACCAGTAAAAAAATGCACCTAAAGGCTTAGAAGTTTTTTGACTGAAGTACATGGCAGTAATGCAATTGTACACGACCATAAAAACCAAATAAAGTAAAATAAAGGGAGAAAAAGAATTACTGTAATAGCAGTGCATAAATTTAGCAAAGAGTCATGATTAAGATGTTGAAATGAATTGATTGAGCACTGCAACAACCTTGTTCTACTTGACATGGATTTGGTTTTAAACGACATTTTTTGATGAAAATGATACTATACAGTTATTTTGAGTTTTATCTATTTACTTATTATAATTTGTTTACTTATTACTCTTTTGTTTATTTTCATGAAGTATTTAATTGAATACTTGTTCACTAGATGATCATTTATCAACAATGTATTTACAAAGGAATTTGAGTTTATTTTGGTTCTTATTAGGTTTTTTATCATTTATTTAGATATTCTTGAATATTTTTTTACTAAAATGTAAATAACATCCTCTTTTGTAGGCTTAATCAATGGTGAAATGTTGTCCGCTAAGAGTTCAAAAATGTAACACCCAGGATTTGTAGGAGCGTTGTTGACTGACCATGTTGACTAAACAGACCTTAGGAATGATGGATGAGAGATCAGACTGGTAATAGGAGACATTTTGATTAGTTACTCGACCTAGCGGAGGCCACTCGGCCGAGTACCACCAGTACTCGACCGAGTGGAGTCTACTCGGCCGAGTATTCCTATACTCGACCGAGTATGGCGGCTGTCGACGCGTTATTATAAATGCGAGTTCGCGAGATTCATTTCTATTTTCTCATCTCCTCGACAGTTCCTCTTTCTCTAACCCTAGACCATCCCCTTATTCTATCACTCCATAGCCTCATACCTCTAAGGAGTTAGCCTAACCCCTACCATGGGAACGTCGGGACTTGCGGAGCAAGGAGGTCGTGAATGGTGGTTGTCTATGTCGTCACCGATGTGCAAGGTTAGGTAAGTTGCTGCCTTGGGTCCTTTTGAGTGATTATTTGAGTATAGTTGTGTAATAGGATATGGTTACCATTGTTAGGGTGCTTAATGGAGTCGCGCGTGGCTATGAATGGAAGTCTTTCATGCTTT
The DNA here is from genome assembly GCF_048544455.1 of Silene latifolia. Taxonomy (NCBI): domain Eukaryota; kingdom Viridiplantae; phylum Streptophyta; class Magnoliopsida; order Caryophyllales; family Caryophyllaceae; genus Silene; species Silene latifolia. The sequence goes on along the minus strand of NC_133538.1, from coordinate 201,539,218 downwards.
GTTATGAGGTAGGGTCTCCCTACTCAGTCTACTGTTAATTGAATTGAATTTATGATTGTATTGTGAATCATGGCTATCCGCTGATCATCGGAGTATAGTGGTTGTGGTAATGTTGACGTTGTCGTGTGACAAACTTTGTGATGTTGTGATTGAGATTGTGGTGGAGTCACTTGGGGGAGTGGCTTCACACCCTAGTTCGCCCTCCGTGGAACCCGCCACGGGAGGGGATGTGCACATTAAGGGACAGGGATCGTTAGTCGCTCGTGAGGAGCCGGGACTAGGTGGGGATGGGCTGCGGTCACCCACTGGCGGCGAGGATTACCTGTTGCGATGGGTAATCTGGCAGGACTACACACTCCGTGTGTAGTCGGTGTGTATACGAGGTGGTGAGTTGGGATAGTGGATGATCAGCTATTTACTTTATTGTCTTATCTTATATTTGATTAGTCAGTACTGACCCCGTGTTGTTTTGTGGTATCTCGGTGATCCATTCGGGGATGGTGAGCGGTTGGCTTAACGCAGTATTGTTGATTACTCTGCTGGGATTGGAGGGATCGAGTCATCACGCTATCGGGTCTAGAGATGTAGAATCACAAGTGTTGTAATTGAACCGTATTTTAGGAAACTTGAATAGAATGGTGGTTGTAATAGATTCTCTAATGATATAATATGGTTCTTGTATTGTCTAATTTGATCTACCTCCTCGGGAAACCGAGATGGTGACATCGTCATACACTGGAATGATCCTTGGTAAGGCGTCCTGGTGTACGGGGGTGTTACAAAGTGGTATCAGAGCCGACGATTTTGGAACCTGAACTAAGGAAAATAATGAACATAGGGTGTCAATTAAAATGAACCTGGTGTATGTACGTTGGGGGAGCCCCAGTAGATGCTAGATTTTGGGTGAGTAGGCGCCCTCATTTCAAAATCATGGCCCCATCGGACTTAAGCCAGACACGGGAAAAGGGTAGCTAGTGTGAGTCGTGGGTTGCTAAGTGTTGCGTGCTGTGTGCATCCATTGTGTGTGTATCTATTACTAGAGTGATAGGTGTTAGTTAAATGTGTAGAAAAGTGGAAGTGAATATGGAATTGTTGCAATGTGTGATCAGTGACAACTTAATCAATTTGTTTCATTTGGAACGTGTTAGGTGTGAAATTATTGTATTACAAATGTGAATAAGGTGTATGTTTGGTGATTAGCAGAAGTGGAAATGATGTGATATAGAGCTAAACCTAGTAATTACCGTAATTGGATTGTGACATGTGCCTTATGGGTACAGTAAAATAGTTTCTTGGTATAGTGAGGGATAAAGTGAAAGTAATGATTGTTTGGAGATGAATGTGCAGATATACGTGTTGTTGTGTGTTTACGTGGTAGGAATCAGCTTTAATTGTGACGAGCCGGAATCCCGGAACTCCGAACGATGTTATTTGATTTTGCAGGAACAGTGAAAAGTTACGACTCCTTCCTTATTTCGAAAATTAGATTGAGTAGATGCGAGTACTCGACCGAGTGGACCAAACTCGGCCGAGTGTCAGGTTACATAACTAAGTGCCCATTTTGTTAGAATAATAATCTATTCTGGTCTTCAAAACTCGACCGAGTAACAATGGTACTCGACCGAGTACTGCACACTCGGCCGAGTATCGTAAGCACTCGACCGAGTAGTGAACACTCGGCCGAGTATTCCCAACACTCGACCGAGTGTTGCTGTAGCAGGCCAATTGCGGGTTATACAAAAACCCTAAATTCGTGCCTTTCTTTCTTATTTCCGCCTCCCATCTTCATCTTTTCTTCTCTCTAAAACTCCATACTCCTCTTCTCTCAAGCTTTTGGGTAAAATCTTGGTGTCACACTTGTCCTTAGTTGCCCTAACTCAGTTTAAGGTAAGATTTAAACTCAAATTCCTTTATTGTTTTCAAAGGCATTGTGTATTAGTATACTATACTTCGATTTCTTGTTAAAAACAATTGAAATTCAGTCTTAAACTTATTAATTGATCGAATTCGACTTCATATAGGCTTTGTGTACACTTTTGGTTGATTATCTTATGATGTAGGGTTATCAAAAACGAAATTCGCATTGTTATAAATTAGTATTCTCTGGTTTGAAGTGATTTGGAATTGGAACCATATGAACATTAAATAGTTGGTGATTTTTCTGATAAGTTGTCTAAAAATATTGTTCTTAAATCGGTATACAAGTGAAACAAATCCGTCTTTGTCTTTGAGTTTCCAATGTCAATCCTTTGTTAAAGATAATTTTCTTGCAGTATGGTGAAAACTAGAGGTTTACCCAACAAGAGACCTCGCGGGAATGTCCAACTCGAGGTTGGGCAAGGTAGCGATGGACCGGTTGTACCGCCGGTGGAGGCACATCCATCGGTAATTTTTGCTAACTTCGATCATCGTAAAGCTTTTGTGGCTCTTATGCGTCGCCCTTTTCGCCCCACCCGTTGTGTCAACCCTAGTATTCTTGAGACTCTGGGGATTAAGGAAGACATAGTTCACATTTTCAAGATTTTGGGCATGGAGGGGTTGTATCACTTGAGAAAGAAATCATACCCCCACTTGACCTTGGAGTTTTTGAGCTCTTTTGTTTATGATAGGAAGGGCAAGACCGTCTCTTTTCGTCTCATGAATGAGGACCATGAGCTTACCCTTGATGAGTTGGCTGACCATTTGGGTTTAGAGGCCGAGGATGATGACTACCTTAGTGACGTAGCCAAGAACAGTGGTGCACCTCGGTACCTTCCTTATTTGACCGGACCCCCCCTACCATCGATGCCATGTTGATTAATGATATCCAACACGTTTCCCTTCGTATGTTTCTAAGGATGTTGACCTGTCTGCTTTACTCGAGAGAGGACGTGAGTAAGCTCAATTCTCACGAAGTCATGCTCCTTGTGTCCTACCTTAACCTCCACCGCCGAAACCGTTTTACTTCCAGTGCTCCTGGTAAGGGTGCTCTAGTCCTGGAGCGTATGGCACAGTCTGAGACCCGATTTGTTGCTTGCGGGGCCATAGTGACCCGCCTAGCTCGGCCGACCGACCGACTTTGAGGCCCCACCTCCTGAGGGGAATGCGTATGTTGAGGTTGTACCCACCATGGACGCTCAATATCGGCGTCGAACCGATGGTTGAGGAAGATGGATGATGGGTCGTATGCTTAGAGGGTGAGAGGTACTATGTGGATGGTGCTTCCGACCCAACTCACCTTCCCGTTGTTGATCATTTGGCCGAGTGGGAGCCTTGTGGCATTCCTAGACCCGAGCCCCGACTTACCCGATTGACCCGCGGATCCTTCGGACTTACCCGAGCCTCGTCACCGTGCATGAGGGGCGGCGAGCAGCACCTCCCCCACCTAGGGAGCGTCGTGGAGTTAGGCGCCTAGGGTAGACCCGGTTGTGTCCGAGCCCTCTTACTCGTCCCCGACTCTTACCCTTACCACCCCTACCCGCTTCTCGCCGTACCCTACGGTGCATGACCCTAGGATGCGGCCTCATGAGCCGGGCCGAGCGGATCTCTTCTACTTTGGTGCTCCGCAACCTTCATGAGATGACCCTTAATCGGGGCATCGGACCGGATTTGGCACGGCTGTCTGGTGGAGAGGACCAGGTGGATACGGGAGTGTTCCACGCTTATGGGGTGGACCCGAGTTTCGGAGACCTCCGGAGGAGACCGAGTTTGGCTACCTAGCGGGACCGTGGGAGCCAACTCCGGATCACCGGGAGGGGACTACTCAGCGCGGGTTTTCCAGGTGCGGAGTTCGGTGCAGTACCTCCGCACGGTGGCGGTGATGACATGGAGGAGGGTCCTCGTTCGATCTTGGATGTTAGACTGATTTAGTTGATTTCTTGGATGTTAGACTCATTTGGTGGTGATAGACTTGTTTTGTTGTGTCAGATTTATTATCTCTTCTTTAGATGTTGTTTTCGGTATTTGGTATTTTTCGTTGGATGACTGTATCTGGCCATAAGGCCGTTAGTTAGCTAATTATCGTAGGCGATGTGTGGAAGGTCGACTCGGTTGGGATTTGTTATGTTTGTTACTTCTTCAGGAAAGTATTGTGCAGGTTAATTGTGAATACTCTATGTAAAATCGTTAAAACGCCCTCTGGATATGAAAACTCGGCCGAGTATACGCCGTACTCGACCGAGTAGAGCTCACTCGGCCGAGTAAACAAATTCACTCGACCGAGTATTGCTCACTCGACCGAGTAGCCCTCATACTCGGCCGAATGTTGAGGTAACAGAAGGCACAGGTGAAGTTTATATGATAACTGTATAGAGGAGTGGTTCCTGTCGTATCACGTTATTTTATACCATAATAATCCGCATAGGTGAATGATAGTTATACCATGGATACGTGATTGAGAATGTTTTGTGTTACGACATTGCTTGGTTGTCAGGAACTTGAGTGGTTTCAGGGAGGAAGACTCGAACCATTGAAATTATGTGAAAGGTAACACCTTACGCAACCAGCGTAGTGGTTGTAATAAGTTTTATATGGAGATATGTTTGGTTACAGTGATAATTACCTCAACGATTTTCGCGTCACACTGCCATTTCTCATTAATTATACGGACCGTGTCATACGTTATTAGGTTGCTGTAATGTTTTGGTCCTTATGAGTCACGAGTATGTAGTGTCATAATCTGGGGTATGCTACAAGGGTCTATGAGTAATGTCACCGTCATGGGGTGCGCGTTAGCTTTAGTTAATAGTGAACTTCGGGGACGAAGTTCCTTTAAGAGGGGAAGAGTAATGTCGCAGAATTAAGTATTTAATTATGTAAGATGTATGTTTAGTTATACCTATGATTTTGGAATCACATGTATGTAGTTAACATTCGAAATTTATGTTCATGTTTCCTTGAAGCGATAGCTTATGTCGATGTTTCCTTGAAGCAATAGCTATGTGGTATTCGAGTAATATAAAGATTATACTATACACGGGGGTCTCAACTCAAGTGTTATGACAAGTATTTTATTTATGAAAGATGTATCTTAATTATGTATAAGTAGTTAATTTTATGAAATATTTAGAATCATACGTATGTTAGGTGTGCTCACATTCGGGATTACTGGTTTACAATTATGTCTTCTTTAAGCTGCATCTATGTTGTATTCAATTAATATGAAAAGTTTTATGGCGCAAGGGTATCAAGTAATATGAAGATTCGATTCAATTGATGATAAATGATATACGTGTTCGGAATGTGGTGATGGTGTATTTATGTGCTTCGCAATGGTGTATCGCTTTGCATTTGTGTATTTAATATAAACGTATGGAACGTGATAGTACAAGTGTGTATGGTTTTCTTACATTGTGTAAAGCGTTGCAATTGCATATTTGTGTAGGTATAGGGCGAATACTGTTTTGAGAATGGGTTTATGTTTGGGAAGGTAGCTGTGATAGGTGATTGTTGTGGAGTAAGATGGCTAATGGTAATGTATGGATAGTGTGAATTTGTGTACCTTTGTGAAGGTGGTTAAGGTCATGGTACGTAATCTTGCGGGGAATGTTGTGCGGGCTGAACTTCGGGGACGAAGTTCTTTTAAGGGGGGAAGACTGTAACACCCAGGATTTGTAGGAGCGTTGTTGACTGACCATGTTGACTAAACAGACCTTAGGAATGATGGGTGAGAGATCAGACTGGTAATAGGAGACATTTTGATTAGTTACTCGACCTAGCGGAGGCCACTCGGCCGAGTACCACCAGTACTCGACCGAGTGGAGTCTACTCGGCCGAGTATTCCTATACTCGACCGAGTATGGCGGCTACTCGACCGACGCGTTATTATAAATGCGAGTTCGCGAGATTCATTTCTATTTTCTCATCTCCTCGACAGTTCCTATTTCTCTAACCCTAGACCATCCCCTTATTCTATCACTCCATAGCCTCATACCTCTAAGGAGTTAGCCTAACCCCTACCATGGGAACGTCGGGACTTGCGGAGCAAGGAGGTCGTGAATGGTGGTTGTCTATGTCGTCACCGATGTGCAAGGTTAGGTAAGTTGCTGCCTTGGGTCCTTTTGAGTGATTATTTGAGTATAGTTGTGTAATAGGATATGGTTACCATTGTTAGGGTGCTTAATGGAGTCGCGCGTGGCTATGAATGGAAGTCTTTCATGCTTTGTTATGAGGTAGGGTCTCCCTACTCAGTCTACTGTTAATTGAATTGAATTTATGATTGTATTGTGAATCATGGCTATCCGCTGATCATCGGAGTATAGTGGTTGTGGTAATGTTGACGTTGTCGTGTGACAGCTGTGATGTTGTGATTGAGATTGTGGTGGAGTCACTTGCGGGAGTGGCTTCACACCCTAGTTCGCCCTCCGTGGAACCCGCCACGGGAGGGGATGTGCACATTAAGGGACAGGGGATCGTTAGTCGCTCGTGAGGAGCCGGACTAGGTGGGGATGGGCTGCGGTCACCCATGGCGGCGAGGATTACCTGTTGCGATGGGTAATCTGGCAGGACTACACACTCCGTGTGTAGTCGGTGTGTATACGAGGTGGTGAGTTGGGATAGTGGATGATCAACTATTTACTTTATTGTCTTATCTTATATTTGATTAGTCGATCGACCCCGTGTTGTTTTATGGTGTCTGCGGTGATCCATTCGGGGATGGTGAGCGGTTGGCTTAAAGGGTATTGTTGATTACTGCTGCTGCTTTGGGATTGGAGGGATCGAGTCATCACGCTCTCGGTCTAGAGATGTAGAATCACAAGTGTTGTAATTGAACTGTATTTTAGGGAAACTTGAATAGAATGGTGGTTGTAATAGATTCTCTAATGATATAATATGGTTCTTGTATTGTCTAATTTGATCTACCTCCTCGGGAAACCGAGATGGTGACATCGTCATACACTGGAATGATCCTTGGTAAGGCGTCCTGGTGTACGGGGGTGTTACAAAAAATCCCATTACACTCCTTTTATCAGGTAATTTTTAGACATTCAACCTGAAGTCAGATTCATGTTTTACAACTTCTAGTTCCCTTTTGTTAACTTTCACGCTATTTGTCGAGATTCATTCAATGTAGAAGTCTCAATATCACCTGTAAACCCCTCTCAATAGAATGATTCCGTTCCATATAGAAATAGAAGAAATAGTAGGTCAAAGAAAAAGAAGTGGAATCCCACCCCATTCCATGCCCGGGCAGACTAGTCGTTTATGTAGTAGATTGACCTTTATGATAAAACTTATTTACATAGCTTACATGTTAACTTATTTCGTTTGTGCTGGTTAACTTGTTTCAGTAAACTTAGTTCATTCCTGCTATAGTCTTCCTAAATTTTGTAAAATTTATAGTTGTGGTGTGGTGTGCACTTACATAGTGTACTAGTTAATAAGCTATTCAGTTTGTTTATAGTCTGTGATTTTCCACAAATTGTGTGACGAAGATGAAGTAAATTGGTTGTGGGTTTTACAACGAATTTGGTGGCGTCATTGCAACGGTGATTTGCTAGGTGCCTTTTTGTTTGTTTAGTTTTGAGATATTGGTCAATTATGTATGTTGGTTGCTTGCAGTACTTTATCAAGCCTTTCCTGCCAATTTTTAATTGGACTCACCCTTGTTGTCATGTTATGTAACTTTGTGGCTCTGATCCTGAACTTTTGTTCCTTTTTTTTTCTCATGCTCAACCATTAGAGGATTATATTAGTGAGGATTATATTAGTGAATCAAATAAGGACAGGGAGTTAGACCTGTCAACGTTGATTGCCAGCCAACTCCGACTTGCGCCCCCTGACCGCTGATTTTCTCTTCATCTGCTTTTTTTATTCTTTATCCACAACTACACTTTTACTTTGAAATTGCCTTCTTCTACTAACCTTTTACTTTTTATTAATAATTTTTTTTAGATAGCATCACAATCTAGAAAAACAAAGAAGGTGAAGAGGTATTGATTTTTACCATTTGTCTTTAACATTGGCTAAAACACCATTTTTCTTACGGTGTATATAGAGCAATGAGCTTCTGAGGAACTGTTGAAACGCGGGTTCATTTTCTATTTCCATTTTCTTGTTCGTTATTTGATTTTCTTTTTCAATTCAGTGGTTGTTTGATTTCCTTATCAAAATGATGTGGAGTATGGGGATTAGAGTCACATCTAGAAATGCGATTGTTTAAATGATGTGGATTTGAGGATTTAGCATTTCTGAATCCGGTGCAAAGTGTGGTGTGTTTGATATGATCCCATATTAGTAAGCTTATGTTTTATCCGTTTATCTCTAGCGAAAAAGTTAAGCAAAGTTAATTGACATGGTTTTATATGACTTGGCGCGTGATTATGCTCTTTAGCGAATTTTTAGTGTCAATATCTTATCATTTGGTTTAGTAGTACTCTTCGTGATTGCCGGACATTGTTATCCTGGTATTGTAGTTTCTAGACCGACTATAATTTCATATTAGTCTTGGTTTATGTTCTTAGATGAAACTCGAGTTGGAGCTTCTTCCATAGAGTTCCATTTAATTAAGTTGTATAAGGAACTTCGACAACGGAGATGTCTTGTGGAAGGATCTCACTTGGTTCCCGATCCGAATATCAATGTGATCTGAATATTTGATTCTTTGTCTCACTTGCCATTTTTCAGCATGCTGGGTAGCGGAAAGTGTATCGCTGACACACTGTTAAGGCGAGGAGGGCTTGAACTTTGGCTTTTGCCTGGATTAGCTCGTGCGGTCGGTGTACCTTCCGTATCAATACCCCCATCCCTTGGAACTGCATATACACTTTTTTGAGTTTAGATAAACAATCCCCAGGTCGTAATAAAGTGGTAATAATAACTTGGTACTCGTAAGATATATATGTTTCTCAATAATAATTTGTAGTATTGTACATATGCAGGCTCAAATACACATTGATTTGTTTCCAAATTGCCCCGCCAAGCCATGAAGAGTTAAGGATGAAAACTCGACGCAATGTTGGTAGTTAGAAGGAGCTCAAATATATGGAACACATAAGGAGTATTACACTATTAAATTAGTTTTTTAATTTCATTTTGTATCTTACTATCAATATTGTCATTATTTAGTCAGAGGTATCCTAGAGGTATCTATTTATGTGTAAATCTAAGAATATTTATGTTCAAAATAATGTATATTTATACATAATGGGTTTTGGAAAAGTAATTTTTTTAATTGATTGAAGCTCTTATTTGAGGCGTTTTCCCCAATAAAAACGCCTCAAATGTATTTTTTTTTAAATTAAAAAAATACATGTTTACATCGGTTTTAGTCAATAAATGATGTAATAAGTTGATATTTACATCGGTTCAACACCAAAAACGATGTAAATTAGATGCTATTAACATCGGTTTTACTTAAAAACCGATGTAATTGAAACAAAATTAACATCGGTTTTCACCCATAACCGATGTTAATTGTATACTATTTACATCGGTTTTAAAACCGATGTTAAGGTAAAAATACTAAATACGTCGCCCCCAGAAACATCGCCACAAAAGCGATGTAAATGGGGTAAAATAACCGATGTCAATGAGACTTTTTCTACTAGTGGTATGAGGTGACGTCTCGAAGTGACTAGAATGTGATGCGATTGATGGCAAGTTCAAGTGCCATAGAGTCATGTGAGATGACTAGTCGATCACATAGGCAGACTGTTAGGAACATTTTGTCGGGCCTAATGACCGCTTATAGAGTTCTGGCAAATTTATATAGCCTGGTCGTGGCGAGAGCTACTATAGTATTCAAATGAGTCGATTCTTTTGACTAAAGACTATTCACCTAAGATGGCACAGTTTCAGATTAACTTTGATTTGTGTTACTACGACCTTCGTAAATGGGGTCAAATGGGCATATTTTGGGTTATGATGGTCGTGGCTAGTCGAAGGGAATGAGTGCGATAGGAATTGTCCACCCCTAGTCGGGGTTATAATAATATCTCGGGGCCACTCGAGGAGTAATGAAATGGAAATGCGTGGCCACGCTCGGAAAGTATCTATGATAGATAAGTCCGGTCAATCGCTTATTCCCGGATCGAGGAAACCACTCTCGATATGATCACTTGCAAGTACGACCTGAAAGACACCTTGCATTGAGTGGGAGATAGTAATAGGACAAGAGAATTGGTGATGCACACTTGTCGAGGACAAGTGGGAGATTGTTGGGAAATGTGTCCTCAACAATAGTGCGATCACATGATTTAAATATCATTATTAAATCTCATTTTAAAGAATACAATTGGGAAGTATTTTTACTGTCAACTGGTCAACATATATCGGTAATGATTGGCTGACTAGAGTTTGACATAACTGTCGTGCGACGGTGGTGATCAGTTGACCTCCTAGGTCATACCTATAGGGCAACACTCTTAATTGATCATTTAATTAATCGTATAATGTTACGAGTTAATTAAATTACTTGAAAATTGACGGACGATTTTGGAAGTAAAATTTACGTATCACATTGTAATGTGATTAAATGAGGTACGGTCTGAGTAATCGAATTGTATCTTTGCTCAGATGAAATTATTGTTTAAGGAAACAATTAAATTTGAATGAATTATTATAAATACGATTTATAAATTGGTGAAATATTTTGGTACAAGTAATTATGAATTACTAAGTCAATTATTGTATATGACGTATTTTTTATTAATACGTTGATTTTTAATATGTTAAAAATACATAACAAATTTATGTTACATATGACATGTGACATATTGACAATTGACAAAAATAATATGGAATCCATATTATCATAAGTGCCGAAAATTGGAGGTAGTTTAGGCTAATATTATGGTTGATTAAATAAGTGGAAAACACAATCATTCTTAATAGAGCCTAGCCATGCAACCCTAGTTTGCATTGTGAAGGCAAACAAGGGCATGCATTGGGTCTTTCTCTTCCCCCTTTCTTCCCTCCTACCCCGTTTCACCCTAGGAAAGACAAAAGGATTTTTGTCTTATATTTTGATATACACTACATGCATAAGTGGGTATCATTCTATTTTTATTCATTCAACTCATCTAAATAATTTTTTAGAAAGATAAAAATCTTCTTCTTCCTCCTCTCCTCTAACCGGTTTTAGAGAGCCAAAATACCAAATTATTTTGGGTCATTTTTCTACAAAATTAATATTATCTAGTACCTATAATATTAATTTTAATTAAGAGAAAGCCTTGGGTATTATTCCTTGGGATAGATCCTACACTTGGTTCTTTTGTTCATCCAAAAGGAAAGCTCAAGAACAAAAGAAAAGGAGATTTCTTTTGTGCCCATTTGAACCGAAAATACAATGTAAGAATAATAATTCTTCCTTATTTTGCTTTAATGTTTGCATGCATAAGAACTTTTATTAATTTTATGACAAATTAATTTATAACATATATATGAATATGTAAGTATATAGATCTACTTTTCCTTCAAAGACAGGCCAAGAATGGACCCTACATGTAGATGGGGCAACAAATATGAAAGGCACTGGCCTAGGACTAGTCCTGAAATCACCACAGGGAGACCTAATTGCACAGGCTATTAGTTGTGAATTCAAATCCACAAATAATGAAGCTGAGTATGAAGCCCTGATTGCTGGACTAAAGGTATGTATAGAACTCGGTGTAGCAAACCTCAAGGTAAAAACTGACTCTCTCTTAATTTCTAACCAAGTCAAAGGAATATATGCAGCAAAAGATTCAAAAATGATGCTTTATTTAGAATATGTCAAAAACCTTTGCAAAAAAATTCAAAACCTTTGACATTGACCAAATACCAAGGGACTTACATACCCAGGCTGTTGCCCTAGCCAGCCTGGGATCAAACTTCAGCCCTGCTGTGTTTGATAAAATACCCATTATCCACCTGTTGGAACTAACCATAGAAAGGCCTTATCAAATTTGTCCCATTCAGGAGGATACAACCTCTTGGACCAAACCCTACTATGATTGGTTCTTACAGGGGATACTCCCTAAAGACAAAAACGAAGCAATGGCCCTGAAAATCAAAGCCTCTACTTATACCATTATCAATAACACGTTGTTTAAAAAGTCTCAGGCTGGACCTTACCTACGTTGCCTGGAACCAAATGAAGCCAAACAAGTCATAGAAGATATACATGATGGTTACTGTGGAAATCATAAAGGTGGCAGAAGCCTGGCAAGTAAAGTTCTCAGGACAGGCTATTTTTGGCCAACCCTGAGAGCTGACTGGATATCATACAGCTCCAAATGTGAGGCCTGCCAAATCCACCCCCCTTATATCCACCAACCATCAGAGCTACTACATTCCATCTCAGCCCCCTGGCCATTCATGAAATGGGGGATGGACATAGTAGGCAAATTACCTCAAGCGCCTGGACAAAAAGTTTTCATGCTAGCAATGACTGACTACTTTTCCAAGTGGATAGAAGCAGATTCCTACAGGTAATTCAAAGAGAAGGATGTCATATCATTTATCAAACGAAATATCATATGCAGATATGGAATACCTTCAGAAATAGTCTGTAACAACGGTACACAATTTGTGGGAAAGAGAACAGCAAACTTCTGTGCACAATGAAATATCAACATAGTCACATCTACACCAGGCTACCCAAAAACCAACGGTCAGGAAGAATCAAGCAACAAAGTAGTAATCAGTTGCGTGAAGAAAAATCTAAAAAGGAGAAAAGAAAGATGTGCGGAAGAGCTCCCCTTAGTCCTGTGGGCTGACAGGACTACACCCAAAACAGCCACAGGCCAGACACCATATTCCTTGGTCTATGGCTGTGAAGCAGTAATCCCTGCAGAAATTCATGTGCCAACCACCAGAAGTAGCCTGAATACCATAGAGGAGAACAGACCCCTATTGCAAGATAACCTGCTCTTAACTGAAGAACTAAGGGATGCAGCCAAAGTCAGGATAGCCTCCTACTAATAGGCAGTAGCCAGAAGTTACAACAAGAATGTCAACATCAGAATATTCAAGGAAGGAGACCTGGTTCTAAGAAAAGTCTTCCCCAACACCAGAGAGAAAAATGCAGGCAAACTAGCTCCCACGTGGGAAGGACCATATCTAATTGATTCAATAGTAGGACAAGGAGCTTACAGGCTACAAACTTTGAAAGGAGAAATGATCCCCAGATCCTGGAACATTTCCCACTTAAAGTTATTTCATGTTTAATCAAGAAGCAGGTAAAACTATCCACTCCATATATGTGTCAATAGAATCTTATAGGAAAATATATAAGGAATCTGCCTTCCTGCTACGTGCTAAATTGCCTGAAACATGTCTGTTACTTTTAGCTCTGCCTAGGCTGTTTATTCAAATCATTTCTTACCAAATCCTGAAAACTTGTTTCACGCCTTCTTTTTATTTATTATATGCTGCATTTAAGGCTTAAACAAATATTCAGGATTGAGGGCCACTCCACCAAACCTGAAAAGCATTCCTGCAATGCTCTACAATTTGGCACCTGCCTGCCTGACCTAAAAACTAAAATGAGCTCAGTACATAAAAAACAAGTACAATGGTGGAATAGACCAGACTACTTGTCAAAATAAGCCCTCCTGACCGGCTGAGAGCCATAAGCCCTCCTGAATGGCAACCACCCTCGTTTTAGAAACAAGCCCTCCTGACAGGCAAACAGAGCCACTATTTCCCAAAATACAGGAATGAGGGCCATAAGCCCTCCTGACAGGCATTATTCTAACAGAAAAACGTTAAGTGAATTATTTACAGGTATAAATCAAGCCGGTCAAACAAAGCAAGAGAATCAAGGAGAGAAAACGATATATTTATGCCATAACAAAATGCCTACCCAGAAAAATATCCTTCCCAGGGCAAGAAAAACAACTGTTATCCAGGAACATTCAAAAACCAACAAAAAACAAATCTAAAAACCAACTGTTTGTCCAGGGAACATCCCCCCCTGGATAGGCCAAAAATACACAAAATAAAACCCCATGAAACAACAAAAGTTAGCCTGCTTTGGAAGCCGTAGCAGAACCAATTCCCTCATCAGCAGCCTCCTCTTCTTCATCTTCACCTCCTTCCCCTTCAGCATCACCTTTTTCCTTGGATGGTGAAGAATCCACTTCCTCATCAGTATGAAGTTTGCAGAGCTCAGGGTAAGTAGCATTGAGGTTAGCCAGCTCCTGGTCAGAATTCCAAAAAGGCCTGACTTCAACAAGCTCCTTCATGGCATTCACACGACCCCTGCCGAAGAAATAAAGTGCAACATCCTTATACCTGGCCTGAACCAGATCCCTCTCCACAGCCAATTCTTCATTCACTTTCAACTGCTCCTGCATGGCCTGTTTTTCAGCCTTTAACTCTTCCTGGATAGTATCAAACTTGGCCTGAAGAGCTTTCAGAGCATCATGAGCAGATTTCAGCTTAGAAGACTCCACCACAAACCGAGCCTTCCATGCCTCATTATCCTCCTTTAAAGAATGATCCTCAGCCTTAGCCATCTCCAACTCATCCTTAAACTTTGCACTATCTTTTTTCAAAATCTGTACCTTCTAATCCAGGGTACTTTTCAGGCTGTGGACTGAATCCAACTGACAGGCGCTCCTCAGCATGTCATTCACATTCTAACAAAGAAAACACACCCATCTAAGCCACAAAACAAAAACAAATAAACACACAAAAACACCCACACAAAATTAGACAAAATATATACCTCCTGAAGCATGGTGATCAGATTGGCAGCATAGTCCCTAGTACGATACATAGCAGCCAAAGCACGGGCAGAAGAATCCTCTGCCTGATACTGATAATAAGGATCGTCAACCATAAAATCCTGGGCCTGGATTTGTTCTTTAGCAAATTGGACCTCATCCAGCCGAGCCCTAACTCCCCTGACCTCATGAACCCCTCCTGAAGATTCATCTACTCTTTTCCTCTTCTCAGGATGATCACCTTCATCCACAACCTTCTCAGGCGACACCAACTGAACCTCTTGCACAGGCTCCTGAATCTAAACAGCACTATCACTTCTTGTGGCCTCACTACTCTTAGACTTCTCCCCTGTGATCTGGGAAACTCCTGCCTTCACCAAGGACAAACCAAAGCTAGCAATCCTGGCAGAAGCCCTGGTGGCTGCACGACGAGGCCCTAAAACCAGGAATATAAACACATGTCCAACACAAGAAACAATAAGACAAAAGAAAGCAAAAACTCACTCCCTGACGAAGAAGCTCCTGAAGCCTTAGCACTCTTTACTGGCTTATACGTACTCAATTTGGCCTTCTTAAAACGAGGCATAGAGGCTTGCCCCAGGCAGGCAGGCCATGCCCTCTCCTCTACAGGCAACGCCATGAATGCTGCTATTCGGTCAGCCGACCCCTCAGCATCAGGATTTTCACCCAGTCGTTTACTACAAGAAACAAAGGCAAAGTAAGTAAATTTCCCAAAATATATCACTGCCAAACCAAAATACGATAAAAAAGAAAGTTACCTCCTTCAACAGCTGGATAGTTGAGATAGTCCAGGTCAGGGGCAATTGAATCAGCCTTGATAAACATATAGGTTTGAGCCCATCCCTTGTCATCCCTTGAATCAAAGTTAGTAATCAGGTGACCCATCTTCGACCTGGCTCGAAAGTTAAACCTTCCAGTAGAATAACTCTTCAAATGATATACGTTCTTGAAGTCATCCAAGGTAATAACCAACTTGTGCTTAGAACACAAATGTTCAACTGAATGGACAATCTTCCAGACCATTGGCATAAGTTGAAACGGGGGAACCCTGATAGCCCTGATCACTTCGCTCATGAAAGGAGAAAGGGGAAGCCGACATCCACCCCTGAATGCCAATTCAAAAATACAAAACCAGCCAGGACTACCCCAATTAGCCCTGACCGGACCAGTCTCAGGGATCCAAACTTCAGCCCCACTGGGAATGAGGCCCATACCCTTTATATAATACTCAAAGGCCGGTTTCAGCTGATTGGCTTCATGGAAAGAGGCTGCCAATGCCTTAACAGGAGTATATTCAACCCCCTTATATGACATGGACAAAATCTCTGGGGCAGCAACAATTCCCACCACATCATCCTCAGGAATAATATCTGGAACTTTTTCAGCCTCAGCAGGAACCATTTCCACCTCAGCAGGAACTGTTTCTACCTTAACAGGAACTTTCTCAGCCTCGGCAGAAGCCTTGGAAGCTACCGTCTTTCTCCTACCACCAGCCATATCTTATTTTTTCCTGGAAAATGATTTTTTGCAAAGAGGGAATTTTAGAAAGAGAGAAGAAATTTAGAGATTGAAATGTGAAGACAAAACACGGCAAGGTAAGATATTTATAGCCGCAAAACTAAAACGGCTAGGAAAGCAAGTGGATGAGTTTAATCATGACTCTCCTAGGGTTTTGTGAACCTACCCTATTTATGACAAAGAGCCGTTATAAGAAGCTGAATCAAACACAAATTCTGATCCGATAAAAGATACCTGCACAATTCTTTGCCTGGCACAAATTTTTATCTCCTTATTCCTGGCCAGACCCAATATTGGAATAAGCAGATAAGGGGAAATTGTTGGGCCCAGAATTATCATGCCTGACCTGACAGAGGCCAAGCAATAACCAAAACCAAGTTTCAAGCTAAAGACACCTGAAACCAGGCATTTATCAATTATGGATAGGCACCAAACAGGAGTTGATGTAAGGCAGGCAACAGCTAACCAACAGGCTAAAAGGAGAACAAGTCAGGCATAAGAAAATGCTGAACAGGCGTAACAGGCAAGAACCAGGCAGTTTACATATGCTCCCTACAAACAAGGAAGACCAATTCAAGAGGAAAAGATGTGAAAAATACTCAAAGGCAACGGATGAATAAAGGGCAACCACCTCCGGCTAAATCGGGCACATGCCCTATTTACCAGGAAACCCTATACGGTAGCAAAGGAGACTTGAAAAGCGAGTATAAATACAAGAGAAGATAAAATCAGAAAAGGAGGACAACACACTCTTACTCTCACTTATATTCTTGTACTCTTAAGAAATATAATTTAGCCTGTCACGCCTGATATATCAATACTCTGTCAGGCTATCAAAGATCATAGTAACAATCACTCCTGGCTTGGTGCCCGTGGTTTTTTCCCTTATTCCCAGGGTTTTTCCACGTATAAATCCTTTGTGTCCTTATTTATTATTTATTCTTTTATTAAACAATACTAGTCAGGCGGATTGTTTGAGTTAGATCACCCTACACATAAACCCCTGGCAGGAAGTTCTTATTCAGTGAAATCCCTGCCAAAACAGTAACCTTTTTACATTTACAGTATTTTAATAAATGTGTTTGGGACAGCTGCTTTTGATATGTACTAACCTCGGGCAACCGAGATGGTAACAACCTTTCATGCTAGGGTAGTCCTGGTAAGGTACCTTGGTATGAGGGGGTGTTAGAAAGTGGTATCAGAGCCGACGATTCCGGCACCTAAAATAAATGAACCCATTGAACTTAGGTAGTCTAAATAAAATGAACCCGGGAAGAGTTGTTTGGAGCTACCGCAAGGACTCGGAAGACGTCCTGAAATCGCATTATGACCCCCATGAACTCAAGCCGGTCACAAGGGGGAATGTGTTGTGTGTTCGTTTAATATATGTGTGTAATATGTTGAAATCGGATGCTTGGAATATGTGGTAGGAGGTGTAATGTATGAAATTGAGAAGGATATTGAAATTGGTAAAAGGCGTGATGGAATTGTTATGTGACATCATTGGAAATGGTTTTGGTATGAAAATGATTGACATGTTACGTGTTTACTATGTGTCATTCAGATTTATAACGTAATGTGTTTGATTTTTGGGTAGATAGCATGATAGGATGTATTCCTTATTGTTTATAGCTCGTTTTGGCATGACTCGGCCGAGCAGGGCAGGTACCCGACAGAGGAGGAGGTACTCGGCCGAGTAACCAGGCACTCGACCGAGTGTTGTTTGGCAGTGAGTAGCAGTGGCTACTGGATGTGTTTACTCGACCGAGTACTTAGGTGTACTCGACCGAGTAGGGCATACTCGGCCGAGTGTGGTTTATACTCGACCGAGTATGTTTCTTGTGAATTTGACGTTGGCTACTGGAGTGGATTACTCGACCGATTATCAGTGATACTCGACCAAGTAGTCCTTACTCGACCGAGTATTACTGCATACTCGGCCGAGTGCTTCTTTAGCGGAGGGTCATTACATTTTGAGCCGTAGGCTTTTGTGCTTACGTTTCCTTCCTTCTTATCAGCTCAAAATGCCGCCAAAAAGAACTGCCGCGCAAATTCAAGCTTTTGAGATGACCATAGATGAGATTGCTCGTATGATCGAGCAACAATAGGCTCTTCTTGAGGCTCTCAAGAATGTGGGAAATGGGGCGGAGAAACCTGTGGATGCTACCCAACTTAGCATCATCATCGCCCGCTTCAATCCATCTACCTATGAGGGTGTTGGGGAACCTAAGTTGCTCGAGAACTGGGATCATAAGATGGAAAGTCTCATGGAGGTAGTTAAGTGTCCGCACGATATGATAGTTGAGCAGGTAGTATACTACCTAAGGGGCGAGGCCGCTGTGTGGTGGCAAAATGTCAAAGAGGACGCCAGAGCTTACTACCAAGCTGAGGGTTTAGGGGCTATATCATGGTCGGGTCTGAAGAGTGCTATGAGAGAGCAGTTTGTGCCGGAATATATCCATCACAAGTTGAGATCTGAGTTTGATTCCTTCACTATGATCGATGATATGACAGTCACTGAGTACTATCACCGGTTCTTTGAGTTGTCTCATTATGCTGAGGACATGGAGCTAGGGCAGAGGGGTTTGGCTTTTCGCTTTGAGAGAGGTTTGTCAGCTAAGATCATGAACTGTTTACTACTTGGAGTCATCACTGATCTTAAGGATGTGTACCTGAGGACTGGTCAAGCTGAGAGGTTGGTAGATCTCTCAAAGGAAGCTACAGAGAGGACTGCTGCGGAGAAGAGAAAGACTGATAGTGGAAACAACAATCAGTCGGGTAACAAGAAGGGCAACTTCAATCATACCAAGGCTTTTTTCTGGTGGGGCTGGTTTCTCTTGGGGATCCCGAGGTTGGGGTAGAGGTGGTGGTCAGAGTACGAGTGACAACTCCAACCTTTCTTGCTTCAACTGTGGTGGCATAGGCCACAAGAGACGCGACTGCACGAGTGCCAGGACAGGAGTAGGCTCGGGAGCTTTTCAGGGGAACTTCTCACAGGGTCCGAGTCAAAGCTTTGCTAGCAACCGGCAGGGTGGATCATGGGGTAATCGGGGTGGACATAGCAACAATGGCGGTTTTAACCGCAATAGTGGACGATCTTATCAGCGCCCGAACAACAGTGTCACCTAGGATTCGGCAGCCAAGCCGAGTACTTCTAATGCTTCGGTTCAAGGGGGAGGCCAGAAAAGCAGCGGGAAGCTCTTCATGACGGATAAGCAGGAAGCACAAAATGATGCACATGTAGTTACCGGTACCTTTCTTGTTCATAATGTACCGTCGTTTGTTTTGTTTGACTCAGGGGCAACACATTCATTTGTATCTAGGAGTCATGCTTTGTCTATGGGCTTGGGGGAATTTGAGTTGGCAAAGGATGATGTGTTTATACCTTCTGGGGAGTCAGTTTCATGTGTTAAGTTGTACAAGGGAGTGTCTATGCTAGTTGGAGGTGTATATTTACCGGTAGACCTGGTAGAGTTTCCTATGGATGGGTTTGAGGTGATTGTAGGGATGGATTGGTTGGGTAAGTATGATACCAAGATAGATTATCGGCAAAAGAAAGTGTCTTTAAGGGGTCCCAAGGGTATAAGGGTGTCTTATAAAGGGTTTGTTGTCAGACCTAAGTGTAAGTTCATAGCTATGATGACCTTAAAGTCATGCTTGAGGAAGAAGTGTCCTTTGATTCTTTGTCAAGTAAGAGATCGTCGAGTATAGCCGCAGACAGCTGCTGATATACCTGTGGTGGGAGAGTTTGATGATGTTTTTCCTGAAGAGATACCGGAGTTGCCACCAAAGAGAGATGTTGACTTCAATGTGGAGCTTAAACCAGGAACATGTCCTATATCTAAAGCACCATATCGTATGGCACCTAAAGAGCTAGCTGAGTTGAAGAACAGTTGCATGAGCTGTTAGACAAGGGTTATATCCGGCCAAGTGTGTCACCTTGGGGAGCTCCAGTGTTGTTTGTGAAAAAGAAAGATGGGAGCATGAGGTTATGTATCGACTACAGGGAGCTTAACCGTGTCACAGTGAAGAACAAGTATCATTTGCCTAGGATTGACGACTTGTTTGATCAACTGAGTGGAGCAGGTGTGTTTTCCAAGATCGATTTGAGGTTAGGTTATCACCAATTGAGGACAGCAGAGATGAGGATATTCCAAATACAGCTTTCCGGTCCCGTTATGGTTACTATGAGTACGTGGTGATGCCTTTTGGTTTGACCAATGCACCAGCAGCTTTCATGGATTTGATGAACCGTATTTTCAGTCCGTTTTTGGATAAGTTCGTGGTTGTCTTCATTGACGACATTTTAGTCTACTCTAAGACTAAGGAAGAACACGAGGAGCACCTGAGGATCGTTTTGCAGACTCTGGAAGAGACCAGCTTTATGCATAGTTATCAAAGTGTGAGTTATGGTTAGAAGAAGTGGCTTTTCTGGGTCATGTCATATTTAAAAAAGGAGTGTCTGTGGATCCTAGCAAGATTGAGGATGTGACCAAGTGGGAGTCACCGAAGAGTGTTCCTGAGGTTCGGAATTTCTTGGGCCTTGCAGGATACTACAGGAGGTTCGTGAAAGACTTTTCTACCGTAGCACGGCCTATGACTGCTTTGATGAGGAAAGAGACCAGATTTGTTTGGGATGAGAGTTGTGAGACGGCATTCCAGGCCTTAAAGGAACGTTTGACCACAACTCCTATTCTAGCTCTGCCAGAGGGATGTGAGAACTTTGAAGTATATACCAATGCTTTAAAGAATGGTCTGGGTTATGTGTTGATGCAGGAAGGGAAGGTTATAGCTTATGCTTCGAGGCAGCTGAAGCCATATAAGGAGAACTACCCTACTCATGATCTAGAACTGGGTGCAGTTGTTTTTGCTCTTAAGATTTGGAGGTACTACCTTTATGGGGCAACCTTTAAGGTGTTTTCAGATCATAAGAGTCTAAAGTATATCTACACTCAGAAGGATCTTAATATGCGACAGAGACGATGGATGGAGCTAATCGGGGATTATGATATGGAGATCATCTATCATGAGGGTAAGGCTAATGTTGTTGCAGATGCACTGAGTAGGAAGAGCATTCATTCGCTATGTATAGCCATGTCTTTGCTGAAGCTAAGGGATGATATGTCTAAGATGGGGATCTTTATGATAAGTAAAGGGGATGCCAACGGGGATTTCGCGATCGAGCCGGATTTGTATGAGAACATCAAGGGTAAGCAAGATCTTTGTCCTAAGATCCAAGAGTGGAAGTCTAGAGTGGAGAGTGTCACAGTTTCTAGGTTTTCTATCCATACAGATGGGAGTGTTCGTTTTGATGGGAGATGGTGTGTCCCTGAGGATGCAGATTTGTGGATAGTATTCCTGACAGAGGCTTATTGCACTCCTTACTCGGTTCACCCAAGTGGTGACAAGCTTTATAAAGACATTAAGAAGACTTTCTGGTGGCCAAACATGAAGAGGGATGTAGCTGAGTTCGTGGCTAGGTGTTTGACCTGTCAGAGGGTTAAGGGTGAGCAGCGAAGACCACAAGGTAAGATTCAATCCTTGGAAGTACCTGAGTGGAAGTGGGATTCGATATCTATGGACTTCGTGGTTGGGTTACCTAGGTCATAGCAAGGTAATAACATGATCTGGGTAATTGTTGATCGGTTGACAAAGTCAGCTCATTTTGTCCCTATGAAAGATACCTGGTCCAAGATGCAGCTGGCCTTTGGTTATAGGAGGCATGTGGTTCGGTAACATGGCATACCTAAGGATATAGTGTATGACCGTGATGCGAGGTTTATATCCAAGTTTTAGTAGGAATTGCAGGAGTTGATGGGTACTACCTTGAAGATGAGCACAGCTTTTCATCCTGCAACTGATGGTCAGACTGAGAGGACTATCAAGACCCTGGAGGACATGGTGAGAGCATGTGCCATGGAGTTTGGAGGTAGCTGGGAGGACAGGCTTGATCTGATCGAGTTTTCGTATAACAACAGTTACCATACCAGTATCGGGATGGCAC
Organism: Silene latifolia; assembly: GCF_048544455.1. Classification (NCBI taxonomy): domain Eukaryota; kingdom Viridiplantae; phylum Streptophyta; class Magnoliopsida; order Caryophyllales; family Caryophyllaceae; genus Silene; species Silene latifolia. The sequence continues at coordinate 201,517,042 of NC_133538.1, read as the reverse complement.
CTTTTGAGGCTTTGTATGGCCGGAAGTGCCGAAGTCCAGTTTGTTGAGACGACAGTTTAGAGGCAGTGGTCCTAGGACCATAGCTGGTAAGGGATATGGTTGAGCAAGTTCGGGAAATTCGTCAAAAGTTGAGAGCAGCTCAAGATCGTCAGAAGAGTTATGCCGACTTGCACTGTAGAGACATAGAGTTCACAGTAGGTGACAAGGTCCTTTTAAAAGTGTCACCTATGCGAGGCGTGATAAGATTTGGAAAGAAAGGCAAGTTGAGCCAGAAGTTTATAGGTCCTTATGAGGTTTTGGACCGTATAGGCGAGGTAGCCTACAGGTTAGCTTTACCACCAGCTTTGGATAGATTCCACAATGTCTTTCATGTTTCACAGCGCCGGAAGTATGTGAGTGACCCGTCACATGTACTTGAGGTTGAGAACATCGAGCTTGTTGAGTCTTTGTCTTATGCTGAGGTTCCTAAGGAGATTCTAGACCGCAAAGTACGCAAGACACGGAATGGTGATACCGTCTTACTCAAGGTCCTTTGGTCCAATCACAATGTGGAAGAGACCACATGGGAACCAGAGGAGGCTATGCGAGAGCGTTTTCCAAATCTTTTTGATCAGGTATGGTTGGTTACGGGGACTAACCGTTGTCTTTTTAGAGGGGTAGGATATGGTCGCATGTGTGTTTTTGTCTTAGTTTGAGTTGGGTTAGTCGGGGTTTGTGATGTTTTGTGCTTGTATAGTGTTCGTATGTTGCGTCGGGAGGTCGTTTTGATGTGTTTTTTGGGTAGTCGTTTTGATGTGTTTTTCGGGTAGAGTGTGAATTTCGGGGACAAAGTTCTTTTTAGGGGGGGAAGACTGTAATACTACGGATTTTATAGGCTGGTACTCGACCGAGTATGGCCTACTCGGCCGAGTAATGCGGGTCGTGTAGTCTGTTTGGCTACTCCCGAGGAATACTCTGCCGAGTATGATGAATACTCGACCGAGTAGAGGATACTCGGCCGAGTATAATCTATACTTGACCGAGTATCCGGTCTGGCGAGTAATATTTCAGCGGTTTGATTCGGGAGTAATTAGAGGTTATATAATTTCGATAATCAGTTTCTAAACATTATTTTACAAAACCTAATCAAACGTACGACGCTCTAATCACTCCCAATCTCTCCAGTGTGTGTGTGTGTGTGGACGATCTTAGCAATCGTATTCAACCCTACATCCTTTCCTCGGTAAGTCTTTGTCCCCATGTTTGTTGATGGTTAATTCTAGGGTTTGCCTTTAATCATGAATTGGGGGAAATGGGGTTTTGCAATTAGTAATTGTGTTATGTGATTATTGTTTAGGCGAGGACTTCGTAGAGGAGCCGTTCTAGTGCCTGATTCTCTGTATTGCTGTTATTTCTAAGGTAGGGTTTCCCGACTCAGTTTCTGTTGATTGAATTAATATGTGACTGTATTGTGTTTACTGTTATCTGCTGATCATCGGAGTGTTAGTGTTGTGGTGGTGGTTGTGATGTGGTGGTGTTGTGATGATTATGGTGGAGTCACTTGCGAAAGTGGCTTCACGCCCTAGCTCGCCCTCCGTGGAACCCGTCACGGGAGGGGATGTGCACATTAAGGGACAGGGTTATCGCTCGTTGATGAGCGGGATTTAGGTAGGGATTGGCTGCGGTCCCCCACTGGCAGCGAGGATTACCTGTTGCGATGGGTAATCTGGCAGGGCTACACACTTTGGTGTGTAGTCGGTTACGGTGTGAGATCGGGAGACTGGTGATGGAGGATGATCAGCTGGTTACTTGTGCTTTTGTCTTATTTTGATTGAGTAGTACTGACTCCGTTGTTGTTTTATGAAATCTGCGGTGATTCATTCGGGGATGGTGAGCAGGCTGTGACAGGTATTGCATTTGGTGAGCTTGGGGCGGTCATGGGAGAGTCATCACGCCAGATGTAGTGTCACCATCATGAGTCTTAGCATATGATTTATAGTTGTTAGCATTCGGTTTCCTTTTTTATTGGTTTTTGGAACTCTGTAACCTTTTTACATTTACAGTATTTTAATAAATGTGTTTGGGACAGTTGCATTTGATATGTACTAACCTTGGGCAACCGAGATGGTAACAGCCTTTCATGCTAGGGTAGTCCTGGTAAGGTACCTTGGTATGAGGGGGTGTTACAAGTTGACCCTCGACCAGTTTGCTGAACATCTAGAGTTAGAGACTAAGAAGGATGGGTACATCAGTGATATAGCGACCGAGAGTGGGGCACCCCACTACCTACCTTATCTTACCGGCCGACCCGCACCTACCTCTAGGTCCATGTTGATTAATGATGTCCAACATGTGTCTTTTCGCATGTTCTTGAGGATGATGACTTGTTTGCTTATTGTTCGGAACGACATAAGCAACTTAAACTCCCATGAGGTGATGCTCTTGGTGTCCTACCTTAACCCTCTCTGGAGGAAGCGCTTCTACTACAGTGCTCTTGGTGTGGTGTGTGCCAGTTTGGCACTTATGGCTCGCTCCAAGAGCCGTTATCTTAGTTGCAGAGCCATAGTGACCCGCCTAGCCCAGAGACTGTAATACTACGGTTTTATGAGTCTTTGGGTACTCTATCTAGTGGGGCTTACTCTCTCGAGTAAGTATGTTTGGTATACAAAACAGTAGTCTTCCTGTAGGGTACTCAATCGAGTAAGTGACACTCGATCGAGTACGTGACTTACTCGATCGAGTAAGTCGGTTATCGGTTGATTTGCGACGGGTTTGTTAATAATGCGGATTAATATATAATACTCCGTCATATTTTTCCTAAACACTTTTACAAACCTAAAAACACAAAAATGAGAGATTGCAAGTTACGTTGTTCGATTCATTCGCATTATTGGCAAATCCCGGAGCTAGGGTGTCGGTTTCCTTTGTTATTTATACCGTTGTGATCCTTGCGTCAAGGGTAAATTCTACGTATCATTTTTATAGCATTTGGTTAATGTTGGTTAAACCCTAATTTGGGGATTTGGGGGTTTTTATGATTGTATGGTTAAGGTAGTTATTGTATGAATGTATGTATAGGAGGAGGGTTCGTAGAAGAGAGGTTTTGAGACAAGTGCTAGATCGTCTGATTCTGTGATTGCATTCCAGATAGAGTTTCCCTACTCAGAATTAATTACATGATGTGTTTGGTGGTTTCATTGTGATTATTGTTAAAGTATATTGTTGGTGGTTGTGACGGTTGTTGGTTATATTGTTGGTTGTATTATTGATTAATATCGTTGATTGTTGTTGTATCTGTCTATGGTCTTCGGGGTGCGTCCCTGGCTGAGTGGAGTCACTTGCGGGAGTGGCTTCACGCCCTTGATTCGCCTTCTATAGAACCCGCCACAGGAGGGATGTGCACATTAATGAACATGGGTTTATCGCTCGATGGAGATGAGTGGGGCTTAGGTGGAAACGGCTACGATCCCCCACTGGCGGTGCGGAGTATTTGTTGCGATGGGTACTCCGGCAGGGCTACACACTTTAGTGTGTAGTCAGTTGTGTGGAGATTGATGATGGAGACTGAAGATTTGTAACACCCCCATTTATTCAGAAGCCTTTAGCTAGGCATTCCCAAATAAATAGGACTGTTACCATCTCGGTTTCCCGAGGTAGTGAATAACAAAGTACAACAATACCAAAGTACTTTAAATTAAAACTTAATGATTACATGTTTATTACAAATTAACCAACTAAACTTAATATAAAATAAATACTACTCGCAGCGGAAAATAAATAAAGTGATAAAATCTTCTATGTGGTCTAGACTTCTAGGTAGATTAGCCAAGTCCTCACGCATCCCATAGCTCCCAAGTCAGCTAATCTTTAGTACCTGTCAAATCTGCTCCCCATAATGGTTCACCGCAGGTGTTCACGAATACACAGTCAACCGCGAGGTTGAGTAGGAATAAACTAAACAATAATAATAATAATCCAACCAAAATAAACATCCTTCAAATTCCCATCACTTCATCCGTACAATTCACTTACGTCACTGGCAGTAGCACAACTCCCTTAAAATGAACTTCGTCCCGAAGTTCGCCCATAACTACTACAACAACACGTATAAACATCTACACAACTGAGCACCATCCAACTTATAGTAACATAACTATCCGTTTACGATCATTTACGATTATCAACTACATCAATCTTATCACAATATGTCACAATAATAACTCGGAACATGTGTAGTATCACATCCCTTCCCCCTAAAATAAACTTCGTCCTCGAAGTTCGGGATATCAAACAACAGGAATAAACAAACCATTTGTTGTAACATCACAAAACATGTAATACACCTTGTAACAAAAACATGTGAACAGACAACAACAATATGTGTAAAACAACTACCATTATTATCATATAATCGATTAATGGGTAAATAAATAACAACAATCTGTGAATTAATAACTCTTTCTTTTTTATTACTTGTGCGTCTATTTCTCACTAACAAAGTCTAACTTAAACATGGATGCAATTAATGTAATTATACACTGTATATAGATTCAGGGCAATACATTCTGCATATCACTAGACATGTCATTCACTTCACAAAATTTACAATATCCAATGCCAAGGTGAGATAGATAAGAAACAACTCTTTAGAAATTTTAGCATAACTCACATTTTCAAAATAAGAAAACATGTTACCACTTCTAAAAATCATAAATAATTAATAACATAATTACTTATTAATAACTTATACTTTTTAGAAAATACAAAGAGTTAATAAAGCATGAGAAAAAGAATCAATTCAAAAACTCAAAAAGTCAATTTATAATGCATTTTACAAATTGTTTGCTCGAAACAGAAATTTTACAACAACTTGTCAGAAACTTAGGTCAACTTGTAAAAATCACTATTAATTGTCAAAAATTTACCTTGCAACATGGATTATCAAATTCGAAACTTACATGAGTCTATTAAATATTAGAGTTGGAATTATAAAAAATAATTATGTAGTTTTAATGGCAAATTTTACAAAAACATGGCGCGAAAACATAACTGTACAGGAATATTCCGACCACTGTCCACTAAACTATTTATTTTTCCTAAACCGTATATTATTTGAACATGAGACCAGTGGCATATGAAAGATAACTCACAAGGGTTTCACTCATAAAAATATCATACACGGATTTTAAACAGGCAGTAAATGACAGCCAAAACAATCAAGGGTAAAATTTCGAGAAATCAACCAAAATCGCATTCTTCACAATTTCATGCAATTCCTTCAACACTTCACATATTAATCATACTCACACCTCCCACATATATGCCTACATACTTTCCCCATATCAACATGCATATAACAATGCTTAAAAGAAATCATATCACATCCCTTCATCGTAAAAGCAAGGTTACGTCCCGTAAACGCAATCATGAAAATAATATGCAAACAAGGCAACAAAACTCCTAAGAGAAATAATCTATATTCATTTAAATTACCCCACAATATAATATCTCTCAAGGTAACCGGTTCAAAACTGTAAGGACCAGATCAAGGACATCTCCCTAACCTAATAAGGGGCTCCTAAACAGTTTCTACCCTGGTTCATTTTATTAGACACATCCTAAGTTCATTAGAGTTCATTGGTTAGGCCTGAGGATCGTTTTGCTCTGATACCACTTTGTAACACCCCCATTTATTCAGAAGCCTTTAGCTAGGCATTCCCAAATAAATAGGACTGTTACCATCTCGGTTTCCCAAGGTAGTGAATAACAAAGTACAACAATACCAAAGTACTTTAAATTAAAACTTAATGAATACATGTTTATTACAAATTAACCAACTAAACTTAATATAAAATAAATACTACTCGCAGCGGAAAATAAATAAAGTGATAAAATCTTCTATGTGGTCTAGACTTCTAGGTAGATTAGCCAAGTCCTCACGCATCCCATAGCTCCCAAGTCAGCTAATCTTTAGTACCTGTCAAATCTGCTCCCCATTATGGTTCACCGCAGGTGTTCACGAATACACAGTCAACCGCGAGGTTGAGTAGGAATAAACTAAACAACAATAATAATCCAACCAAAATAAACATCCTTAAAATTCCCACACTTCATCCGTACAATTCAATTACGTCACTGGCAGTAGCACAACTCCCTTAACACCGTGCTATGCTCAACTGGCAGTAGTACTTGCGTACCATGCTCACCTGGCAGTTAGTACCCTCAGTACTATGCTCAACTATCTCTGGCTGTAGTAATTACTTACTATGCTCATCTGGCAGTAACGATTGCTCACTATGCACAACTGGCAGTAACACCCTCCGTGTTATGCTCAACTGAATAATCAACTCTCCAACAATCCAATACTCAATGACAATCCCGTCTTACTGCTCAACCAACAATTTAACATACTCAAATACTCTATTCCAATAATAAATCACAATTGTTCATCTTAGTCTCATCAACCGTCACATTTATACATCCATTCACTTAATAATAAAACCCGAGTTGAGTAGGAAATTCCTACCTGGCAAGCGATTCCAATTAAGCCGCTTAAGCAATCCAAATAATTAAAGCAATCCAAATATAATTCTTCACAACCCTCACCTAATCAAAATATCATAATTCAATTCAATTTAATTATTTATTTATCCCGTTTAGTATATAAATTATTCAAATCAATTTATTTGTTATAATTATTACGGTATTAAAACCCGCTTACAAAATAAACCCAAGTCACCCGAATATCCAAGTTAAAACCCGACTTTTATAATTATAATGAAAACCAAACCCAAGTAACTACCCACGCATAAATACCCAAAACCACGTACAACCTCCCTTTAGCTCGTGTAAACCCGTCACAAACACTCACACCTATAACCCGTTTAAAATACCAAAACCCGACACCACCAAGCTCCACCACCAGGCCCCACCGGGAGCAACCACAGACGACAACCCAGACACACCACAACCACCAGCTACAACCGCCCCAATCCGCCACAACCTTGCGCCCTAACAACAACAACTACAAACACTCACTCACACACCCATAAACCCGACACCATCCTATACCCAAACCATACCACCTCTGGCCACCACCATCATCACCACTGACAAACGGTGGTTCCAGGGGTGGTCCTACATCCCCATGACCCGACGACAACACCCCAGCATCAACCCAATACCGACAGCAACACAACACTCAGTCCCTCCCTTGTTTTGCGTTTTTCAGACCACCACCACCACAACCCGCCACCTTTAACCACCAATACAAATCCACCCTGGTCAACCCAAACATCAGGACCCAAACCCACCTTACCCAGGTCAAGGCAAACCCGAATAAGGGTCCTATTAGGGTCGAAGTCCCTTACTACCCTGTTTTCAACCCACCTGCCACAGCCCTCGAAACTCGCCTGCCACTGCCACCCTAGGCCTTAACTGACACCACCAACACACCCAATCCAACCCTTGAAACCCTTTGTACCACCTCCCAAAGTGTCGTCTGATTCCGTCGAGGTTTGGGTTAGTTTCCAAGCGTCTTAAGATCGTCTGACATTCAGCTTAATAAGAAAATAAAACGAGATTAGAATTTTACCTTAATTAATTATCGCTGCTAATTCCGTCACCAATACTTTCTTAATCTCCCTCTTGTGAATTATTTTCAGATTTGATGAATAATAAAGATTATTACTTGAGGTTTCATCTATTTATATTGGTAGGCTAAGGTTATAAGGAACCAATTAGGAAATATAAAATATATTTATTATTATTATTAGTAATTATCCGATCCCGGCAATTAATCAACCCATTTACGCAACATATATAGTTGACCCATATCACATGACCCAACTCCAATTCCGTCTTTCTTTATTATTTTATTTATTTAATTACCGTCTCATAACAAATATTATTATTATAAATACAATTACTATTATTATTATTATAACATAATAATCATTCACTATTACCATATAAATTATCGTATATTATTATTACCCAATTACCATTCCGACCCATTACTCTATTATTCTATTATTTTATTATATCATTCCATCTTATTCACAATTATTAATTATAACCGTCACAATCAGTTATTCGAATTACGTAAATTAGTTATATAAACTTCACTAAACTACGGGGTATTACAGTCTTCCCCCCTTAAAATGAACTTCCTTCCGAAGTTCGCCCATAACTACTACAACAACACGTATAAACATCTACACAACTGAGCACCATCCAACATATATAGTAACATAACTATCCGTTTACGATCATTTACGATTATCAACTACATCAATCTTATCACAATATGTCACAATAATAACTCGGAACATTTGTAGTATCACATCCCTTTCCCCCAAAATAAACTTCGTCCTCGAAGTTCGGGATATCAAACAACAGGAATAAACAAACCATTTGTTGTAACATCACAAAACATGTAATACACCTTGTAACAAAAACATGTGAACAGACAACAACAATATGTGTAAAATAACTACCATTATTATCATATAATCGATTAATGGGTAAATAAATAACAAAAATCTGTGAATTAATAACTCTTTCTTTTTTATTACTTGTGCGTCTATTTCTCACTAACGAAGTCTAACTTAAACATTGATGCAATTAATGTAATTATACACTGTATATAGATTCAGGGCAACACATTCCGCATATCACTAGACATGTCATTCACTTCACAAAATTTACAATATCCAATGCCAAGGTGAGATAGATAAGAAACAACTCTTTAGAAATTTTAGCATAACTCACAATTTCAAAGATAAGAAAACATGTTACCACTTCTAAAAATCATAAATAATTAATAACATAATTACTTATTAATAACTTATACTTTTTAGAAAATACAAAGAGTTAATAAAGCATGAGAAAAAGAATCAATTCAAAAACTCAAAAAGTCAATTTATAATGCATTTTACAAATTGTTTGGTCGAAACAGAAATTTTACAGCAACTTGTCAGAAACTTAGGTCAACTTGTAAAAATCACTATTAATTGTCAAAAATTTACCTTGCAACATGGCTTATCAAATTAGAAACTTACATGAGTCTATTAAACATTAGAGTTAGAATTATAACAAATAATTATGTAGTTTTAAATGGAAAATTTTACAAAAACATGGCGCGAAAACATAACTGTACAGGAACATTCCGACCACTGTCCACTAAACTATTTATTTTTCCTAAACCGTATATTATTTGAACATGAGACCAGTGGAATATGAAAGATAACTCACAAGGGTTTCAATCATAAAACTATCATACACGGATTTTAAACAGGCAGTAAATGACAGCCAAAACAATCAAGTGTAAAATTTCGAGAAATCAACCAAAATCGCATTCTTCACAATTTCATGCAATTCCTTCAACACTTCACATATTAATCATACTCACACCTCCCACATATATGCCAACATACTTTCCCCATATCAACATGCATATAACAATGCTTAAAAGAAGTCATATCAAATCCCTTCATCGTAAAACCAAGGTTACGTCCCGTAAACGCAATCATGAAAATAATATGCAAACAAGGCAACAAAACTCCTAAGAGAAATAATCTATATTCATTTAAATTACCCCACAATATAATATCTCTCAAGGTAACCGGTTCAAAACTGTAATCGCCAGATCAAGGACGTCTCCCTAACCTAATAAGGGGCTCCTAAACAGTTTCTACCCGGGTTCATTTTATTAGACACATCCTAAGTTAATTAGAGTTCATTGGTTAGGCCTGAGGATCGTTTTGCTCTGATACCACTTCGTAACACCCCCATTTATTCAGAAGCCTTTAGCTAGGCATTCCCAAATAAATAGGACTGTTACCATCTCGGTTTCCCAAGGTAGTGAATAACAAAGTACAACAATACCAAAGTACTTTAAATTAAAACTTAATGAATACATGTTTATTACAAATTAACCAACTAAACTTAATATAAAATAAATACTACTCGCAGCGGAAAATAAATAAAGTGATAAAATCTTCTATGTGGTCTAGACTTCTAGGTAGATTAGCCAAGTCCTCACGCATCCCATAGCTCCCAAGTCAGCTAATCTTTAGTACCTGTCAAATCTGCTCCCCATTATGGTTCACCGCAGGTGTTCACGAATACACATTCAACCGCGAGGTTGAGTAGGAATAAACTAAACAACAATAATAATCCAACCAAAATAAACATCCTTCAAATTCCCATCACTTCATCCGTACAATTCACTTACGTCACTGGCAGTAGCACAACTCCCTCAACACCGTGCTATGCTCAACTGGCAGTAGTACTTGCGTACCATGCTCACCTAGCAGTAGTACCCTCCGTACTATGCTCAACTATCTCTGGCAGTAGAAATTACTTACTATGCTCATCTGGAAGTAACGATTGCTCGCTATGCACAACTGGCAGTAACACCCTCCGTGTTATGCTCAACTGAATAATCAACTCTCCAACAATCCAATACTCAATGACAATCCCGTCTTACTGCTCAACCAACAATTTAACATACTCAAATACTCTATTCCAATAATAAATCACAATTGTTCATCTTAGTCTTATCAACCGTCACATTTATACATCCATTCACTTAATAATAAAACCCGAGTTGAGTAGGAAATTCCTACCTGGCAAGCGATTCCAATTAAGCCGCTTAAGCAATCCAAATAATTAAAGCAATCCAAATATAATTCTTCGCAACCGTCACCTAATCAAAATATCATAATTCAATTTAATTTAATTATTTATTTATCCCGTTTAGTATATAAATTATTCAAATCAATTTATTTGTTATAATTATTACGGTATTAAAACCCGCTTACAAAATAAACCCAAGTCACCCGAATATCCAAGTTAAAACCCGTCTTTTATAATTATAATGAAAACCAAACCCAAGTAACTACCCACGCATAAATACCCAAAACCACGTACAACCTCCCTTTAGCTCGTGTAAACCCGTCACAAACACTCACACCTATAACCCGTTTAAAATACCAAAACCCGACACCACCAAGCTCCACCGCCAGGCCCCACCGACAGCAACCACAAACGACAACCCAGACACACCACAACCACCAGCTACAACCGCCCCAGTCCGCCACAACCTCGCTCCCTAACAACAACAACTACAAACACTCACTCACACACCCATAAACCCGACACCATCCTATATCCAAACCATACCACCTCTGGCCACCACCATCATCACCACTGACAAACGGTGGTTCCAGGGGTGGTCCTACATCCCCATGACCCGACGACAACACCCCAGCATCAACCCAATACCGACAGCAACACAACACTCAGTCCCTCCCCTGTTTTGCGTTTTTCAGACCACCACCACCACAACCCGCCACCTTTAACCACCAATACAGCTCCACCCTGGTCAACCCAAACATCAGGACCCAAACCCACCTTACCCAGGTCGAGGCGAACCCGAATAAGGGTCCTATTAGGGTCGAAGTCCCTTACTACCCTGTTTTCAACCCACCTGCCACAGCCCTCGAAACCCGCCTACCACTGCCACCCTAGGCCTTACCTGACACCACCAACACACCCAATCCAACCCTTGAAACCCCTTGTACCACCTCCCAAAGTGTCGTCGGATTCCGTCGAGGTTTGGGTTAGTTTCTAAGCGTCTTAAGATCGTCTGACATTCAGCTTAATAAGAAAATAAAACGAGATTAGAATTTTACCTTAATTAATTATCGCTGCTAATTCCGTCACCAATACTTTCTTAATCTCCCTCTTGTTTATTATTTTCAGATTTGATGAATAATAAAGATTATTACTTGAGGTTTCATCTATTTATATTGGTAGGCTAAGGTTATAAGGAACCAATTATGAAATATAAAATATATTTATTATTATTATTAGTAATTATCCGATCCCGGCAATTAATCAACCCATTTACGCAACATATATAGTTGACCCATAGCACATGACCCAACTCCAATTCCGTCTTTCTTTATTATTTTATTTATTTAATTACCGTCTCATAACAAATATTATTATTATAAATACAATTACTATTATTATTATAACATAATAATCATTCACTATTACCATATAAATTATCATATATTATTATTACCCAATTACCATTCCGACCCATTACTCTATTATTCTATTATTTTATTATATCATTCCATCTTATTCACAATTATTAATTATAACCGTCACAATCAGTTATTCGAATTACGTAAATTAGTTATATAAACTTCACTAAACTACGGGGTATTACAGGATTGATGTGTTGGCTGCGTTGTTTCGCATTTGTTTCATAATGGTTTGTATTGTGTAATTAGTACTGACCCCGTTTAATTGTTTTAAAAACTGTGGTGATCCATTCGGGGATGGTGAGCAGTTGTTGAGCAGGTTTGATATGATGCATATGGGCTAGCTGGGATGAGTCATCAGTTGGCAGTTAGAAGAGTCTTCCGCTGTGTCGGACGATGTCCTTTAGTTGTTCAGTTTTATTAGTAGACAGTTTTGGATTGGTTGTATTTCAGTTAACAGTTTTGGTTTGAGACATGTATTCACTTAAACTATATTTACTTTTAATGTACGTTTCTTCATTGTCTTATGATTATCATTGCCTCGGGTAACCGAGATGGTGACGTTCTTATACCTGAGCGGTCCTGGTAAGGCACTTTGAAGCTCCTTCGGAGTCGGGAACTGCTTTGTTTGAGACTACTCCTACCATGGATGAGCACTACTGGCTCCACATTAAGTGGCTTAGGAGGTTAGATGACGGGACCTTAGCTTGGAGGTAAAGGGGACCAAGTGGATGAGACTGCCTGATCCGGAGCACCTACCGGTGATTGACCACTTGTGGGAGTATGACTCGGGTAGTGGAGACCCCCGGCCTGAGCCCCAGTTTTATTTGATCACTCCCGAGATCCTTCTTACTACATCGAGCTTCTACCCGACCCTATACTCGCCCTATCCTACGGTCTATGACCCTCTGATGTAGATTAGTGAGCTTATGGAGGGGATATCTGCCACGCTGGTGTTGAGGAACATGCTTGAGATGGCATATTAGCAGGGTGTGGGGACCGATCTCGCTCAGCCGGTGTGGCGGAGGGGACCAGGAGATGACACTGGGGTTTTTCATAGCTACGGGATAGATCGCACCACGTGGAGGACCCCGGAGAGCTACGAGTATGGCTGTCTCGCGGGATCGTGAGGAACCAACTATGGTAGCCAGTTGGATGAGGCGAGGAGGTAGACCGGTAGTGACTACTTAGCAGGAGCATATCAAGGAGCGGGGACAACTGGCACAGGTGGCGGAGAAGACATGGACGAGGATGCAGACACCTGAGCTCCGTTTTGTTTTCCTTTATATTGTTTGACTTGTTGGATGTTATGATGGATTTCTTATCGTACTTCATATTTGGTTTTATTTGGATGACTGTACCGGGCCGTAAGGCCAATTCTCTATTTGTTTTCCATGTTAGTATGAAGTTAAGACTTGTGTTTTGCATTGGTAGTTGGTAAAAACCCATTTTGCTGGAAAATGATTACAATTTCATGATTGTAAGTTATGGAAAAATCGAGTTCTGCTCTCAGAAACTCGACCGAGTACCGAGTACTCGACTGAGTTCTTGATGATACTCGATCGAGTTTTCTGGGTTAGAGTCCGTGTTGTGTTATCGTTGTGGTTTAATAGAATAAGTTGTTATATCTTGTTATATACGTCTTCATAAGATCCTTGGCATCGACATGTGTATGGTATGGTAATTATGTGGCGAATTTTGTGGTAGTACAGTAATTTGGGTTGGAATTGATAGGCTATCGCACACCTAACAAAGGTAAATACCCTAGTAACAAATGAATGTAGTAATAGGGGTCGAACACAAGGAGACGGGAGTTGCTAAACAAGTTGTCATGGAGCGAATTTCATCAAGGTTAATTAACGATTGGGTATTTGTTTTGGTTTTAGAAATAATGATAAAATAACGAAAGAAAACAATAATAAAGAAGAGTTTAGGGGAATCGGGTCACACATGCAAGTTATGTAAATGCTCATGTCAAACTAAGAAATTGATAATAACGATAATTATTTAGGCTTAAAGACAACTACCTCTCGGCCTTATTGTCAACCATAGACTTCTAGCGAGCTCTCGCTATTACTAGATTGGTCTACTAAAACATGCTTAGTCTAATTCAATTCCGTGCCGACTTATAGAAAGAATTAACAAATTTAATCTACGATTGTGGCCAATAATCAAAGACTAACAATTTAATACAAGTATGTGATAGAAACTAATCGATATTATAGCATCTTAATTCAATATTTACAAGTACTATTTATTCATGGCTCCCCTAATCCCTAGACAAGATAAACTACTCACACATATTGAAAACTGAACTAATGACATATGATATAATAAACATGATGATAATGGAATGAAATAAGTACTAGAAATAGAATTACCTTAACAATAGAAATGGAACCTGGAAATAAAGAACAAGGTAGTAAAACCAAATACTTGAAATGGAAATTGTATTCTAATTCCTAATGTTAAAAGAAATTTTTAGAACAATAAGGAAAACTAAAGGAGATCTAAAGACTATTCTAATGAGAATTGTAAAGTGTATGAAGGTGTGTAAAAGTGGTCGGACACAACACCCTTTATATAGGAATAAGGGGTGTAACGTAAACAAGTCAAAGAGAGGTCACCCTGTTCGGGGACACCCCACCCCGATTGGGGTCGTGTGTTTTCTCATTTCCGCCTTAACTTCTTGCTTTATGGTGATGCGGAATCTAATGCTTGCATGTTTATGAGTCCGTCTAAGGCATCCTAGGGATCATATGGCATCCAATGCATGCTCTTATCTTGGGCTTTTACTTGGACTTCATTTCTTTACTTGTGCATCAACCCAAGTTAATTTCATCAAGCTCGGGATTTCTAATTTCTTCCCGAAATGCCCCTATACTTCCCGAAACGCCCTTGCATGGTCAAAACTTGCTCTTATTAGCCTCGTGAACTTGGGTGAATGCTAATTTAACGGGAAAAGCTAACGAGTGCTTCATTTCCTACAAAATGCAATGAATACAAGCAAAATCACTTAGAACACGGAATTAGCTCACAAACACACTAATAGAGGTGCAATAATCAAATAAACCGAGCTAAAATAGGGAGTTAAAGTATATATAAAATGGATTTATCAAACTCCCCCAAGCTAAACCCTTGCTTGTCCCAAAGCAAGCACACAATAATGTATGACAAGGACAAGGGTACGGGCAACAATCATCTCATACAAATGCAATTCCCGTCAAGTAACTTTAAAGCACAAAGAATCAAATCCCGAAACAACATGGGCATAGGGAAAAATACAATACATGGATGAGATTTACATGACGGCGTAGCACAAAGGAGTTCACATGGACATTTTAACTCTTGCATAATCTTATTGACATCGGACTCCTCATGGGATTCACTCACACTCATATTATGAATAAAGCAAATATATGTGAATGTGACACTCTTCTATCTACGACTTAAGAGAATGCGCCCGCAATCTAGTATGGTAGACATTCCAAATCAACCTGATAATACTAATCATGATCAAATATGCACAAGAAAATAAGCCAAGAACAAAGAAGAAGGCTATGGGAAATAGGTAAGAAGGTTGATGTAATACTCCGTATTTTATAATTATATAAATAATATTATATGATGGTAATGATGATAATAATAATAATTGGGCCCTTTGCTTTTCGCTTTGGTTTTGCATCCGTTAGTTTGCAAGATCCGGGACACTTTTGACCTCACTTTGCAGGCTTGGTACTTAGATGATGGCACCATTGTGGGTGATACTTTGGAGGTGGGGAAGGTTTTGGATTTGATTATGGTGGATGGCCCTCTTTTGGATTGCATCTTAATGTCTCCAAGACGGAGGTCTTTTGGCCTGTTGAGGATCCTCGGAGTCGGCTTCCTGGGGTTTTCCCCCCTTCTATTTCTCGGCCATCGCGTGGTGTTACTGTTTTGGGTGGACCTGTCAGTACTTGTCCTGATTTTAGCAGTGAGATTGTGGCGACGAGAGTAACTAAGACCATTGGGCTAATGGATTTGGTTGCGAGGATTGAGGACCCGCAATGTGAGTTGCTTCTTCTTCGATCTTGTACTGGTATTTCCAAGCTTTACTTCTCACTTCGTACTTGCTCCCCTAGTGTTTTTGGGTCTGTCCATCTTCCTTTTGATGCCGCTCTGCGTTCTAGCTTGGAGCGTATTGTCATCGCGTCTGGGCTGGGTTTTGGGGATTGGCAGTGGCGCCTTGCTACTTTCCCTTTCCAGCTTGGTGGTCTTGGTGTCTATGCGGCGGGAGATGTTTTTTTCTATGCTTTTGTTGCTTCCCGCCTGCAGTCTGCTGTTTTGCAGGCTAAGCTCCTCGGCCCTTCTGGTATTGTAGCTGCTGGCCCTGCTTTTGATGATGCCGCGCAGGTGTTTACTGTGACTACAGGATATGGTGTTTTAGGTAACCCTAGTGAAATTGCTGCCCCCAAACTTATGAAGAAATTGGCAGACATTTATTTCGCGACGGTTGCTGCTTCCTCAGAGTCTGTTTTCTCTTTGACGCCACGCCAGATTGCTTTATGGCAGTCTCAGCAGGGTTCTCACTCTTCTGATTGGTTACGTGCGGTTCCTATCTTGGGGTTGGGCCAGACTATGAACGGGAGGACTTACCGTTGTGTGCTGGGATATCGTCTGGGTGTTCCGTTATTCACGGTATCTAGGCCCTGTCCGGCTTGCTCTCGGGTTTTTGCTGAGGATGTTTTTGGGGACCACGCTGTTTTTTGTACTGGTACTGTGGGCGTTAAACATCGGCATAACCTTGTCCGGGACACTCTTTTCGACGTCTGCTATAGATCTGGTATTACTGCGAGAAAGGAGGTTGATATCGGTTTGGTTGATGGACATGGTGGCTCTCTTCGTCCTGCGGATTTATTACTTTATTCTTGGGACATGGGGCGTGATGTGTGCGTCGACTTGACAGGTTCTTCACCCTTGACTCGGGCTGGGTTGGCAGATTTTGGGCCGGGCCGGGTTGTCGCTGATGCTGCTCAGCGAAAGTGTGCTAATTATGGGGATTTGTGTGCGGTAGCGGGTTATGGTTTCCTACCTTTCTCTTTCTCTTCACTTGGGGAGCTGGGTTCGGATGTTGTTGCCTTGCTCAAGCGGATCCAGAAATTCTCGGTATCTCAGGATGCGGGGGCTCGGGTGGCCGCTTACATTTTTACTAGACTTAGCTTTGCTATTGCTAAGGGTGTGGGAGCTCAGATTGTATCTCGGCTCCCCACCAATTTCATGTAAACTTTT
The DNA here is from genome assembly GCF_048544455.1 of Silene latifolia. Taxonomy (NCBI): domain Eukaryota; kingdom Viridiplantae; phylum Streptophyta; class Magnoliopsida; order Caryophyllales; family Caryophyllaceae; genus Silene; species Silene latifolia. The sequence continues at coordinate 201,499,733 of NC_133538.1, read as the reverse complement.
ATTTTTATTTTAATGAAAGCTGCGCGCATCTTATAATAAAAAAAAAAATTAATAATAATAATAATAACAATAATAATAATAATAATAATAATAATAATAATAATAATAATAATAATAATAATAATAATAATAATAATAATAATAATAATACGCAATACGATGCATGTATATATACGTGTACCATACTAACTACCCATATACATATACCCTCCACCCTATCTTATCCACCCAACCCTTATCCTAACATAATCCACCAAAATCCACCATCAAATTAGACGAGAGAAAGAAGAGAGAAAAGAGAGAAAAGGAAAATGGAGATTTCGTCCCTCCGCCCCGAGTTCGTAAGGTAAAACCGTCTCACTAGCTTATATATAATATTTTATTTGACCCACCTCGACCTTGACCACCCTAGACTGTCGTTGACCCACCATTGACCACCTAATACGGTTTGACCGAGTATATACATGTTTATACCTATTTTGTGCGTCCGTCTTAAGACGGATTTTTGACCCACCTTTCATGGTTGTTTTGGGCTGACCTTGGGTGGGTTGTGTCGAGGGGAGTGGGGAGGTCATAGTGGTGGTCTTAGGTGGTGGACTGGGTGGCTGTGGTGGTCGAAAATCGAGGGGAAAAGAGTGGTGGTTGGGTCGTGTCTATGGGTGTTTGTTGTGTCGTGTGATTGTTACTGTTGTTTGTCGTGGTTGTGGTGGTTAGTGGAGGTCGTGTGGTGGTGTGTGGGTGTTTGGCGGTGGCCGTGACCACCGTGGCCTGGTGGTGCGGCTTAGCGGCTGTTTTAGTGGTATTTGGTGTATGTATGTGGTGAGTGTTGGTGTGTTGCGGGCTGTCATTGTTGTTGTTATTGGCGGCTATTTTAGGGCCGTTTGTGGTGGCTGTCGAGAGTGTTAACCACCGTGACTGAGCATGGTGAGGTAGGGTCCACGGTGGTGATGTATGGTGGTTGTTAGCCGTGGTTATTAGGGGTTTAAAAACGGGGGAGGGGGGGGGGGGGGGTTTGTATAGGTTGTTTAAGACGGGATTTGAATAGCGTAAGACGGGTTTTTATTTAATTAATTAATTCGTATTTAATTAGATTAGATTAGTTTTAAGTGACATTTTAAATTTATCTTGTTCCTTTAATTCTGCTATTTGGTCGTATACTAGTCGAGCTAATAACTTTGTTGCGCATACTTCAGCTCATTTATATCCTAGAGTGGTAGGTCGGTCGGAGTGGTCGGATGTTTTGCCTCCGATTGTGAACATTGCTATTATCGCTGATTCTTTAATACATTAATTGTACCCTTGGGGTGCTTTCTCAAAAAAAAAAGATTAGATTAGTTAGTAATTAATTAATTATATTTAATTAATTATATTTAGGTGACGGTTTTTGTAGAAGATTATTTTATTCGGATTGATTAGTTAAGTTTTTAATTAGCCGAAAATAAGGGTGTTACAATTGGTATCAGAGCCAGGTTTTTTTTTCTTTTTAGGTGTTGAGATCGTTACATCTTAGCACCGATTGTTTTAACATTTTAAACTTTTCAAAGAAAAAAAATTTGAGTTCTTTACTTTGAAATTCAAAGTTCGGGGACGAACTTTATTTTTAACAAGGGTAAATTATAATACCCTAACATTTTAAAAATGGTTGCAGTTTTTTTTCAAATCCGCACTTCGGGACGAAATTTCTTTTAAGTGGGTAAGATTATAATACCCCAAATACTTTGTATCGCTTTAATTATTTTAAAAGATATTTCTTTTTTATTAAGCAAAAAAATGATGTGAAGAATAAATATATTGTTTTATTTGGATCCGTATACTCTTCTCTGACAATTAATTACCAAATCCCTAACCATTAAAATAAGTGGCAATTCGTTTAGTTCTATTTCCTTTACTTTTGTTCGTAGAAACTTTAATAGGGTGGCACATGGTCTTGCTCATTCCTTGCTATGGGTTACTGGTTGACGTAGGTGGATTACGGATTTTCCGGACTGGTTGTTATATTTGGCTTGCGATGATTTGATAGTAAGGAATTAACCCTTATGGATTTTTATCAAAAAAAAAAAACTAAGTGGCAATTGGTCTAGTCTCACGAAATTATATGCCTTTGCCTCACAATATCATCTAACGTCAGTATGTGCATGCCTCTAGTCGCCATGTTATGCCTTTTGATTATTATTAGTCGATTATTGAAGCTATTGGACTAAGTTCGTAAATTAAGGTAACATGATTTTACTGATCCTATTATTATTATTATTATTATTATTATTATTATTATTATTATTATTATTATTATTATTATTATTATTATTATTATTATTATTATTATTATTGTTTGAGGTTATGTGAATATCGTGATAATTTTTATTAATTTATTATATAATTTTATGTGTGCTGAAATTTTATTGAGTTGGATTACTACTGATTGTTATTTTATACCTATAATTAATACGTTGTATAAGTTAATTTTATTATTGGTGAGATGGGGCACATTAGTTTTCTTATACGATTAGGGCGATGTTATATTGTGGTTGTGTGAGGCGGATACGGTAGTAGTGTTCAACGTTTTGCTGTAGCTATACAAGAAATCCACTGTCATATGTGAAAGTGCATGGGTTATTCTTTGAGCATATTGCTAGATTTAACGGGATGGCAGGAGGCATGGTTTTAATGGTACTATACTTTTAAATTGACAATGGTTTATGAGACTCAGGTTATGACTAGTTTTTTTTTTTTTTTCAAAAAAAAAAAGGTTATGACTAGTTAATAGTGAATATATATATATATATATATATATATATATATATATATATATATATATATATATATATATATATAGGAATGGGATCATGTGAGGATACACTATCTTTTTGAGGATTGAGGATTTCGTTACAATATCGAGGGTGTTCAATACAATATCACAGTTATTCGATAAAATATCACCAAACAAAACACCCGTACAAAAAAAAAAATTATAATTTTTTTTTTCAAAAAAAAAAAAAATTTTTGCAAAGGTCAGATTTTTCGTGATATTGTATTGAAGAAACTGTGATATTGTATTCACTAATCCTCAATCCTCAAATATTTAGGAGTTCTCACCGGATCCCGACTATATATATATATATATATATATATATATATATATATATATATATATATATATATATATATATATATATATATATATATATATATAGAAATTGAATCTCGTGAGGCGTCCTTCTTAGTGTGAGGCAGCTAAACTCATTCTATACCATTGGATCTAAATATTATAGACTCATAAGATGATGCCACGTGTCCCCTATTTAATTCCAACAAACACACGCACATTTCATTGAATAACATTCATTTACTCATTTGTTGGATAACACTCTTTCTCTCTCTTCAAATCATTTTCTTCGTCCGCCATTTTCACTGAAGCTTCTCGTCCGCCATTATCACTGAGCTTTCCTCCCGCCATTATCTTTAGCTTTCGACCTCCGTTATCAGTGAGCTGAGGTTTTGTCTTTGCGTTATCATCACAAATTAGGTATTTTCGATCTACTAATTTAAGTTTCGATTCATCTTCCTTTCATTCTGTATTTTTCAGTTTAATTTCCAAATTTATTTAGTTCGTCAAATTATTGTTGTTATTATGCAGGTTTTGATCGCTTTGTGAGCATAATCGAACACAGTAGGAACGCATAAAATCAATTGCAGTCGATTTCTCCGCATTTTCGTATGTTCCTTTCTATTTCTTTACTAGATTTTGTTTTTTTTGCTTATTTAGTTAAATTTTAGGTTATAAACTTCATTAATTAGGTTAAATAAGGAGTTTTGCTCTTGTTTCACTATTTTCCTTCATTCGATTTTCATCGATTTTTTATGCATTCCTTATCTGCTTAATTATTCTTTGAATTGCAGTTTCATTGTTATTGTTCATTGTTAGTTATTGCCGATTTCATGTTTACCTGGTTAATGTTTAGGTTATAAACTTCATTAATTAGTTAAATTTTAGGTTATAAACTTCTTTGAATTGAAGTTTCATTTTTATTGTTCATTTTTCACTTGGACTTAATGTTTGTCATCTGATTGTTAAGATTCGTTTACCTGCTTTTGTGAAACCTAGAACTTATTTTGTGAATCTAGAAGGTAAATTTGTGAAACCAGTAGCTTATTGTTATATTATCTTCAAACTTAATCTTACTTCTGTTGTTGTTGCTTGAGTTCTCATTGAATAAGGTCCGCGATTATTCAAAGGTTTGCATAATTACAGAGTTTTGCATAAATTACACTAGCTACTTTGTCTTCTGTTGTTGTTGCTTGAGTGTTCATTGAATAATGTCTGAGATTACAAAGAAGCAGAGAAACAAATTAAGAAGAAAAGAGCAAAATAGATGATTTTAACCACTTATAATGACGAAGTTTCACAAAAGAAGCCCTTAGATTTACTGAATAAGGTCTGAGATTCACAAAACAGTGTCAATGAATTCACCAAATAAAGGTATGAGCAAAATAGATGATTTTAACCACTTATAATGACCAAGTTTCACAAAACAAGCCCTTAGATTCACTGAATAAGCCCTGAGATTCACAAAACAGGGTCTGTGAATTCACCAAATAAAGGAATGAGCGAAATGATGATTTTAACCACTTATAATAAACAAGTTTCACAAAACAAGGTCGATATTCAAAACAAGGTCCGAGATTCACCAAACAAGGTCTGACAATCTAAACCTTTTTATTTTCCCGGTTTTTGTGCTTCCTAGATCTAATTTTGTGAGGAATTTGTGCTTCCTAGGTCTGAGAATCTCCTTCACCTTTGTTTATTTTCCAAGCTTGTTAGTCCAACTACCTAGTAATTTGTGTTTTGTATTTTCACATTTCTTTTGTTTATCTAATATTTGTATTTCACTTGTTTCATAGACAAGTATGACACCTTGGTGCAATGGTTGTGTTGTTAATCTTCTTGACGAAGATCAAAAGTCATTTCGCGAACTTTATGTCACTGAAAAACAAACAGCTATGGATTTCTCTTTTTCGCCGTTAAAGGAAGTTATAGTGCCTGACCGTCACTATCAAGCATGTCATTCTGTTTTCAATAATGAAGATCTTATGGAAAAAATCTTCTCAAAAATTAATCATAAGGAAGATAAAGCAAATATGGCGCTCGTTTGTCGAAATTGGGCTCAACTATTTCTGATACACAAAAGTGCACCTGGGGTCACCTTGGCATATTGGCTTTCTGTAGACATAAATGATATGAATGGTGTTCGGACTATTCGTAGGGGTCCTAGCATAGTCTTTCAAACATACAAATGTTTCATGACGGAGAATATGATTGCCACATTCATACTGCATTATATGCAAGCAAAAATTCCATCTCAGAGTACTCATCTCAATGCTCTTGATGATGCTGCACGCAGTGCAGTTAATGAGTCATTGATTGTTTTAAAAGCTACGCCGAGTGAAGAACGTGATATAGCTATTGGCATTGCTGCTGACTTACTACTCACTCGTAGAGATATATCTTTTCTTGACTTACCTCTGATGATGATGTATATATAGTCTAGAGTTGTCCCTTGTTTGTAATGTACTATCTGTGTAACTAGGGCTTTGCACTTTAAGGTTTTAACTTTGCCCTTTTGTTATTTTGTATAATTTCGTAGTAGTGTCAACCTTCTGTATAATTACGTACGTCTTAGTTTAACATTTTGGATAACATAAATTATCATGTAATGTTGTACTTTTGTTTTAAATATTTGCATGGATCACTTTTCTATGTATTATGCAATGTTCTTTACTTCTGACTTTCTATTTAATTTTGTATTTGTTTTCTTACATATTCTTCCATGCACTTATAATGACCAACTTATTTTGTGACCTTATTTTGTGAATTGTGGATTTTCTTTTGTGAATCTTGCAACTTATTATGTGAATCCTGGAAATTATTTTGTGAATCCTAGAACTTATTTTGTGAACTTATTTTGTGAAGGTCTGAATAAGGACTTAGATTCACTGAATAAGGTCTGAGATTCACAAAACAAGGTCTGTGAATTCACGAAATAAAGTTATGAGCAAAATAGATGACTTTAACTACTAATAATGACCAAGTTTCACAAAACAAGCCCTTAGATTCACTGAACAAGGTCTGAGATTCACAAAACAAGGTCTGTGAATTCACCAATTAAAGGTATGAGCAATATAGATGATTTTAACCACTTATAATGACCAAGTTTCACAAAACAAGCCCTTAGATTCATCGAACAATGTCTCGAGATTCACAAAAACAAGGTCTGAGAATCTAAACCTTACTGACCAAGTTTCTTTATTTTGTGAACTTATTTCCCTTTGCTTTGTGAATAATAGGTTTTACCGAGTTGTAGGAATCAAGCTAAGTCAGGATGAAGCGACGTGGCCGAGGACGATCAAGCTACCGCACCACTCTATTGAAGCACCTCACTCAAGCTACCGAACCAGTCCCTAAGCCACCTATAAAAAAGACAAGAATTTACAAAGAGAGACTGCCTGTGTTGAGGACTCGGATGTCTCCTTCTGGGCTTTACCACTTTCTCAACAATAAGGAGAATCCACCATCAGATAAGCAGATTGAAGCTATACAAGAAATGGGATTTGGTTCTCTATTGCATCTTAAAACAGATGTTGTTCCGGCCGCTCGGTTGGCGATCTAGTTTTAAATTATGACCACTGTACAAGATCGTTGTGTGATGGGAAACTCCTTGTTTTAGAGGAAGATATCCATCTGTGCATGGGATTGCCAATGGGTCCAAACATTGTCGAAGAAGCAAAAATAGGAGATAAGTGCCCTTCTTATGTGTCTCTTTTGGAGGAGTTCAGAAGTCAATACAAAGGTAGTTCCATTGAGCTCAAACACATTATGGAAAAGCTCTCTACACAAAGAGATGGTGGAGATGATTTCAAACGCACTTTCATCATTTATATCTTCAATGCTTTTTTAGGCGGTGTTGTAGGCAATCGGGCTAGTTTGAGACTTCTTAAAAGTTTGGCAAACAGTGAGTTGATTTCCAAATTCAACTGGTGCAATTTCATCAAACGCAAATTGGCTGGCCAAGTTGAGTCTTGGCAAAAGGAGGAGTGGGAGACCCAAAAGCTGAAAGAAAATTGGTTTGGTGGACCTATTATGGTCTTGGTTTTCATTTATGTTGACCGATTTGTCTTCAAAGCACGCCTTGTTTCTCGGCAGTTTCCAACGCTCTCAACTTGGACTAAAGAAGCTATAACCAAGAGATTTAAGCAGGAACTGAATGACAAAAATTCGCACAAGAAAACTTTTGGCAGGGGTTCTATTGAGCCTCCAATGGTATTCAACCACCATATTCCACAGTTGTGTCCTCCTCCTCCAAAGATTGAGCTTGGTCAGTCTTCCAAGTCAACAATTCAAGATAGAGCATCTGAAGCTGACGCTGAAAAATTACCGCTACCTGGGATTGAAGGCACTGGTGAGTTTGTCCATAAACTTGCGTTTTCCGCAAAGCGCAAAGGGCTCAAGCTTTTCCGGATTTCAAATCACTTGTTAGTCAAGCTCCCTCCAAACTGCCTTCAACAACAGTGAAGAAACTAGTTGCAGCTATAGACGGCATAGCAGAAGGTTTTAAGTTATCTCAACAAGAGGATGATGCTGAAAATGTGAACGATGTGAAGAATGAGGAAAAAGTGTTGGACATTGTGGATGAGAACATCGCTGAGAAAGTGGTTGACGATATTTATGAGAATGTGGAGAAAGGTGGGGAGAATGTGGAGAAAGCTGGGGAGAATGTGGATAATTTTTATGGGTGGAGTGAGGCTGATTTGTTGGCGGGATTGGATGAGATGGGTGAAGCTTTGCAACCAATAGCGCGACATCATTCACCACGTAGTTAGTAATGTCTATATTCGTCGATCACCACGTCATTTGGCAAAGTGTATTGCCCGTGTTCCTTGCAAAACCCCAGCTACTGCTGCAATCCCATGTCCTTTATCTCCCTTACCAATTGAAGAGGATGTTCCGGGTCGTGGTAAGAGGAGGGTTGTAGTTCTAGCTGAAGTTATCCGATCGCCCTATTTGCAAAGGAATCTTAATGTTTTTAAGGATTTGAATCAATCTGAGAAACAAGTATTAGATTTTATACTTGGCGAATCATATGATGAAACGGAGTTTCTTTTCTAAAGTGAATGTCAGACTTTGACTAGGAGCCAGTTGAAGAGTGTGCCTGAAGTCGATCGGATATCATCTCATGTCATAGATGTGTATTGTGAGATCTTAAATAGTAATGAGATATTCAAATCCCGGACTTCCCCTTCTCGTTTATTTGTTCCGTATAGAAATGAAAGTATTAGTCTTATTACCATGTACTTTATCCATTTCTCTGAGTCTATTTTACATGATGTTCACTTCTAATCGTTACTCATACTGATCTTATTTTTTTGTTCCCAGTGTCTCTCCAATGTTGATGTTTCTGCAGTTCAACTAGTAAGTCTTTGATTTTGGTCTGCTTAAGTTCAACTTAAGTTCATTTTTGTCTTTTTTATTCACTGCATTTTTGTCTTTTTTAATTCAGTTAACTTTTTGTCCTTTTTCAGGTTTTCGCTCCAATAGTGTCCGCCTCCTGCTCACCTTTCTTGATTTGTATCGACCTCAGAACTAAAAGTAGCAAAGTGCAAATCATCCATCCTATGAAAGGCAGATCTGTTGATTATTCTTGTTTTATCCAACCTTTGGTACGTCTATTGTTTCCATTTTGCTTAGGGAAATGTGTGTTATTGTGATTCTACTAGGAAATGACTTTGTGAATGTATGACTTTATTTTGTGAAGCCTACACTTAAGTTTCACAAAAACAAGCCCTAAGATACACTGAACAAGGTCTGAGATTCACAAGATAAGGTGTGAGATTCACAAAATTAAGACCAAAATAGATGTTTTAAAACTACGACCAAGTTTCACATAACAAGCCCTAAGATTCACTGAACAAGGCCTGAGATTCAAAAGATAAGGCCTGAGATTCACAAAATTATGAGCAAAGTAGATGATTTTATTTTAAACCACGACCAAATTTTCACAGAACAAGCTCTAAGATTCACTGAACAAGGCCTAAGATTCACAAGACAAGCCCTAAGATTCACTGAACAAGGTCTGAGTAGATGATTTTCCTTTGTTTATACATGTGCTAAGAAAGACTGATTTCTCTTTTGTACATACAGAAAGAAAAGCTCATCCAGCTTCTTAAACCAAAGGTGCCAGCACTGAGAAGTATTCTGTGGACGCCCGAAGTGTTTATCCCAAAATCAAACTTACCTTCTGATGAAATAGATAATGGCATCTATTTATTGAACATATTGGAGAATTACAAAGGAAACAAAAGTGATTGTCCAATAACCATATATACTATAAGATTACTTTTTCAACTCTATTTATACATTGATAAATATAAATTTTTATAAGTTTGCAACACATTATTGTTCCCCTTTTTGCATTTATAGGAAGTTCAGGTGAAGCGTTTTGCACTGAGGGTGTGCTATCAGATTATTACATGTGGTAAGAACGTATTAAGAGATAGAGTGAAAAAAGATCCACTAGAATGGAGTCGTGTACCGCTGTAAGAACCTTCTTCTTTTAATATTATCATATATTTCTTGCAAAAACTTTAGTACTTTAGTTGATTAAATGATGTTTATATGCTCGTATTGTGGCAGTGGCTCTCGACCACTTCCTTACAGTGACCAGCAATTGTTGGATTATGTATGCAGATCAAAATCGGCACAAACTAAATTGTAATGATTTTGCTTTGATTTGATTTTGATTTGAATTTACAATATAAAAGTTATATGATTTTTATTTGATTTTACAATATAAAAGTTATATTGTGAGAGATATTGACTAATTGCATTTCCTCATTATTTAAATGACGCTATGGTGTCCACTCCATGGATGGAGGTCACAAGAGAGGCTTTACAGACCCTTGGACCACGTGGCTTTGTTATGGATCAGGTAAGAATCATTTTCCTTTCCTTTTTCTTTTCATGTTTCATTTTACTTTTTTTGTGAATCCTAGAACTTGTTTTGTTAATCCTAGACCTTATTTTGTGAATGATGGATCTTGTTTTGTGAATATTGGAGCTTATTTTGTGAACTTATTTTTGTGAATCCTGGAACTTGTTTTGTGAATCTTGGACCTTATTTTGTGAATCCTGGACCTTATTTTGTGAATGCTGGACCTTATTTTGTGAATCTTTTGCCTATGTTTTGTTAAATTTGTTTTGTAGGTGATTGATATGTTTGGAGTGAAGTCCACACTCGGTAGATCAGATCTCCTCTACTTGCCAACCACAGTATATGTTTGATTCAAATCCTTTAGATGTTGATATTCAAGTATTTGCTCCTCCTTGGTTTATTAAAATGGTCCTACTTTTGTCACATGCAGACCGTTCATGAAGAACGCAACCCAGCTATTTGGGGTCAATACATGAAGCCTGATTACATTCCATTTGATGGGAGCAATATCCAAAAGGTGAAAGATCCCTCTTCTACTATTTATGTTCTTTTTTATTTATTTTCGTTCATGTGTATTGTTAATTGGTTTGTCTATTGCAGGTTTTTATCCCTATGTTTAACGATAAGTGTCGTCATTGGTGGGCTTGCGTTTGCGATTTAAAGCAAAAAAAAAAATTTCATCCTCGACTCGAGCACCGATATACATGCGGATCGTGATAACCACACAGCCCACGAGATTGTATGATTTTTTCCCAAAAAATTTTGGAGTATTTATCTTTAGTTTTTTTCCCAAAAAATATATCCCTGTCATATTTTTATGTTCTATTGGCTTTTTCATGTTCCAGTTGTACCAAGTTTCATCTGTTCTTTGTGGTGGTTCATCTCCATTTGAACCTTTGCGGTTGATGTACATGAACCCAATTGAAAACCTTCAAGTCCCTCAACAAAAAACATGGTATGTAACCATGTATCTTCGTTTTTTAGGCTATTTTTATGAGATATATCGTACAAGTTTTAATGGTCCCTCTATGACCAAAATCATGTACCCAATCCCATATTTGCTGAAATGAATGGTTGAATAGTTGATGTTCACTTGAGATGTTTCTTTTACTCATAAATGTTTATTTATTTGTAGTTTTGATTGTGGAGTGTTTGTGCTTAAATGGTTGGATGCGTTGGACAATCAAAGTTTATGGACCAACAGTGAATATTTTGAGGTATAGATTTACGGGTTTTGCCTCCTTCCTTGCCATTGCTACATATTAAATATATACTATACTGTATTAAAATCTCTTTTGCAGAAATTGCCTGACTATCGAAAGAAGATAATATTCGAACTTCTTAAATGGGATAAAAATACAAAAACGGTACACTTGCTTGACTTAAAATTAATGCAAAGTCCATTCGTCATAACTTTGGTGAACATCTGTTAAGTGTTACTTGTTTTTCATGGTATAGGTGTTTCATTGATGACATGGACAGTCTTTTGCAAGCAAATGATCTTTTCTTCGATGGATATGTGTTCTGTGGCGGCCATCCCTTGTTTCAGCATGCCTGCTATATCTAAAATAATTCGGCCATATGACCTTGTTTGTTTGTAATGGTACCATGAATTATTTAGTCTGTAATCTTGTATTTGAGTAGTTGAGAATGTATTTAGTAGTCGAGAATGTAATGCTACAAGAAATTGTGAAACTTGGATTGACCATAAGATGAGACGGGTGTACTTCGTATGACGGTCTTTTATTGAGAGACAAAGATGTTTAATGCAAGCCGCCTTCTCATTTGATTCGCATCCTTTTCTGTATTATGTACAATTACATGTTTCATGTCATCAACTAAAGGCTTTATTTCATTGGGGAACGATGCTGGATTCATGCTAAATTGGGGAACGATGACATCGACTAAATTTTGATCAAAATCACAAAAATACTTAATGCTGGATTCAGGTCTAGGTTTCATAATTTTATGTTCCCGTTTCACAAGATAAGGTCCAGGATTCACAAAATAAGTTCCAGGATTCACAAAACAAGATCAAGGATTCACAAAACAAGGTCACAAACTAAGTTCAAGTAGTTAACAAAATAAGGTCAAGGATTCACAAAACAAGATCCAGGATTCACGAATTATGTTCCAGGATTCACAACATTGAGTGAAACAAACATCTTAAGTGAAGATCCACGTGGTTTCAATTTCGCAATTTCGCATTTTCACAATTTCGCAATTTTCAAATTTCACCATATTCAACTTCCATATTCACTCTCTTCAACTTCCATATTCACCATATTCACTAAATTCTCTCTCTTCAACTTCCATATTCACTAACTGCTCGTCTTCGCCATTATCCGCCATTATCATTGAGCTTTTAAATCCGCCATTAGCTTTTCTTCGCTATTATCCGCAAATTAGGTATTTTTCTATCTACTTTCTCAAATTTCGATTCATCTTCCTTTTGTTTCGTATTTTTCACCATAATGTTCAATCAACTTCTTTAATTCGTCAAATTATTGTTTAGGGTTTTTGCCAGTTTTTGTTATTGAGGGTTTAGGGTTTTTGCCAGTTTTTGTTAGTGAGGTTTTAGGTTTTTTTTTAGTATATTTCGATTCTTTTGCGTATGGTTTTGTGATTAATTTATCGTTCTTTGGATGCATGTTATTTTCCAGTTTTTAAATGTTTTTGTTACTGAGGGTTTATGGTTTAGGGTTTTTGCCAGTTTTTGTTAGCTACATCTCATTTGCATTTCGTGAATTTAGGATCTAGTTTTGTGAATCTAGGACCTAATTGTGTGAATCTCAGACCCTGTTTTGTGAAATTGGAAGATAATATTGTTATACTTGTTAATAAGTGCATGAAATCACCTTATCTGTTTTCATTATCTTATCCTTTTTTATTGCCAGATTTTAAATGTATTGTTGGTTAAGTTTTTCAGTAGCTACATCTCATTTGCATTTCGTGAATCTAGGACCTAGTTGTGTGAATCTGGGACCTAATTGTGTGAATCTCAGACCCTGTTTTGTGAAACTGGAAGATAATATTGTTATACTTGTTAACAAGTGCATGAAATCACCTTCTATGTTGTCAAACTTACTTAAAATGTTTACATTTCGGATTTTAGTTCTGATGTTATTTTGCCTTACTTGGTGCATAATAGGAAGCCATCAAAAATGAAGCGACCTGTTCAACCAGCTGCTGATTCTACTGAAGCTACCGAACAAGTCTTTGAACCACCTAAAAAAAAGACAAGAATTTACAAAGAGAGACTGCCTGTGTTGAGGACTCGGATGTCTCCTTCTGGGCTTTACCACTTTCTCAATAATAAGGAGAATCCACCATCAGATAAGCAGATTGAAGCTATACAAGAAATGGGATTTGGTTCTCTATTGCATCTTAAAACAGATGTTGTTCCGGGTCAGTTGGCGTACTTGATAGTTTCAAATTATGACCACTGTACAGGATCGTTGTGTGATGGGAAACTCCTTGTTTTAGAGGAAGATATCCATCTGTGCATGGGATTGCCAATGGGTCCAAACATTGTCGAAGAAGCAAAAATTGGAGATAAGTGCCCTTCTTATGTGTCTCCTTTGGAGGAGTTCAGAAGTCAATACAAAGGTAGTTTCATTGAGCTCAAACACATTATGGAAAAGCTCTCTACACAAAGAGATGGTGGAGATGATTTCAAACGCACTTTCATCATTTATATTTTCAATGCTTTTTTAGGCGGTGTTGTAGGCAATCGGTCTAGTTTGAGACTTCTTAAATGTTTGGCAAACACTGAATTGATCTCCAAATTCAACTGGTGCAATTTCATCAAACGGAAATTGGCTGACCAAGTTGAGTCTTGGCAAAAGGAGGAGTGGGAGACCCAAAAGCTGAAAGAAAATTGTACGCCTTGTTACCCGGCAGTTTCCAATGCTCTCAACTTGGACTAAAGAAGCTATATCCCAAAGACTTAAGCAGGAAGTGAATGACAAAAATTCGGACAATAGAACTTTCGGCAAGGGTTCTATTGAGCCTCCACTGGTCATCACTCAGCATAAGGCACATGCACTTTTGCCTACTATTGAGTTTAGGGAGTCTTCAATGCCACCGAGCGCACCTTTGCCTACTATTGATTTTAGGCAGTCTTCAAAGCGAACAAGTGAACAACAATATTCTGAAGATGAAGAACCTTCTGATCCTCCTACTGAGTTTATTAATAAACTTGCTCTTTCCGCAAATGTTAATCCTGTTCTACCTAATAATTCAGGCAGTACTACTGAGTTTGTTAATAAACTTGCAGTTTCCGCAAAGGTCATGGTTCAAGCTTTCATGGAGTACAAATCTCTTGCTAGCCAAGCTCTGAGCAAACTACCTTCCTCAGCAACAGTTTCTAAACTAGTTGCAGCTGTAGATGGTATTGCAGATGGTTTTAGGGCATCTCAAGAAGACAATAATGAGGAGGGTAATGTACAGGAGAGTGTGGAGGGTAATAGTGGGGATAATCTAGCTGAATTGTTGGAGGCATTGGACGTGATGGGTGAAGCTTTGCAACCAATACAGTCACGTTGTTCATCACCAAAACCAAAATGCCAAATCATACGATTTCGTGAACCTTCAACATCTTGTATTCAAGCTGATGAACAACCTGATCATCTTTTATCTCCCTGTCATACTACTGCTACTGATGATTTCCCTCCCGTCCGTGATGATGCCTCTCCGTCAATGATGAACAACCGACCATTCTGAGCCCACAGTGGTAGCGGATGATCATCATAATCAAGAACGGTGCGTTGACTACAATAGGAGGAGAACAAGTGAAAGAGATATGCAAACAAGTTCCAGTGCTATTGATGATTTCCCTTCTGTCAATGAGCCCACTCACCCCACTGTTACTGTTCTAGCTACTCCTGCAACTTCTACTCCTCCTCCTGTGGTAGGGAAAAATGATGAACAACCTGATCATCTTTTATCTCCCTCTCATAATACTGCTACTGATGATTTCCCTCCCGTCAGTGATGATGCCTCTCCTGTCAATGATGAACAACCTGACCATTCTGAGCCCACAGCGGTAGCGGAAGATCGTCATAATCAAGAACGGTTCGTTGAGTACAAAAGGAGGAGAACAACTGAAAGAGATATGCAAACAAGTTCCAGTGCTACTGTTCTAGCTACTCATGCAACTTCTACTCCTCCTGTGGTAGGGAACAATGATCCTCCTTCTACACCAATTGTTTCCGGCCTCGATAAACCATCTTCCAGTAAGGAGTTGAGGGCGTGCAATCAAGAGAACCTATCCAGAGAAATAGTACAAAATGATGCACTAGAATGGCCTCGATACACTGACAATGAATTGATGCATTTTATTCGAAAGAAAGCAAAGAAAAATATACAGTAATGTCATATTTTTGCTTTCATTTTCTGATTTTTTTTATTGTAATAAATATACCTACTAATTGAATTTTATCAATAATGAAGTGACGTTATGGTGGCCACTCCGTGGATGGATGTCACAAGAGAAGCTTTGCGTAGTCTTGGACCGAAAGGTCTTATTATGGATGAGGTAAGTAACCCCTGAGTATTATTTTCCTTTTCCTGCCCATGTTTTCATTTTGTTCACGTCACTCGATGTGTATGTTTCCTAACAAATTTAATTTTGTAGGTCATTGATATATTTGGAATTAAGTGCACATTCAGTAGAAGAAATTTAATCTACTTGCCAACAACAATATTTGTCAGTCTCAAATCCTTTATATGTTGATATTCAAGTATTTTGCGTTCTTTAAGTTGCTTTATTTCTAAAATTACCTTCTTGTGACTTGTAGAGTCTTGATCGAGAAAAGAACCCTGAAATTTGGGGTACACACATAAAGGACAGTTACACTCCACCTGCTGGTAGCCATATCGACAAGGTCAGATATTTGTGAATCCTGGACGTTATATGTGAATCCTGGACCTTATTTCGTGAATCCTGGAACTTGTTTTGTGAATCCTGGACCTTATTTTGTGAGTCCTGGACCTTATTTTGTGAACTCCTCGACCTTAGTTTTGTGACCTTGTTTTGTGAATCCTTGACCTTGTTTTGTGAATCCTTGACCTTATTTTGTGAATCCTGGACCTTATTTTGTGAACTTATTTGTGAATCCTGGACCTTATTTTGTGAACTTATTTGTGAATCCTGGAACATAATTCGTGAATCCTGGATCTTGTTTTGTGAATCCTGGACCTTATTTTGTTAACTACTTGAACTTAGTTTGTGACCTTGTTTTGTGAATCCTTGACCTTGTTTTGTGAATCCTGGACCTTATTTTGTGAATCCTGGACCTTATTTTGTGAATCTTATTTGTGAATCTTGGAACATAATTCGTGAATCCTTGACCTTGTTTTGTGAATCCTCGACCTTTGTTTTGTGAATCCTGGACCTTATTTTTTGAATTTATTTGTGAATCCTGGAATATAATTCGTGAATCCTGGACCTTGTTTTGTGAATCCTGGACCTTGTTTTGTGAATCCTGGAGTTTATTTTGTGAACTCCTTGAACTTAGTTTGTGACCTTGTTTTGTGAATCCTCGACCTTGTTTTGTGAATCCTTGACCTTATTTTGTGAATCTTGGACATTTACTATCTCAGGTTTTTATCCCTTTCCATAGTAACACAGAGCCGCAGCATTGGTGGGCTTGTGTCTGTGATATAAAGCATGGAAAAAATTTCATTCTTGACTCATGCATGGCTGTTAATGTGGATCCTGACAACAAGCATGCCAAATAGATTGTATTATTTTTTTTCCCCAAATTATTGTTATTTCCTTTTCTTTTAAAAGTATATTCCAAAATATATTTTGATTTTGTTATTGCCTTTTCTTTTTCAGGTACATCATGTTTCAGCTATTTTGCCAGAGTTATATAAATCTTTGGAGTTCATGCACACGAACGAATATGTCAATCTCAAAGTCCCTCAACAAACAACAAGGTATGTAAGCATGTATATTTTTCCTTTTGTTAACAGATCAATAGTTATTATTTTGAGCCATTTACTGTTTTTTTTTGTCTAGTTATGATTGTGGAATTTTTCTGCTGAAGTGGTTGAGTGCCTTGGATGATGATAGTTTATGGACCAAAAGTGAATATTTTCAGGTAAGTTCATTAGTATACGAAAATAAGGCTTATCTTGTGAACCCCAGACATTGTGCAGTGAATCTTAGAGCTTTTTTGGTGAAACTTGGTCATTATCAGCAAGGTCTGAGATTCACTGAACAAGCTCTGAGATTCCTTGAACAAGGTTTGAGAATCACAAAACAAGGTTTGATATTCTCCAAATAAAGATAGGTTCGTTGTCTATATACTTCATTAATATATGTTTCTCTTGGCAGAATTTGACACAATATCGAAAATCGATCGTATTGGAACTACTTAGATGGGATAAAAATACTACAAAGGTACACTTCATTGTCTTAAAAATGATGTGAAGTTCATTTCTTCATAACTTTGGCAAATTTTTCGTAAATAAGTCGATTGTACTTGTTTTTGGTTGTATAGGTGTTTAATTAAGGAAGACAATTGTCCGTGAAGTCATAATATGCAAAAGTGGGTCGAGGCTCCTGTAAAGATTGTTGCCTACATCAACTCTTGTAAAGATATTTTGATAGTTAATTTGACATTGACATTGACATTGACATTGACATTGACATTGACATTGAGTTGAGCAAAAATGGTTCGAGGCAAGATATTTCAACTCTTGTAAAGATATTTGATAGTTGTAAAGATTGTTGCCTTCATCAACTCTTGTAAAGATATTTTGATAGTTGTAAAGTAGATGATTTTAAAACACGACCAAGTTTGACATTGACATTGTCAATGAGTTGAGCAAAAGGTATGAGATTCACAAGATAAGGTCTGAGATTCACAAAATTAAGAGCAAAATAGATTATTTTAAACCACCACCAAGTTTCACAGAACAAGCCCTAAGATTCACTGAACAATGTCTGAGATTTACAAGATAAGGTCTGAGATTCACAAAATAAGGTCTGAGATTCACAAATTTATCAGCAAAATAGATGATTTTAAACCACGACCAAGTTTCACAGAACAAGCCCTAAGATTCACTGAACAAGGTCTTAAATGATAAAAACGCTTGATGCTAGATTCAGAACCAAGTTTCACAATTTTACGTTCCAGTTTCATAAAATAAGGTTCAGGATTCACAACGTTGACAAAAATAAAACAAGCTTAAAACTTGTCTTCTTCAATCATCTTCCTCTTCTTCCTCATTACATCATTCTTCATTCTCAACCTCTTCCTCTTCTTCCTCTTCTTCCGATGTGTCTCCCTATGTGAAGAATCAAACCTTTATTAGATACTTTTTTTTTAGAAAAAAAAGAATTAGTAGACAATAGTAGTTGCGTTTTCAAGCAACTCTAAAATGGAAAGACAAGATTAGAATTATACATACTTTATTCTCAGGAGGATGCTCTGCAAACTCATTTGGACAATTTCTTTTATCATGGTGTGACATGCGTTTACACTTAGCACACAACCTTTTTGGTTTTTTTGCCTTCATAATTGCCTTATTTTTGCTGCTCACCATCCTTTTACCACTACCTTTGTTTCTAGAGACTTTAGGTGGTAAGATCTTGATTTCTTTTGGAGCCTTGCAGTTGAGAAGGGCCTCCAATTCTTGTTCTTTGGTCAAAGGCTTTGGGTTGGCTCCAACTTCTCTCGGAATTCTTTTATTAACTTGGCAAACTCTCTCATATCTGACTCTTCTTCTTTTCTTTTAAGCATACCAACAGTTGCGTAAATCTCAGACCACACCTGAGACATCTCAAACTTAGTATTACCAAAAGAAGATCATTGTTTTCCAAAGAGATTTCCATTCAAATCATAAACCGGGTTTCTGAGTGCATTCTTACTCCACCTACGCAAAATTTATTTCTCAGGAATTTCCTTAAACTTTCCCGAGCAAATCCAAATGATGTGGTTGCATAAGATACCTTTCCTTTCAAACAATTTACATGCACAACGAACATGCATTGTTCTCCGATTGTACTCAACTGCATATCTCTTTCGCTTGGTCGCGTCCTCAACAATTGAAACATCAAAGTTAGTTACTGGATCTGGTGGGGTGTATCCACAAACACTACACGCATTTACCGAAAATTTAACCTCCTTTTGGAAATCAAAGAACACTTCATGTGTATAGACCTTCACTGCATGGGCCTCCCAGTTTGACCCGAATAGGGTTTCAGGCATTGAGTTGTGGCTCTGTGCTTCGAGAAGATTTAGATTGTGCCTTTGTTGGTCCATGGCACTCTCAAATCTCATCCAAAATTCTACAAGAGTCCCGTATTTATTTTCAAATCTCTTGAAGAAGCTATTCGAACTCTCTGATCTTTGTGTGGTTTTTAAAATGTTGCCCATCGGCACATTCCTGAAATAAGCGGGTATCCACTGATCTCGTTCCGCGAACTTGTCAGTCAACCATTTATTCTCTTCTAACGAAAACTCGCTAATGACTTTAGCCCACCTCTTCAAATTCCTCCGGCTCCAAGTCCTCGCTCCAGACAACATTGTTCAGACGACTTAAGAAATCAGTCTCTTTGCAAATTGTGCTCCCAACCTTGTCTGTTACTTTCTTCATAATGTGCCACATGCAAAAGCGATGTCTTGCTTTTTTGAACACGGCTGCAAGTCACAAAATTCACACTATCTATTGTCAGAGATCTTTTGTCACAAATCAAGCTCTAACATTCACAAAACAAGGTCTCAGATTCACAAGATAAGAGAAATAACAATATAGGCAATTTCAACAACTTATGACCAAGTTTAAGAATATTAGCTTTGTGTGTCATATAACAAGCCCAAAGATTCACTGAACAAAGTCTGAGATTCACAAGATAAGGTCTGAGATTCACAAAATTAAGAGTAAAATAGATTATTTTAAACCACGACCAAGTTTCACATAACAAGCACTGAGATTCACTGAACAAGGTCTGAGATTCACAAAATTAAGAGGAAAATAGATGATTTTAAACCACGACCAAGTTTCACATAACAAGCCCTAAGATTCACTGAACAAGGTCTGACATTTCACAAGATAAGGTATGAGATTCAAAAAATTAAGAGACTGATAGATGATTTTAAACCACGACCAAGTTTCACATAACAAGCCCAAAGATTCACTGAACAAGGTCTGAGATTCACAAGATAAGGTTTGAGATTCACAAAATTAAGAGTAAAATAGATGATTTTAAACCACAACCAAGTTTCACATAACAAGCCCAAAGATTCACTGAACAAGGTCTGAGATTCACAAGATAAGGTCTGAGATTCTCAAGATAAGGTCTGAGATTCACAAAACAAGGTCTCATATTCACAAAACAAGGTCTCAGATTCACAAATGAAGATCTAACTTTCACAAAACACGCTCTATGATTCACAAATTAAACTTCAAGATTCACCAAATAAATAACCAGATTCACAAAAGTAAGATATTCCAAACACACCTGGAACTGCATTTATTATTCCGGCATCTTGGTCACTGATGATGTAATTGGGTTCTTTGCCACCCATTGCGTTCAGGAACTGCTGAAATGCCCAAATAAATGAGTCATCGTCTTCATGATCTAAAAGCACGCATCCAAATGTTATTGATTTTTTGTGATTGTTAATGCCAGTGAAAGGTGCAAATTTCATGTTATATTTGTTCGTTCCATAGGTTGGATCGAATGAAATAGCATCACCAAATAATGCGTAACATCTGATGGAATCCGCATTTGTCCAAAAAATTCTTGTCAAGGCACCTCACAAAGATCTGTTTCATATGAAAATACCAACCCTTTTGTTTCTCGGAGGGTTTCTAAACGAGAGATGAACATATGTCCATCCTTGCCACTAAGTAGACACTTTACTTCCCTTTGAAAATTCTTGAACTGCGTAAGGGTAGCTCCAACATTTTCGAAACCCTCTGCTTGTTCCTTGCATAATTTGTATGTTAAACTAGCCCCGACATTCAATCTCGAATTTTGTATAATCAATTGCTTATGATATTCGTTCAGTTGATTTATATTAAGAGCAAGTTTCTCAAATTCCCTATTTTTGACGGGCGTCACTGGGTGATTGTGACCCTCACGGAATTGTTCAATTTTGTACATCTTTTCATGGTACATGAAT
This sequence comes from Silene latifolia, assembly GCF_048544455.1. Taxonomy (NCBI): domain Eukaryota; kingdom Viridiplantae; phylum Streptophyta; class Magnoliopsida; order Caryophyllales; family Caryophyllaceae; genus Silene; species Silene latifolia. The sequence continues at coordinate 201,478,606 of NC_133538.1, read as the reverse complement.
TTTATCATTGCTTCACAACCCCACCTTTTAATTTTAGTTATTCTTGTACCACTTTGCTTATTGGAACTCTCAGCTTCACCTGCACCTGCAACTCCACCCTTTTTCGTCTTTGGTTTTAGCATTTTGTTTTTCTATTTGCACTTATTGCACCAGCTTTTGTTTTGTCACCAGTTTCAACAGTTGTTGTTTTTGCATCAGCTTTTGGAGGATGATTTTTCCAGTTATTAAAACCTTGACGATGACAAACCATGCATTTTGTTAGAATAGTCCCATCTTTAAACCTCTTAGTTGAAGACTTCCTTACTTCAAACCCACAAGCAATAGCATAAATTTTATAGAACAACATTGCTGACTCTAAGTCCACAAATGTTTTGCCAAGCACGGGTGTAAACTTCTCTTCATTCCTAGTTATCCATTGCTCAGTGCCACCCGGTGTGTAAGTTACCAAAGTAGTAGGTGTGGAAATAGTTGGCATTGTAGGGGTTGTTAAGACAGCAGTAGAACCCTCACCATCCTGACGAGAACCAACATTAGAGCAAGGAACCTCACCACAACCGACACGAGGCGTCACATTACACTGTGAGTTGTTGTTCACATTTGAATCAATACCTAAGAAGATAAAAGGTTCACAAAGTCACATCTCACATTCACAAAACAAGGTTTAAGATTCACTAAATAAGGTCTGTGATTCACAAATAAAGTCTGAGGATATTATCTGAGCAAGGAAGAGAGCAAAATAGGTCATTCCTCTAAAGGGTTCAGAAAAGGAGCTCTAGGATTCACAAATACAATGACTGAGATTCACAAGTTCACTTTTTGGTTCAGATTATTAGTTCAGTTTTTAATCTTACCTAGGTTGTATATATTAGTTATTAAGGGGGCGTTTGGTTCAATAACATGGAATGGAATGGATTGGAATATGGATCCATAATGGTATGGGGTTCTAAATCCATTCCTTCATAAACTTGTTTGGTTCATCTTAAAATTGTAAAAGGGTGGAATGGAGTTTGATACCAAGGGTGGGAGTTGGGTATGAGATTCTAGGGGGATGGAATGGAGTTAGAATCCATTGGGTATCTAACTCCATTCCAAAAGACTCCAACCAAACATTCGAATGGAGCAAATCCATTCCAATCCATTCCAAGAGAGCCAACCAAACACCCCCTAAGTTTCACAAAATAACCTTCTAGTTTCACAAACTAGGGTCTCTGATTCACACAATAAGAAATAAATAAATTGCATTAGTAAAGTTTAACAACAGAGATTCACAAAATAAGGCCCAAGATTCACTAAATAAAGGCTGAGATTCACCAAATAAAGTCCGAGATTCACTAAATAAAGTATCAGATTATTAGTTCAAATAATTTAAAATTTTTTGGTGAAGATTATGAATTCAATTTTAAGAAAAGGTTAGGTTGTATGTATGAGGATATTTTGTTGATTTGTTAATAACACTTCCATTCCCAAGAAAAGGAAATTGAACAATCAAAAAATTTAATATATGGGTAATGTGAATGTACACATGTTGATTGTGCCAAAATACCAGGCCTATAAATATCTAATTTCTAAAACATAATAGTATATACCAATAACCTCTCTTCTCTCTTCTGTAAAACATTTCAAAAATCCCTATTGCACACAATGTCTCATTTATTTGTATTTCCCTATACTTGTGTTTTGGTGAATGTTCCAGGTTATATGGATAAAAAGGGAAGTATGTTTGTCCTGACCTCTCTAAATTGGCAGATTGTTTAATGAGCCAAGGTTATGAGATAGAGTCTTTGGTGCCTGTTATGTGCAGGCGGACTTGTCATTTTATGGGATTAGTACTAATTCAATTTGGCACAAATGACAATGGTCAAAACAGGCTTTTAAGTTGCAGGAGAAGTTTGAGCAATTTGGGCGTACTAGATCGAATGGTCGGCTACCTATTCCCGAGTTCAGGGGCCCTTTCTATGGGTAGCATCAAGGCTTGATTCAAAATAATTTAACTACACTCCAAAGATGTAGAAGAGTCCCATATTCATCTAAACATGCGGAAGATCACTCGGCGATGCGATGAATCTTTGCACCTATAGCTATATCAATATTGTTATATGTGCATTGCCTCGAACAAATAGGGGTGATTGATAAACTAAACAAATATCATATCTTGCTTAATTTTTCAGCTTTTCATTTTATTTTATTTTTGAATGTTGTTGTTTAGTTAATTCGAAAGCCATGAACCTGCGAAATTTTATGTGATGAAAAATTACGAGATTTTTAAGTTTTCTGAATATTATGTTTTAATTAATTTTTCTAAGATTCACTGAGTAAGGTCTGAGATTCACAAAATAAGGTCTAAGATTCACTAAACTAGGTTTGAGATTCACAAAATAAGTAAAAGAGTAGAAAAGGTGATTCAAACCACTTATGATAAGTTTCACAAAACAAGCTCTAAGATTCACTAAACTAGGTTTGAGATTCACCAAACAACAAAATCCACTCAATTGATAACTGTTACAGTAACAATTCAACCAACTCTTACAGTCACACAATTAGGTTCTAAGATTCACAAAATCAACTCAATTCATAAACTAAACCTTGGAAAAAAACTGAGATACAATATCGATCCATATATCGCATAATAATCGAGCAGAAATTTTGACAAATGCAAATTGAATCATAAAACATGTGATTTTTACAAAATTACATAAAAAACGATATACCTGATTCAATAACACTATTATCATCAGTCATTGTGATATCTACAATCTCCATAGCAATTAGAGCTGCAAAATCGTCAAAAATAATTTATTAAGTAATACGAAATCCACGAACAATCTCCATAGCATAACAATTGAGAAAAAGGAAATCGCTCAAAATATTGGTCAAATTCGAACGTTTTATTTACAAAATCGTTCAATTTGATCAAATTCGAACCTGATATCATCAATTTATGAGTGAATTGTCAGAATTGTATGACTATACTCAATTTTGATGAAAATTATAAAATTACCTGAAAATTATTTGATTTTTCTTCTGAAATTACTTGAATCAACGTTGTTGAATGTTGTTTTGATGAAATCCACGAACAATCGATGAACAAATTGATGAGCTCGCTTGCTGGAGAATTTGCGTTGAAGACGAGTTTGCTTGATGAAGAAAATAATCAGAAAAAAATTTTGTTTCTTATATTTTAGAGGGATATTGTGTGATTGGGCTATTATATGATATAATATTTTAGTGAGAGAAATTATTTTGAAATTTAAATGAAAAGATTTGGAGTGACCCCTAAATTTTCAAATTTTCACCAATGAATAATAGGAAGTTAGTCCATATAATGAAGTATTAATGAAGGAATTTGGTGAGTAAATACTTATATAATTAACTACCACCGGATTCTACTTATATATATATATATATATATATATATATATATATATATATATATATATATATATATATTATGCATGATGTGTAGTTCTCATAACATGAAAAAAAAAATATAGGTGGGATCTGGTGAGAACGAACACTCGGTGAAGGTGAGCACAATAATAAATCAACGTTAACCTCCCTCACTTTCTCCACAAATCTAATTTCTCACACACCGCTCCATCCCCATCTAGTAAAATCAACAACCGTCCCAACATGTACTAGCTACCCCACCACGCTATTTAACGACCACCTGATATTCAACATCACCTCGTCGGCGCCGGTGCCAGCGACCACCAAATAGTTTGTCACGATTAAAACTCCACCTTTCTGATATTCGACACCAACGAACCATTGGTTAAGCATCATTGTTATCATCCATTTCTGAAAATTCCTATACTAGTCATCAATTCAATCAAACATTCACAATAAATAAGATCAATTTAATCACCATCATCATCAAATCTATCACAAATTCAATCAAAACATTTAATGGATCCGTCGGAGATTCTACATTTCCGACGCAACTGCGGAAATGAGCTGGAGAATCTCAACCATAACCACGAGAAACAGAGAGGACAATCTGCCGAGTTGACTCACGATGTTGCGCCAAGAAGGAGATTGATACCAAGGATTGTGCGAGAGAAGGTCGGTCAAGTATGAGGAATTGGTAAGAGTTTTTGAAGGATAATAAATGAACCCAATTTAATAATAATTGTTATCATTGTATGAATGTATGTGCATTACCAAGAAAAAAAAATCTAGCACTGGGATCATTAATGCTGCAACTAACAATTCTTGGAGGAATAATTGTTAATGTTTTATCCCATTGTGTTTATCTTCTTGTTTTTAATGCCGTTTTAGTTTAGTCAATTTGGTGGTGGACCGTCACTAATTATTGTGCGATTAGGGGTGTATTTGGTTTAGTAGTACATCAATTATAATCTCAGATATATTAATTCTAAGTGGATAAAAATGTACCTATGATGGAAAAAAGTGTATCTACAATATTAAACGGTGTATATATAGAATTCATGTAAAAAGTAGACCTATGTTACAAAAAAGTGTATTACATACTTAAAACGTGTATATAGAATTCGGGTAAAAGTGTACCTACAAACTTAACTAACACAACACGTGTAACTGACGATCGCAAACATCAACCTAATATCAAAAAATAAAACAAACAATTCAAACCATACGTACTACCACCGCACCACCACCACCACACACGTCTGACCAACACCTCATACCGCCGACAATCATCCCATCGCACCTCCGATGTCTCCAGCCACCTCACGATGTCGTCACTTAGATATCTCCCCATACATTTCAATCTATAACCCAACACCTCTCTCGTCCTTATCAACCACTCAACCCGTCGTCGGTCCCCTTGCCAAAGCATAGCGCAGCCGCCGACGTCGTCGTCAATGGCTCGTGACCGCTGCTACTCGTCATTTCCCCTTCGTGTTTTCCCATCTATTACAATGTATAAACACTACTTTTTAATGTATCTAACCACTGGTTTAATGTTTCTCAAAATTAATACACAAAATTAGTTACCATGTACATTAAAATTGGTTTGAGATGGATTAATATAAATACCAAATACACTAAATTCGTTTTTATCAAGCCAAACGCACCACAATAAACTCCGACGGCGCCAACCAGTAGAAGTGAGGATATGGATATGATAAACCCGAAATTTCAGTAAATAACCCGGTTGATCGCCGGAGTTACGCCGACAAACGTAACTAAACTGAAGAAATTTAGGAGGAATAAACGTTGTTTATCGCTGGAATTTTGAAGGAAATAGAATTGGGGAAAAAATGATAAGAGACTAGAGACAAAGCCGCAAAAACAAATGAGAGGAGAGAGGAAGGGTTGACTTTGGAAAATGTATTTTTTACGCAAAAGTTGGTTATGGGATTGATCTCAGCCGTGCGTTTGTTTTTTAATCTAATGGTTGTAGGTCGTTCTCACCGTTCTCACCGAATAGTCGTTCTCACCCGATCCTAAATCTATATATAAATATATATATATATATATATATATATATATATATATATATATATATATATATATATATATATATATATATATATATATATATATATATATATCGGGATCATATGAGAACCATTAGGATGATGAGAACCACTAATAATACTATTAATGCTAACATTAATAACTAATAATACTAACAATAATAATAATAATTATTATTATACGCGGTCACCCCCCCCCCTTTCAATTTCAATCATTTCCCCATTTTCACTTTCTCACTCATCTTCTTCTCTCTCTTCGACCATCATCATCTTCGTCGCCATTTCCGATCGTCTTCTCTGATCATCGTCGCCGATCATCTCTCTCTCCTACCTTCATCGTCTTCGATCATCTGCTTCTCAAATTACGGTTCAATCCATTCATCAGCAGCATTTTCGGGAGATTTATCAATCTCATTTCTACAAATTCAGGTAATATGCTTCTCAAATTAATGGCGATTGTACTCTAATTTTATCATGCATGTATTTTTCCCCCGACATTTATCAATTCCTCCGACATTCATTAATTCCTATCTAGCTATTAACCCTAATTTGCAGTAATTTCCCTAATTAAGGTCTTTTACTGTTATTCTATGACGAATTCTTAGATTTGTAGTCTTATTTTTTACTGCATGTTCCAGTTTTTGTTCTACGTTTCGAAAATGTGGAATTTAGATGATCTCTGGATTATTAATGATCTATATTGCTAAGATTTGTCAATATACTTGATGATTTCGGATGTTTGCTATCGGTTTAGGTTCCACGGATTATAATTTCCGAGTGTCTAGCATGATAATCTTATTGTGTCACTAATTCGCATTGAATTTATTTAGAATCAAATTTGTACATTTTTCAAGTCTTTCTGCAGTAACATCAGATTGTGTCAAGCATCAAGACTATGCATTGAACTCATTTGCATAGAAATTCAGAGTTTATATGTTGCTTATAGTTTAGCGAGTACTGCATTTTTGTTCTAATTGCATGTTCAAGTAATTTTTTATAATTGAATTTGCGGATTTGCGAGGGTCTTTTGGTTTTTAATGATCTATATTGCTCGGATCTGAAACAATAGTCCAGCTGGTAGTTGCTTGATGTTTTCAGCATTTTTTAGCCAAGTAGGCTTAGGTTTTAGGATACCCGTCCTCTGTACATGCATGAAATAAGGTCTAGTGTGCATGAAACATGGTTCAATGTGCATCAAATAAGGTTCTGTCCGCATCAAACAAGGTGTCACTTTAAAATTAGCAGTTGGTCCATTGTCGATAAGGTGCCAATGCTTAATTAGTAGAGGGCCCTTGACTCGGAAAATCTACATATTTTTTTTACATTTTAATGTTCTCGGTTATGCATTGGCCGAAATTTCTATTTTCACCCGTGTTAACATCAGTCAATGCATTCACAGATATGAGGCGAAAGATCACAGGCAGGAAGAAAAAAAAACACCGGTAAAAAAACACAAATAAAAGGAGGTTGATCAAATGAAAGATTATTTCCCACCAAACCCAACAAATTCAAGCATAAATGATGTTGTTGACCAAAGTACGTTAAGTAAGAAAATCAGCATAGCTTTGTCTCATGTTTTGTTTTCATCCCTTACCCCAAAATAATGATAGACTACATTTTAATGCTCTCTCTAAACTTGGATGCAATACCTGTACTGCATGCTTCAAGTGATATTTCCTGAATTTATCTTAGTGTTTTTTGTGCATGCTTAATGTGTTATTTCAAATGACGGAACGCTTGTACTCTTTTCCTTACTAGTTTCTATTTCTATTCTTTTCATTCGAGAGTTCAATTTCGGATGCTTGTAGGTCATTCTCTTACTGGTCAATTACTTAAACAAAGCCAAGTATGGTCAATTGGTGCAAGGGGCGGGTAGTCAATATTGTTGCAGAAGATAAAACACTTCTTGCCGTGAATTACGTAAGAGAGAAAAAAGAGGTTATGAGTTTGTCATTTGCTCCCTTAGTAAAAGTTCAGCTCACTGACAACTGTTATCAAGACTAACTTGATGATGTTTTCATTAATCAAGATCTAGTGACTAACATATTTAACCGAGTAAATTGTTACGAAGATAAGGAAAATATGGCGTTGGTCTGTAGGAATTGGTCTCAGCTTTTCCTCATACACCCAAGTGCACCTCGCATTGAACATGCATATTGCCTTTCTCTACGGACCAATGATATCAATGGTGTAAGAATTATTCGTAGGGGTCCTAGAATAATTTATAAAAGATGCAAATGCTTTATGATCAAGATTTGGCGGCTAAATCTGCTCTCAGATCATCAACAAGAGAAAAATACTTTTCAAAGAGAACACCTTAACGCTCTTGATGATGCTGAACGCGCACATGTGAATAAGTTGCTTCATGCTTTAGCTACGCCATCTCCAGCACGTGACATAGCAGTTGCCATTTCAACAGAGTTAACAACTCGGGAAACTTTCCCTTTTTTCGGTTTTTTCCTCGATATATAACTACACTGCTCAAGTTTGTACCACTTTTTGGCATTTTGATGTTTGTGTATTTAGGACTTTAACCGTTCAGGTATTAAAGTTGCCCTATTTTCAGTCTTTTGTAGTACTCTTATATAATTCCATGTATTAAGCCACCTTTGTATAATTATGTAGTCGGGTTTTTTTCATTTTGGATGTTGTAAAACTTTGTCATGTATGGATGATATATTTTATTAATGAAGTTTCTTTTCCTTATTTTGTTAATCATCAAGCTTTCATTGTTTCATAATTACATGAAGTTTCTGGATCCATAGAACAGCCTTGTAGATGCATAAAAAAACAATCTAAGTGCATTAAAATAACCCTGTATATGCATGAAATAAGCGGCCTTCTTAACCTACTTACTTTGACAGATAATAGTCCCAAACCAAGTAATACAGCTGCAGAACCAGAACAAATTCCTCCGCGTCGATAAAGTCCGCGTATCCAACCAAAAGTTACTGAGCAAGTAACACCAGATATGCTTTCTGGTAACAACAGTGGTGAGGGTTTACTTTTTCTTGTCCCTTTTAAAGATTTCCAGTCCATGTCGTTTGTTCCAATATTAATGGTGATGGTTTAGGGTGCAATATCCTTATGAATGCATCAAGTAGCCTTGTAGATGCATAAAAACGCAATCCATATGCATTAACCAACCATGCCTTGTGGTTTTCTTCTCGTTCGAATGACAATAGCAAGGGAAAGGTTTAGGGTTTGATTAACTGCGGGTCCGCCTAATCCAACCGTAAACCTTTTTCCGTCCCGTTTTAGGATACCCGGGCCCTTGTTTTAAATCCCGTCCCCAAAAAGGGTTCACTCTGCCCCCTCTCGGGTGCCTTTAGGTTTTCCTGTTCGAATAACGATAGCAAGGGAAAGGGTTTAGGGTTGGATTAAGCGGACCTCCGGTAGCGGTCCGCCTAATCCAACCCTAAACCCTTTCCCGTCCCATTTTAGGATACCGGGTCCCTGTTTTAAATCCCGTTTTAGGATACCGGTGGGTTTGGAGTGTGATTGACTTAGGAATGCATGGACTAACCTTGTATATGCATGAAATAAGTTGTCTTCCTGAAGCTAATCAGTGTTTGGTTTGGCGTACAATAGTCTTATGAATTCATGGACTAACCTTGTATATGCATCAAATAAATATTTATGTGCATTAAACAACTTTGTATATGCATGAAATAAGCTGTCTTGCTGAAGCTAATCACTATTTGGTTTGGCGTACAATAGTCTTATGATTTCATGGACCAACCTTGTATATGCATCAAATAACTATCTTTGTGCATTAAACAACTTTGTATATGCATGAAATAAGTTGTCTTCCTAAAGCTAATCACTGTTTGGTTTGGCGTACAATAGTCTTATGAGTTCATGGACCAACCTTGTATATGCATCAAATAACTATCTATGTGCATTAAACAACTTTGTATATACATGAAATAAGATACCTTACTAATTCTAACTACTTTGACAGATAATCCTCTCAAACCAAATACTACAGCAGTAGAGGCAAAACAAATTTCACCTTGTCGATGGAGACCGCATGTTGAAGCCAAGGTTCACGAGGAAGTCGCACCAGATTTGCCTCCTAACAAGAACAAGAGGAAGGCTGCAGAAACAAGCAAAGGGCCAACGCAAAATACAAAAAGAAGAAAGCGTTCTGACAAGTATAAGCCTCTCCTAACTCGGATGAGTCCTTCCTTGATCACTAATTTCATCAAGTTGGGGCCATCCGAAAAGCAAAGTGAAGCCATCCACAGTACGGGGTTCGGAGGTTTGTTACAGCTTAAGTCAGAAGAAATCAATGGCCATTTGGCCAGATGGATTGTCGAGACATTTAATCCGTTCAACTGTTCATTGATGAACCGCGATCTTGTTATCTCGGATGAGGATGTCCACGTTGCAACTAGACTTCCTATGGGACCGATTGACATTGTTGCAGCTAGAATGTTCTGTAAGGAAAAAGAGTACACAGAGGCTGTCAAGAGATATAAGGCTTAGTTTACCACCTCAAATATTACAAAAACGGTTCTCTTAGATAAGATGATGAAGCAACGGGATGGTGGAGACGATTTCAAGAGGAATTTCCTCCTATATCGTCAATGTTCTCTTGATGGGGGTAGTAGGTGATCATCCTAGCCCTCGGATATTAAGCTCCCTTTCAAATCTCTCTGATATCCCTAACATGAATTGGTGCAAATTTGCATGGTCCCATATGATCAGCAACGTCATGTCGTGGAAGGCGGCTATAGCTAATTCCCCTAAAACTTATTTTAAGGGACCGATTCTGATTTTCCAGATTATCTACTTGGATAGATGTGTTTTTATGACGAGAACGGTGCATCGATCATTTCCCTTATTAGCGAATTGGACGGATGAGAAAATTAGAGAAAGGGTGTTGGAGAAGCATAAAGGGGCGGCTTTGGCAAGGGCTCTGTTGAACCAATATTTGCTTATGTTGCACCTCAACATGAACGTGAACCTGTACCTGTACCTGAACCTGAACCTGAACCTGAACCCCAACCTGAACCTGAACTTGAACTTGAAGCTGAACCGGTTGATGAGAGGAAACAATCCATCAAGGTTTTGGCAAGCACAGCCATTCGACTTGCAGACATTTATGGTAACTTTACCAAAGCAGTTAGAAATGCTAAGTGTAAAACTCCCGCTTTCCCGGTTATCATGCAAATGTAAAAGTTGGCAGATTGTTTATTTGAAGGATTTTCCCTTTCACAGCTGAGTACAGAAGAAGGTGAAAGGGAAGGTGCTGAATGTGAAAGGGAGGGTGCTACTAAGGAGAAGATGGAGGAGGATGAAGTGGAGAAGGACAATGAGAAAGATGAGAATGAATTGAAGGAGGGAAAGGAGGAGGGGGCAGTGGATGATGAGTTGAAGAATGATGAGGGTAAAGTGGAGGAGGAGGAGTTGAAGAAGGAGGAGGTTGACATGAGTTGTGCAGATGATGCATTTCTAGACAATCCCACTGTCATGGCTGAATTAGAAGGGGTCCTTAATAATGCATACACTCATGTTGGCAAGGTGTTTGATTCACATCATGAAAATTTGTGGAACGAAAAAAAGGAAAAGGAAAAGAGGGATAAGGCGCTTCTGGAAGGACTGTCTTTCAGCGTTTTTAGTGGTGATGATGCACCATATAACTCTCAAGAGTTCCTTGAGTCCAGGTTGTAGGCTGCTTCAAGTGTTCCTCATTCAAGCACAACAACTACGACGTCATTCCGATGAGTTCGTCCTTTATCGCCAATATCGCCAATTCTGATCTCGTCCCAACCATCCCAACCATCGCCTGTAGTTATCTCCTCTCAAGTATCATTGGATGAATCGCCAATTGAGCCCTCTTCTCCAACTGCCCCCTCAGATTATGCCATTGAGAGGCAGGTGGCTGGTAGAAGGGTGCTCCCTAAGAGGTGAGTTGAGGTAGCGAATGTTTACGGTCACTTTACGTGGACATGGTTCGTGACTTGAGTCGATCGGAAAAACTGGTAGGAGACTATGCATTTTCAGAGGACTTAGATGAAGAGTACGTATCAGTCTCCTATATTTTTTAATCTTATTCGGCATATATGTATTATATTTTCTTTGTATAACACTAAGGTTTCATGTTATCATTACTGTATAGGGAGGTTTTATGTAGCTGTGCGGGCAAGACTCTCACACGAAGTCATATGAAGAGTTTGCTTCTTGATTGTCGAGTTCATACAGATGTCATTTATGTGTGGTGTGATTATTTGAATGAGGGAAACAAATTCAGAGATCGCAAATACCCTTGCCGTCTATTAATCACAGAGACAACTGACGTAAGTGTTCCATGGCTATCCTCAACCTTGGGCTGCAATAGACTTTCGAATGCATGAAGTAACCTTGTAGATGCATGAAATACCAATCTAGGTGCATTAAACAACACTGAACATACATCAAATAAGTGTCCAATTATTACAGGTTTTTATTCTCTAATACGGGTCACCTAATTTAATGAACAGATTGACTCATTGGATGTCAACTTTGCAGACGTGAAGTTGGTAAGTCTGTAATACTCCGTATTTATAAGTCTCTGGGTACTCTATCGAGTAGGCCTTACTCTGTCGAGTAAGGGGGAGTTGCGTCTTAAAATAGTTTCTGATCTGTTGGGTACTCGATCGAGTAACGCAGATACTCGCTCGATCGAGTAAGGGGGCACTCGATCGAGTACCATAGCTACTCGATCGAGTAGCCGGTTCACGGGGAGTGATTTGACGAGTTTTGCTAATAACGCGAGTTTGATATAAAAGGTTTCCGTCAGTTTATTTCGTCATTTCTCTTAACCTTTCTAAACCCTTCAAAAGAAAAGGAGTTACGTAGTTCTCTCCCGTCGCGTTGTTGGCAAATCCCCAAGGCTAGGAGTATCGGATCATCTTGTTCTTTGCATCATAGTGATCCTTGCGTCGAGGGTAAGACCTGTATACCAATTTTATAGTATTTCGTCAAGTTTCGTTAAACCCTAATTTTTGGGATTGAGGGTTTTTATGATTTGTTCAGGTTAGATTGTGATTATGTGATTATGTGATAGGAGAAGGATTTGTAGAGGAGAGGTTTTGAGACAAACTTTGCTAGATCGTCGATGATTGTGTTGCTTTCCGGGTAGAGTTTCCCTACTCGATTACTTACATAATGTGTGGTGATTGTCTTGTAATTAGTGTGATTGATTGATTCAGACGGTTGTTGATATTGTGATTGTGATTGTTTGTCTGTGGTTCTCGAGATGCGTTCTCGGCTGAGTGGAGTCACTTGCGGGAGTGGCTTCACACCCTAGTTTCGCCCTTCGTGGAACCCGCCACGGAAGGGGATGTGCACATTAATGGGACAGGGTTATCGCTCGGTATGATGAGCGGGGCTTAGGTGGGAACGGCTGCGGTCCCCCACTGGTAGGGCTGGTCCAGTGGACAGTCGGTGACGGAGATGGAGTGGAGTGCCTGATTGTGTATGATTGCTTGAGCTGTGTTGGTTGTTGTACTGTTGATTATATAACTTGTGTAAATAGTACTGACCCCGTTTAAATGTTTTAAAAACTGTGGTGATCCATTCGGGGGTGGTGAGCAGTTATTGAGCAGGTACGATATGACGCGTATGGGATAGCTGGGATTGCCACGATATTATGATAGAAGTCTTCCGCTGTAGCTTAGTAGTTCATAACATTTCAGTTAGAACAGTGATAGTCAGTTTGAGAACATGTATTTATACTTTTGGTTTTGGTTTCGAGTTTGTAACCTTTCACTAAGTATTTCTATTTAAATGTTGTTTCTTCATTGTTTATTTGATTATCATTGCCTCGGGCAACCGAGATGGTAACATCCTTATACCTGGGTGGTCCTGGTAAGGCACTTGGAGTATGGGGGTGTTACAAAATGGTATCAGAGCGACGATCCTGAAACCTGTAACCAATGAATCTAAGGAACCTAGGGAGTCTAATTAAAATGAACCCGGGGTAGAAGTTGTAGGAGCTAATGCAAAGACTTGGGAGACGTCCTAAAGTCGCGAACTCGCCCTACAATTTTGAACCGGTCACCATGGGATATGAGTCGGGATCGCTATGTGTTTACTAATGCTCTATTGCGTGTGTTGGATGGATGAGTTTTATATAGTTGAATGGATGTGTGGTGGAAAAGATGAAGGTAAATTTTTTTTTTTATGATAACACGAATTGTGATGGGAATTACTACTAGTTACTATTGTGTATATGCATATGATTGCGTGCATATGATTGGATGAATAAGTTGTATGAATACGGGTATGAATGTGATCTATGATTTGGTTGAAAAGATGAGTTAAGGAATTGCATGAGAATATGAAATTCATGTGGAGAACATGTTTATGTGATGGAAGTGGATTTTCTACTTTTGCTATGTTAGTAACATGTGACTAGGGAGATTTTATGTCGTATATTATGTTATTGTGTACGTGAAGTTATAAAATAAAAATATGTGGGTAATACGTGATTGGTAAATTGAGTGATGCATGTGCATAATGGATGTTGTTGCTTGGCTTTTGAAGTTAGTAACATGTGGTTAGGGATACAGGTTTTATGAGCATCGAGTTGTTTTTGTTTACCATGTTGTCATTTAAGTTGTTTGGAAGTAAAAGCAAGTAGTTGTGTTTTCGATTATAGCAAGGTTGTCTTTAAACTGTTATAACTTGAGATGCATAAATGATTTTAATGTGATTCCAATTGGAGGTGATAGCTTGTTCTATTACGATTCTAACGATAGGTCACACGCCCAAAACGACCAAGAAATGAGTGAGTTATGACTGTTTTACGAAAACTGGACAGTGCTGAGAAATGCGTAGGTACTCGATCGAGTAACCTTGGTACTCGATCGAGTACGTCAGTTACTCGATCGAGTAGCCCTGGTGATTTATTTTACGTGCTTCTGACCTTCACCTACTCGATCGAGTAAGTCCCTTACTCGATCGAGTGGCCTGTACTCGATCTAGTGACCCCTATTTTGGGTCATATGCTTATCTTTCGAATTCGTTGCATATTTTGTTTAATTCAAAGTTGTTATATTGCTTCTTTATGCATTGTTTTACATGTATGTTGGTCTTGATACATAATCTACCCAATCTTATGGTGAAGTGAGTGGCACCCGTGGTGAGTAGGAATTCGGTGGGAGGACATGGGTTATATGTGTTGTGATAGATAGTGGAAAAAGAAAAGACAGATCGTTATGGCTTAATTGAGACATAGAGCATGTTTTCTAAGATGAAATTAGAGGGGTGATATGATTGTGTGTTGAGTAACGTAAAAATAAGTGAATGTGGGCAGGGGATGATGTGAGTTTATGGAGCGTGAGAATGAAAAGATTGAAAGAAAGGATGTGGATAGTAACAACCTGAGATGTATAACGAATTATGGAGGGAGATGGTTAGGAATAGTGTTGAGTAAGAATATATGTAATGAAAGGTCGTCTTAGAGGAATTGAGAAGAGTGGTATATAGTGAACTTAATGGAGACATGTCGCGAGGTGGATTTGCAGATAGTGACTGAGTTTGGAAATTTGTGTTATCGAGAGACGAAACTAATGTGTGATTTCATTGGACGATTAACGATATAAAAAGAATTTTGATTTCTAGAGATGTAAAAAGGGAGATGTAATTGTTTGAACATTAAACGTTGATTTTTATGGACAAATTAGTGACAAGTGTGAGTGAGTGGAGTGATGTGAAAGGATCCATGGTAAGAAAGAGTGAGATGGTATAGACATGAAATCGTGAGATTTGAGTTTTGGAGCGATGAGAAGGTAATTGGAGCACTAAAGGGGTTAGGTAGAAGTAATAGGAGTTGAGATATTAAATGGAATTGTTGAGTATGAAGAGAAAAGCAGGATAAAAGTAAGCTGAGAAAAAATATTCACCGGAGTTATGTGATATAAAAGTAAGGAATCATCGGGATGCATGATATTATCAAGAGTAAGTAAGTTAATGGTTATACAGAAGTTTCAGGACATCATAATTAATCATGAGTTTCGAGGAATTAAGGGAGTATGAAGTTGGTAGAGTATTTGCACGATACGAGATTTTTGGTGGAGATTTAGATGACGATACAGTTCGAGATAGTATTGGGAAGAATGTTGAGGTAATTTTGTTGATGGGTGATGTTCGTTATTTGGGATGCTAACCACAAATAGGAAAGAAATCGTGATGTTTAGAGATGAGCGTAAGAGGTTTGATGCCCGGACAGTGGTAGTGTTATGGTTTGTGACAAATGGTTAAGAGTGATGGTATATTAGAAAGGTAGCAATTCAAAAGAGGTTGATTTGGTAGGGACCTGATTATTGTGTATAATTGTGAGAGGGTATAAGATGTGGTTAGATGAGGCGGATGCTAATAGTTGAATAGTAATGGTATGGTTATACTTGGCAGGAAGTGATGGTTGTGCGAATGGGGGAAAATGTTATGAGGGGCATATGAGTTAAGCTCGGGCGGCAGGTAACCTATGTTGGGTGGTAACTTACGTGATCAGGATTGACTAGTTGGTTGTGATTATGGGTCTATGATATGTGTAAATATTTGTGTGAGGTTCTGACCTCACAAGAAGTGGTATATCTGGTGTGATAGTTATAAAGTCATTATCCGAATGTTACGTAATATATGTTGGAAACGATAATTTAATTGAATGATGTGTAAAAAGGTAATAATTTGACTGTTTTGGCATGAATAGTTATGCTTGTATGTATTCATGAAACATGTGTATTCCATGAAATGGTAAGGATAATGTTCATGAGATTCTTGTTTGTTTATTCCGCATAATATGTTGTGTTGTGATTTAGCAAAGCAGTCTGAGTAAGTTTTCTTGTCCGAGATGTTATACTGAGTCAGTGTTTATGGGATCGTGTATGTAGTTGTGATGTCTATCGATGTGGTTGTGGTACCTCGGGTGGTGATCCGGGCACGATATTTAGTGTTATGATGCGGTTATTTTCGCATCTGCGTGTGGTGTTTGGTGGCGGTGTTGTGATGCCGTCACCGGTTGTGGTGGAGTAGGGAGGATGATTATGATTCCAGTTTCGAAAGTACATACCAGTTATACATAGATTGTTGTTTTGTTTGATGTTGCTCCCTGCGAGTTTCAGTTTGTGCAGATAAACAGTTGTCTTGTTTATTGATGTTTTCTTTACCAGGTTAAGTTGGGAATGAGGGTATAGTATGATATGAAATAGAGTTGTATATGTCTTCGTTGTTGTCATGGTATAGTGATATTCTGTTAATGGGACACGGTTGTGAGAAGTTGTTACGGTAATTTTGATCTTGTTCAAGATAAGGCTTTAGTAGACATAGTCGTGGCAAGTGATTCGTAGAACATGGGTGGTAATGATCTGATATATACAGGTGGTTCATAATCCTTTGTTGAGACAGTGAGTGTAGCGTGTTGAGTAATTAGTGTCGTGTTAAGTTATGTATGAGTCTTGCGGTAATGAAAGAAAGGAACTTGAGGATCTAGTGTGAGTGTACGTAACAAGTATGGATCGTGAGTTATGCTTTTGGCGATAAGAGTTTTATATAGTTTGTATAGCGAGGTGTGTCATGTTGCGGTAATAGGGAACAAGCGAAGTTTTGGGTTAAGCTAAGGATTTTGTGGTATAGGTTAGGTGGTGTGACGGGTGAGGTTAAGTATGAGAATTGTTTAAGTAAGAGAGCCTTAGATATATGCATGGTGAGTGTTTGGTTTATAGACGGTTATCTTTGATATGTGGTGGTAAAGAGGGTAATGAAAAGATATATCTAGGATTTAGTATTAGTGAGTTACGAGGACGTAACATTTATCTTAAGAGGAGTAGGATGAGATAAAAGAGATTTTGATGGTTGTTCATATGGTAGTATATTTGGAAGTAGAGTGTTGGTGTAGCATAAGATATGGATTTGTATATGTTGTGGTTGATAGTGTTAAAAGGTCACGGACGTGCTTGTAGTAGTTTGATGTTAGGAATGCGAGAATACTTCGATAGTGTTGAGAGTTGGATGATTAGATTATGAGTGTGAGTAAACTTCGAGGACGAAGTTCCTTTTAAGGGTGGTAGAATGTAACATTCCGTTTGATGTCTAAGAGTGTCTTGATTTTGGATTTGATAGTGGATGATATTATGGAGCTAGCAGCGTTAGAGGATGGTAGTTGGTTATGCATGGAGTTGGTGTCGTGAGAGATATATATATGTGGTGGATACGATATCGTGAGTCATGTTAGGGAAGTAAACATAGTTGGTGGAGTGGGTGTTAAAAGTTCATGTTTTATGTTTGGTCGAGTTCTTGAGTTCTTAGTTATGTTGTTGTGTCTTGGTCGAGTTAGTATGGTTGTTTTTATGTATGGGTTGAACTTCGGGGACGAAGTTCTTTTTAAGGAGGGAAGACTGTAATACTCCGTATTTATAAGTCTCTGGGTACTCTATCGAGTAGGCCTTACTCTGTCGAGTAAGGGGGAGTTGCGTCTTAAAATAGTTTCTGACCTGTTGGGTACTCGATCGAGTAACGTAGATACTCGATCGGGTAAGGGGGCACTCGATCGAGTACCTTAGCTACTCGATCGAGTAGCCGGTTTACGGGGAGTGATTTGACGGGTTTTGCTAATAACGCGAGTTTGATATAAAAGGTTTCCGTCGATTTTTTCGTCATTTCTCTTAACCTTTCTAAACCCTTCAAAAGAAAAGGAGTTACGTAGTTCTCTCCCGTCGCGTTGTTGGCAAATCCCCAAGGCTAGGAGTATCAGATCATCTTGTTCTTTGCATCATAGTGATCCTTGCGTCGAGGGTAAGAGCTGTATACCAATTTTATAGTATTTCGTCAAGTTTCGTTAAACCCTAATTTTTGGCATTGAGGGTTTTTATGATTTGTTAAGGTTAGATTGTGATTATGTGACTATGTGATAGGAGAAGGATTTGTAGAGGAGAGGTTTTGAGGCAAATGCTAGATCGTCGATGATTGTGTTGCTTTCGGTATGGTTTCCCTACTCGATTACTTACATAATGTGTGGTGATTGTCTTTGTAATTAGTGTGATTGATTGATTCGAGAGCGGTTGTTGATATTGTGATTGTGATTGTTTGTCTGTGGTTCTCGAGATGCGTTCTCGGCTGAGTGGAGTCACTTGCGGGAGTGGCTTCACGCCCTAGTTTCGCCCTTCGTGGAACCCGCCACGGAAGGGGATGTACACATTAATGGGACAGGGTTATCGCTCGGTATGATGAGCGGGGCTTAGGTGGGAACGGCTGCGGTCCCCCACTGGCGGTGGTCCGGTGGACGATCGGTCACGGAGATGGAGTGGAGTGCCGATTGTGTATGATTGCTTGAGTTTGTTTGGTTGTTGTTTGTTGATTATATAACTTGTGTAAATAGTACTGACCCCGTTTAAATGTTTTAAAAACTGTGGTGATACATTCGGGGGTGGTGAGCAGTTATTGAGCAGGTACGATATGACGCGTATGGGATAGCTGGGATTGCCACGATATGATGATAAAAGTCTTCCGCTGTAGCTTAGTAGTTCATAACATTTCAGTTAGAACAGTGACAGTCAGTTTGAGAACATGTATTTATACTTTTGGTTTTGGTTTCGAGTTTGTAACCTTTCACTAAGTATTTCTATTTAAATGTTGTTTCTTCATTGTTTATTTTATTATCATTGCCTCGGGCAACCGAGATGGTAACATCCTTATACCTGGGTGGTCCTGGTAAGGCACTTGGAGTATGGGGGTGTTACAAAGTCCTTCAAGATTTTTATATTACCATGGATGTTCTCAGCTAAGTGTCTTTCTTTTCATTTTCGTCTTTCTTTTCATTGTTGTCTTTGTTTTCAATGTCGTACAGGTTTTCATTCCTATTGTTACACCCTTGCCATTTGTCTTTTGTTACCATGTTAGTAAGAAGATGTTAGAAGTGATGCACTTGATGCCTCCGTCAACTGACTATTCTCGCCATGTTAGACCTGTGGTATATCTTCAAATCTTTTCGCAATAAAGTGCCTGATTTTCGTCTAATTTTTGTGAGAGATTATTTACTTGTCATTATTTTACTTTATCAGAAGAACTTGTTAAGTACACTTTCAAGTAAGATTCCAAAGCTGGTGTCTTCATGGCTTTTGATTCCTAAGTTGTATATTCCGCACGTTGCCGTTGATGTCGAGCATGATACTGGAATCTACCTCATGCGTCATATGGAGATGTACAATGGGGCTAAGGGGCGCTTTGGTTCAAAGGTGGGTCCAAAGGGAGTAAGTCTGTATTATTGAATTCAACTTTTCCTTGTATGTGTATTAAATATGAAGGCACTGATGTTGATTTCTTTTATTGTTATTGTTCAGAGAGTTGATGTTAAATGTTATGTTGTGAGTGTTTGCAATGAAATTCTAACTTTGCGATACAAGTCTTACAAACTTCAAGTGACGGCTACAGCAAAGGCTTACAAGAATGGCGGTCAGATTCGGTAATGCGAAATCTTAAGTAGCTTTATTTTCCGTTTTTCCTTTTTTCCCCTTTAATCAAGGAGCTTTTATTTTCCCCTTTTCTCAGTAATCAGACGCCACATGATGATTTATCATATATAGATGTACACTTGATCAATTATATTCAGAATAATGGGAAGAATAAGGAGTAAGTTCTAACTGACCATACAGCTTTTTTTAAACTTCAATTTTTGTCCACTCTTTGTTGTTCCGTGTTTTCTAATTACAACATGTGCATCATTAGTGAGGTCGTTGTAAAAACCGATTGGTTGCAAGTTACCCAAGACGTGTTGCAGACCTTGTTGCCAGGAAATTGGGTAATGGATATGGTTATTGATGCTGCTGGTATTCGTACTACAATTGAAAACCCAAGTGTTGTGTATTTTCCGACAATCATAAAGGTATTCATATTCCTTATTGTGTCAAATGCTTGTTTTTGGTTTTTGAAATTACAAAGAATTTTGACAAATGTTCTCAAATTTCAGGGAGTTGTCGGTAAAAAAGGGTTTCGAAGTCAATACGTCCTACTTGAATACTTGCCCCTCAATCTAAACACAACCAAACTGGTAAATAAACATTCTCTTACTTTTTTTTCCATGCACTTTTTTTTCTATGCACTTTTTTTTTTCATTTGAAGTCGATACATCCTACTTGACTATTTTGTTATATTTCAGGCTTTCTTTCCTTATTGTGTGGAGAGATCACATTGGTTTGCATGTGTTGTTAACTTTGGGAAAAAGGATGAACTTCATATTCGACTACAGCCTGCCCAGGCGCCCTGAAGTCAGACAAAATGTTTTAGTTGAACATGTATGATTTATTAATTTTTGCACAAAAACATGTTGCCCCTGACTTATTATATCCGGAAGGCTTCTTAACAGTTTTTGACTGCCCAAAATGCATTGTCGAATAAAAATACTGTTGGTGATATTTATGTGCATGAAATACCCTTGTATGTCCATGTAATAACCTTCAACGTGCATGAAATACCCTTTTACCCTTGGAATAGCATCGACATTTATTTTTTGAAAGTTATGTCGGTACATTTAGCTGAGAGTTTATTCAACGAGTTTATTCAATTGTGAATATGATATACGAAAGGCAGCTTAATGGTTTTCGACTTTCCAAAATGCATTGTCGAATAAGAATACTGTTGGCAATATTTATGTGCAGGAAATAACATTGCCTGTGCATGACATAACCTTGAATGTGCATTAAATACCCTTATACCACAATCACAATCACTCAATGTCTTGTTTTTGTATAGCTCCTGCCTGCTTTGGAGATCATCGCAAGAGACTCTCAAAGATACACAAGGTTGTTGAAGATCAAGACTTTTCAGTGGGAGGTTGTGCAAGTGCCTCGACAAAAGAACGGGTATTCTTGTGCAGTTTATTTGTTAAAGTGGCTAGAAAATTTGTGTGATCAAGCATCATAGACTGATGAGCGTTCTTACGAGGTATAAATTTTTCAACAAACTTTTGTAAACATTATTCGGTAAATTTTATTTCAAGTCTTTCAATATTTGTTGTCAAATAAAATTTATATGTAGGATTTGGATGAATATGCTACGAGTATGATTGCACACCTCATCAAATGGAAGCGAAACACGAGAAAGGTAAATATAAAGAACTTTTGAATGCCTAATTTAAATTTTGCCTAATTTTAATCTTCTCTTCATTAGATTCTGTCTCGGAGTGACTTTTATGTAACAGTCCCCTCCCCCCCCCTGTTTTTTTTGTAGGATTATCACTAGGTGATATTTTCTAAACCCTTGAGTCTAGGTATGTGCAAAGGGAGTGGCAGATGACCTAATCCAACATTCGAAACACCGAGCCATTTTTTGATCTGATTCCTTGAGTCGAGGGGTGTGCAAAGGGAGTAGCCCCTGGAATATTAGATTCTTGGTACATATTAGATTCTGGAATATGTAGTACACTAAATCTTGAGAGTAAATATTAGATTTTGGAATATGTAAGGCGTGTAAGACATGAAGTCATGTTTCTAGACTAATTCTCAAAACATGTCACGAGGAAACGAAAACGAGAGACAATTTTCAAAATTGGACAACGAACATATCACGAGGCAACGAAAACGAGAGACAATTTTCAAAATTGGACAACGAAAAGGCTGTACGGAAATCTCTCTAACATCGTAAATGCATTAAAAAATGTTCCACGTGCATGAAATAACAGTGTGCATGCATGAAATATGTAAGTCATGTGTCCAAGGTCAAATCTTAAAGTAATCTCAAGTGAACTTTTAAAATGTTGCATTTTCATTTAGATTTTGGAATTTTATTATTAACGTCGACGGTTGGGGATGTGGTAGCAAAGAAGGATGTAGTGGTAGATCACATTTCTCCGGTTTCTTAATACTTGACTTAATCTTGCGTTAGAAAACGTTCTACGTGCATGAAATAACCATGATGTGCATAATTAAACCATGTACATTTCTCCGGTTAATTGATCACATTTTAGTGTTGGGATATTCTCATTTTGAATTACCAAATATGGTGACACAGTGAATAAATTAATCGCCTTAAGGTTTCTTGATACTCGCCTAATGGGTGCATGAAATAACGTTCTTTGTGCTTGAAATACATGTGTATGTGCATGAAATACCGTTGTATGTGCACGAAATAATGGTGACAGGAACACTCACATTTTACATTCTATAAGTGTTACATTCATTCGTCTTAAGAAAAAAAGTCCAACATCTATCAAATAAAATAAAAAGTCCCTAATTATTCAATAAGGCAAATGTCCAACATCTATCAAATAAAATAAAAAGTCCCGAGTTATTCAATAAGGCAAATGTCCAACATCTATCAAATAAAATCAAAATCCCGAATTTTTCAATAAGGCAAATGTCGAATGCTTTAAATATTCTTTAAAAAAAATACTCTACTCATTGTCGGTTGTCCTTCGGTCACAATTCCTGCTGTCGTGGTTCGCCATCTCCCCACAAGCCCTGCATTTTCTTAGCGCTTTGTTGTTCACTTCCCCAGCTCGTTGTCTTTGTGAGATCAGCCTTTTTCCCGAGCTTTTGTTTTTGCACTGCCTTGGAGGCAAAACCTTAATCTCACTAGGGATGCTTATTCCTAAAAGCATCCCAATTTCAGCATTCTTGTCCTTTACCTTTGCAATACCAGTATTGCCAGTTTCATCAGGAGCATTTTTTACCCTTTCCTTGAACTCACGCAAAATCCCAAGCAACTCATGAGAATGCCAAGGACTCTGTTCAAAGAGTGCCACACAAGTAAACAACTCTGACCATAACTCACCAACTTTGTTTTTCTGTACATCCATTGATGTACAACCAGCAAGAAACTGGCCATTAGGGCCGACGATTGGCTGGCAGGTTGCTAGTTTGCTCGAGCGACTAAGCAGGTAGTCAATTGGAACTTTATGAATTCCCCGATCTTTAAAGACACACAGAGCATGTCGATAGAGTATTCCATGTCTTTCAAACTTCTTGCAAGTGCATACCACTGAAACATCATCCTTCTTAAAACCAACCTTATACATTTTGTTTCGAACTTGATTTATGATGTCTGTGTATAGAATTGGATATGTTTGATCTTTTTCTTTATCCCCAACACCACATGAATAGCAAGCCACTTCGACTTCCTTTTGAAACTCGCCGAAAATTGTTAGAGTGTAGATTTTTGATGCATGCTTTTCTAGGGCTAATGGAGTCGACAACTCGGGGAAGGAGTTTTTTTATTGTGCAACGAGTTTTGAATGATTCAATCTTTGTGCATCCATCACACTCTCAAATCTCATCCAAAACTCAACTAGGGTTAAATTAGAATTAGTAAAGTTGCTGAAAAAGTGGTTTTCTGACTCTGACCTGGAGGTTGTTCTCATCAAACCTCCTAAAAACAGGTCGCAAAAGTAAGTTGGAACCCACATATTTCTAATGTTGTACTTCTCGTTAAGCCACTCGTTATCCGACAACCCATGAGATTCAACTAGTGTTGTCCACCTTTCCTCAAATTCAGGCGGCTCTACATCTTCGCTCCAAACACATCGGTTTATCTAATTCAGAAACTCAGTATCTTTACATATTATAGGCCCTACCTTCTCAGGCAACTTTTTTAGTATGTACCACATGCAATATCTGTGTTGTACCTTGTCTTTCCAGGGTAATTTCATTCCTTCTTCTATCCCCACATCTTCATTAGTTATCATACAAACTGGATGACAACCCCCCATAGCCTCTACGAATTTCGTAAATAGCCAAGCAAAGGAGTCCTTGCTCTCATTAATAATAAGTACAGCCCCAAAGGTCACGCATCTCTTATGATTATCCACCCCTGTGAAAGGGCCAAATATCATCCTATACTTGTTTTTTCTAAAGGTCGTATCAAAAGAGGTCATGTCCCCGAATAGCAAATAGTTTTTAATACTAATAGGGATAGCCCAAAACACATGTGACAATCGACCTATCTCGTCTACATCAAAATCAAAATAAAAAGATGGACACATGTGTTTTATCTTCATAAAATTCTCAATAAGCATTTGAGCATCCCCCTTTGATAAATAATTTTTGATATCTCTAGAAAAGTTCTTAAAGTCTTCCAATAACGCACCCACATTCCTATAACCTCTAACATACTCCTTGAACAACCTATACGACTTAACTAGACCTATGTTATTTTTGGAGTTGTTAATTATCATTTTTTTGTGAACTACTTTCAACTCTCTCGTTTCTGTCAAATGTACCATTGTTGATGGTGTTTGTGGCATATGATTATGACCTTCATGAAAACCATAAATTTGGTATTTACCCATATCAGGACCTTCCTCCAAAATTCTCTTAAATTTAATACAAGAAGGACATTATATCCTAGTCCTTTGCCTCTAGTGATTTTTCCCTTTCGCTTCACATACTCCAGCCTTATTACAGACAACTTTTTTATGCGTAACGACACCCTTTTTAGACTTTTGTAAGCTTAATCTAGTCACAAACCCACATTCTTTTGCATATGCTTCATAAAACTCAACACGTAGTTCAAGCTTATCGAATATCATACCAATAACAGGCTTAAGATGGATGAGACACTCAAAAACCCGATTCGTGTTGCTTGAAGAACCTTTTGCTGCCTCCTCGTCCTCTACCTCCTCTACTATGATATCTGCATATGTGGTGCAATTAAAGTAAGAAGGATGGGGGATACAAAAGAATATGAATCACACTCTCACAAATTAGTGTTGCGGGATAATCCAAATACACTCCCCCTGACCATAAACATTCTATTACATAACCACATGTATAGAACAACACTGTTCTAACCTCCAAAGCGAGGGTGTGTTAATACTTGCCTTATACATGCATGGGAAAGTGCTATATGTGCATGAAATAAACTTCTACATGCATCAAATAGGAGGCAAATCGTGTTCCCTAATAGACAGTCTGAGAAGTTTAACTACTCTATCCAACAAGCAAAATATAGCTTTCATGAATCATAAATTCCAACAGAATTGTACCTTCAACAAATTCGAAAGTCACAACTTCAGGAACATCATGTTCAACTGCAATTGCAGATATTTCTAATATAGGCTGACATGCATTAGCTTCAACAGTCACTCCTTCGTTTGTAATGACATTTGAAGAAGTTTGTGATAGTATTAAGCAGTTGTCATTGTCATTATTGCCGCAACAAGAAATGTCAAAAATTAAATAAGCAACAATACAACAGTATAATTCATGAAATTGAGTCCCTGATTTTAACAAATGTAGGCAATTTCACAATTTCTCCAACCCTAATTTCACAATTAAGCCAATTTGATTCACAAAATCACACTTTGATGCGCCTAAACAGGAATTTGATGCACATAAACAGGAATTTGATGCACATAAACGGTTTCCAGTGTCCTGATTTCAACAAATTTAGGTGATTTTCCAATTTCTCCAACCCTAATTTCTCAGTTTCCTCAATCTAATTCATAAAACCCTAAATTCAGAAGCATAATTTATCAATCCAGATAGATGAATCAAACCCTAATTTCATGATTTCAACAAATTTTTCAATTTCCCTAACCGTAATTTCTCAGTTTCCCCAATTTAATTGACGAAACCCTAAATTCAGAAGCATAATTCATCAATTCAGAAATCTAATCGATGAATCAATCCCTAATTTCACGAATAATATAATTTAATCCACTAATTCAACTAATTTCACAACAAATAATCATCAAGATCGAAATTTTACCTCGAATTTAAAGGCTTCATTGATTGAAGCAGCGTCGAAAGGTTGATTGTCGAAGAATTTATCGTTCGATTGTAGTGAAAGTTAAGGTTTTATTATCGAAGAGGCGATGGCGGAAGGTTTTCATAGTCGACGAGATGAGTTGAAGAAGAGAGAGAAAGAATGATGAGAGAGAAAGCAAAATTAGAAAATAAGTAAGATTAGTTGGGTTTGGGTGGGACGCGCGAAAAAGTTTGGGCTTTGGTTGAGTTAATCTCAGCCTGTGTATTATTAGATTCAAGGGTTGTTAAGTGGTTCTCATGGTTCTCATTATATGGGTAGTTCTCACCGGATCTCGACCCTATATATATATATATATATATATATATATATATATATATATATATATATATATATATATATATATATATATATATATATATATATATATAGGCCGAATCCGGTGAGGCCGTTAATTATGGCGAGGCGGCCGGCCTCACCAAATTCCTTCATTAATCTTTCATTGGGCTGAAAATTTAGGGGTCACTCCAAATCTTTTCATTTAGCCCAAAATACTTTTTCTCCCTAAAATATTATATCATATAATAGCCCAATCACACAATATCTCTCTAAAATATAACAAACAAATTTTTTTTTTCTGAAAATTCTTCATCAAGCAAAATCGTCGTTCAACGGAAATTCTTCAGCAAGCGAGCTCATCAATTTGTTCATCGATTGTTCGTGGATTTCATCAAAACAACATTCAACAACGTTGATTCAAGTAATTTCAGAAGAAAAATCGAATAATTTTCAGGTAATTTCACAATTTTCATCAAAATTGAGTATATTCATACAATTCTGTCAATTCACTCATAAATTGATGATATCAGGTTCGAATTTGATCAAATTGAACGATTTTGTAAATAAAACGTTCGAATTTGACCAATATTTTGAGCGATTTGCTTTTTCTCAATTGCTATGCTATGGAGATTGTTCGTGGATTTCGTATTACTTACTAAATTGTTTTTGACGATTTTGTAGCTCTAATTGCTATGGAGATTGTAGATATCACAATGACTGATGATAATAGTGTTATTGAATCAGGTATATCGTTTTTTATGTAATTTTTGTAAAATCTCATGTTTTATGATTCAATTTGCATTTGTCAAAATTTCTGCTCGATTATTAAGTAATATATGGATCGATATTGTATCTCAGTTTTTTTGCAAGGTTTAGTTTATGAATTGAGTTGATTTTGTGAATCTTAGAACCTAATTGTGTGACTGTAAGAGTTGGTTGAATTGTTACTGTAAGAGTTATCAATTGAGTGGATTTTGTTGTTTGGTGAATCTCAGACCTAGTTTAGTGAATCTCAGACCTAGTTTAGTGAATCTTAGAGCTTGTTTTGTGAAACTTATCATAAGTGGTTAGAATCACCTTTTCTACTCTTTTACTTATTTTGTGAATCTCAGACCTAGTTTAATGAATCTTAGACCTTATTTTGTGAATCTCAGACCTTACTCAGTGAATCTTAGCAAATGATGATAGTGTGATAATTAATTAAAACATAATATTCAGAAAATTTCGCAGGTCGATGGCTTTCGAATTAACTAAACAACAACATTCAAAAATAAAATAAAATGAAAAGCTGAAAAATTAAGCAAGATATGATATTTCTTTAGTTTATCAATCACCCTTATTTGTTCGAGGCAATGTACATAGAGCAATATTGATATAGCTATAGGTGCAGCTGATACCGTCGTTTAGTACCAAAATTAAATTTATAATTCCAAACTAAAACTATAGCTAGTGATAGTAAGGGTCGAACCACAGGGAGACAAGGTTGATTTTGTTTGCTATTTTTCAGTCTACAAAGTAACAATTAATTGGGGGTTTTGAAATTGATTGATTAACTGGCTAATTGCTAAAATGAATATTCTTAACAAGATAAAAAAGAGGATCGGGAATTTCGGTTCACCATGGCAAATAACAGTCACCAAGCGTGAGGTCTCATAATACGGTCTCAGGGAAAATAAGCTAGTCTTTCGATCAAAGCTCAAATAACCTCACGGTCTAATAATTCCCTAGAATTTATCAAAGCTTTCACTCAAGATAAATTCTAAATCTAACGATAAATCAAATTACCAATCTTTCAATCTAGCAAAGGGATCTATCAAAAGATAACAAGACCAATACGGAAGAAATCATGCTACACAACAATCCTAATTTCACACCATGGCTCACTTATTCCCAATCAAAGGAATTACCTACGCATAATCATAACTACACTAATTGCGAAATTAATAAATAAGAACAAATTCAACATGATGGAATCTAACTAGAACAAAGGGGAGAAATTCAATTGTTGAAATTAATTGATGAAACAAGAATCAAAATAACAAGAAAAAAATAAGAAAGAGGAAGAATTGCATAAAAGCTTACTAATTGAATATCAAGAACAAAGCATTCGAATCAAAGGTTTCCGTCTCCAGCTAGATCTGAAAACTAAGTTTTTCGAATGAAAGCATAACCTAAAAGTTCTGCGTTCTCGATAAAAACATAACCAAAGTTAATTACAAGTTGGGCTTTTGAAAGTCTAACACGGAGAAATAACTATCGATTCGAAATCAGGTCGATCGACAGCCGAGTGGTCGATCGACCGAGTATGCGAACAAGAGCTTAAAATTTGAGCTCCGGTGGTCGATCGATCAAAAGCATTGTCGATCGATCAAAATGCTGAGCAGTGGCTCCTTGTTGCTTCCAATCAACTCTTCACTCCTTGCACGCATCCCAAGGTGAGTAAATGCGACTCTCCTTCTTCTTGGCTTCCTTGAACTTGCTTCCGGAGGACGAATTTGGCTTGATTTAGCCCACTTCCGCGCATTCCTACAATAAATCATAGAAAATGCAAAGTAAACCGTTTCGAGAGAAATAGCAGCCTTAAGCTACCAATTATGCATAGAAATACATGCTAAAGCCACATATAAAGTGTATAGAATATGCACGTATCAAATCTCCCCAAACCAAACCTTACTGGTCCCCAAGCAAGCACTATGACCCGTATATAAAAAAAACTAAATGGAACGGAGTACATTTCAGAGCTAACTACAAGTCAATGCCAAACCATTTAATGCCCAAAGTCACCCACTGCAAAGCTTAAATCAAGTGAACAAATTTATGCATATCATAGAATTAAGTCGGGCGTTCGACCTTGCAAGACTCATACAATCGGACTCTCCCGGATCACTCTTTTCTCAGCAAAGCAAATGGTAAGATAATATGTAAAAGAGAGGGAAGAAAAGTATAGTCTCTCACCTAGACTGCGACCGACAAAACATGTATGCTTGACTAGCATGAATAATGATTCTATTTACCGTACATACGCATAACCACCGTCAAGGACTATCACATGCCGAACTATTGCAAAATTTGGATATGTGAGGCTAAGTGGGAAAGAAGGGGCAAAACAATTATGGGAAAGTGAAGGTAAGAGCCAAGCTAGTACCTAACAAACCATGAAAAACCGAATCCCGTTCTTCCAACTCAACAAAAAGACCATGCCTTTATTGACTAGGCAACACAAAACCCAAACAAACGCCTCCAAATCATGAGGTAAGCACATGAGGCGTGTTCTTATTTCAACCGAGATCTTATTATTTTCAAGACTTTTTTTTTTCTTTTCTTTTTTTTTTTTTTTTTTTTTTTTTTTATAAAATCTAAACTGGTGGTCGATCGACCAATGATGGCAGTCGATCGACCACCCTGCACACACCAAAGCATTCTGCCCAGGTAAACAACTCATCTTTTTTTTTCATTTTTCTAAATTTTTCCTTTCTTCCTGTTTTCAGGCTGAATTAATTCCTTCACTCCTCAAAAATACCCGCTCCAACATTACAAGAGCGAACCAAAACAGCTTAAAACAATAATTTCCTCTACTACTTCCTAGCTTGGCACAATGGTAGGCTAAGTATGGGATGTAGTTGAGGGCAACTGGCAATTTTGGCTTATAGTGGAGTTAATGGGGCAAAAAGAGAAAGGGGAGGATGCAATAGCTCTCTAAACATGCAATACCGACCACAACCCAATGCGTATAGGCAATAAGCAATCAAAACTCATACACGTGCAAAACATGAAATGAAGGGAGTAACTACTCTCAATCCTAAATTAACCGGTCATAAATGTCACCAGTTATAGGCTCTATATCTCAGAAGGTATAAGTAGTTTGCCAAAAGTAATGAGTCAAGTCTAATTGCCCGAAATTGATTCCATAATAAAATTTGAGAGATCACTTTTAATTCTTGCTAAGCAGCTATGAAAAGGCAAGGAATGACATATTTAACTAATAGAGCAAAATCATCATTAATAACTCCAATCCGACTCAACTATATGCAAAAGTAAACGTGATATTTTTGGCTTTTATGAATTTTTTCTATTTTTTTTTTGTTTTTTTTTTTGAATGGTGAAAATAAAAACAAATGCAAACAGAAATGCACTAAACATGTGACTGGAATGCAATAAAAAACAAATGCAGATGCAAAACAAAAGGCATATGCAAATACCCTCCCCAAACCAAAACGCACAATGTCCCCATTGTACTCAACAGCAAATCACTAGCAGAAAAATGGGAGAATAAAAGCATAAAAAGTAAAAGGAAGCGAAAAGGGAAAGGAAAATAACTCACAAAATCCGACCTCCCCAAACCAAATAAAACGGGAGGTCACCAAAGATCTAATCTCCACCCTCGTAGTCGAGTCACCGTCCTCTCCCGGACCCCGAGTCGCTCTCCTCCTCCTCCGCAGCCAGCGCCGGAGTGGCCCTCCGGAACCGGAGGCACCAGCGAGAGTAGTGGGAGGGTCTCCCTAGCGTGAGGGTAACCTTTGGGGACAAAGTAAGAAGGGTGAGCCCGGTCACCCCCGGGAAGCATCCCTCCCCGAGCCAACTCATCGTAGACCGGGTACAGGGCGATGGCCGTGTCCAACCTGTGCTCGTTGAAACTCCTGCACAAGTCACCCAAAACACGTGACATTGCCCTCTGGTCCATGACCGGAGGGACAACCAAAGGAGTAGGTGGTCGAAAAGTGGAGGTGCCAGCAGTGGGAGTGGTAGTGGAGGTAGAGGGTGCCTGTGAAGAGGAGGCATGAGCTCTCCTCGAAGTGCTAGCAACAGGTGTGGCCGCCACCAGAGGAAGCCTGTAACTAGGCAGGGGCGGCCGAGCTGCCCCCTCAACAGTGGTAAGGGGTTGGACAGGAGGGTAGCCAGTGACAGGGATGCGGTCACAGATGAAAGAGTCAATCTTCCACCGCATCTGTCTATCGACCCAATAGACACCCCTCGCGTAACGGAGGTCCATGAAACGCAGCTCAGGGTCGATGGGGTCCTCCTGTCGAGGGAAAAGTAAAACAAGGCGGTTGGCGATACGTGTCACCAATCCGCCACATGCAATGGTGGTCAAGGTGCCCTCACTTACAGTCTGAAAGTGAGCGGCGGTCAAGTAGGCAATGTTATAGATGCGGGCTCTCCGACGCTCAACGTTCGAGATAGCCCGCCAAAATCGATAATATATTATTCACATTATTAGACTCTTTACGGCCAAAAATGGTATTACCCATTAGCCGAAGAAAATAACGAAGAGGGGGCAAGTGGACGGAAGTGCTCGTCCTCCTCGACCCGTAAGTGTCACCGATACAAGACCACATGGCCCGGTGAGTGTCGGGAGGGGTCCGAGGTTCGCCCTCGAAGTAAAGACCCGAGAAAACCCGCAAAATCGCAAGTGTCGAGAATAATTGACATTAAAAAGTCGAAAGGAAATGCAGGGTTTGTTCGCATCAGCCTCAAAGGCTTTGGAGTCAAAAGCGTAAGAGAAAAAGAATTCAAGGGTCATAACATAGTACGTGAACTCGGCCATGTCCACTAAACTGTCATACCCGTCCCATTTAGCGGGGACACGACCGAGGCTCAGTAATGTGACCTAGTTTCTCCAAAGTGTCTTTGTGGAGAAACCGGGCAATGTGACCTTTACACTCGAAACAAAGAAGGAAAATTTAGCGCGCTGAATAGGTTTATCAAAGATAACTGCGGATAGTCGGAGTAGACTATCCGTAGTGGATTCTATCATCACGGGCGGTCCTCGTTGCCGCTTAGCTGGCCTTTGGCTCGATTGTCCCTCTTGCATTGGCTCTTTTCCCTTTGTCATTGTTGTTACCTGCAAAACAGCCCATAAGCAACGAAAAACCCCTTAGCAATGTTAATATCTGAAACCCGAATCAAGATTAAACCCGAAGCGAATTAGGGTTTCGAATAAATTGGGGGAAACGGCTTAAAACACGTCCTAACTGCTTATTTGCGTTGAAAAACAAGGGGGAAAGAGTAGACTAAGCGATTAAAGTACAAGGATGACAAGAAATCAAACCGTAGAATCGATTTCCCCAAATCGATTTTTCGTCTCAAGGGCACATTACTCGAAAATGTCGCATGGAACTTCAGCAAAACTCGAATAAAAGGCATAAAGATAAGATTAGAAACATACCTTGATGATTTCCTTGAAGATTAAAGCAAGAAAGGAAGAGAGTGAGACGGATTTGCGGTTGAAAACGCGAAAAGGAGAGAGAGAAATAGGGTTTGGCCTTTTCTGATTTTTTGGAAAATGAAAGAATAAAAGAGTAAGGGATGAAGACTTCCCTTATTAGCTTCATTCTGAACCCGCGAAGTGGTCGATCGACCACTTTACTCGGTCGATCGACCGATTACCCGCACATGATAGCTTCGGACTCTCCTTGGTTGGTCGATCGATCAACCTCCTAGTCGATCGACTATTTGAACTGGCAAATGGACTTAAATTCGTCAAAATTCATTTTTCCATCATAACTTCTTGTCTTTCTCTCGCAAAAATCCAGTAGACCACTTACGCACTTTGCATAAAATAAATTCCTGCAGAAATTATCAAAGGCGTACAATTTTCCCCAAACCAAGAAATTGCCAATTAAAGGGGATTAAAGAAAACAACAAACAAGTAAAACAAAAAATCATAGTGCAAATTAATTGAAATGACAAAATAAAGTTCCTAAGTTACAAAAAATTACAACCTGGGTTGCCTCCCAGTTAGCGCTGGTTTAAGAGGTCCCGCACGACCTTGTTACCTCACTTTTCATCATCTGATAGCGGATCGAAGTACAAAACCTCGACCTTCCCAACATATGCATCTGATCCATGATAGTGCTTCACATATTGGCCATTTACCTTGAACCTTTCTCCAGAGGTCTCCAATTCAACCGATTCGAACTTTGTGACAATTTGTGACCGTATAGGGGCCGGTCCACCGGATTTCAACTTACCAGAAATAAACGGATACGAGCGTTAAAAAGAAGTACCTTATCGCCAATATGGAACTCGCGCTTGATGATTCTCTTGTCGTGCCAGCTTTTGATTTCTCCTTGTAGATCCTTGCATTGTCATAGGCCGCCCTAAATTCCTCTAGCTCATTCAAATTTGTGTCATGCGTTTCTCACGAGAGAGGTTAGGATCCAAATTCAAATCACAAATAGCCCACCAAGACTTACGCTCTAACTCGACAGGTAAATGACATGTCTTACCATAAATCAATCGGTATGGTGACATCCCGATTGGCGTTTTAAACGCAGTTCTATAAGCCCATAAGACATCAGCTAACTTAAGACTCCAATCTTTCCGTGATTTAGAAACAACTTTAGCTAAGACTTCTTTCAATTCTCTGTTAGAAACCTCAACCTGACCACTAGTTTGGGGATGGTACCCCAAACCTCTACGATGTTGGACACCGAATTTAGTCAATAAAGCACTAAGTTGTTTCTCTTTAAAATGCATTCCCCCATCGCTAATGACAACCCGAGGGACACCAAAACGAGGGAAAATAATCTTTTTAAACAATTTAATCACGGCCTTAGCATCGCAATGGGGAGTAGCAATAGCTTCCACCCATTTGGATACATAATCTACAGCTACGAGGATATATTTATTACCTTGACTGCTCGGAAAGGGTCCTTGATAATCAATGCCCCAGACATCAAAAATCTTAACCTCAAGAATGCCTACCTGTGGCATCTCATGTCTCTTGGAAATATTCCCCGATCTTTGACAAGCATCGCACTCAGCAACAAAACTGCGACAATCTGCATGTAAAGTAGGCCAATAGAAACCAGATTGGAGTACCTTAGCTACGGTCCTGGACGGACCGTGATGACCACCATAAGCAGAAGAGTGGCAAGCCTCTAGGATATCCTTCACCTCCCACTGAGGTACGCATCTCCGGATGAGACCGTCTGCGCATTCCTTGAAAACATAAGGATCATCCCAAAAATATTGTCTAGCATCATAGGCAAACCGCTTCTTCTGCTGCCATGAAAGCTCGGGTGGTATCCTACCTGTCACAGCAAAATTAGCAAAATCATCAAACCACGGAGGTGGATAAGACCCTGAAGTAGTAATAGCTAACAGACTCTCATTAGGAAAAGAATCATTAATAGGCAACAAATCCTCCCTTTCTGTCAGCTGCAGACGAGATAGGTGGTCAGCTACCACATTCTCTGCTCCTTTCTTATCTCTGATCTCCAAATCAAACTCCTGCAAAAGGAGTATCCACTTAAAAGCCTCGGCTTTGCATCTTTCTTAATAAAGAGAGTCTTCAACGCTGCATGATCAGTATAAACAATAACCTTAGAACCTAACAAATAAGATCGAAATTTGTCTAAGGCAAAAACAACAGCTAGAAACTCTTTCTCAGTGGTAAAATAGTTGACTTGAGCCTCATCCAGAGTTCGGCTCGCATAGTATATGGCATTCAAAGCTTTATTCTTTCGCTGTCCCAGGACTGCACCGATCGCATAATCGCTGGCATCACACATGATCTCAATGGGAGGTCCCAGTTCGGCCTCCTTTAACCTGTTAAAAGCGACATGGCACTCATCAGTAAATTCAAAGACAGCTGGTCAACTAGGGACCACCTGAACTGGGCTAACCCACTTGGAGTTGCCAACTGTATAAATAATACCTGTATCAAGTAGTTTCATCACCTCAGCCATAACAACTTCCTGCATCTTCGGGTTCAACTTGCATTGACCCTGTCTGTAAGGCTTGTGGCCCTCTTCCAGCTCTATCCTATGCATACAAACATCGGGGCTGATGCCCTTAATGTCATCCAGAGAGTAACCCAAAGCCTTCCTGTTTTTATTAAGTACACACATCAAAGCAGACAGCTGGTCATCATTGAGCTTAGAGCTAACAATAGCTGGGTACTGCTCCGTATCATCTAGAAAAACATACTTAAGATTAGGAGGAAGTGGCTTACGCTCTGGTACCTTTACCTCTACAAAGATAGACAGAATCGGCCTTCGATGGTGTAGCAAGTGTTCACCAAGTTATCGTTGGCCAGGCTTAAAAGCATCTCATCTTCTTCTTCATTGAGCTCGTAGCTCTCCATTGAGGCAACCAAAGCATCTGGCTCCTCAACATTCTCCACTGTATTACCTGCACACTCATCTAAATGGGTTAGATCAGCTAAGGGATCCTTGGCTAAGGATTCCCTCCAATTACAAGTAACAACCCTCATCAACAATATCAATGGAATAACACGTATCCTCATCGCGAGGAGTTCGATTGCCTTGTGAGCAAGACTGAACTCAATGGTGTCATCCCCTACCTCTAAGGTGATGGTTCGCGTTTGACATCTATCACAGACCCAAATTGTATGTAAAAACGATCTGCCTAAAATAATAGGTATCGACTATCCTCTGCAATGTCCAAAACAACGAAATCGACAGGAATAAAAAACTTACCCACTCGAACGGGTACATCCTCTAGAACACCTATAGGTCTCTGAGTCGATCTATTTGCCATTTGAACGGTAATATCGGTCACCTTAAGTCTACCAATGTTTAGCCTTTCGCAAACAGAATATGGCATGACACTAACACTGGCCCCTAAGTCACAGAGGGCCTTTCCAATTACGTGGTTACCTATAGTGCAAGGAATTGAAAAACTACCCGGGTCCTTTAATTTAGGTGGCACATTAACTTGTGAATGAGCATTACATTCCTCCACAAACGCAACATTACCATCATCACGAAAATTTCTCTTACGATTCAAAATATCTTTTATAAATTTAGCGTAAGAGGGTACCTGGGTAATTAAATCAGTGAAAGGAACCGTTGCCTCGAGATTCTGGACCATCTCCAGAAACTTACCAAACTTACGCTCCAGCTTGGTAGCCTTCAAACGCTCCGGATACGGATCGCAACACCGTCGTAGGATCGTAACCTTCGGCTTCCGTAGGTTTAAAACCCCCGTCAAATCATCAATGAGTGACGAATCATGCAAACTAGTTGACGGATTTGCATCCCGCTCTGGAGATCCAGTCGATCGACTGGTAGGGGTGGTCGATCGAACAAGTAAGCTGGGCGTGAAAGTTCTGTCCGGATTAACGTCATCGGGTATCTCGATCGATCGACTGAGGATGTTGGTCGATCGACTGGATGTGCTAGGTGTGAATAGTTTCTGACCAGAAACTATTTTGTCTGACAATTCAGTCGATCGACTGGGAATGTTGGTCGATCGACCAACGATCGGCATTCGACTCGTTTTTGCATCAGAATTCAAACGAGCTTCTTCATCATTTCCCGAGTCTTCCTTTGGCTTGTCGGGACTTTCATAAGAAAGGCCACTTCTGAGATTGATGGCATTGATCGTCTCAACCGGCCCTTCACATTTGTTTGAAGAATTAGCGGCTTGCTTAGCCTCCATATTCTCCAATTGTTTCACAAAATTCCGTGAGGACTCAATCCCTTTGCTTCCATATTCGCCATTTGAACTAAAAGGAGTTGGACCATCTCTCTTAACTTCTCGATCTCATCCGAGTTTTGAACAGGAATTTCGACATTCTCCTTGGGAGCTTCAGAAGTCTCGAGCTTCTCGAGACGGGTAGAAATGGAAGTCATAAGTGTCACAACAGTCATTTCTTCACTTTGCCTTCGTGACTTTCCACGTGAACTTCCAAACTCAGCTTTATGGACTGCCATCTCCTCAATGGTGTTCCAACCTTTACTTTGACCGGTATTATTTTGGAACCTACCATTAGCAAATTGCATCCAAAATGACCTTGTAATCATCATATAAAGCATTGTAAAATAGGTTGCAAAGATACCATTGCTGGAAACCATGATGAGGGACAGCTCGGACCAAACGTTTGAAACGTCCCCATGCTTCACAAAAATCTTCGTCGGCTCCTTGCTGAAAACTCGTGATTTTACCCTTCAAGGCATCAGTCTTTGAAAGCGGGAAGTACTTCTTGTAGAAGGCTAGTGCTAAAGATGTCCAATCAGTGACTCCAGCTGCTACTCTATCGAGGTAGCGGTACCAATCTCGCGCCGAATCCTTCAAGGAGTATAAGAACATAAACCCCTTTACTTTATCTTGAGTTACCCCCTCCGGTATAGGTATTGAACAGCAATAGTCCGTGAAAATTTCCATATGTTTCAAGGGGTCTTCATCTGGCAGACCCGCGAACTGATTCCGTTCCACTAAATCAATATAATAGGAACGAAACTCGAATTTACCGGTAGTAGGGGTAGGTAACTGGCGCCCCTTTGGAAGGTGGTGCTCCTTTGGCTGAAAATTATCGTATATCGTAGCCATAACTTCCAAAGTGAGAGTACTCAAGTCTTCCTCTCAAAAACCTTTTCTTCTAACGTGCAAAAGCAAAACTAGAAGCAAAGGTAAGCAACGGCCTCAAGGAACAAAAGTTCCTTGAGACAAGAAAAAATAAACTAAAATAAAGCAAACAGAAATTACACCGTCTCCCAAGAACGGCGCCAAAATTTGATACCGTCGTTTAGTACCAAAATTAAATTTATAATTCCAAACTAAAACTATAGCTAGTGATAATAAGGGTCGAACCACAGGGAGACAAGGTTGATTTTGTTTGCTATTTTTCAGTCTACAAAGTAACAATTAATTGGGGGTTTTGAAATTGATTGATTAACTGGCTAATTGCTAAAATGAATATTCTTAACAAGATAAAAAGAGGATCGGGAATTTCGGTTCACCATGGCAAATAACAGGTCAGTCAAGCAGCAGAGGTCTCATAATACGGTCTCTGGGAAAATAAGCTAGTCTTTCGATCAAAGCTCAAATAACCTCACGGTCTAATAATTCCCTAGAATTTATCAAAGCTTTCACTCAAGAGAAATTCTAAATCTAACGATAAATCAAATTACCAATCTTTCAATCTAGCAAAGGGATCTATCAAAAGATAACAAGACCAATACGGAAGAACTCATGCTACACAACAATCCTAATTTCACACCATGGCTCACTTATTCCCAATCAAAGGAATTACCTACGCATAATCATAACTACACTAATTGCGAAATTAATAAATAAGAACAAATTCAACATGATGGAATCTAACTAGAACAAAGGGGAGAAATTCAATTGCTGAAATTAATTGATGAAACAAGAATCAAAATAACAAAGAAAAAATAAGAAAGAGGAATAATTGCATAAAAGCTTACTAATTGAATATCAAGAACACAAAGATTCGAATCAAAGGTTTCCGTCTCACTAGATCCTGAAACTAAGTTTTTTCCAGAATGAAAGCATAACCTAAAAGTTCATGTGTTCTACTTATAAAAAGATACCCAAAGTTAATTACAAGTTGGGCTTTTGAAAGTCTAACACGGAGAAATAACTATCAGTTCGAAATCAGGTCGATCGACAGGCCAGAGTGGTCGATCGACTAAGTATGCGGAACAGTAGCTTCTGGCTGAGCTCCAGTGGTCGATCGACTGAAAAGCATTGTCGATCGACTGAAAATGCTGAGCAGTGGCTCCTTGTTGCTTCCAATCAACTCTTCACTCCTTGCACGCATCCCAAGGTGAGTAAATGCGACTCTCCTTCTTCTTGGTTTCCTTGAACTTGCTTCCGGAGGACGAATTTGGCTTGATTTAGCCGCGCATTCCTACAATAAATCATAGAAAATGCAAAGTAAACCGTTTCGAGAGAAATAACAGCCTTAAGCTACCAATTATGCATAGAAATACATGCTAAAGCCACAGATAAAGTGTATAGAATATGCACGTATCAGCAGCATTCATCTGCATCTGCGAGTGATCTTCCTGCATGTTTAGATGAATATGGGACTCTTCTACATACTGGAGTGTAGTTAAGATATTTTGAATCAAGCCTTGATGCTACCCATAGAAAGGGCCCCTGAACTCGGCAATAGGTATCCAGCCATTCAGATCTAGTACGCCCAAATTGCTCGAACTTCTCCTGCAACTTAAAAGCCTGTTTGCAGCCATTGTCGTTTGTGTCAAATTGAATTAGTACTAATCCCATAAAATGACAAGTCTGCCTGCACATAACAGGCACCAAAGACTCTATCTCATAACCTTGGCTCATTAAACAATCTGCCAATTTAGAGAGGTCAGGACAAACATACTTCCCTTTTTTATCCATATAACCTGGAACATTCGCCAAAACACAAGTATAGGGAAATACAAATAAATGAGACATTGTGTGCAATAGGGATTTTTGAAATGTTTTACAGAAGAGAGAAGAGAGGTTATTAGTATATACTATTATGTTTCAGAAATTAGATATTTATAGGCACATGGTATTTGGCACAACCACAACATGATGCTGTTCACATTACCCATATATTAAATTTTTTTATTGTTCAATTTCCTTTTCTTGGGAATGGAAGTGTTATTAACAAATAAACAAAATATCCTCATACATACAACCTGACCTTTTCTTAAAAGTGAATCCATAATCTTCACAAAATTTTTTTAAATTATTTGAACTAATAATCTGATACTTTATTTAGTGAATCTCGGACTTTATTTGGTGAATCTCGGCCTTTATTTAGTGAATCTTGGGCCTTATTTTGTGAATCTCTGTTGTTAAACGTTACTAATGCAATTTATTTATTTCTTATTGTGTGAATCAGAGACCCTAGTTTGTGAAACTAGAAGGTTATTTTGTGAAACTTAATAACTAATATATACAACCTGGGTAAGATTAAAAACTGAACTAATAATCTGAACCAAAAAGTGAACTTGTGAATCTCAGTCATTGTATTTGTGTATCCTAGAGCTCTTTTTGTGAACCCTTTAGAGGAATGACCTATTCTGCTCTCTTCCTTGCTCAGATAATATCCTCAGACTTTATTTGTGAATCATAGACCTTATTTAGTGAATCTTAAACCTTGTTTTGTGAATGTGAGATGTGACTTTGTGAACCTTTTATCTTCTTAGGTATTGATTCAAATGTCAACAACAACTCACAGTGTAGTGTGACACCTCGTGTTGGTTGTGGTGAGTTTCCTTTCTCTAATGTTGGTTCTCGTCAGGATGGTGAGGGTTCTACAGCTGTCTTAACAACCCCTACAATGCCAACTATTTCCACACCTACTACTTTGGTAACTTACACACCGGGTGGCACTGAGCAATGGATAACTAGGATTGAAGAGAAGTTTACACCCGTGCTTGGCAAAACATTTGTGGACTTAGAGTCAACAATGTTGTTCTATAAAATTTATGCTATTGCTTGTGGGTTTGAAGCAAGGAAGTCTTCAACTAAGAGGTTTAAAGATGGTACTATTCGAACAAAATGCATGGTTTGTCATCGTCAAGGTTTTAATAACAGGAAAAATCGTCCTCCAAAAGCTGATGCAAAAACAACAACTGTTGAAACTGGTGACAAAACAAAAGCTGGTGCAATAAGTGCAAATAGAAAAACAAAAACTGCTAAAACCAAGATACGAAAAAGGGTGGAGTTGCGGTGCGGTGAAGTGAGAGTTCCAAAAGCAAAGTGGTACAAGAATAACTAAAATTAAAAGGTGGGGTTGTGAAGCAATGATAAAATTCATGTACCATGAAAAGATGTACAAAATTGAACAATTCCGTGAGGGTCACAATCACCCAGTGACGCCTGTCAAAAATAAGGAATTTGAGAAACTTGCTCTTAATATAAATCAACTGAACGAATATCATAAGCAATTGATTATACAAAATTCGAGATTGAATGTCGGGGCTAGTTTAACATACAAATTATGCAAGGAACAAGCAGAGGGTTTTGAAAATGTTGGAGCTACCCTTACACAGTTCAAGAATTTCCAAAGGGAAGTAAAGTGTCTACTTAGTGGCAAGGATGGACATATGTTCATCTCTCGTTTAGAAACCCTCCGAGAAACAAAAGGGTTGGTATTTTCATATGAAACAGATGCTGACAGTGCCTTGACAAGAATTTTTTGGACAAATGCGGATTCCATCAGATGTTACACATTGTTTGGTGATGCTATTTCATTCGATCCAACCTATGGAACGAACAAATATAACATGAAATTTGCACCTTTCACTGGCATTGACAATCACAAAAAATCAATAACATTTGGATGCGAGCTTTTAGATCATGAAGACGATGACTCGTTTATTTGGGCATTTCAGCAGTTCCTGAAAGCAATGGGTGACAAAGAACCCAATTACATCATCAATGACCAAGATGCCTGAATAATAAATGCGCCTTCGTGTGTTTGGAATATCTTAATTTTGTGAAACTGGTTATTTATTTGGTGAATCTTGAAGTTTAATTTGTGAATCATAGAGCGTGTTTTGTCAAAGTTAGATCTTGATTTGTAAAACACAAGGCTAATATTCTTAAACTTGGTCATAAGTTGTTGAAATTGCCTTTTTTTTATTTCTCTTATCTTGTGAATCTGGGACCTTGTTTTGTGAATCTCAGACCTTATCTTGAGAATCTCAGACCTTATCTTGTGAATCTCAGACCTTGTTCAGTGAATTTTTGGGCTTGTTATGTGAAACTTGGTTGTGGTTTAAAATCATCTATTTTACTCTTAATTTTGTGAATCTCAAACCTTATCTTGTGAATCTCAGACCTTGTTCAGTGAATCTTTGGGCTTGTTATGTGAAACTTGGTCGTGGTTTAAAATCATCTATCAGTCTCTTAATTTTGTGAATCTCATACCTTATCTTGTGAATGTCAGACCTTGTTTAGTGAATCTTAGGGCTTGTTATGTGAAACTTGGTCGTGGTATAAAATCATCTATTTTCCTATTAATTTTGTGAATCTCAGACGTTATGTTGTGAATCTCAGACCTTGTTCAGTGAATCTCAGGGCTTGTTATGTGAAACTTGGTCGTGGTTTAAAATCATCTATTTTGCTCTTAATTTTGTGAATCTCAGACCTTATCTTGTGAATCTCAGACTTTGTTCAGTGAATCTTTGGGCTTGTTATATGACACACAAAGCTAATATTCTTAAACTTGGTCATAAGTTGTTGAAATTACCTATATTGTTATTTCTCTTATCTTGTGAATCTGAGACCTTGTTTTGTAAATGTTAGAGCTTGATTTGTGACAAAAGATCTCTAACAATAGATAATGTGGATTTTGTGACTTGCAGCCGTGTTCAAAAAAGCAAGACATCGCTTTTGTATGTGGCACATTATGAAGAAAGTAACAGACAAGGTTGGGAGCACAATTTGCAAAGAGACTGATTTCTTAAGTCGTCTGAACAATGTTGTCTGGAGCGAGGACTTGGAGCCTGAGGAATTTGAAGAGAATAGGTCTAAAGTCATTAGCGAGTTTTCGTTAGAAGAGAATAAATGGTTGACTGACAAGTTTGCGGAACGAGTTCAGTGGATACCCGCTTATTTCAGGAATGTGCCGATGGGCAACATTTTAAAAACCACACAAAGATCAGAGAGTTCGAATAGCTTCTTCAAGAGATTTGAAAATAAATATGGGACTCTTGTAGAATTTTGGATGAGATTTGAGAGTGCCATGGACCAACAAAGGCACAATCTAAACCTTCTTGAAGCACAGAGCCACAACTCAATGCCTGAAACCCTATTCGGGTCAAACTGGGAGGCCCATGCAGTGAAGGTCTATACACATGAAGTGTTCTTTGATTTCCAAGAGGAGGTTAAATTTTCGGTAAATGCGTGTAGTGTTTGTGGATACACCCCACCAGATCCAGTAACTAACTTTGAAGTTTCAATTGTTGAGGACGCGAACAAGCGAAAGAGATATGTAGTTGAGTACAATCGGAGAACAATGGATGTTTGTTGTGCATGTAAATTGTTTGAAAGGAAAGGTATCTTATGCAACCACATCATTTGGATTTGCTCGGGAAAGTTTAAGGAAATTCCTGAGAAATACATTTTGCGTAGGTGGAGTAAGAATGCACTCAGAAACCCGGTTTATGATTTGAATGGAAATCTACTGGAAAATAATGATCTTACTGGTAATAGTAAGTTTGGAATGTCTCGGGTGTGGTCTGAGATTTACGCAACTCGTTGGTATGCTTAAAAGAAAAGAAGAAGAGTCGATATATGAGAGAGTTTGCCAAGCTAATAAAAGAATTCCGAGAGAAGTTGGAGCCAAACCCAAAGCCTTTGACCAAAGAACAAGAATTGGAGGCCCTTCTCAACTGCAAGGCTCCAAAAGAAATCAAGATCTTACCACCTAAAGTCTCTAGAAACAAAGGTAGTGGTAAAAGGATGGTGAGCAGCAAAAATAAGGCAATTATGAAGGCAAAAAAACCAAAAAGGTTGTGTGCTAAGTGTAAACGCATGTCACACCATGATAAAAGAAATTGTCCAAATGAGTTTGCAGAGCATCCTCCTGAGAATCAAGTATGTATAATTCTACTCTTGTCTTTCCATTTTAGTGTTGCTTGAAAACGCAACTACTATTGTCTACTAATTCTTTTTTTTCTAAAAAAAAAGTATCTAATAAAGGTTTGATTCTTCACATAGGGAGACACATCGGAAGAAGAGGAAGAGGTTGAGAATGAAGAATGGTGTAATGAGGAAGAAGAGGAAGACGATTGAAGAAGACAAGTTTTAAGCTCGTTTTATTTTTGTCAACGTTGTGAATCCTGAACCTTATTTTATGAAACTGGAACGTAAAATTGTGAAACTTGGTTCTGAATCTAGCATCAAGCGTTTTTATCATTTCAGACCTTGTTCAGTGAATCTTAGGGCTTATTCTGTGAAACTTGTTCGTGGTTTAAAATCATCTATTTTGCTGTTAAATTTGTGAATCTCAGACCTTATTTTGTGAATCTCCGACCTTATCTTGTGAATCTCATACCTTGTTCAGTGAATCTTAGGGCTTGTTCTGTGACACTTGGTCTCAGACCTTATATTGTGAATCTCAGACCTTGTTCGGTGAATCTTAGGGCTTGTTCTCATGACACTTGGTCTCGGACCTTATATTGTGAATCTCGGACCTTGTTCGGTGAATCTTAAGGCTTGTTCATGAAACTTGGTCGTGGTTTAAAATCATCTATTTTGCTGTTAAATTTGTGAATCTCGGACCTTATTTTGTGAATCTCGGACCTTATCTTGTGAATCTCGGACCTTGTTCGGTGAATCTTAGGGCTTGTTACTGTGACACTTGGTCTCGGACCTTATATTGTGAATCTCAAACCTTGTTCGGTGAATCTTAGGGCTTGTTCTCAGTGACACTTGGTCTCGGACCTTATATTGTGAATCTCGGACCTTGTTCGGTGAATCTTAGGGCTTGTTTCAGAAACTTGGTCGTGGTTTAAAATAATCTATTTTGCTCTTAATTTTGTGAATCTCAGACCTTATCTTGTGAATCTCAGACCTTTTG
This sequence comes from Silene latifolia, assembly GCF_048544455.1. NCBI lineage: Eukaryota > Viridiplantae > Streptophyta > Magnoliopsida > Caryophyllales > Caryophyllaceae > Silene > Silene latifolia. The sequence continues at coordinate 201,433,810 of NC_133538.1, read as the reverse complement.
CTCAACTCATTGACAATTTCAATGTCAAACTTGGTCGTGGTTTAAAATCATCTACTTTACAACTATCAAAATATCTTTACAAGAGTTGATGAAGGCAACAATCTTTACAACTATCAAATATCTTTACAAGATTTGAAATATCTGGCCTTGAACCATTTTTGCTCAACTCAATGTCAATGTCAATGTCAAATTAGCTACATAAATCACATAAGTGACCCTGAAAAATTATTACGACTTTACAACTATCAAAATATCTTTACAAGAGTTGATGTAGGCAACAATCTTTACAGGAGCCTCGACCTACTTTTGCAAATTATGACTTCACGGGCAATTGTCTTCCTTAATTAAACACCTTTACAACCAAAGACAAGTACAATCGACTAATTTACGAAAAATTTGCCAAAGTTATGAAGAAATGAACTTCACATCATTTTTAAGACAATGAAGTGTACCTTTGTAGTATTTTTATCCCATCTAAGTAGTTCCAATACGATCGATTTTCGATATTGTGTCAAATTCTGCCAAGAGAAACATATATTAATGAAGTATATAGACAACGAACCTATCTTTATTTGGAGAATATCAAACCTTGATTTGTGATTCTCAAACCTTGTTCAGGGAATCTCAGAGCTTGTTCAGTGAATCTCAGACCTTGCTGATTTTAAACCACTTATAATGACCAAGTTTCACCAAAAAAGCTCTGAGATTCACTGCACAATGTCTGGGGTTCACAAGATAAGCCTTATTTTCGTATACTAATGAACTTACCTGAAAATATTCACTTTTAGTCCATAAACTATCATCATCCAAGGCACTCAACCACTTCAACAGAAAAACTCCACAATCATAACTAGACAAAAAAAACAGTAAATGGCTCAAAATAATAACTATTGATCTGTTAACAAAAGGAAAAATATACATGCTTACATACCTTGTTGTTTGTTGAGGGACTTTGAGATTGACATATTCGTTCGTGTGCATGAACTCCAAAGATTTATATGACTCTGGCAAAATAGCTGAAACATGATGTACCTGAAAAAGAAAAGGCAATAACAAAATCAAAATATATTTTGGAATATACTTTTAAAATAAAAGGCAATAACAATAATTTGGGAAAAAAAAAATCATACAATCTCTTTGGCATGCTTGTTGTCAGGATCCACATTAACAGCCACGCATGAGTCAAGGATGAAATGTTTTCCATGCTTTATATCACAGACACAAGCCCACCAATGTCGCGGCTCGTATTACTATGGAAAGGGATAAAAACCTGAGATAGTAAATGTCCAGGATTCACAAAATAAGGTCAAGGATTCACAAAACAAGGTCGAGGATTCACAAATTAAGGTCACAAACTAAGTTCAAGGAGTTCACAAAATAAACTCCAGGATTCACAAAACAAGGTCCAGGATTCACAAAACAAGGTCCAGGATTCACGAATTATGTTCCAGGATTCACAAATAAGTTCACAAAATAAGGTCAAGGATTCACAAAACAAGGTCAAGGATTCACAAAACAAGGTCACAAACTAAGTTCAAGGAGTTAACAAAATAAGGTCCAGGATTCACAAAACAAGATCCAGGATTCACGAATTATGTTCCAGGATTCACAAATAAGTTCACAAAATAAGGTCCAGGATTCACAAAATAAGGTCCAGGATTCAAAAAACAAGGTCAAGGATTCACAAAACAAGGTCAAAAAACTAAGGTCAAGGAGTTCACAAAATAAGGTCCAGGATTCACAAAACAAGGTCCAGGATTCACGAATTATGGTCCATGATTCACAAATAAGTTCGCAAAATAAATCTCCAAAAATAAGATTCACAAAATAAGGTCCAGGATTCACAAAACAAGTTCCAGGATTCACGAAATAAGGTCCAGGATTCACATATAAGGTCCAGAATTCACAAATATCTGACCTTGTCGATATGGCTACCAAACAGTGGAGTGTAATCGTCCTTTATGTGTGTACCCCAAGTTTCAGGGTTCTTTTCTCGATCAAGACTCTACAAGTCACAAGAAGGCAATTTTAGAAACAAAACAACTTAAAGAACGCAAAATACTTGAATATCAACATATAAAGGATTTGAGACTGACAAATATTGTTGTTGGCAAGTAGATTAAATTTCTTCTACGGAATGTGCACTTAATTCCAAATATATCAATGACCTACAAAATTAAATTTGTTAGGAAACATACACATCGAGTGACGTGAACAAAATGAAAACATGGGAAGGAAAAGGAAAATAATACTCAGGGGTTACTTACCTCATCCATAATAAGACCTTTCGGTCTAAGACTACGCAAAGCTTCTCTTGTGACATCCATCCACGGAGTGGACACCATAACGTCACTTCATTATTGATAAAATTCAATTAGTAGGTATATTTATTACAATAAAAAAAATCAAAAAATGAAAGCAAAAATATGACATTACTGTATATTTTTCTTTGCTTTCTTTCGAATAAAATGCATCAATTCATTGTCAGTGTATCGAGGCCATTCTAGTGCATCATTTTGTACTATTTCTCTGGATAGGTTCTCTTGATTGCACGCCCTCAACTCCTTATTGGCAAATGGTTTATCGAGGCCGGAAACAATTGGTGTAGAAGGAGGATCATTGTTCCCTACCACAGGAGGAGGAGTAGAAGTTGAAGGAGTAGCTAGAACAGTAACAGTGGGGTGAGTGGGCTCATTGACAGAAGGGAAATCATCAATAGCACTAGAACTTGTTTGCATATCTCTTTCACTTGTTCTCCTCCTATTGTACTCAACGCACAGTTCTTGATTATGATGATCATCCGCTACCACTGTGGGCTAAGAATGGTTAGGTTGTTCATCATTGACGGGAGAGGCATCATCACTGGCGGGAGGGAAATCATCAGTAGCAAGATTATGAGAGGGAGATAAAAGATGATCAGGTTGTTCATCAGCTTGAATACAAGATGTTGAAGGTGCACGAAATCGTATGATTTGGCATTCTGGTTTTGGTGATGAACGACGTGACTGTATTGGTTGCAAAGCTTCACCCATCACGTCCAATGCCTCCAACAATTCAGCTAGATTATCCCCACTATTACCCTCCACACTCTCCTGGACATTACCCTCCACACTCTCCTATACATTACCCTCCTCATTATTGTCTTCTTGATATAACCTAAACCCATCTGCAATACCATCTACAGCTGCAACTAGTTTAGAAATTGTTGCCGAGGAAGGTAGTTTGCTCAGAGCTTGGCTAGCAAGAGATTTGTACTCCATGAAAGCTTGAACCATGACCTTTGCGGAAACTGCAAGTTTATTAACAAACTCAGTAGTACTGCCTGAATTATTAGGTAGAACAGGATCAACATTTGCGGAAAGAGCAAGTTTATTAATAAACTCAGTAGGAGGATCAGAAGGTCTTCATCTTCAGAATGTTGTTGTTCACTTGTTCGCTTTGAAGACTGCCTAAACTCAATAGTAGGAAAAGGTGCGCTCGGTGGCTTTGAAGACTCCCTAAACTCAATAGTAGGCAAAAGTGCATGTGCCTTATGATGAGTGATGACCAGTGGAGGCTCAATAGAACCCTTGCCGAAAGTTTTATTGTCCGAATTTTTGTCTGTCACTTCCTGCTTAATTCTCTGGGATATAGCTTCTTTAGTTCAAGTTGAGAGCGTTGGAAACTGCCAGGTAACAAGGCGTGCTTTGTAGACACATCGGTCTAGATAAATAAAAACCAAGACGATAATAGGTCCACCAAACCAATTTTCTTTCAGCTTTTGTTTCTTCCACTCCTCCGTTTGCCAAGACTCAACTTGGTCAGCCAATTTACGTTTGATAAAATTGCACCAGTTGAATTTGGAGATCAACTCAGTGTTTACCAAACTCTTAAGAAGTCTCAAACTTGCCCTATTGCCTACAACATCGCCTAAAAGAGCATTGAAAATATAAATGATGAAAGTGCGTTTGAAATCATCTCCACCTTCTCTTTGTGTAAAGAGCTTTTCCATAATGTGTTTGAGCTCAATGGAACTACCTCTGTATTGACTTTTGAACTCCTCCAAAAGAGACACATAAGAAGGGCACTTATCTCCAATTTTTGCTTCTTCGACAATGTTTGGACCCATTGGCAATCCCATGCACAGATGGATATCTTCCTCTAAAACAAGGAGTTTCCCATCACACAACGATCTTGTACAGGGGTCATAATTTAAAACTAGCCAGTACGCCAAGTCACCCGGAACAACATTTGTTTTAAGATGCAATAGAGAACCAAATCCCATTTCTTGTATAGCTTCAATCTGCTTATCTGATGGTGGATTCTCCTTATTGTTGAGAAAGTGGTAAAGCCCACAGAGACATCCGAGTCCTCAACACACGCAGCCTCTCTTTGTAAATTCTTGTCTTTTTGTAGGTGGCTCGAAACGGTTCGGTAGCTTCGAGAATCAAAGATTGGTTGAACAGTTCGTTTCATTTTTTATGGCTTCCTATTATGCACCAAGTAAGGCAAAATAACATCAGAACTAAAATCTGACATGTAAACATTTTAAGTAAGTTTGACAACAGAGAAGGTGATTTCATGCACTTATTAACAAGTATAACAATATTATCTTCCAATTTCACAAAACAGGGTTTGAGATTAACACAATTAGGTCCTAGATTCATACAACTAGGTCCTAGATTCACGAAATGCAAATGAGATGTAGCTACTGAAAAACTTAACCAACAATACATTTAAAAACTGGCAATAAATAAGGATAAGATAATGAAAACAGATAAGGTGATTTCATGCACTTATTAACAAGTATAACAATATTATCTTCCAATTTCACAAAACAAGGTCTGAGATTCACACAATTAGGTCCTAGATTCACAAAACTAGATCCTAGATTCACGAAATACAAATGAGATGTAGCTAACAAAAACTGGCAAAAACCCTAAACTATAAACCCTCAGTAACAAAAACATTTAAAAACTGGCAAAGAACATGCATCCAAAGAATCGAAATATACTACAAAAAACCTAAACCCTCACTAACAAAAACTGGCAAAAACCCTAAACCCTCAATAACAAAAACTGGCAAAAACCCTAAACAATAATTTGACGAATTAAAGAAGTTGATTGAAAATTATGGTGAAAAATACGAAACAAAAGGAGGATGAATCGAAATTTGAGAAAGTAGATAGAAAAATACCTAATTTGCGGATAATAGCGAAGAAAAGCTAATGGCGGATTTAAAAGCTCAATGATAATGGCGGATAATGGCGAAGACGAGCAGTTAGTGAATATGGAAGTTGAAGAGAGAGCAGTTAGTGAATATGGTGAATATGGAAGTTGAAGAGAGTGAATATGGAAGTTGAATATGGTGAAATTTGAAAATTGCGAAATTGTGAAATTGCGAAATTGCGAAATTGAGACCACGTGGATCTTTACTTAAGAATACATGAAACTGGAGCATGAAATTGTGAAACTAAGTCTTGAATAGTTGATCTTCACTTAAGATGTTTGTTTCACTCAATGTTGTGAATCCTGGAACTTATCTTGTGAAACTGGAACATAAAATTATGAAACCTAGACCTGAATCCAGCATTAAGTATTTTTGTGATTTTGATCAAAATTTAGTCGATGTCATCGTTCCCCAATTTAGCCTGAATCCAGCATCGTTCCCCATTGAAATAAAGCCTTTAGTTGATGACATGAAACATGTAATTGTACATAATACAGAAAAAGATGCGAATCAAATGAGAAGGCGGCTTGCATTAAACATCTTTGTCTCTCAATAAAAGACCGTCATACGAAGTACACCCGTCTCATCTTATGGTCAAATCCAAGTTTCACAATTTCTTGTAGCATTACATTCTCGACTACTAAATACATTCTCAACTACTCAAATACAAGACTACAGACTAAACAATTCATGGTACCATTACAAACAAACAAGGTCATATGGCCGAATTAATTTTAGATATAGTAGGCCTGCTGAAGCAAGGGATGGCCGCCACTGAACACATATCCATCGAAGAAAGATCATTTGCTTGCAAAAGACTGTCCATGTCATCAATGAAACACCTATACCATGAAAAAAAAGTAACAATTAACAGATGTTCACCAAAGTTATGACGAAATGGACTTTGCATTAATTTTAAGTCAAGCAAGTGTACCGTTTTTGTATTTTTATCCCATTTAAGAAGTTCCAATATTATCTTCTTTCGATAGTCAGGCAATTTCTGCAAAAGATATTTTCATACAGTATAGTATATATTTAATATGTAGCAATGGCAAGGTAGGAGGCAAAACCCGTAAATCTATACCTCAAAATATTCACTGTTGGTCCATAAACTTTGATTGTCCAACGCATCCAACCATTTCAGCACAAACACTCCACAATCAAAACTACAAATAAATAAACATTTATGAGTAAAAGAAACATCTTAAGTGAACATCAACTATTCAACCATTCATTTTCAGCAAATATGGGATTGGGTACATGATTTTGGTCAGAGAGGGACCATTAAAACTTGTACAATATATCTCATAATATAGCCTAAAAAACGAAGATACATGGTTACATACCATGTTTTTTGTTGAGGGACTTGAAGGTTTTCAATTGGGTTCATGTACATCAACCGCAAAGGTTCAAATGGAGATGAACCACCACAAAGAACAGATGAAACTTGGTACAACTGGAACATGAAAAAGCCAATAGAACATAAAAATATGACAGGGATATATTTTTAAGAAACTAAAGATAAATACTCCAAAATTTTTTGGGAAAAAATCATACAATCTCGTGGGCTGTGTGGTTATCATGATCCGCATGTATATCGGTGCTTAAGTCGAGGATGAAATTTTTTTTTCGCTTTAAATCGCAAACGCAAGCCCACCAATGACGACACTTATCGTTAAACATAGGGATAAAAACCTGCAATAGACAAACCAATTAACAATACACATGAACGAAAATAAATAAAAAAGAACATAAATAGTAGAAGTGGGATCTTTCACCTTTTGGATATTGCTCCCATCAAATGGAATGTAATCAGGCTTCATGTATTGACCCCAAATAGCTGGGTTGTGTTCTTCATGAACGTTCTGCATGTGACAAAAGTACGACCATTTTAATAAACCAGGGAGGAGCAAATACTTGAATATCAACATCTAAAGGATTTGAAGCTCACATATACTGTGGTTGGCAAGTAGAGGAGATATGATCTACCGAGTGTGGACTTTACTCCAAACATATCAATCACCTACAAAATCAAATTTAACAAAACATAGGCAAAGGATTCACAAAATAAGTTCCAGCATTCACAAAATAAGGTCCAGGATTCACAAAATAAGGTCCAAGATTCACAAAATAAGTTCCAGGATTCACAAAAATAAGTTCACAAAATAAGCTCCAAGATTCACAAAACAAGGTCCAGGATTCACAAAATAAGGTCTAGGATTAACAAAACAAGTTCTAGGATTCACAAAAAAAGTAAAATGAAACATGAAAAGAAAAAGGAAAGGAAAATGATACTTACCTGATCCATAACAAAGCCATGTGGTCCAAGGGTCTGTAAAGCCTCTCTTGTGACTTCCATCCATAGAGTGGACACCATAGCGTCACTTAAATAATGAGGAAATGTAATTAGTCAATATCTCTCACAATATAACTTTTATATTGTAAAATAAAATCAAAATCATATAACTTTTATATTGTAAAATCAAAGCAAAATCATTACAATTTAGTTTGTGCCGATTTTGATCTGCATACATAATCCAACAATTACTGGTCACTGTAAGGAAGTGGTCGAGAGCCACTGCCACAATATGAGCATATAAACATCATTTAATCAACTAAAGTACTAAAGGTTTTGCAAGAAAAATATGATAATATTAAAAGAAGAAGGTTCTTACAGCGGTACACGACTCCATTCTAGTGCATCTTTTTTCACTCTATCTCTTAATACGTTCTTACCACATGTGATAATCTGATAGCACACCCTCAGTGCAAAACGCTTCACCTGAACTTCCTATAAATGGAAAAAGGGGAATAATAATGTGTTGCAAACTTATAAAAATTTATATTTATCAATGTATAAATAGAGTTGAAAAAGTAATCTTACAGTATATAAGGTTATCGGACAATCACTTTTGTTTCCTTTATAATTCTCCAATATGTTCAATAAATAGATGCCATTATCTATTTTATCAGAAGGTAAGTTTGATTTTGGGATAAACACTTCGAGCGTCCACAGAATACTTCTCAGTGCCGGCACCTTTGGTTTAAGAAGCCGGATGAGCTTTTCTTTCTGTATGTACAAAAGAGAAATCAGTCTTTCTTAGCACAGGTATAAAGAAAGGAAAATCATCTACTCAGACCTTGTTCGAATCTTAGGGCTTGTTCTCAAAACTTGGTCGTGGTTTAAAATCATCTATTTTGCTCTTAATTTTATGAATCTCACACCTTATCTTGTGAATCTTAGACCTTGTACAGTGAATCTTAGGGCTTGTTCTGTGAAAATTTGGTCGTGGTTTAAAATCATCAATTTTGCTCTTAATTTTATGAATCTCAGACCTTATCTTGTGAATCTTAGGCCTTATTCAGTGAATCTTAGGGCTTGTTCTGTGAAAATTTGGTCGTGGTTTAAAATAAAATCATCTACTTTGCTCATAATTTTGTGAATCTCAGACCTTATCTTGTGAATCTCAGGCCCTGTTCAGTGAATCTTAGGGCTTGTTATGTGAAACTTGGTCGTAGTTTAAAAACATCTATTTTGGTCTTAATTTTGTGAATCTCACACCTTATCTTGTGAATCTCAGACCTTGTTCAGTGAATCTTACGGCTTGTTTTTGTGAAACTTAAGTGTAGGCTTCACAAAATAAAGTCATACATTCACAAAGTCATTTCCTAGTAGAATCACAATAACACACATTTCCCTAAGCAAAATGGAAACAATAGACGTACCAAAGGTTGGATAAAAGAAGAATAATCAACGAGATCCGCCTTTCATAGGATGGATGATTTGCACTTTGCTACTTTTAGTTCGAGGTCGATACAAATCAAGAAAGGTGGGCGGAGGTGGAGACTATTGGAGCGCAAACTCCGAAAAAGGACAAAAAGTAAACCGAATTAAAAAACAAAAATGCAGTGAATAAAAAAGACAAAAATGAACTTAAGTTGAAATATAAGCAGACCAAAATCAAAGACTTACTAGTTGAACTGCAGAAACATCAACATTGGAGAGACACTGGGAAAAAAAAATAAGATCAGTATGAGTAACGATTAGAAGTGAACATCATGTAAAATAGACTCAGAGAATTGGATAAAGTACAGGGTAATAAGACTAACACTTTCATTTCTATACGGCACAAATAAACGAGAAGGGGAAGTCCGGGATTTGAATATCTCAATACTATTTAAGATCTCACAATACACATCTATGACATGAGATGATATCCGATCGACTTCAGGCACACTCTTCAACTGGCTCCTAGTCAAAGTCTGACATTCACTTTGGAAAAGAAGCTCCGTTTCATCATATGATTCGCCAAGTATAAAATCTAATACTTGTTTCTCAGCCTGATTCAAATCCCTAAAAACATTAAGATTTCTTTGCAAATAGGGCGATCGGATAACTTCAGCTGGAACTACAACCCTCCTCTTACCACGACCCGGAACTTCCTCTTCAAATGGTAAGGGAGATAAGGGAGATGGGATTGCAGCAGTAGCTGGGGTTTTGCAAGGAACACGGGCAATCGACTTTGCCAAATGACGTGGCGATCGACGAATATAGACATTACTAACAGATTGTTTACTGACAGATGTTTTATTGATTGTTGAAACAAGTGGAGTATCTGGTAGGCAAATAACATCACGAGTTGTCTTCAGTACCACAGTAGTAGGAGGAGTAGCTGTTATCTTAATAATTGTAGGCTCAGTGACGTCCTTGTCAGGAAGAACATCATCCAGAGCAGCGTGAGAGGATGTGTTCCCTACCAAAGGAGTGGGCTCAGTGAACGGAGGGATGACATCCACAAGGAGGGATGACACAAGAAAGATATGTGTCGCTCAGGCTCAGGTTGAGACAACAAATGGTCATCATCTGCTAGAAGCCTAAAGGATGGGTATTCTGCATTTGGTGGTGGTGAATGATGTTGCACTATTGGTTGCAAAGCTTTACCCATCGCATCCAATCCCGCCAACAAATCATCCTCAGTCCACCTATAAAAATTATCCACATTCTCCCCAGCTTTCTCCACATTCTCCCCAGCTTTCTCCACATTCTCCCCAGCTTTCTCCACATTCTCATGAATATCGTCAACCATTTTCTCAGCGATATTCTCATCCACAATGTCCGACACCTTTTCCTCATTCTTCACATCTTTCACATTTTCAGCATCATCCTCTTGTTGAGATAACTTAAAACTTTCTGCTATGCCATCTAAAGCTGCAACTAGTTTCTTCACTGTTGTTGTTGAAGGCAGTTTGGAGGGAGCTTGACTAACAAGTGATTTGAAATCCGAAAAAGTTTGAGCCACTGCCTTTGCGGAAAACGCAAGTTTATGGACAAACTCACCAGTGCCTTCACTCCCAAGTAGCGGTAATTTTTCAGCGTCAGCTTCAGATGCTTTATCTTGAATTGTTGACTTGGAAGACTGACCGAGCTCAATCTTTGGAGAAGGAGGACACAACTGTGGAATATGGTGGTTGAAGACCATTGGAGGCTGATTAGAATCCCTGCCAAAAGTTTTCTTGTCCGAATTTTTGTCATTCAGTTCCTGCTTAACTCTCTTGGTTATAGCTTCTTTAGTCCAAGTTGAGAGCGTTGGAAACTGCCAAGTAACAAGGCTTGCTTTGAAGTCAAATCGGTCAACATAAATGAAAACCAAGACCATAGTAGGTCCACCAAACCAATTTTCTTTCAGCTTTTGGGTCTTCCACTCCTCCTTTTGCCAAGACTCAACTTGGCCAGCCAATTTGTGATTGATGAAATTGCACCAGTTGAATTTGGAGATCAACTCAGTGTTTGCCAAACTTTTAAGAAGTCTCAAACTAGCCCGATTGCCTACAACACCGCCTAAAAAAGCATTGAAGATATAAATGATGAAAGTGCGTTTGAAATCATCTCCACCATCTCTTTGTGTAGAGAGCTTTTCCATAATGTGTTTGAGCTCAATGGAACTACCTTTGTATTGACTTTTGAACTCCTCCAAAAGAGACACATAAGAAGGGCACTTATCTCCAATTTTTGCTTCTTCGACAATGTTTGGACCCATTGGCAATCCCATGCACAGATGGATATCTTCCTCTAAAACAAGGAGTTTCCCATCACACAACGATCCTGTACAGTGGTCATAATTTGAAACTAGCCAGTACGCCAACTGACCCGGAACAACATCTGTTTTAAGATGCAATAGAGAACCAAATCCCATTTCTTGTATAGCTTCAATCTTCTTATCTGATGGCGGTTTCTCCTTATTGTTGAGAAAGTGGTAAAGCCCAGAAGGAGACATCCGAGTCCTCCACACAGGCAGTCTGTCTTTGTAAATTCTTGTCTTTTTTGTAGGTGGCTTAGGGACTGGTTCGGTAGCTTCAGTAGGTGCTTCAATAGAGTGGTGCAGTAGCTTCAGTACGTCCTCAGGACGTCGCTTCATCCTGGCTCGGCTTGATTCCTACAACTCGGTAAAACCTATTATTCACAAAGCAAAGGGAAATAAGTTCACAAAATAAAGAAACTTGGTCAGTAAGGTTTAGATTCTCAGACCTTGTTTTTGTGAATCTCAGACATTGTTCAGTGAATCTAAGGGCTTGTTTGGTGAAACTTGGTCATTATAAGTGGTTAAAATCATCTATTTTGCTCATACCTTTAATTGGTGAATTCACATACCTTGTTTTGTGAATCTCAGACCTTGTTCAGTGAATCTAAGGGCTTATTTTGTGAAACTTGGTCATTATTAGTAGTCAAAATCATCTATTTTGCTCATAACTTTATTTGGTGAATTCACAGACCTTGTTTTGTGAATCTCAGACCTTATTTAGTGAATCTAAGTCCTTATTCAGACCTTCACAAAACAAGTTCACAAATAAGTTCCAGGATTCACAAAATAATTTCCAGGATTCACATAATAAGTTGCAAGATTCACAAAAGAAGATCCACAATTCAGAAAATAAGGTCACAAAATAAGTTGGTCATTATAAGTGCATGGAAGAATATGTAAGAAAACAAATACAAAATTAAATAGAAAGTCAGAAGTAAAGAACATTGCATAATACATAGAAAAGTGATCCATGCAAATATTTAAAACAAAAGTACAACATTACATGATAATTTATGTTATCCAAAATGTTAAACTAAGACGTACGTAATTATACAGAAGGTTGACACTACTACGAAATTAGACAAAATAACAAAAGGGCAAAGTTAAAACCTTATAGTGCAAAGCCCTAGTTACACAGATAGTACATTACAAACAAGGGACAACTCTAGGCTATATATAAATCATCATCAGAGGTAAGTCAAGAAAAGATATATCTCTACGAGTGAGTAGTAAGTCAGTAGCAATGCCAATAGCTATATCTCGTTCTTCACTCGGTGTAGCTTTTAAAACAATCAATGACTCATTAACTGCACTGCGTGCAGCATCATCAAGAGCATTGAGATGAGTACTCTGAGATGGAATTTTTGCTTGCATATAATGCAGTATGAATGTGGCAATCATATTCTCCGTCATGAAACATTTGCATGTTTTAAAGACTATGTTAGGACCCCTACGAATAGTCCGAACACCATTCATATCATTTATATCTACAGAAAGCCAATATGCCAAGGTGACCCCAGGTGCACTTTTGTGTATCAGAAATAGTTGAGCCCAATTTCGACAAACGAGCGCCATATTTGCTTTATCTTCCTTATGATTAATTTTCGAGAAGATTTTTTCCATAAGATCTTCATTATTGAAAACAGAATGACATGCTTGATAGTGACGGCCAGGCACTATAACTTCCTTTAACGGCGAAAAAGAGAAATCCATAGCTGTTTGTTTTTCAGTGACATAAAGTGCACGAAATGACTTTTGATCTTCGTCAAGAAGATTAACAACACAACCATTGCACCAAGGTGTCAAACTTGTCTATGAAACAAGTGAAATACAAATATTAGATAAACAAAAGAAATGTGAAAATACAAAACACAAATTCCTAGGTAGTTGGACTAACAAGCTGGGAAAATAAACAAAGGTGAAGGAGATTCTCAGACCTAGGAAGCACAAATTCCTCACAAAATTAGATCTAGGAAGCACAAAAACCGGGAAAATAAAAAGGTTTAGATTGTCAGACCTTGTTTGGTGAATCTCAGACCTTGTTTAGTGAATCTCAGACCTTGTTTTGTGAAACTTGGTTATTATAAGTGGTTAAAATCATCTGTTTCGCTCATTCCTTTATTTGGTGAATTCACAGACCCTGTTTTGTGAATCTCAGGGCTTATTCAGTGAATCTAAGGGCTTGTTTTGTGAAACTTGGTCATTATAAGTGGTTAAAATCAACTATTTTGCTCATACCTTTATTTGGTGAATTCACAGACCCTGTTTTGTGAATCTCAGACCATATTCAGTAAATCTAAGGGCTTGTTTTGTGAAACTTGGTCATTATAAGTGGTTAAAATCATCTATTTTGCTCTTTTCTTCTTAATTTGTTTCTCTGCTTCTTTGTAATCTCAGACCTTATTCAATGAACACTCAAGCAACAACAACAGAAGACAAAGTAGCTAGTGTAATTTATGCAAAACTCTGTAATTATGCAAACCTTTGAATAATCGCAGACCTTATTCAATGAGAACTCAAGCAACAACAACAGAAGTAAGATTAAGTTTGAAGATAATATAACAATAAGCTACTGGTTTCACAAATTTACCTTCTAGATTCACAAAATAAGTTCTAGGTTTCACAAAAGCAGGTAAACCAAATCTTAACAAACAGATGACAAAAATTAAGGCCAAGTTTGAAGATAATATAATAATAAGCTACTGGTTTCACAAATTTACCTTCTAGATTCACAAAATAAGTTCTAGGTTTCACAAAAAGCAGGTAAACGAATCTTAACAAACAGATGACAAACATTAAGTCCAAGTGAAAAATAAACAATAAAAATGAAACTTCAATTCAAAGAAGTTTATAACCTAAAATTTAACTAATTAATGAAGTTTATAACCTAAACATTAAGCAGGTAAACATGAAATCGGCCATAACTAACAATGAACAATAACAATGAAACTTCAATTCAAAGAATAATTAAGCAGATAAGGAATGCATAAAAAATCGATGGAAGTCGAATGAAGGAAAATAGTGAAACAAGAGCAAAACTACTTAATTAACCTAATTAATGAAGTTTATAACCTAAAATTTAACTAAATAAGCAAAAAAATCAAAATCTAGTAAAGAAATAGAAAGGAACATACGAAAATGCGGAGAAATCGACTGCAATTGATTTTATGCGTTCCTCATCGTTTCGATTATGCTCACAAAGCGATCAAAACCTGCATAATAACAACAATAATTTGACGAACTAAATAAGTTTGGAAATTAAACTGAAAAATACAGAATGAAAGGAAGATGAATCGAAACTTAAATTAGTAGATCGAAAATACCTAATTTGTGAAAGATAATGGCGGTAGGAAAGCTCAGTGATAATGGCGGACGGGAAGCTCAGTGATAATGGCGGACGAAGATGATTTGAAGAGAGAGAAAGAGTGTTATTCAACCAAATGCGTAAATGAATGGTTATTCAATGAAATCTGCGTGTGTTTGTTGGAATTAAATAGGGGACACGTGGCATCATCTTATGAGTCTATAATATTTAGATCCAATGGTTTAGAATGAGTTCAGCCGCCTCACCCTAAGAAGGGTGCCTCACGAGATTCAATTTCTATATATATATATATATATATATATAGGGTTGAGGTGTGCGAACCGTACGAACTAGGCAATTAAAAGGCTTAAAGCCATTCCTAACTAGCTTTCTTATTTCCCTACCCCCAACAGAAAAAATCGACACCCTCCCACCAGAAACACTGAACTTCGCCTCCGAACGCTTCCACCGTCTGCCGCCTCCTCCACCATCGATTCTACCACCTACATTCTCGTCGATGACCCTTCCCAAGAATGAATTTTTGTCTATTATAGCAAAAAGGTTAGTTTCAATTCTTATTTTAATCTTTGAAGATTTGTTTAGTATTTTGAATTTATTCAATTGTAAAGATTTAAGTAGTAGTTTTATAGGAAAATATAAGATTATAATCAAATAATTTGATCTTTAGGTGCAAATTTTAATTAAAAATTAGGGTTAAAAATGGGTCATTACAAATTTTGTATTTTCAATTGTTTGGGAGTAACAACGTAGTCAGTCATCCAAGCGTTCAAATTACAAGTGGGTTTAAGTTTGATTGATGATTTGAATGCAGAAGTTGTTTCATGTGGGTACTTAATTAAGTAACTAGGTATGTACATAAGAAGTTTAGCCAGCAATACAAGGCTACAATCGGAGTAGATTTCCTGACCAAAGAGCTCCAAATTGATGACACGCTTGTCACATTACAAGTGCGTTTTAGTGTTATTCTATTTTTGGCTTTACTGAAGTGAGACCGTTGTATACGTAGAACAAACCCACTTTATGTTATACACTATACTTTGAAACACAATTAATGACTTGGTTGTATGTATTAGAGTTAGTGTCCTCCACAATAGTGTGTTTACTTAATAAATCTCATTAAAGGAATATCATCAGGATATTTATTGTTTGATCCTCATCAGTTGATTAACGTAAATCAATAACGGTTGGCTGACTAGAATTTGACGTTATTGCCGTGAGACGGCGGTGATCAACTGACCCCGCTCGGTCACACCTATAGGAACGAACCCCAATTGATAACTAATTAATTGTATAAGATACAATTTATTTAGTCCCTTGATTTATAGACTAGAAGGTTAGTCAATTATTTTTAGAGAGATTTCGAGTTGCGAACTCGTGGCGCGGCAGTTATTATTTAATTATGCGATAATTAAATAATAAATTTTATGAGACGGGTTTTAGTTAATTAATTGTTAATTCACTAAAATTATACTAATTGATTAATGTGATTAATATTAGTACGTAAATAATATGTGTAGCGGTACACGTATATTTACGGAGTGATTTGGACAAAATTTATTGGAAGCATTTAAACATAAAACGATGTTTAAATAAAATTTACACGTATTTGTGCGACAAATATAAGAACCAACATGGACCCGTAAATGGGCATTGGACCGTGTAAAATAGAGTGTAGTGGATGATTATAAACATAATCATTTCACTTTGCTTTATATTCTTCCATAAGTTATCTTTTGTTCTTTTTTGCATGTGATAAAGAATTGGACAAAAATAAGAAAATCACTCCCTCACTCCACCTCTACCTACCCGGCCACTTCCCTCATATACACTCCGTCATTTGTTCATTTTTATATTACACTTTGAACATTTGCATGTGTATATCATTCCTCTCTCTAAAATAATAAAAACCATAATTTACTAAGTTGTTAGTAAACAAAATAATTACTAAGATTGTTAGTCATATTATACATATTATCAAGGGTATATCTTATCAAATATCGAGTTAATATTTGTTAGGAATTTGGGTGTTGTTGTTGGGTGAATATTGTTAGGAGATCTTCTCTTTGAAGATTTGGTAAGTAGGATCTTCCATATTTCATTAGCACAAGAACAAACTAGATAGGTGATCTAGTTTGTGCCCATTTTTACCATCAAAATCAATGTAAGGAAATTGTTTTTCCTTAATTTTTTTTATGGTTTTATATTAGCATGCATGTTACATAGATCACTAAAACAATATTTTATGAGATAACTTGTTTTAATTAGAGAGTCTAATTAAGATCTATGATATTACAAGTGGTATCATGAGTTAGGTTTGTAATTTGAATGTTGATTTTAAGCATATTAAACAAATTATGAGATAATTTGACAAACTCAAAAATTGTGTTAGATGAGGTTTAGCACGAAAATTTTTGGGCATGCATACCTACTGATCTCAAAAGGTTTGTGGTAAAAGTTGGTGATTTGTGAAGTTATTTGGCTATATTTAATGATTTTTGGTAGAAAACCGAGTCAAAAATGCCGTATTTTGGTTAAGAGTTAACTAAAAATAGTTAAAAATTGATTAAGGTCATGAAATTTTTATGGTTTTTCATGCATATTTTCTACAGATTGTATGTAAAATTTCGAAGGTTGCTTTGAAGTTTTGCATGTTTATTGATTTTATGAGATAAAAGTCGATAAAACTGAAATAAATTAATCATATACTAGAAACATTTGTTCCTGCCATTGATAAATTTATATACATTTAAAAATATGATTTAAAAATTAAAAGTGAAATTTAAAATGTATTTTCACCTTGTTTTGATGTTTATTGGTTTTAGTGGTTAAAAACCGATAAATATCGATCTTTTTCTTCATAAACATTTATCTGAATTTTTGGGCTTTTTTCCTGTCATTTTGGTATTCTTGGAAGTGTTCTAGAATACTAAAAATTTTTTGTTTCAATTTTTGGTAATATTTTCAATTATTTTGGATTTATTACTTAAAAGTTATGATTTTACCGATTAATTTAGCAAATATCACCAAATCAAACTAATTATTCATAATCAAATTAGTGAGGACTAATTTTGAGGTCCAAAAAAGCTTGGACAATTAGTTTGGACTTAAATGAGATTTAAGAGTTGATTATTGATTTTTACAAGTTAAAAATCGATTAAATCCACAAAACCGAGATGGATACCAACGATTGTTAGATAGGGCGATTTTGGCATCATTCTACAGAATTTTAAGCATATTTATTTAAGTTGAATGAATGATTGTCATTTATTTAAATTATTTATTTTGTTGTACCTAGTATGGTCTAGTTTATTTTAATCGTTATTACCCGAAATGAATGGGAATAGCGATTTGTTTGTAATTTAAATACGATCTCGTATCGTTGGTTTGTAGTTATTTAATAGTTTTATTTATTTTATTAATTAATGTATAATAGGAATAGCTATGTAATTTAATTGTAATAGTTATTCTTACGGGCGTTTCCAAAAGACGGATTTACATCGAGACGGAGTCTATTTTTGGAAGGTGTTCCAAATCCCACAAGAAGAAGCTACTTTTGGAATGAAGAGGCAAGGGACCAAGGAGTTGGTTTCCGATATGTAATAGTCTAGTTTTTATTAACTAGGTGGCCATACTAGGATTATTTATATGCTTGCTTGCTTTAATTTTTCCGCGCATGCCAAAATCGCCATTCACTTGCATTTTATTTTCGCGGTTGTCAATTCACGTCATTTACATTCACCAACTTAGTTCACTTATAGGGAATTTATGACTAAATTGACAAGATCTCTCACATAACTAAAATTGAGATTAGCCTTACCAATTAGTAACACCTATGAATCCCTTGTTCATTAGAGCCACGCTCGCCCAAGCGGGGTGTTCTCTTTTTACCTCGGATAAGTAGGGTGGTAAACGGTTATCACTCGCCAAAGTTGGTTGGACTCAGTGGGGTATAAGACGGTCTTGTATTCCGGGGCTAGTAGATGGATTTAAGAAAATTCGTCAACCAAGAGTTCTAAAGGTAGAATTAGTCAACCGTTGACTTCCCGGATTTACACGATTATGGGATGTTTCGCCCAAGCGATGCTCATTTTTGTTTAATATTTGGGTCTTGGAATCATTTAAATAATTTGGTGGGAGAACATTATATAAATGTTAAAACTTGTTAAACATGTTTTCATAAGTAATTTTAAAACAATGAGTGTTAATTTTTCCTTATTTTGTTGTAGCATTTTAATTCGCAATGACAACTTCTTCAACTCCATCGACTACTACACTAGGCAAAGATTCATGGCTAAGGTCCTTAATGGACAAATGTATCTTAAAAGATGACGGTAGTAACTTTCTTGAATGGGAATCCAACATCAAAAGTGCCGCATTGTCCGACAATGTGCTTATTTACTTGACCGATGCCCCTCTTATCGAGCCCGGTCCATGGGCTTCATCAGTGGTGCGAACAGCCTATGATGACCATGTGAAGATGTCTAATGATATAAAAAATGTGTTGACATGGTCGATGTCCCCAAATCTAAAGCTTTAATGCATTTGTTTGAATGCGTACGAGATATTCACTCGTATGAATATTATGTTTTCTCAAACACCAAAAGTCCGCCAATACGATGCGGCGGCATGCTTCTTTGAAGCAAAGCTTGAGAGGGGCCAAAAGGTTGGTCCCCATGTGCTAAAAATGGTCAAATATGTCGACATCCTAGAGTGTATAGGGTGTAAGATTCCTAAAACTCTTGTGGTGGATCGCATCCTCCACTCACTTCCTTCCAAGTTAGCCCATTTTAGGGTGAACTATAATATGAATGGCATGGATAAGAGTTATCATGAAATTCATGCACTCCTCACCCAAGCGGAGAGGGATATAGAAGCTAGTGGGAGTGAAAAAGGGGATGTTCTAACCATGAAGTTAGAACATGTCCCTTGGAGTTAAGATGGGAAAGGGGAAGGAAAAGTCCCAATCCAAGAAATCGTCACAGAAACAAGACAAGGGAAAGGGGAAAGCCGTTGAGAATGGCAAACCCAAGGCAAAGAATGTCAAATTCTCCGAGGCCAAATGTTTCCATTGTAATGGGAAGGGGCA
Source organism: Silene latifolia (assembly GCF_048544455.1). NCBI lineage: Eukaryota > Viridiplantae > Streptophyta > Magnoliopsida > Caryophyllales > Caryophyllaceae > Silene > Silene latifolia. Next base: position 201,414,111 of record NC_133538.1, on the reverse strand, counting down.
TTATAGGAGGAGTTGTCCCAAATACTTGGAGGACCTCAAGGAAGGGCATGTGATGCCTATTGGTATGATTTCCTCTCTCTATGTGATAGACGTTAATTATGCTTGCACTTCCACTTGGGTACTTGATACCGGATGTGGCTCTCACATTTGTAATCATTTGCAGGGTTTAAGGGACGTGCGAGCACTAGCAAAAGGTGATGTGGATCTCCGCATGGGCAATAGAGCTAGAGTAGCGGCCGTTTCCGTGGGGACCTATGTGCTCACTTTAGCTAGTGGTCTAGAGTTGTATTTAAATAAGTGTTATTTTGTACCAACTTTAACCAAGAACATCATCTCCATTTCTGTGTTAGACGGGAAAGGCTTTTGTTTTATGATTAAGGACAATAGTTGTACGTTTTCATTGAATGATGTGGTTTATGGCAAGGCATTTCAATTGGAGGCATTTATGTTTTAAATGATGTTAATGACGTTTATCATGTGGAAACTAAAAAGCTCAAAATGGGTGATCCAAATGAATCCTACCTTTGGCATTGTCGTTGAGGTCACATAAAGAAAGACGCATTAAGAGACTTGCTTCATCTAAAGTGCTCAAACCATTTGATTTTGAATCTTATGGTATATACGAGTCTTGCCTTTTAGGAAAGATGACTCGTGCACCTTTTGCGGGAAAAAGGGACACGAGGTAATGAGGTTTTGGCTCTCATACATACGGATGTGTGTGGACCATTAACCATCACCGCTAGAGGAGGTTTTCACTACTTCATTACTTTTACTGATGACTTGAGTAGATATGGGTATGTCTATTTGATGAAGAACAAGAGTGAAGCTTTTGACAAGTTGAAGGAGTTTCAATATGAAGTAGAGAACCAATTAGATAAAAAGATTAAGACCCTACGATCCAATCGTGGTGGTGAATACCTAAATTCTGAATTTGATTCACACCTGAAAGATTGTGGTATAGTATCACAATGGACTCCTCCTGGCACACCACAATTAAACGGTGTAGCTGAAAGGAGAAACCGAACTTTACTAGATATGGTTCGGTCTATGATGAGTATTAACGAGCTTCCTAATTTGTTTTGGGGTTTTGCCCTCTTGTCTGCAATATTTTCACTAAATCGAAGCCCGACTAAAGCGGCCGATAAGACTCCATATGAGATATGGACAGGGAAAGTCCCTCATTTGTCTTTCATGCGTATTTGGGGTTGCGAGGCTTATGTCAAGATCAAGTCTGACAATAAACTTGCACCCAAGTCTGACAAATATCTTTTTGTAGGATACCTAAGTGAAACACGAGGCTATTACTTCTACAATAAACACGAGAATAAAGTGTTTATGGATCGTGATGCTGTCTTCCTAGAAAAAGAGTTTATTTCTAGAAGACAGAGTGGGAGAAAATTTGAACTTGACGAAGTTCGAGAGCCACAAACCGATAATGAGGTAGAGGAGAATGTGGAGGATAACGTTCCCTCCTCCTCTGAAACGGTTATCGTTCCTAGAAAGTCAAGTAGGATTTCTAATCCACCTGACCGCTACCTTGGTAACATCGAAGAGGATGGTGTTTTGTTACTTTTGGAAAGTGACGAACCCACTACCTACAAATCGGCCATGTCTAGTCCCGTCTCCTCGCTTTGGCTAGAAGCCATGCGGTTCGAAATGGATTCCATGTACAAGAGGCAAGTATGGGACTTGGTGGATTTACTTGAGGGAGTGCGACCCCTTCAGTGTAAATCCTATATATATATATAAAACTGGGTTGAAACGCTGTGGATGCGCCACGTGTCAACCCAGCATTAAATACAAGTATTAATTACAGCTGAACATTAAATATAAACATAATAAATGTTGTATAAATCTCAGCAAAATATATTATAATTTAATAAATTTTATTATAAAATTAAATTAAATAATTAGGGTGATTTGATTCTAAATTTATTAAAAAATTATTTTGATATAAATTCTAAAACGTAAATAATTACGTTCATTGCGAAAAATGCTTCAAATTGAGTATAATTTTCATTATATTTATTGAAATATTTTTTATTGGTAGAAATGATTAAAGTGAGTGTCTCATAATGTTTTATGTTTACGTGAAAAAACATTTTGAGAAAGTTATAAAACTTAGTGTGATCCCGTGAATTTTCACAAACACTAAGTTATAAAACTTAGTGTGATCCCGTGAATTTTCAAAAAGACATTTTTGAGAAAGTTATAAAACTTTATATCTATATATAAAGTTGGGTTGCAACAATGTAGATTAGACATGTACTCCCTCCTATTCACTATATTCTTCCCCTTTACTTTTTACCCAAGAAATAAGGAAATCAATTTGGACCACACAAAACACACTACCCCCACATGCCATTGAATTTGGACCACACAAATCAACCCAAAAAAGGAAATAGGGAAGAAAACCCGAATAACCGAATATGGAAATAGGGAAGAATACCCTGAATAGGAGGGAGTAGCATGCAAAAGAAAATAAATAATTGGAAATTGGAAATAATATAGTACTTTGAAATATAGTAGGTCGTTAGGTACACAAATTAGTAACTTACTGTAGTATGTAAAGAAAAATGATAAATTGACTAGAAATGAAATGAGGTGTACTAAATTACTACGCACATTCCCAATGTATGATTTATCTTCCGATACTCCATATGAGACTACGAGTATACTATTATGTGCAATATTTTGTTTCAATGTAATGTCAACAAACAATGTTCAACGCACATTTTCCCAATTTTTCATTCAAAAGAGTGGTAGACTCATCATTGAATGTAACTCATATCTTTTTATTGACTACCTTCTCTTCATCCACTTATTTACCCTATAAATTTATTTCTCTCATCAGATTTGAGTCACATCCTTCTTTTTCTCTTTATTTTAAGAAGATTTGCAAAAAGTTTCAAATAAAAACTTAGCATTTACAGTAGTCACATTGATCATTTCCTAAATGTTAAATGTTTTTTATCATTGATTTGAGTATCATCGTCTAAGATCAAGATGATCCATTAAAGAACTTCACCGAACCCGGCCTCGCTCCTGGCAAAATGCCTGCCAAATGCATCGGAAATGATAACCCTTTATTTCAAGGAGAAAACTGAAATTGGTCATACTTCTCATGAAAAACAAATACTATACAACTTCAGTTGTTCAATGAATAGCAAAGTGGAATCACACATTCACACATATATGGTGATATTATTAGGTTCAAGTGCAAGATCAACTATGAGTTCAAGTGAGGACAATTCCCTTACTAATATGATTCTATATTAGTTGTGGATAATTGAATATGTATATATGTGTATGATGTTGTTCTCTAAGAATTACAACCAAAAAGGGAAGTTAATGAGATTAGAGGTTTATATTTCCTTATAGTAGAATGAAGGTCAAACTACCAAATTTTCACTTTGTCTTATTTATTCGAAATGCTGCATCCGTTTAGTTATGCATTCTTTCTAAATGTAAAAATTTCAATGGGTTCAATGAATAAAGAGTTCTAAACGGCTAACAATTTTGCATAACAAGCGGTATAGTTGTTGAATATGTTCAAAACAGTTTGAGAAAATGGTGTAGAAACAATTGAGTTGGTGACAGTTATGCCAAAAATAAAAATATGGTACAACTTTTATTTTATACATCCATGCTTCTTTTCTTTAATTATGCTTATTAATTTTTTTTATATATATAGGCTTCTTTTCTTTCATTATGCTTACCCAAACTGAGAAAACAAAATCTAATGTATAAAATAGTTGATATTGATACTCCGAACAATTTTACGAATGTTGCCACTATTAGGGACTACTGTATATAGTATGGAGTATTAATGTTTCTATGAGTAACGATTTTCCCTATTTCTTAGAAAAAAACGAAATGGATGTTCATTACTTCTCAAATGTTCAGATTCTCTAGGCCTAATCGAATGGTTGTGAATTTACTTAAAAATGAAAAGGGTTAATGAGTAAAATTGGAATATAGTATATAATAATAATAATAAACATCTTTGTGAGAGAAAATGGACAACAAAAAAAACAGAGAGAATCCTCTTCCCTCATAGCTTTACAATTAGTAATTGTGTATACATTTTCAAGATTTTTAAATGCTCATCGCAATTTTACAAGTGGAGTACAAAAGTAGTGTGTTATACAAATATGTTGAAGTTTCAATGGTTTTTTTCAAAACGTCATTTCTCGCTTTCAAATAGTTGAATTTCCAAATATTAAGAAGTTTACTCAATATGTAATGTTAAATTGGTAAAAAATTTATGTCACAACTGGCGATAAATTGTCTTCATAGAAACTATGGAGAAAATAAAATACTCCCTTCATTCAAATGAATTTCATATATTTTATATTTATATGTGAAGTATATTTTAACAAAATTATAAAATTCATTTGAAAAGAGAGAGTACAGGAGTCAAAATAAGTTAAATAGAGGTGTTTATGCGTAATAAGTTAAATAGTGGTGAGAACCCGATGATTTAATAGAGGTGTGTGTGAGAATTTTTATGAGGCTTGGTGTCGTCGACATGTCTTTTTACGTAAACATAAAGTTGTTGAATCGACACCAAGCCTCATAAAAATTCTCATAAACCCGTGAATTTCACGGGTCACAAACCTAGGTAGAATCCCGTAATAAGTTAAATGTGAGATTTTGATAGCTTTAAATAGTGTGATAACGAGTATGTATGTACACAGTGATCGCGAGTGCATTTAAATAATCAAAACAAAAGTAATGATTATAAAATAATATAGAATTATAAACGACATGAAAAAGTAGAAAAAGTGTTATATTTTTCTTTAATATCTTCAATTAAAATATGTATACGTCGAGTATAAATATTGATCATGACTAGCTAAATATTACTTTTAGTTAAATATTTTATATGACATCTTCTAAATACTTTGAAGTTAAACCTCAAAATATATTATTTAAGAAAGTTTAACCTATTTTATTTACAGGTAAACTCTTAAACATCATTTATATATAGTTGTTTAAAAATACAAAAGGTGCAATTCTTATAGATATGCTTGACACATAACACGTGTAAGACACAATGAAAACATTTGAATAAGTTGAGTTTGAACTCTATATGTTTGATACATTAATATCACACGTTATAAATAAAAAACAAAAAATTATATAAAATTATATAAAATTATATTCACATTATTTTGAACAAATATTAATTGATTTGGAACATAAAGTATAGTGAAATGATATAATTTGAGAACTTAATGTTGATTGTTGCATTATTCGAATAAATTTTATTTTAATTAATATGATATTTGATCAGTCATAAAATAATTTATAAACATTGATCATACATAATTAATTATCACTTATTAGTTTTAATTAAAACGGTATGTAATTTATTTTAAAACATTGAAGTTAAACCTAAAAAATTAAATTTGAGAAAAATTGATTTATTTTTATTTATAGTTAAAAATATTAAAGGTCATATACAAATTTTGTTATTTTTCTTCAATTATAATAATAAAATTTTAAAACAGGCCGCGCGAAGCGCGGGATACTACCTAGTGGATATATAAAATTAAGCTCGGCGTGGATAAACATATAGATGTTTACAAAGCTAGATTAGTGGCAAAAGGTTTCACCCAAGTTCATGGTTTACACTATGACGAAACCTTCGCTCCATTCGCTATGCTTCGGTCCATTAGGATAATTTTAGCGGTTGCCGCATTTCATGATTATGAGATTTGGCAAATGGATGTCAAATCCGCCTTCTTGAATGGGATTCTAGAAGAGGAAGTGTACATGATACAACCTGAAGGTTTTGTGGATACATCTAACCCTAAGAAGGTGTGTTAGCTCAAGAGGTCCATCTATGGTCTTAAGCAAGCATCTCGGAGTTGGAATCATCGCTTTGATCATGTTATTAAATAATACGGTTTCACTCGAAGTGTGGAAGAACCGTGTTTATACATGAAGTTTAGTGGGAGTAAGGTTACATTCCTTGTCCTATATGTAGATGACATATTGCTCATCGGGAATGATATTCCATCGCTCACTTCTGTTAATGAGTGGCTAGGGAAATACTTCCAGATGAAGGACTTGGGAGAGGCACAACGAATCTTGGGTATCCGGATCTATAGGGATAGGTCCAAAAGGATACTAACATTGAGTCAAGAAGCTTATATTGACAAATTTCTTGACCGGTTCAATATGAAAGACTCCAAGAGAGGATTTATACCTATGGGCCAAGGGATTACTTTGAGCAAGTCACAGTCTCCCTCTACCCCTAAGGAGATTGAACACATGAAAACCAACCCTTATGCTTCCTCTGTTAGGTCTATCATGTATGCTATGATTTGCACTCGTCCCGACGTTGCGTATGCCTTGAGCATGCCAAGTCGTTATCAAGCCAAGCCTTGTGAAAGTCACTGGATAGCCGTAAAGAACATCCTTAAGTACTTGAGAAGGACTAAGGATTCGTTCTTAGTGTTTGGAGGAGAAACTGAGTTGCGTATAAGAGATTACACGGACGCAAGTTTCTAAACCGATCGCGATGATATAAAATCCCAATCCGGCTATGTGTTTATGCTAAATGGAGGAGCTGTTTGCTGGAAGAGCTTCAAGCAAAGCGTTACCGCAGATTCTACAATAGAGGCTGAGTACCTTGCAGCGTCTGAGGCTGCAAAGGAAGCTGTTTGGATTAGGCAATTCATTGAGGGACTAAGAGTTGTCCATTCCGCCAAAGATCCGATCACTCTATATTGTGATAACAGTGGAGCTATTTTTCAAGCCAAAGAGCCGAAGTCTAGTAATAAATCTAGACACATTGAAAGGAAATACCATTTAATTAGAGATTATCTGGAAAGGAAGGAAATTGACATTTGTAAGGTTGGGACACATGATAATATTGCCGATCCTTTAACCAAGCCTTTATCAAAGGCTAAGCATGATGGTCATGTCGTCGCAATGGGATTGAGACGAATACCAGATTTTCTTTAGATTATGGATATGTAATAATTAGATAGTGTATCTCTTATTATTTTTTTATTTTTTTTTATGACGAGGGGGTTGAATCCCCTAGGGGCCATGCATTCCCGCACCACCACATGGACAATGTAAGCCACCCCCTTCGGGGGCTGCATTTTGCATTCATTTATGAATCTTTTATTTAGTGTGACTAAATTTTTAATACCTTGTTTATCTGAATGAGTTGTGGAGACAATGTTGAACACTATTCAAGTGAATAAGATGAACATTGTATTTTGTCCCTAGTCACTTAATGAGGTGACGTCTCGGAGTGACTAGATTGTAAGTCGGTTGATGGATGTTCAACACCATGAGGTCATACGTGATGACTAATCGATTACATAGGCAGAGTGTGTGACACTTTGCCAGACAGTGACCATTTAGAGAGTCCCTAAGTTCTATTATAGACGCCTGGTCGTGGCAGAGATTTCTAAGATTTTCCTATGAGTCGATTCTTTTGACTGGAGACTATTATCCAAATCAATGCAGTTTCTGAGTGACTTTGGTTTTTGTCCAAGGTCGTGCCGTGAAAGGAGGTCAAAGGACATCTTTTGAGTCATGATGATCTGTATTGGGCAAAGATAGATAGCGCATACAGGAATTGTCCACCCACGTTGGGTAATTATATCTCAAGGCCACTCGAGGAGTTGTGACTATAAATGCGTGGCCACGCTCGAAAGTAATCTGTGGGAGATTTTTTCGGTCAAGTAGTCTCACTCCCGATCGAGAAAACCACTCGCGATATGTTCATGTACAAGTGCGACCTGAAAGACACCTTGCATTGAGTGAGAGATTAAAACGGACAAGAGAATTGGTAGCACACACCTTGTGTCGGACAAGTGGGAGATTGTTGGAGTTAGTGTCCTCCACAATAGTGTGTTTACTTAATTAATTTCATTAAAGGAATATCATCTGAATATTTATTATTTGATCCTCGTCAGTTGATTAATGTAAATCAATAACGGTTGGCTGACTAGAGTTTGACGTTATTGTCGTGAGACGACGGTGATCAACTGACCCCTTTCGGTCACACCTATAGGAACGAACCCCAATTGATAAATAATTAATTGTATGAGATACAATTTATTTAGTCCCTTGATTTATAGACTAAAAGGTTAGTCAATTATTTTTAGAGAGATTTCGAGTTGCGAACTCGTGGCGCGACAGTTATTATTTAATTATGCGATAATTAAATAATAAATTTTATGAGACGGGTTTTAGTTAATTAATTGTTAATTCACTAAAATTGTACTAATTGATTAATGTGATTAATTTTAGTACATAAATAATATGTGTAGTGGTACACGTATATTTACGGAGTGATTTGGACAAAATTTATTGGAAGCATTTACACATAAAACAATGTTTAAATAAAATTTACACGTATTTGTGCGACAAATATAAGAACCAACATGGACCCGTAAATGGGCATTGGACCGTGTAAAATAGAGTGTAGTGGATGATTATAAACATAATCATTTCACTTTGCTTTATATTTTTCCATAAGTTATCTTTTGTTCCTTTTTGCATGTGATAAAGAATTGGACAAAAATAAGAAAATCACTCCCTCACTCCACCTCCACCTGCCCGGCCACTTCCCCCATATACACTCCATCATTTGTTCATTTTTATATTAAACTTTGAACATTTGCATGTGTATATAATTCCTCTCTCTAAAATAATAAAAACCATAATTTACTAAGTTGTTAGTAAACAAAATAATTATTAAGATTGTTAGTAATATTACACATATTATCAAGGGTATATTTTATCAAATATCTAGTTAATATTTGTTAGGAATTTGGAGGTTTTCATGGGTGCATATTATTAGGAGATCTTCTCTTTGAAGATTTGGTAAGGAGGATCTTCCATATTTCATTAGCACAAGAACAAACTAGATAGGTGATCTAGTTTGCGCCCATTTTTACCATCAAAATCAATGTAAGGAAATTATTTTCCCTTAATCTTTTTTTATGCTTTATATTAGCATGCATGTTACATAGATCACTAAAATAACATTTTATGAGATAACTTGTTTTAATTAGAGAGTTTAATTAAGATCTATGATCTTACAGTATGCGTACAATGGTTCGCATAAGAATAACTAGTTATCGTCTGTGGTATCAGATTTAGGACACTGCTGGTCAGGAAAGATTCCAGAGCCTTGATGTTATGTTTTATAGACGAGATGATTGTTGAGTCCTTGTCTATGATGTCAATGTGATGAAGTCTTTCTATAACCTTGACAACTGGCATGCCGAGTTCCTCAAGCAGGTTCATTTCTCTGCTTTGGCTTTTAATAATTGTCGTTGTGATTTGCAAGTATAGGCACTTTTATTAGAAGGAGCTTCACTATACTCACATTTTTGACGTCAATGTAATGTCGTATTTCAAACAGAGTGGGTTGATCTTTAGGCATAGTAAATACTATACTGCTATATATCTCCGTTTTCCTCATTGAATGATGCTGATTATCGATATAGTAGGCTTCAGAAGTATCAACTTAGTAAGTCATCTCGTGATAGTTCGAAATTTAATGGGCTTTTATCTAGTTTGAGTAATGACGCTGATCCTTCTGTTCAATTAATAGCTTTGACTGAACTTTGTGAGCTTTTATCACTTGCTTTTTGAGTCTATCTATGTGTTTATTATATGATAGTAGATGATACATAATTTGTACTTTGTGGTTGAAAATATCATGGTTTTGATTGATGACATGTGGTGTGGTTCTGTATGTAGATTTGGTGAACAATTGCACGGTCTGGAACCAAGGAATTCATGGAGGCATTGCAAGCTGGAGCAGATGTGAGTATGATCAGCCAATTTGGTGCCGTATTTTACTCCACTTACTTGGTTACTGAGAAGGTTATTGTCACCACCAAGCACAATGATGACGAGCACTCCAGCAGTATGTCTGCGAGTCAGAAACTGGTGGTTCATTTGTTGTTACTCGGGCAGTTGAGTAAGATGGATATTATGGGCAAAGGAACATTTGACCAATTGGGAACCAAAATTTGTAGCATGTTGCAGAGTAAAGGCCAATTGAGAACCAAAAATTGCAGACAGGATTGCTGTTAGATACGGTGTGCATGTGGCCAAGCAACTTGGTGTTCAAAAGACCATCATTGAAAACGACTCTTTATTTGTAATTAATACAATTACTAGTCAGAGGTCCGGAAAATGCCCATGGAGCTTGATCATAGATGACATAGTTGAATCCTTTTTAATTCTTTTCGTTGTATTGATGTCAAACGGAAGAGAATACTGTCGCACTAATGATACTATATTGTGTCAAATAGTAGGAGAAGAAATTTTGTGTCTGTTTGGACATTCCGCTAGCTATCTTAACGCTAGCGGAGATTGATTTACTCTAATAATATCATCCTTCATGTTTGCCTCAAAAAGAAAAGTCAGTGATTATGTAATTGATACGTGCATTTTATATAGTCCTTTTAAGCCTCTTTATGCACGTATTTCTATGCTATTCTCGTAGTTTTATGCTACGAAAGGCCCCGAATATTCTACTTTGGTTTATTTTGCTTTATTTGCAGGAATGGACCCGAAAGTGGTAGAATCAAGCCTTTTATCGTCCATTTTGCATGCATTTTGAGGATGAGTAGAGGTTTAGTTTGGGGAGATTTGATACTTGCATTTTATATAGTCTTGTTAAGCCTCTTTATGCACGTATTTCTATGCTATTCTCGTAGTTTTATGCTACGAAATGCCCCGAATATTCTACTTTGGTTTGTTTTGCTTTATTTGCTGGAATGGACCCGAATGTGGTAGAATCAAGCCTTTTATCGTCCATTTTGCATGCATTTGGAGGATGAGTAGATTTGGAGCGGAAATACTGCCGTTATGGGATGCGTGAAGTCATTTCGAGAGCTAAATAAACAAGTCAATGCTGAAATCAATGAAACAAGTAGTTGGTTGAGTCCAAGTCATTCGATAGAAAGCTTTTGTGGTCGATCGAGTAGTTTTCTATTGGGCTCGGGCTTTTTCAGTCTTATTTCGTGTTTATGTCAAATAATTTGTCTTTCCTATAAAAAGGAAAGACGACAGATCACCTTCATACCACTTCATACATTAATCTTTTCCCTTTCTTTTTGTTGAAAATTGCCTTTCTTCCGGATCTTATTTAGTAATTCTTTCTCTATTCTCTCTTTATTTTGCAATGTTATTTACTTCTTCATCTTCTGCTTTTATTTTATTTATTATGTCTAGCTAATTTCCCTGTTAGGATTTAGGGGAGTCAGTGAACTGATGTTAATTTCTAACTAGGTTACAGATCCTTCGCTGTTGTTTTGTCTATGTTTTTAATCACTGCTGTTAACTTTAACTTGCTACTTGAATCGATGCACTTAGCTTATTTAATTTTGGTAAACCTTAACCTAGACCGGAAGGTTGGAAGGGGTGAGACCCGCAGTGAACAATATAATGCTTTAGTGAGGGCGGAAGCTAAGCTAATAGTATTTTAGGGCGAATTGAGGCCGAAAGGAGATATTCGTTGCCCCTTAGATTGACACATGCGACCGATCTGCGACCTTAGCTGTGATTAACCCGATATTCATTGATGACCCGGCGATCCTAGTTTTTTTTTTCTCTCTCTCTCTCTCTCTCTCTCTCTTATTAATTCCTCTTATCCTCTTCTCTTGCCCTAATCTCCCTTATTTTAGTTTATACAATTAAAACCCCCATCCTGTGACCATAGATAGACCGAATTGACAAGGAGATAGTGACCGTCTCCCTGTGGAGATCGACCCTACTTACTGCTGACTTCTGTTAGTTGTACTTAGGTATTTATTTTTGGTACTGAAACGACGGTATCAAATTGTGGCGCCGTTGCCGGGGAGACAACTATTTTATTTACTTGTTTCTTTTTGTCTGTCTATAGCCTCAAGGGATTTATTTCTTGAGGCAGTTCTTATCTTTTTCCTTGAGTGTTGTTTTGATAGGCCCTACAGGTCCTACCTAGACAGTTCTAGGTAAAAGATCGTCAAAGGAAAGGCTTGAGTACCTTTGATCTCCCACCTATGTTACATCCTATGGCACAGCAGGTGGTTTACTGTAAGAGATGTGGTGCTGCTGGGCACAATGCTGCTGTTTTGTTAGCGGGAAACGATGAGGTCTATGTGTTCAAGCAGCGTAGACAAGCTAGCCATTCCGCTGCAATTGTGCCGCCACATCTTCTTTATCAACAAGGCTATCAAAAGCCTTTTTTTATTTGCCACCGCAACAACAAGTTCCTCCTCTTGATAAACAGAAAGAAGCCATTGCTGAGTTGAAATCTTTGATTAAGACACTTGCACTCCGACTGCAAGAAGACGATAGACATTAAGAAGCTCAACTCATTAAGCTAGAGTCTCAAATAGCTCAGCTAGCTGCTGACTCCAACATTAGGCAACCAGAGAAGGTATGCATTACCTACACCGAGAGTGGTCTTTCCCATGAAGGGCCCGAGTTGCCTAGCGCTACTGCTGATTTGTATGACTCGGAGTATGATGATCTATCTGAAAACGAAGCATTACTTGAAGATTTTTACGTTGTACAGCAACAAGTGCTCGATCGAACTGGTTACAGTGTTCGATCGAGTGGAATATCTGAGAAAGTGTTCGATCGAGTAGAACAAACTACTCGATTGAATAGTTGTTATGAGGAAGACCTCGATCGAGCAGATCATGTTGTTCGATCGAGCAATATTCAAGAGGAAAGCTTTCGATCGAGTATTATCTCTACTCGATCTACCATATTGGCCATGGAGCGTAATGATATGTCACTTTGGTCCACCTTGGATGACGATATGGATGAAGACAATGGTTATGGTGAATCCCCCATTTTCAAAGCTAAGGTGGACGCGCTAGAGGCTGCGATTTACAGGATAGAACCCACAGAGGAGGGTGACGAGAAGACAGCTGAGTCAGTGATTGCTCCTAGCACGGAAGAGGTAATATATTCTTTTGTCAATGATTCCGTCATTGAGAGAAAACCATCTAAGGTAGTTAACGATAATTTCATTTTTGTCGGTATTAATAGCACGTTATCTCATATGATTCTTGCTTTTTCTTTTGATGCTCTACCCCCTCTCGGCTGGACAAACAATTTAATAATTTTTCACCATTCTTGTCGTCCGAAATTAGTTAGACTAAAACTGTACCTTAGTTTATTTTTGAGTGCTCCTGAGCTCCTTTATTTTGTGGACAAATTTGGAAGCTGTCATAGGAAATTTGTTAGGCTTAAACGATTGAACATGTTATTTTCCTATGTTACTATTATGTTATGGTGCTACTTACAGTTTTGTGTAGCACATGCGCAGCTATTTGATCGGTTGCTGCGTGCTTTGAGCTGTTTTGACCAGGCTAAATTAGAGAGGCTCGAAGAAAAGAAGGTCGAGCTGGGACTTGTCTGAAACTAACGCTACCGGGAGGCAACCCAGAGTTTTTAATTTTTAGTTGCTTTTCAAACATTTTAGTTGTGTGTAATAATTGGTTATTAAACCATAGCCTGGATCAGTTAAGCTTGTTTTGTTAGTTTCGCGGGCTATTTTATTGCGTCTTTGCAGGAATCTATTATGGATGGCTCGATCGAGTACTTTATATACTCGATCGAACCCTTTTGTTGATGATTTTACTCGATCAAGCAAAGCTTCTTCTCGATCGAGTGCCTGCCAAAGTGGATCTTTCGATCGAGAGCCCTACTTCCTCGATCGAAATGCTTAGGTGCCCAGTTCACTCGATCGACCATTGTTCCATGTCGATCGAGTGCTTTTGACTTGGATTCGCTTCCCGTGACGCTGCTACGGAGCTCTTAGCGACCTCCCATGTTGCTGGCTGGTTTGGGGAGGTCTCTTCTTCGCGTACTCTTGTAAGTTTTCCGCATCTCCACTCTCTTCTTTTTAGTTTGCATTTCCTTTCCTTATTTTTGAGTACAATGGGGGCATTGTACGGTTTGGTTTGGGGAGGTTATGCATCCATATCTGTATCTGCATTTGTGTTTTTATTGCATTTCCGTTATCACGTTTAATTTCTGTATGCATTGTTGTTCATTTTTATAAAATTAAAAAATCCCATAAAAATTTAAAAATTTGAAAAATTAAAAAATTTCATGTTTAATTTTGCATATACGTTGAGTCGGAACGGTGGATTTCAATGATGAAATTGCCCTATAATTTGTCCTTTTGCTTAAGCCTTGCGATTAAGTATTATCTTTTAGCATTATCTCTATGCATATCTACGAGTTAATGTTAAAATACAACTGAACAAATAGACTTGACCAGAAATTTTGGCAAACTATTTATATTTTCTAAGGAACTAGAGCCAATAAACTGGTGTCATTTATGACCGATTTCATGTAGGATTGTGAGTAGTATACTCCTTGCATAACATGTAACATTAATTTGCACAAGTATGAAATTCAATTGCTTTTTGCCTACATACATTCGGGTTAGTTGTTGGCGTCACATGCAGGGAGGTGCTTACAATTTCCCTTTCTTTCATTTTTACCCATTAAACTCCACATTAGCCAAATTTGCCTGTTGACCCTTAACTACATCCAAATTTAGCCTGGCTTGTCAAGCTAATTTAGTGTATGTTTTTGCGGTATATAATTTATCGTGTCAAGTTTGGTTTGTATTGTATTGATTTGGAGTTGGTAATTTATGAAGGATAAGAAGATGAAAAGAAAAAAAAGTTGAAGAGAAAAAAAAAAGGAATTCAAAAAAAAAAGAAAAAAAATTAAGAAAAAAAAAAAACCGAGAAAAGAAGAAAAAGAAAAAAAAAAGATTCGATTGTCGACGGTTTCACTCCTATGCTTTATTCATATCTATTGAGGAGTATGTTCAGTTTGGTTTGGTGAGTTTTGGTGCCAAATGAAAGGCACATGTGTTTAATTCTATAGTAGAGTAAGAATCAGATGTTGTTATTTGGTTCTGTTTAGGTACTAGCTTGACCGCCTATACCTCCATATTCTCATAAATGTTTTGCCTTTTGTTACGCATTGCCTCACTGCACCATATTTTTGTAAGCCCTCGGCTGTGACAGGACCTTGTTTGGTTGGAACGTGTGTCTACGGTAGCTAGAATTGTCTATCATATTAGCTGCATGCATGTTTATGTAGGTCGTAGTCTAGGTGAGCGACTATATTTCTTTCTCTCTTACATTCATATGTTCACCCTTTGCTTCATGAGAGAAGATTGACCCGTAAGAGTCCATCATTAAAGGTCTTGCAAGGTCGACGGTTCAGCTTTATTATAAACATCTTACAACTCGTTTGCAATTGACAGTTTTCGCTATGAGTATTAGTTTGCTTGCATTAAATTGGTTTGAGTTGGCATTTGTAGCTAGCTTCGAGCTTTCTTTTCCATTCCATTAGTTTGCATTTAGTTTACTCAAGGGCGAGTAAAGGTTTGGTTTGGAAAAATTTGATACGTGCATTTTATATAATCTTTTTAAGCCTCTTTATGCACGTATTTCTATGCTATTCTCGTAGTTTTATGCTACGAAATGCCCCGAATATTCTACTTTGGTTTGTTTTGCTTTTTTCGCAGGAATGGACCCGAAAGTGGTAGAATCAAGCCTTTTATCGTCCATTTTGCATGCATTTGGAGGATGAGTAGATTTGGAGCGAAAATACTGCCGTTATGGGATGTGTGAAGTCATTTCGGGAGATAAATAAACAAGTCAATGCTAAAATCAACGAAACAAGTAGCTGGTTGAGTCCAAGTCATTCGATAGAAAGCTTTTGTGGTCGATCGAGTAGTTTTGGGTAGAAGAAATCTTCGATCGAGTAACATTTATGTTCGATCGAAATGCACATAATTGGAGTTCCTCGATCGAGTAGGTTTTCTACTCGATCAGGAGGTTTTGCCAGGAATCTGTTCGATCGAGTGATTCTAAATTGCTCGATCGAGTGGTTTTCTATTGGGCTCGGGCTTTTTCAGTCTTATTTCGTTTTTAGGTCAAATAATTTGTCATTCCTATAAATAGGAAAGACGACAGATCACTTTGATACCACTTCATACATTATCTTTTCCCTTTCTCTTTGTTGAACACTGCCTTTCTTCCGGATCTTATATACTAATTCTTTCTCTATTCTCTCTTTATTTTGCAATGTTATTTACATCTTCATCTTCTGCTTTTATTTTATTTATTATGTCTAGCTAATTTCCCTACTAGGATTTAGGGGAGTCAGTGAACTGATGTAAATTGCTAACTAGGTTACAGATCCTTCGCTGTTGTTTTCTCTATGTTGTTAATCACTGTTGTTAACTATAACTAGCTACTTGAATCGATGCACTTAGCTTATTTAATTTTGGTAAACCTTAACCTAGACCGGAAGGTTGGAAGGGGTGAGACCCGTAGTGAACAATAGAATGCTTTAGTGAGGGCGGAAGCTAGGCTAATAGTATTTTAGGGCGAATTGAGACCGGAAGGAGATATTCGTTGCCCCTTAGACTAACACATGTGACCGAACTGCGACCTTAGCTGCAATTAACCGATATTCATTGATGACTCTACGATCCTAGTTTTCTCTCTCTCTTATTAATTCCTCTTATCCTTTTATCTTGCCCTAAGCTCCCTTAGTTGTTTATACAATTAAAACCCCCATCCTGTGACCATATACAGACCGAATTGACAAGTAGATAGTGACCGCCTCCCTGTGGAGATCACCCTACTTACCGCTGACTTCTGTTAGTTGTACTTAGGCATTTATTTTTGGTACTGAAATGACGGTATCAAATTTTGGCGCCGTTAATTGTAGCTAACAGAAAACTAATTGCAGCTAAGGTCGCAGATCGGTCGCATGTGTCAGTCTAAGGGGAAACGAATATCTCCTTCCGGTCTCAATTCGCCCTAAAATACTATTAGCTTAGCTTCCGCCCTCACTAAAGCATTCTATTGTTCACTGCGGGTCTCACCCCTTCCAACCTTCCGGTCTAGGTTAAGGTTTACCAAAATTAAATAAGTTAAGTGCATCGATTCAAGTAGGTAGTTATAGTTAACAGCAGTGATTAACAACATAGACAAAACAACAGCGAATGATCTATAACCTAGTTAGTAATTAACATCAGTTCACTTACTCCCCTAAATCCTAGGAGGGAAATTAGCTAGACATAATAAATAAAATAAAAGCAGAAGATGAAGAAGTAAATAACATTGCAAAATAAAGAGAGAATAGAGAAAGAATTACTAAATAAGATCCGGAAGAAAGGAAGTGGTCAACAGAGAGAAAGGGAAAAGATTAATGTATGAAGTGGTATCAAAGTGATCTGTCGTGTTTCCTATTTATAAGAAAGACAAATTATTTGACCTAAAAACGACATAATACTGAAAAAGCCCGAGCCCAATAGAAAACCACTCGATCGAGCAATTTAGAATCACTCGATCGAATAGGTTCCAAGCAAAACCTCTCGATCGAGTAGAAAACCTACTCGATCGAGGAACTCCAATTATGCGCATTTCGATCGAACATAAATGTGACTCGATCGAAGACTTATTCTATCCAAAACTACTCGATCGACCATAAAAGCTTTCTATCGAATGACTTGGACTCAACCAGCTACTTGTTTCGTTGATTTCAGCATTGACTTGTTTATTTAGCTCCCGAAATGACTTCACGCATCCCATAACGGCAGTATTTCCGCTCCAAATCTACTAATCCTCCAAATGCATGCAAAATGGACGATAAAAGGCTTGATTCTACCACTTTTGGGCCCATTCCTGCAAATAAAGCAAAACAAACCAAAGTAGAATATTCGGGGCATTTCGTAGCATAAAACTACGAGAATAGCATAGAAATACGTGCATAAAGAGGCTTAAAAAGACTATATAAAATGCACGTATCAGTAATCTTCCTTGATTAATATTTATAATCCTTGATTTGTAATGCTTAATTTGGTTTCTTATATTGTTTTTGACGTCTTTTCAAGTTCAGTAAGTTCATAAGTTGTTTAACAAAAGTATGTTTTTTCGTTGTAAATCATCCGGTTTTAATTTGGGTAGACTAATATTGTGAGTTTTGGATTCAATTATTCATTTTGTTTTGTTTCTCTTCTAAATTTATTTGTTATTGTTCTAACTCCAAAGCATCATCAGTACTTGAATTGCCTCCTTAGAATGATATGATCCTAAAACCTTTTGTTTAAAGGCTATTGTTTTTGGTTTTATTAAAAACTAATTATTGTTAATGTGTAGATGTAGTGTGGAAATAAAGGTTCTAGTTTGCTAAACTGCTTGTATCTAATAGTTTAAAAAAGTGTATCTAGCAAGGTTAAGGAGTGTATTTACCAAGGTAAATGTTTGTATCTAACAATCTAAAGATGTGTATCTTGGTTGCCGGAGATGTGTATCTATCAAAGTAGATGAGTGTATTTAGCTTGCCAGAGATATGTATCTAGTAAGGTAAAGGTATGTATCTAGTAATTTAAAAGATTGTATCTAGCTAGCTAAAGGGTTTTATCTAACAACTTAAAAGGAGTGTATCTAGCAAGCTAATGGTTTGTATCTTGGTTGCCGGAGATGTGTATCTATCAAAGTAGATGAGTGTATCTAGCTTGCTAGATATGTGTATCTAGTAAGGTGAAGGTATGTATCTAGTAATTTAAAAGATTATATCTAGCTAGCTAAAGGGTTTTATCTTACATCTTTAAAGGAGTGTATCTAGCAAGATAATGGTTTGTATCTTGGTTGCCGGAGATGTGTATCTATCAAAGTACATGAGTGTATTTATCTTGCCAGAGATGTGTATCTAGTAATGTAAAGGTATGTATCTAGTAATTTAAAATAGTGTATCTAGCTAGCTAAAGGGTTTTATCTAACAATTTAAAGGAGTGTATCTAGCAAGCTAATGGTTCGTATCTAACAACTTAAAAGAATGTATTTAGCTAGCTAAAAGTATGTAAATAGTAACTTAAAGGAGTATCTAATCCCCTTTGTTAGTAATTTAAGTAAACAGTGGATACATTTCTTAGATACTTCAATTTTAGTTACCACTACGCACCACTGTAGGTCCGCAATTATCACATACTAGTACGAAGAGATCCCTTACGAACTAAGTTATGGTGTGCACTTTACGAATTAGCTGGATACACATACTAGTTCCCCCATATACACATACTAGTACCATATAGAGGCTCTTTGGGTCGATGATACGTGCATTTTATATAGTCTTTTTGGGCCTTTTCATGCACGTATTTCTATGCTTTTATCGTAGTTTATGCTACGAAATGCCCCGAATATGCTACTTTGGGTTATTTTGTCTTATTTGCAGGAATGAACCAGAAAGTAGTGAAATCAAGCCATTTATCGTCCGTTTTGCATGCATTTGGAGGAAGAGTGAATTTGGAGCGGAATTATTGATGTCTTGGGATGCGTGAAGCTGTTTCGGGAGCTAAAAAGACAAGTCAAAGTCAAACTAACGAGAATTATGCGCTGCTGAAGTTAGTATTCAATCGATCGAGCACTTTACTAGTCGATCGAGTGGTTTTAGATTCAATAATCAGTCGATCGAGTAGATTTTAAGGTCGATCGACCAGTTCCATACTAGTGTTTAGTCGATCGAGCGCTTTGATTGGTCGATCTAACGGTCTGAGCTCTGAATTGCTCGATCGAGTAGTTTAAAACCACTCGATCGAGTGGTTTATCCTACGGGCTTGGGCTTTTTAGTTTATTTCCGTCATTAGGTTAAATAAATCCTATTTTCTTATAAATAGGAAAGTTAGGACGTCAGTTTAAGGGGGCTTCTCCTCTCTGATTATTTCGAGAACACTGTTACTTTTGTTCTTCCTTATTTCCGGATCATTAATTCAGTAATTTAATCTTTCCCTTTACTCTTATTTAATGCTTACTTCTTCTCTCTTTATTATTTATGTTCTTTATTTAATTATGTTTAGCTAAATCCCTTAATATGTTAGGACTAGGGAAGCCGTGGTAGCAATATGTTAGGATTGACATGATTAGATTAGTTTTGCGATAAGAATTGTGTTAAGCAATATAATTGTGATTAGGTTGAATGAATGCATGCAGGAGACCGATTTATTTAGTTACCCCCGACCTGGATCGAAAGATTGGAAGGGAAGGCTTGCTTAATTACAATAGGTGATACCTAATTAGGGTGAAAGCTAAGTTAGGGAGACCCTAGGGCGATTAGAGACCGAAAGGGTATAATCGTAGGTTTAAGGACCGAAAGGTGACGACCTCCCTCTTCTTATCAATAATTTAATCGACTCAGTTGACCCGATAGTGTAGCTGCCACGGTAGACCGATTCCTAGCATATTTCTCTCTTTTATCTGTTTTACCCTTGCATTTCTCCTTTATTTCCTCTTATTCATTTCCCTCTTGCCTTTAGCCTCATTAGTTTAGTCAAAACATTTCAAACCCCCAATTATGACATTAGACAGATAGAATAGACAAGTAGATAGTAAACCGCCTCCCTGTAGAGATCGACCCTACTTACCGCCGACTTCTGTTAGTAGTAGCTAGGTATTTATTTTTGGTACAGAACGACTGTATCAAATTTTGGCGCCGTTGCCGGGGAGGCAACTATTTATTTATTTTTTAATTCTGTCTGTTTTTAGCCTCAGGGGATTTTTCCCTTGAGGTCGCTCTAATCTTTTTCTTTAGTGCTGTTTTGATAGGCCTTACAGGTACTACCTAGACAGTTCTAGGTGAAAGATCGTCAAAGGGAAGGCTTGAGTACCTTTGACCCATCACCTATGTCCCATTATATGGCACAGCAGGTGATTTACTGCGGGAGATGTAGTTCTGCTGAGCACATTGCAGTTCTTTGTATGGCAGAAAATGACGCGGTCTACGAGTTCAAGCGTTGGGGACGTGTTAGCCATTCCCCTGTATTTGTGCCACCACATCCACCCTATCAATGGCCACCGCAACAAGATCCTCCTAATATACAGAAAGAAGAGCTTGCGGAGCTGAAATATTTGTTGGAGACACTTGGATTCCAAATGCAAGATGATGATAGACGCACTTGTGCGCGATTTGATAAGCTCGAGTCTGAAATTGCTCAGTTAGTAGCTGAGTCGGATAGTTGGCAACCAGAAGAGGTATACTTTACCGAGAGCGGTTTTTCCCCTGAAGAACCCGTGTTGCCCAATGCTGAGGATGATTTATATGACTCGGAAGACGAATTTCTGTCATATTTCAAAAGTTTGCACGAGGATTTTAGCACTGTACAGGAATAATCACTCGATCGAGTGACTTATAGTAGTCGATCGAGTGATTTTTCAGAAAAACCAGTCGATCGAGTAGTTCAAATCACTCGATCGAGTGATAATCAGGAGGAAAGTCCTCGATCGAGTAATAATTATGCTCGATCGAGTGAGTTGGCCACTGGGAGCTTTGATTCGTCACTTGGGTTCATTCTAGATGACGATTTTGATGATGATAATGGTTACGGTGAATCACCCCTTTTCAAGGCCGAGTTGGATGCACTTGAGGCTGAGATTTACGGGATGAAATCCACTGAGGAGGTTGACGAAGAAGCAGCTGAGTCGGTAATTGCTCCTAGCACGGAAGAGGTAATAAATTCTTTTATCTATGATTCCATCGTTGAGAGCAACCAACCGGAGGTAGTTAACGATAATTCCATTATTGTTTGTTTGAATAATATAATGCCTCATATTACTCATGCTTCGTATTTCAATAACATACCCTCTCCCAGATGGTTAATTAATTTAACTGTCTTTCACCGTACTTGTCATGTCAAAATTGCTAATCTGAATCGGGACCTTAATTTATCGTCTATTGCTCCCGCGCTCCTTTATTATGTGGATAAATTTAGGAGCTCTCATAGGAAGTTTGTTAGACTTAATTTTTTTTTTTGGTAAAAGGTAAGTATTATAAAAAGAAAAAACGTAACCATACATGAGACTTGTTGTGTTAATCCGACTAGAATAGCCCAGACCATACACCACAAGCCCAACCCATACATAAACAACACTAGCCAGATGCCTACCAACTATTCAGACAACAAAACGAAATACATCGACATCACAAATCAAATTGGGGAAAATCAGAAACCCTAAATCGAAATTTCCACTCTCATGAAATCCACCCTAACCTCCTTCTCTCCCAGTAATCAGTTGAATGAACCTTAGATCCGTAGACTTAACTGGCGTTGTTAAGCCAGCGATCACCCTACTCCTCATTTCCTCGACGATATGTTGAGCTAGCAAGTGAGGACGTAGTAAACAGAGCTCGATCTTACTCCTATTTCTCTGGTTCCAGATGTGATATAGGCAGGCATTAATGGAAGCATTGATAATGCCTTTCTTTATCTTGGACCCCGTGATTCTCAATCTCTATTCCAACACGTTCTCGTATGGTAGCACCAGCCCAAGCCAATCTCCGACCACCCTCATCACCTTCCTACTGTATGAGCAATCAAAGAATAAGTGATCAATTGTTTCCGTGCCATTCCTGCAAATCTGGCAGGTATCCTCGTCACTGACATTTATTTTATGCAATTTCTCCATGGTATTCAGATTTCGATGTTGATATACCCATGAGATGAAGCTATGTTTTGGTATACTCCATTTATTCCATACCAATTTATGCCACTGTACCTTCAGGCCCTTGTCTCGTATAAACTCATAGCCTTTGGCGATGGTGTACTCTTTGTTGTGCTGTGTGGTCCACATGTTTTGACTGTAGGCAGAATGGAACAGATTTTTGACTCGACATATGCGCCGCCAATACCAACTAGACTTAAATGTTTATATACTTTTATTTCCTATTTCTTTATTCCACTATGGTGCTACTTACATTTTTGTGTAGCACATGCGCAGATGTACGATCTCATGTTGCGCTTTGAGCTGTTTTGATTATAACTAATTAGAGAGGCTCGAAGAAAAAGAATGTCGAGCTGGGACCTGTCTGAAGCTAGCGCTACCCGGGAGGCAACCCGGAGAATTTATTTTTCATTTTAGTTCATTTCAGTTGTAATAAATGGTTTTCATACCATAGACTATCTCAGTACGCTTGCTTTGTTAGCTTGCGGGCTGTTTTTATTTGCGTTTTCCAGGAACACACTGAGGATCACTCGATCGAGTACTTTTTGTACTCGATCGAGCACTTCTGTTGCTAAATCCACTCGATCGAGTGATTATTTTACTCGATCGAGCACCTGCAAAGAGAGAACTACTCGATCGACTGCTATTCTTCTCGATCGAGCAGTTTTAGAGGCCCAGTTCACTCGATCGACCACTGTTCGACTGCTATCGAGTGTTGTTGACTTGGATTCGCTTCCTGTGACGATATTTGATCTGTTTAGCAACCTCCCACGTTGCTGGCTGGTTTGGGGAGGTCCCTTATTCGCATAATCTTGTAAGTTTTCCGTATTTACTCTCTTTCTCTTTTAGTTTGCGTTTCCTTTCCATGTTTTGGTACAATGAGGGCATTGTACGGTTTGGTTTGGGGAAGTTATGCATCCATATCTGTTCTGCATATTGTTTTTATTGCATTTCTGTTGTCACGTTTAATTTTTGTATGCATTGTTGTTTATTCTTATTAAAATTCAAAATCTCATAAAAATTGAATAATTGTTAAAAATTCAAAAAAAATTCACGTTTATTTAGCATATAGGTTGAGTCGGAACGGTGGATTTCAGTGATGAAATTGCACTATAACTGTCTTTTTGCTTAAGCCTTGCATTAAACTGATATCTTTCTAGCTTTGTCTTTTGCATATCTACGAGTTTATGTTAAAATTTAGCTGAACGAATAGACTTGACCTGAAATTTTGGCAACCTACTTATAAATTCTAAGGATTAGAGCCTTATAAACTGGTGTCATTTATGACCGGTTTCATGTAGGATTGTGAGTAGTTATTCCTTGCATAACATGTTCATCAATTTGCACATATATGAAATTAATTGCTTTTTGCCTATATACATTCGGGTTAGTGGTTGGTGTCACATGCAGGGAGGAGCTTATAATTCCCCTTTCTTTCATTTTTACCCATAAACTCCACATTAGCCAAATTTGCCTGTTGACCCTTAGCTACATTCAAATTTTAGCCTGCCTCGTCAAGCTAGTTTAGTGTATGTTCCGCGGTATAACTCTTGTGTTATACTTGACCCAGCTAGGGGGGTGATGATTGGACGGGGTGAGGTGAAAAATAATATCTATTACCTAAAAAGTGGTCGGGGATAAAAGGAAACCAACCATGTAATAAGCGGAAAGAAAGACACATGAAAGGAAACATTGCCCAATGAGCCCGCATACACATGCTTGGAGTAGGCCCCTTTGTCCGTCAGACAGTAAGTGGTAGGCACGCCCATTGCTTCATTGCCCAACCCGCCAAACCTACTTGGGTCGTTGGCTCCATGGCCTCATTCCCCGAAACTGCATTCATGCTCATACGGTAAAGTGGACTGGCTTACTTTCATAGTTGGGCTGTACCTTACTTTATGATGGAAGGGAGGGCAGACTCATTCATATGGACAGGCAGGAAGAGGGGGAGCATTGAGCTGAGGGATTACAATTGGGCGGTGCTCGGGGCGCAACAACTCCGCTAAGCGCAATGGTCAGCGCGAAGGTTTTTGATTATGTTATGCTTAGCCAAGGACACTCCGCCTTATCTATAGAAGCAGTCAACTGAGTTCTAAACGATTTGAATAAGCCGTGGAGAGAGATATGCGTTTGCCAAGAGACGCCCCGCCGCATGTCCTTAATCTGATGTTGGCACGTAACGTGCTTGTAACGCTAAGGTCTCCTCGCCAAGAGCTCCCCGGTGACGACAGAGGAACCAACCCGCCTGCTGTGGCGGGGCGGCGGGAAAGCGGCCCCTTCTCTTAGTCGAGAACCTTACGCCCCGCTCCCTCCCTACTTGTTCTATAGCGAGCCTCTGACGATCCTTAAGCGCAGATCTAGGCAAATGACCGACAAAAGCAGATGGGTGGGTTGAGAGCAGTACCTTACCTTAGTCGAAAGATGGACATCCGAGCATGTGGACTAATTAATAACGTAGCTTTTTAACGCAAAAGGACTTAGCGTTGCTGCTTCCTTTAGTTAGGGAGGAACTTTCTTAATCAAAACAGGCTCTTCTGAATCTGGATCTGAAATCCTAGTCGTTTCGACTGCTTCTGATTTAATCTTTTAAGCGTAATCTCATCCATTTGACGAGGAATTCCTCAATCATCGATTTGATTTCAAGGAAAAAGATGGCTGAGATAATCAATCCGCCTTGGCATGTTTGATCTCGTCACGATCTCTCTTCTCGCTAGCTAGCCTTGCTAAGATAGGGCCAATCTTGATTTCGAACTCCCGGGATTGACCACATAATCGTAGAATTGGTCCGTAATCCCTACTCAGTACGGGTGTAGGAACGGCTGAAGCGAGCATTGCCTTATGCTAGGACGAGAGTGAAATGAATGAGCGATAGGGTCCGAAGAAGGAGCTCGACTAAGAAGGAGAGAAGGGGTTTTGGGCAGCAATACCTACTTTCATAGAATCGGACCTATATTAAGGTTGGGGCATCAGCCCAAGTCTCATAGAATCTTAACCTAGCCTTGTGAAGCCCTATCAGTTAAGGCCGGGATCTTTCATTAGCCTTGCCCAGAGAGAGGGGAAGAGCTCGTGAGTGAAGGAGTTGGCTAAATGAATGTCAGCAGCTGTAGCAGTCGCTGTCCCTGTAGAAGTAGCTGGACCTTTATTCTTGTGCTCGCGAAATAGGACGAGGAATGAATATGCTCCCGCCTCTGCTGTAGATCTTCTGTAGATCTTCTCGTTATTTTTTTTCGATCCCGGAACCTGGAGCCGGGTCCTTGTTTATTGGTCGAGCCAACTCCGATACTTCCATCCCCGTACTTCCATGCATCCTGTGAAAGAAGTAATTGTATTAAATTAATTAATTCGCGAAAGTCCGTCAAAGACATCTATTATATCAAGTTTGGCTCGTATTCTGTTGATTCGGAGTTGGTAATCTAAGAAGAAAGGGAGGATGATGAAAAAAAAGACGTGAAAAAGAAAAAAAATGAAAAAAAAATGAAAAATGAAAAAAACAGAAAAAACGTGAAGAAAACAAAAAAAGAAGAAACCTAAAACAAATAGAAAGAAAAGAAATAGAAAAAAAAAGATGTTGTTTGATGAGACGGTTTCACTCCTATGCTTTATCTATATCATTTGAGGAGTATTTTTAGTTCCGTTTGGTGAGTTTTATGCCAAATGAAGGGCATGTGCTTAATTCATAATTGAGTTGGAAATGGGTGTTGTCATATGGTTTTGTTTAGGTACTAGCTTGATCACCTATACCTCCACATTCCCATAAATGTTTTGCCTTTTCCAACCCATTGCCTCACTTTACCATATTTTTGTAAGCCCTCGGCTGTGACAGGACCTTGTTTGGTTGGAATGTGTGTACGGTAGCTAGAATTGTCTGTCATATTAGCTGCATGCATGTTTATGTGGGTCGTAGTCTAGGTGAGCGACTATTTTTCTTTCTCTCTTACATATATATGTTCACCGTTTGCTTCATGAGAGAAGAGTGACCCGTGAGAGTCCATTATTAAAGGTCTTGCAAGGTCGACGGTTCAGCTTTATTATAAACATCTTACAACTCGTTTGCATTTGACTGTTTGCTATAAGTGTTAGTTTGCTTGCATTAAATTGGTTTAAGCGGGCATTTGTAGCTAGCTCTGAGTTATCTTTTCCGTTCCATTGGTTTGCATTTAGTTTACTTGAGGACGAGTAAAGGTTTGGTTTGGGGAGATTTGATACGTGCATTTTATATAGTCTTTTTAGACTTTTCATGCACGTATTTCTATGCTTTTATCGTAGTTTATGCTACGAAATGCCCCGAATATGCTACTTTGGGTTATTTTGTCTTATTTGCAGGAATGAACCAGAAAGTAGTGAAATCAAGCCATTTATCGTCTGTTTAGCATGCATTTGGAGGAAGAGTGAATTTGGAGCGGAATTATTGCTGTCTTGGGATGCGTGAAGCTGTTTCGGGAGCTAAAAGGACAAGTCAAAGTCAAACTAACGAGAATTATGAGCTGCTGAAGTTAGTATTCACTCGATTGAGCACTTTACTAGTCGATCGAGTGGTTTTAGATTCAATAATCAGTCGATCGAGTAGATTTATGGTCGATCGACCAGTTCCATATTAGTGTTTAGTCGATCGAGCACTTTGTTTGGTTGATCGAACGGTCTGAGCTCTGAATTGCTCGATCGAGTAGTTTAACACCACTCGATCGAGTGGTTTATCCTACGGGCTTGGGCTTTTTAGTTTATTTCCGTCATTAGGTTAAATAAATCCTATTTTCTTATAAATAGGAAAGTTAGGACGTCAGTTTAAGGGGGCTTCTCCTCTCTAATTATTTCGAATACACTGTTACTTTTGTTCTTCCTTATTTCCGGATCATTAAATCAATAATTTAATCTTTCCCTTTACTCTTATTTAATGCTTACTTCTTCTCCCTTTATTATTTATGTTCTTTATTTAATTATGTTTAGCTAAATCCCTTAATATGTTAGGACTAGGGAAGCCATGGTAGCAATATGGTAGGATTAACATGATTAGATTTGTTTTGCGATAAGAATTATATTAAGCAATATAATTGTGATTAGGTTGAATGAATGCATGCAGGAGACCGATTTATTTAGTTACCCCCGACCTGGATCGAAAGATTGGAAGGGAAGGCTTGCTTAATTACAATAGGTGATACCTAATTAGGGCGAAAGCTAAGTTAGGGAGACCCTAGGGCGATTAGAGACCGAAAGGGTATAATCGTAGGTTTAAGGACTGAAAGGTGATGACCTCGCTCTTCTTATCAATAATTTAATCAACTCAGTTGACCCGATAGTGTAGCTGTCACGGTAGACCGATTCCTAGCATATTTCTCTCTTTTATCTGTTTTACCCTTGCATTTCTCCTTTATTTCCTCTTATTCATTTCCCTCTTGCCTTTAGCCTCATTAGTTCAGTAAAAACATTTCAAACCCCCAATTGTGACATTAGACAGATAGAATAGACAAGTAGATAGTAAACCGCCTCCCTGTGGAGATCGACCCTACTTACCGCTGACTTCTGTTAGTAGTAGCTAGGTATTAATTTTTGGTACAGAACGACCGTATCAGTCGACTTTCCACCAAAGTGCAGATTAAATATCCAGCAAAAACCGATGTGCACGGAGCACCCTCCAATTTTAGTGATGACTCATGAGTAGGATGACGAAAGTAGTACAAATCGTTCCCCTGCATCAACATTACTACATTTCCAAGAAATCCAACTAGATACTTAACTGTGGATGAAATGTTGGTACAAATTTAAATAAAACTGTATTGTATTGAATGAAATAAGCAGTTCAAAGTTGATGTCAAACATAAATAGTACAACAACTAATTCCTTTTCTAAAAACCAACAAGTAATAGTAATTAAGTGCTCCAAAATTATTACTAATGCAACACCTGAGACAATGATCTGAAATTCTGCAACAGAGAAGATCAAAATAAAAAAAACTAAGATATCCTTCTGCAACATGACCAAAATCAACATATTACTACCTTGGGTACACATGTAATACTATCGGATACATATGGTATAACTACCGGATACAGAAACAATTTGTGTATCCGGTGGTAATACCATATGTATCCGGGGTAGTAATTTGTGTATCCAACCTTCAACCATAAGCCTACCAACACCCAACCACCACCGCCAGTAGTGGCATCACTAATCCATCTTGAACGAATACTCCAGCTAGTCCTGTCGGCTCTGGCGACGATCCTAACATCACCGTGATCACCATTAAACTGTCGACCCAATACTAGCACCAGAACATCAGGCCCAATAGTTTATTTCCGTCGACCCAAACACAAGCATCACTTGACCCCTTGAACCGTCACAACCCACCAGATCCGCCAATTCAACCCATTCTATCACCACTCCTTATCACCCTCAGACAATCATCATCATCGTTCTCCCTTCGTCAACCCCAACAGACTCATGATTGGATGATGAAGACATTTCATGAGTCTAAACATTCTGATTAAGCCATAATTACAACGTTTTTCTTGAATATTGATATCGTTTTCATTAGATCTATAACTAAAAATCATAATTTTTTAGGATTTTAAAATAACCGACTCATTGGAGAACGGAGATGTGCTGAGAAATCGACAAATGGACGACAATAGTTTGATGGAGTAAGTCGTCGGAGAAAGGAAATGGTGGCCGGAGCAGAGGCGATGCGCGAGGAATACGGTCCTATGAAGAGAATAAAACATTAATGGAGAAGACAAAAAGGCATAGTCGTCGGGGTTGCATTAGAGTTCCCATCGTTGGAGCTCCATCGAGGTGGCCAGAGGGTGTGGTTGAGGGAGGTGGAGAAAGGGTAGTCGGTAAAGATGAAAGAGAATGGATTGTGGGCCTGATTAAATGTCGGGGGTTTTGTTTGTGCGAGTTATAGATCTTTTAATATTGGCCGTTGTTTACTTGTATCTAATGGTATCTGTTTAGTTCGTAAGTTCGCACCGAACTATAGGTTCGTACATGATCCTATATATATATATATATATATATATATATATATATATATATATATATATATATATATATATATATATATATATATATATATATATATAATGGTCGGGGTCACGTACGAACTAAAGTTCCGTACGAACTTACGAACTAACCCAATCCAATAAAAGACGCAAAATCTGATGAGTAGTTCTTTCTCTCACTCACGCGCATCTCGATTTCTTCCTTTATCTGACCGACTCCATTGCTCCGCCTTCAATCCAACTCCATTCTTGCACCTCTATATCCACTCTATTACAATCAAGGTAAGTTTTAATTCAGATTTCAATTTCCTATTTCATGAACAATTGCAATTCGAAAAATTAGGTTTTACTTAACAATTTGAACTCGAAACAATTAGGTTTTGCTGATTTTGATTTGTGATGGTATTTTGTGATTTTGATTGTATATTGGTTTGTTTATAACTTGATTAACATTATTGTGTTCGAAAAATTAGAGTTTTTTTGTTGGTAAACATTCTGATTTTGGTAATAATCTAACAAAAGAATCCTTTTTTTATTTTAGAATGGTAATAATTGAATCATGTTCTACTTCTTCAGGTATGAATTAATCTTTTACAACTTTTTTGAAGTTGCCACAAACATTAGTTGAATTATGTTTTCTAAATTGTATTTCAGATGTGAATGACGAAGAAGACTATTCGGTTATGGCAGAAGTTATAGGTAAGTACTGTTGCATGTTCTTTGTATCCAGCAAGTTAAAGATGTGTATGTATGTTGATGTACGAATGTGTCTTTAAACTAATGTTTTTTACATTAATTTGGAGGGGGGAAGGGGATTGATGTATCGCGATACCTTTTTTTTTTTTTTGCTGCTAATTGAGACCCCAAATAAGTTGCTTCTGCTTTTAAAAGTTATGTGTATCTAGGTAGTTGAAGATGTGTTTCTATCAATATGAAAAAACGTATCCAGCAAATAAAACACTTAAAAACTATGCCCTTTTTTTGTGAATATGGAGAGAGTATTACTTAGGTTAGTTAGGTATGATTGTTGACTAAGGTTTGCGATGTCGTTTCAAGCTTATATATGATAAAACTGCAAGTTATATGATAAAATAATTCCTCCTTTGTTGTTTGTCTTTTAGTTTATGATCATTGATGGACTTGAGTTATGAGGCATATGTAAGACACTGTTTGACATAGTGATTAGTGACGATCAATTATGCCATCATAGTTTATGTGCATTTCTCCCATAGTCATCAGGCTTAATCTGCTAGTACTTAATCTGCTAGTGCGCCTGTTATGCTGTCATCTTTTTGCTTAGGATGTAAACTGAGTTCTTTCCTCAAAGTTACTGTTCTGAGTAATTCACAAGGAGATATTGATTTTGTGTGCAGACATTATACAAGTTACTAATGTCTAAGCGTCTTCAAGTAACTCACAAGGAGATCATTTACCTGTCACTAATGCACCGCATGAAGTTTCCTCGAACAATGTACCAGGTAGAAAATTGTAGCTTGTTATTAATTATTGTATTGTCTAATAGCTTGAGTAGGTTATGAGGGATAAAATTACAATCCTTTTATTTTATTTTTTGTTTTTGTTGTAGCCACCCCAGAAGTTGGTTTTGATAATCCAATAGTGGGATTGCCGAGATGCTCAGCAGAACTAAAACCAGCATTGTGGATGAAATTTGCAACTTTGGAAGAAGGCATACATTTTTACGAGGAATATGCTAAGGTTTGTGGTTTTCTTACAAGGTTTGACTCAACAAAATTGCTTGATGGGGGTTATGACACACAAGTGGTGTGTGTGTAATAAACAAGGCAAAAGTAATAACAAGGGTACAAAAAGGAAGAGGACCCTTACACGAATTGGTTGTCAGGCTAAAGTTAGTTTTAGAAGAATTCAGACGGGTGAATATGAGATTTATGATTTTATTGAGCTTCACTCACATGCTATGAATACCCCAGCAACTATGATACATTTGAAACCATGTAGGGATTTAAACTTGGTTCACAAAAAAATGATAATGGACAATGCACATGTCAACCATGGTCTGGTGCAAATATTTAGGATATTCAAACAGTATGTGAAGGGATACAAAAATGTGGGTGCTTCTTTACAAGATTTCAAAAAAATTTCAAGGGATGTTAAGAAATATATCAAAGAACATGATGCCCAGATGTTAACAGAGAAATTCATGCAAAAAAAGGCTATGTCTCCATCTTTCTATTTTGGCTTTGGTGTGGATGATCAAAGCAGAATAACTAAGCTTTTCTGGGCAGATCCAATATCACTTAAAAACTATGCCCTTTTTGGTGATGTCGTTTCTTTTAATGCCACTTATAACTTCAACCAATATAAAATAGTGTTTGGCCCTTTCACGGGTGTTGATAACCATAAAGGTTGCATTACTTTTGTAGCGGGTTTGATACGAAACAAAAATGCAGAATCATTTTCATGGTTGTTTCAGAGTTTTGTAACGGCTATGGGTGATCGCTATCCTATTACTATAATAACTGATCAATGCAGAGGCATAAAAAAAGCTGTAAATGGTGTGTTTGGTGACAAAACACGCCACCGACTGTGTCTGTGGCATATAATGAAGAAGTTGCCTGACAAGGTTGGTCCATCGATTTCCTAAGACACAACCTTTTTAAAGGAAATAAACTCGGTTATTTGGGATGTAGAGATCACTCCAGAAGAATTTGAATCGAAATGGAATTCGATCATTTCCTCATATGAGCTTTGTGATAACAAGTGGTTGAAGAAAATGTTTAAGCACCGTGCTCTTTGGATTCCCGCTTAAATTAGAGACACATATTTGGGCGGGATTTTGCGCACAATATCAAGGTCAGAGTCTGAAAATAGCTTTTTTGGAAACTTCACAAACCCACATGTCACACTCGTCGAGTTATGGATGCATTTCCAAACAGCAATGGATGCTCAGCGCTAGAGATATTCTAAGGTAATGGCTGATGATAAGAACTGTTATCCAAAATTGACAACCCCTCTCCTTTTAGAAAAGCAAGCTTTGAATTTTACACAATCGTCATATTTTATATTTTCCAAGTAGAAGTCCAAGCTTCATGTTATACTTGTGGCCATTTACCATCACCAAACACAACTGGTTATGAGAATGATCATATTTCAATAATTTATATTGAGAAAGACAAGGTATATAAAGTTGATTTAAGTGATAATAAGTTTTATTGTTCTTGCAAGATGTTTGAAAGAATCGGGATACTCTGTAGGCACGTTTTATGGGTGTTGAAGGATAGGGGATTAGATGATATACCTAAAGAGTATTTAGCACACAGATGGAGCAAATATGCAACTTTCCACCCTCTTTCTAATGTTGTTAGAACATCTGTCCTAGCTGATTGTGTGTCAATGGAAAACTGCCA
Source organism: Silene latifolia (assembly GCF_048544455.1). Taxonomy (NCBI): domain Eukaryota; kingdom Viridiplantae; phylum Streptophyta; class Magnoliopsida; order Caryophyllales; family Caryophyllaceae; genus Silene; species Silene latifolia. Next base: position 201,381,201 of record NC_133538.1, on the reverse strand, counting down.
GAACAATATAAGTGAATTGTGGTCGGAGGTATTTAATGTAGTCTCACTTGTTGAGGATAATGAGGAACACTGTGATTCTCTATTTCAAATGCTCCGCAGTTTCAATGAAAAATTGATTATTTTAGTTAAGTCTGGGAAGTCAAAAGATAAGAAAGCTGAGATTGAGATGCTTCTTGGGTCAAAAATACCAATTGAAGCTACTGTTCTACCACCAGAAAAGTGCAAGAATAAGGGATCGGGAAAGAGGATAACATCAAACAAGGAAAAGGCAGTCTTGGAAAATGCAAAGCCTCGGATGAAATGTCGTGCTTGCGGTGAAATGAGTAACCATGATAGTAGAAATTGCCCGAGTCGACTCACTTGAAACTGATTTTAGTGGGATTTATAGATGTCACTCAAAACAGTCTCTGTTATGCTTTGTAATGTTATGCTGCTCACTCGAAACTGATTTCAGTGGGTTTTTGGTTTATTTGATTCATGTAAGACTGGTTTTGTATGAACTTCAAGTTTTTTTTTTTAATTCTATTTTAGGCTGCTGTTTTTTTTTGGTTTTTTTTACTGGCTATGGACTCGTGGAGTATAGAGTGATGTGGTAAATGATGACTTAGACCTAATTATCCTTGCATTGTTGAACGAATGTCGTTACATGGTGCATTACTGGTCTTAATCACTCAGTTTTGACAATACTGGCTCGATGGCCGTATTATTAGTGTATACGTTGTGTTCAATAGGGAGATTGGCTGACGTGCTTGAATGCTCAGGTTCAGTGAGTAAAGGCTTTCAGCTATTAAGTTGTCTTTTCAATCCTCCTTTATTAGTTAGCAGCTAAGTTTTTTTTATATTCTTTCCATCCAAGTACAAAATCCCAACAACAATCACCACAACAAAACAAGACTCTTTCCTCATCATCAATCATAATTAAAAACTATTAAACCATAGAGATTAATTACCCTAATTAAACAATCCTTACTTAATCAGTAAAATTAGAAATAACACCCTCAGGAAGAGTAGCCAACTTAACAACAAGTATGGACCTTGGATTAAAAGGCGACCAACTTAATCAAACAAAAAAATAGTTTTGTGTCGTTACGCCATACACTAACAACAAATTACTTTTGGCAAATAGATTCTTCTGAAACTGGGAAAATGGAGGACATATAGTGTCAATTATTCAGGTTTCAAGTTCGAAATACTAAACATAGTCAACCAACTTAACCAACCTCTTCAAAGTACAAAACCACTATTGACATGAAAATGTTAAACTGATGCTGAATCCCTTTAAAGTGAGGCTTGAATCCACTATTCTTCATCATCAGCCATCTTGAAAAATCGCCTGGAGATTAAAAAAAGAATGAAATGAGCTTGAATTATTTTAATCATTATCAATTAAAAATACCATGTGTATGAAGCAACTTATGGATGTGTAAGAAGGTGTATCTAGCAACTTCTAAGACGACAAATCAAAAAAATAAATAGATCATGAAGTGTATGTAGCTGCCCAAAGATGTGTTTCTAGTAACTGACTAAAGTGTATCTAGCCAACTGAAGGAGTGTATCTAGCAGTTCAAAAAAGTGTATGTAGCTGCCCAGAGATGCGTATGTAGCTAGCTGCCCAAACATGTGTATCTAGTAACTTCTAAGATGACAAATCAAACAAATAAATAGATCATGAAGTTTAGAAATTACTTGTCACTTTGTAGAGGAACGTGTATACTAGGGTTAGAGAAAGGTGTACCCGAGAAGTGTTTTTCTCCCATTTTATTAGTCGCAACATAATTTCTCGTCGATAAGCAACCAAGTCCTGCAAAACAAAAATGGCAGAAATTTAAGATAAAAAGGTAAAACAAACAAGTGAAACGAGAAGTGATATAAACTGTAGCAAAGTATATATGAATTATCATGTCCATTAAACTCACTTTGTAGTGTTTCTTGTCCGTCCATAAATCTGTATTGATCATTGCACCTTCCAGAAACTTCATGACGTATAGTCTGCAATCAAAACTATTCAAACAACGTATGATGTTGAAAATGATATTGAAATAATTAACATTATGTAAAATGAAACGAAATATAAAACAAACTAACGTGTTTGCTTGCGGAGGTACATCCTTGATTTCAGTAGGAAACAAGCTGATGGCCTTGAGCCGCTTGTAACCATTGCTGTTGGGTATCTGATTTGCAACATTGACTATCTGTGAACGACAAACAATCAGCAAAATATGAATGAATATCTTAGATTGTGACTTTTAAAGTGAATTGAAATAAACAATGGCGACCATACAATATCCTCCACATAAGTATTATATTCCTCCACAGCTTTCTTATCATTTTTCTTATATGTCCCGAGAGAGTACAAAATATAGTTATTCTCCTTCTTGAGGTCAGACATACAAGCTAACCAATGGTTATTATGTTTGCCAATTGTGAAAAAAACCTAGATAAAAGCAAAATGATTTAAATAGGTAAGTAACCAGGATACGCATGGTAATTAGTATATGCATATACCATTACAGTTTGGACATTAGTAAATTTACCTTCTCAATAGTTGCTCCACCTTTTGGCTTGTAGTGCATCTTAAGATGAGGGCACCAAATAAAGTTTATCTCATTAACCTTTAATTGTGGCTTAACATACTAACAATTTAAGAAAATAAGTTAGTAAACTATACTGACAAATATATGACATCTGTTTTTTCAATTTGAACATAGTTCAGATGGCATATAGTTTCCTCAGATTCACAAATATGAAGTAAATATGAAAAAGTAAAACATAAATTCAAAATGTATTGCTTAGATACCTACCTTCACTGTTGAAGGTAAGTACAGAATATCTGGTCGATTATATGTACACATCACACCAAACATGTCAATCACCTATAAATGTAATAGTGTTACAAATATTTGATCATATTGGAATATAAGAGATAAATGAAAAATGTCTATATACTCACCGTATCCCTTATCCAATGACGATTTTGCAAACTTTTCATTGCGTTTCGGCAGACATTCATCCATTCTGTGGTCACAAGAATCTCATCCAAATACCTACAAACTAATACAATTAGTGCAAATTCTAAGACCACAAATCAAACTAATATATAGATCATAAAGTTTAGAAATTACTTGTCATCCTTGCGAGCATTGATTACCCGCCCTAAAATTTCTGTGTCTAACAATTGACGTTGCCGGGTATCCTTGTTGGCACCTCTGGTTTTCTTTCTCGGATTTTGGAAGTCTTGATTACCATCAAAAGACAACATTTCGTAGCATGCCCTTGTAACAAAAACCTTAACTTGGTTGTTCTATAAATAAAGAAAAGGAAGGTTGATTTACGCTTATCCTATACATAGCAGTAAATAAATAAGGAAAAGGAATGTAAAGCAGCTTACATCTTAGAGACCCAAAACACAAGTCCTTCTTTCTCCTTTGTATTTCTCCAATAACCGCATGAGGTAAATTCCTATATCACTTCCATTACCAAGATTTGATCTCAGAATAATCTCCTCTGGCTTCATGTCACGGACATCTACTATAGATGGCATTTTATTGACCAAGCATCTAATAATAAGAAATTCTTTCTGCGTATGACATATATAAATTCAATCGGTTCTCAAAATGCATATAATATTAATATAGTAGAATAGCATCAAAATACGAGTAGGTTGAAATGCGTATACCGTAGACTCAATACTTGGTGCGTAATTTACGGTTTCTGGCCTCATCAAATGCATGATTTCCAACTTCTTTGTTAGGAAGTTGAAACACATCGCAAATGGCTTCTCAGAAATTATTGGTATAAAGATCTGCAATTGTATAATATTTTTTCTTAAATAATGTTTATATCACAAAACCATAATAAAAAGTTAAACATGTAACTACTTACCAAAGCCTCCCCCTTAAAATTGTCATCAATTTTAGAACCTTAGTTCAGCAGATTGTGGGAGATACAACCTAGAAGGTGAATTATGTGCTATAACTGTTTCACCTTTATTCAACACGCAACACTAGGCATGTATCACTTGTTTAGGCACTCTATCACCTGATACTAGTGTCTTCAAATCTGCCCGAGTAACTGAAAGGTCTGTTCCAATTTTGAATAGGATCTCAGTGCATATATAATGGTCCAGTCACAATGAAATGAGAAAAGAAAATGAGAAAAGTAATGATTGTATCTGCTTAACTATAAATATAAGTCGACAAATTGTTTGGAATGTATCTATCAACAAATTTTAAGGAGTGTACAAACCTTTCATCAGAAAATTCTGAAAATACATAGTCCAGCGCTTCTCTCTCAATTTCATTCATCTTGCCGTCAAGTCTGATACTTCTTTGAAGGAAGGAGATCGAAAAGCTTATGTCTGAACTCTAATCCTCTTAGCCCTTGTACTTTGCATATGTGTGGGTTCATTTGGGGGAAAAGAAGAAAGTGGTACAACTTCAAGTGGCTCCACATTTACATTTATATTTAAAGCATCATCAACAATCTTTTGGAAAACATCTTCTTGTGATTCTGAGCTAAGAAGTAGTGGGAATTCAGGTGGGGTCAAAGGATCAGGTGATGGACAGGAAGGAGGTATAAACACTGGTAGGGAGTGGTGTGTAAACCTTGGCGATTGACGGAATGAGGTTGAAGCTTGTGCTGTTTTCTCAAAATTCAACGGTTCAAACAACTCCTTTTGTGACTGAGAGTCCACAAGGATAGGAGAAGTTGATTTGGCAATTCTGGAGACGGAGCCTTGGAATCCAAAAGGTTAGCAGATTTTGCTTTCTTCAGAACATTACTCTCAATATTTTCATCTCCAATGTTTAAACCATCCTCATGTCCCTTTTTCTCAACATCTTCTTATGATCCTCAGCTTAGTCATTTGAATGAAGGTGGGGTAAAAGCTGAAGGGGACTGGTGTGTAAAACTTGGCGATCGACGGAATGAGGTTGAAGCTTGTGTTGTTTTCTCAAAATTCAGCGGTTCACACAACTTCTCTTGTGACTGATGGACCACAACGATAGGAGATTTTCGTTTCTTCGTACATTACTCTCAACATTAGCCGGCCATTTTCCCAAGGCAGTTTCTAATTTAACAAGAGCTGCCCACAACTCATCCTCAGATTCAAATGACTGACCATTAAGCTTAGACCATGGATTTGATTTCTCACTGTCATGTTCATCTGTATTAGAAACTCCTTCCTTCTCTTTGTCTTTTTCAGTGTCATCAGCTTTGGTGTCTGTCGGTTGTGATGAAGGGCAGCATGCACCAAAAGCTTCATCCATTACAGCTAGCTGTTGTACAAGTTTAGAGTTAGGGTGAAAGACTTTAGCTGCTTCCAACGAATTTGTGAACCTTGCATAAGAATCTGCAAGAATAGCTGCAGATTCTGCCAGAACCTTGATAGCATTTATCTGCTTACTGTCAGTCTCACTGGCCTTTGGTGAATCCTTCGCTTCTTCACCAGACTTTTGTTTTTGATGATTAGAAGACTTAGGCACTGCTGATGGGACAATAAAACTTATTTCCTTAACTATACCCTTGACAATACGAGGAAGAACAGCTCCTGTGCCAAAACCATCTTGCATCTCATTCTTAAGCCTCTATGAAATTTTGAGTTTTGTTCAGGTGGCTAGGGTGGAGAAAACGCGAGGAACTGAGAAAAACTTGTAGCACACTCTATCTAAATAACAAAAGACGAAAACCATGATGGGACCTCCAAACAAATCATTCTTCGAAATTCTCCACGAGTCAACGCTTTCAATAAACTGTTTTCTGGTAAACCCACACCAATTTAACGTTTGAATAGATGAAACATCCCTAAGACATTTCAGGACTCGAAGGCTCGCAAGGGTCCCCTTTACACCAATGAGAAAAGTAGAAACAACAAATACAATGAAGTTCCTTTTAAACTGTTCCCCGCCCTCTTTTTGCCTGATAAGCAGACTAAGGATGTCCTTAGTCTCTAGTCTTCCCGGATCTTTATCAAATTGTTTCATCTAGCTACTCTTGAACTCAACAAACTCCTTACTCTTATCATTTAAGGAAGCTATTTGGACTTCATTCCCACCGATTGGAATATCGGTCGATAAATGAATATCTTCATCTGTTATATGAAACTGACCTTTCATGTAAGTGCAAGACACTGAGTTAAAGCGGGTAACAAGCCAATGACCGAGAGCACCCGACACCTTATCCGTCTTGAAGGTGAGAAGGCCACCAAATCCCATGTCTTTAATATCAGATACTAGTTTTCACTTAAATCACTGTTGATAAATGTCATCAGCATTTTAGGAGACATACGAGTCCGTAAAAAACACTGTCCACCATCATTATCATCATTTCTCTTCCTTTTAGGAGTATTTTTAGATGGATTGGTCTCAGTAAAAACTTGTTGTTTGATTGTACTCGGACCATGATTACTGATCGTTAAATCCGTCATTTCTGTATAGGTAAAACAATGGTTATTGTTGTAGCCACATTGGCTTTTCAACAAAAAAGAAACATCCTATCCAGTTTCAGAGGGAAAACAAAGAAATAGGGCTGACAAACGTGTATGTATTTGCCCAAAGATGTGCATCTAGTAACTGGCTAAAGTGTATCAAGCCAACTGAAGGTGTATCTAGTAGTTCACAAAAGTGTATGTAGCTGCCCAAAGTTGTGTATCTGGAAACTGACTAAAGTGTATCTAGCCAGCAGAAGGTGTGTATCTAGCAGCTCAAAAAGTGTATGTAGCAACTCACTAAAGTGTATCTAGCAAGTGACGAAAGTGTGTCTAGCAAGTAACGAAAGTGTATCTAGCTAGCTGGAGGTGTGTTTCTAGCAGCACAAAAAAGTGTATCTAGGTATCCAAAAACACCCTAGAGGGAACGGGATTAAAACTTGGGGGGGGGGGGGATATCCTTAAACGGGACGGCAAAGGGTTTAGGGTTGGATTAGGCGGACCGCTACCGCGGATCCACCTAATCCAACCCAAAACTCTTTCCCTTGTTCATTCCATTCGAACACCAGGAAGACCGAAAGACACCCTAAGGGGGGCCGAGGGAACCCTTTTTTGGAGACAGGATCAAAATTAGGGGGACCGGGTATCCTAAAATGGGACGGGAAAGGGTTTAGGGTTGGATTAGGCGGACCGTTACCGCGGATCCGCCTAATCCAACCCTAAACGTTCATTCTATTCGAACATCCGGAATACCGAAAGACACCCTAAGGAAGGCCGGGTGAACCCTTTTTTGGGGGACGGGAAAAAAAGTATGGGGATTGGGTATCCTAAAACGGGACGGGAAAGGGTTTAGGGTTGGATTAGGCAGATCCGCGGCAATCCAACCCTAAACCCTTTCCCTTGTTCATTCCATTCGAACATCCGGAAGATCGAAGACACCCTAAGGGGGGCGGCGTGAACCCTTTTTTGGGGGACGGAACCAAAAGTAGGGGGACCGGGTATCCTAAAATGGGACGGGAAAGGGTTTATGGTTGGATTAGGCGGGCCGCTACCGCGGATCCGCCTAATCCAACCCTAAACCCTTTCCCTTGTTCATTGCATTCGAACATCCGGAAGACCGAAAGACACCCTAAGGGGGGCTTGGTGTACCCTTTTTTGAGGGATGAGATCAAAAGTAGGGGGTAGGGTATCCTAAAATAGGACGGGAAAGGGTTTCGGGTTGGATTAGGCAGACCGCTACCGCGACCGCGGATCCGCCAAATCCAACCCTAAACCCTTTGCCTTGTTCAATGCATTCGAACATCCGGAAGACCGAAAGATACCCTAACGGGGGCCTGGTGAACCCTTTTTTAGGACACGGGATCAAAAGTACAGGGACCGGGTATCCTAAAATGGGACGGGGAAGGGTTTAGGGTTAGATTAGGCGGACCGCTACCGCGGATCCGCTTAATCCAACCCTAGACCCTTTCCCTTGTTCATTGCATTCGAACATCCGGAAGACACCCTAAGGGGTGCCAGGTAAACCCTTTTTTAGAGGACGGGATCAAAACTAGGGGGACCGGGTATCCTAAAACGGGACGGGAAAGGGTTTAGGGTTGGATTAAGCGGACCGCTACTGCGGATCCGCCTAATGCAACCCTAAACCCTTTCCCTTGTTCATTGCATTCGAACATCCGGACGACCGAAAGACACCCTAAGGGGGGCCGGGTGAACCCTTTTTTGGGACGGGATCAAAAGTAGGGGAACCGGGTATCCTAAAACGGGACGGGAAAGTGTTTAGGGTTGGATTAGGCGGACCGCTACCGCGGATCCGCCTAATCCAACCCCAAACCCTTTCCCTTGTTCATTGCATTCAAACATCCGGAACACCGAAATAAAACCTAAGGGGGGCCGGGTGAACCCTTTTTTGGTGGACGGGATCAAAAAGAGAGGAACCGGGTATCCTAAAACGGGACGGGAAAGGGTTTAGGTTTGGATTAGGCAGATCCGAGGCAATCCAACCCTAAACCCTTTCCCTTGTTCATTCCATTCGAACATCCGGAAGATAGAAGACACCCTAAGGGGGGCCGCGTGAATCCTTTTTTGGGGGACGGAACCAAAAGTAGGGGGACCGGGTATCCTAAAATGGGACGGGAAAGGGTTTATGGTTGGATTAGCCGGGCCGCTACCGCGGATCCACCTAATCCAACCCTAAACCCTTTACCTTGTTCATTGCATACGAACATCCGGAAGACCAAAAGACACCCTAAGGGGGGCTTGATGTACCCTTTTTTGAGGGACAGGATCAAAAGTAGGGGGGTCGGGTATCCTAAAATAGGACGAGAAAGGGTTTAGGGTTGGATTAGGCAGACCGCTACCGCGACCGAGGATCCGCCAAATCCAACCCTAAACCCTTTGCCTTGTTCAATGCATTCGAACATCCGGAAGACCGAAAGATACCCTAACGGGGGCCTGGTGAACCCTTTTTTAGGACACGGGATCAAAAGTACTGGGACCGGGTATCCTAAAATGGGACGGGGAAGGGTTTAGGGTTAGATTAGGCGGACCGCTACTGCGGATCCGCTTAATCCAACCCTAAACCCTTTCCCTTGTTCATTGCATTCGAACATCCGGAAGACACCCTAAGGGGTGCCAGGTAAACCCTTTTTTAGGGGACGGGATCAAAACTAGGGGGACCAGGTATCCTAAAACGGGACGGGAAAGGGTTTAGGGTTGGATTAGGCGGACCGCTACCGCGGATCCGCCTAATGCAACCCTAAACCCTTTCCCTTGTTCATTGCATTCGAACATCCGGAAGACCGAAAGACACCCTAAGGGGGGCCGGGTGAACCCTTTTTTTGGGACGGGATCAAAAGTAGGGGAACCGGGTATCCTAAAACGGGACGGGAAAGTGTTAGGGTTGGATTAGGCGGACCGCTACCGCGGATCCGCCTAATCCAACCCTAACCCCTTTCCCATATTCATTGCATTCAAACATCCGGAAGACCGAAAGACAACCTAAGGGGAGCCGGATGAACCCTTTTTTGTGGGACGGGATCAAAAATAGAGTGACCGGGTATCCTAAAACGGGACGGGAAAGGGTTTAGGTTTGGATTAGGCTGACCGCTACCACGGATCCGCCTAATCCAACCCTAAACCCTTTCCCTTGTTCATTCCATTCGAACATCCGGAAGATCGAAGACACCGTAAGGGGGGCCGCGTGAACCCTTTTTGGTGGACGGAACCAAAATTAGGTGGACCGGGTATCCTAAAAGGGGACGGGAAAAGGGTTTAGGGTAGGATTAGGCGGACCGCTACCGCGGATCCGCCTAATGCAACCCTAAACCCTCTCCCTTGTTCATTGCATTCGAACATCCGGAAGACCGAAAGACACCCTAAGGGGGGCCGGGTGAACCCTTTTTTGGGGACGGGATCAAAAGTAGGGGAACCGGGTATCCTAAAATGGGACGGGAAAGGGTTTAGGGTTGGATTAGGCGGACCGCTACCGCGGATCCACCTAATCCAACCCTAAACCCTTTCCCTTGTTCATTGCATTCAAACTCCGGAAGACCGAAAGACACCCTAAGGGGGGCCGGGTGAACCCTTTTTGGGGGACGGGATCAAAAATAGAGGAACCGGGTATCCTAAAACGGGACGGGAAAGGGTTTAGGTTTGGATTAGACTGACCGCTACCGCGGATCCGCCTAATCCAACCCTAAACCCTTTCCCTTGTTCATTCCATTCGAACATCCGGAAGATCGAAGACACCGTAAGGGGGGCCGCGTGAACCCTTTTTTGGTGGACGGAACCAAAATTAGGGGGACCGGGTATCCTAAAAGGGGACGGGAAAGGGTTTAGGGTTGGATTAGGCGGACCGCTACCGCGGATCCGCCTAATCCAACCCTAAACCCTTTCCCTTGTTCATTCCATTCGAAAAGCCGGAAGAAGGAAAGACACCCTAAGGGGGGCCGGGTGAACCGTTTTTTAGGGGACGAGATCAAAAGTAGGGGGACCGGGTATACTTAAACGGGATAGGAAAGGGTTTAGGGTTGTATTTGTTGGAAAATGTGTCCTCAACAATAGTGCGATCACATGATTTAATATCATAATTAAATCTCATATAAAGAATACGTAAGGGATGAATCAATTATATAGTCAACTGATCAACATTAATCGGTAACGATTGGCTTGCTAGAGTTTGACGTTACTGTCGTGGAACGGTGGTGGTCAGTTGATCCCTTAAGGTTACACCTAAAGGATGATGCCCTTATCTGTAAAGTTGATTCATTTTATGACGATATAAGTTAATCAATTCCTTAAAATTGAATAATTCATTTGTAAGAGAGAATATATTTATCTTATTGTAATGGGATTAAATAAGATTTATTTTAGTAATAAAAATGCTTTATTACTAAAATTGTTTATTGTTTGAGAAACAATAGAGATAAGAATGAATGGTTAATTGTAATTACAAGATGTTGTGAATTATAATTAAATGACCCATTTTATTTATGTGATCAAGTATCACTAGTCAATTTGTTATATGTAATTTAATTAATTTATAAAATGATATTTATGTGATAAATATGCATTAAATTAATTAATAACATGTAACATACTACATGTGACATATTGTGTGACAAGTGACAAATTGACAAAATAAAATGGTAGTCCGTTTTACATACATGGACTGAAATAGAGGGAGTTATGGCCGATTATGGGTGAATTATTTTATGTGATAGAATATTATATTCATGCCTACACCATATAGCTTACACACCTACTCTTACATCTCTTACATAACCTATTACCTTGTGAAGAGAAAAAGCATAAAGGAAGATGCCATCCTTGGCATTTGGTGAAGGCTCCAACCGTGTTCCCTCCTTCAATTTAAGAGAATTAGTTCTCTTATTTTTATTCTTACACATCACATGCAAAAGTTTATGCATTATTCTCTCTACTCTTTCATCTTCCTCTAAAAATATGAGAAGATTCAATCTAAATTGTTCATAAAGATTACTAATATTATTAGTGTAATATATGAGTATTAGTAATCAATTTTAAGGTAAACTACTAAACAAATATCTAGCAAATATTATTTAGTGGAGATAAGGGATAATCTTGGGTGCAATCAAGAGGAGTGGCTTCTATACTTGAAGTCTTTGGAGGATCATCCTATTACTCATCATAGCTCAAGAACAAGTGAAGGTAGGAGACCTTACTTGTGCCCATAAACTGTAATTTACAATGTAAGGGACATTGTTTTCTAATAAATCTTTTATTTGTTATGCATGCACTAGATCTAAAGAATAAATAATTAATTTGTTCACTATTAAAAGAGTCTAATAATAGTTAAGTACACTTAACAAGTGGTATCAGAGCATAGGATGTTGCATGCATAATCGGTTATTGTTTTTCCCAGTTAAAATGTTAACATATAAAAGTAAAAATTTGTGATTTATATGAGTAAGCCACGAAAAAATTATGCATGTTATATATTCTTGTCCTACAATATTTTAGGTCATTTTTATGATTTATGGAAATTTATTGCTCATTTTAATGATTTTTAGTGATTTTATTACATTTTTATGACTAAAATGAATTTTTATTCACTAAAATAAGTTAACCTTCACTTATGTCAGTGGTATTTTAGTATGACCTCACATGAATATTTTATGTATTGCATGTAAATTATTATATTAATGTGATTAATATTTCATGATTTATGAATTTTTAGTGTAAAAATGGCATAAATAGAGGTTAAAATGACTAAAAATGGTTAAACTTATTTTCTGACCTTGGAAATTTTATATGACTTTACATGCATATATTAAAAGTTGTGTGTAAAATATTGTATTAATTGGATTAATATTGCATGTTTTATTATTTTTATGAGATAAAAATGGATTAAAAGAGGTAAAATGGTTAAAAATAGTTAAATTTTGAATTAGGCCATGAGATTTTAATATGTTGTCACACGCATAATTTACAGAGTGTATGTAAATTTGGAGATTAAAATATCTTTTTTAGCATGATTTATGATTTTTTAGAGTAAAAAATGGCATAAATAGTGACTATTTTAGCATAAATAGCTAAAACGATTTGTATGGCATGAGAAAATAATTTTAGGTTGCATAAATATCCCATTTATCAGATCTAAAGTTGTAAAATTAATGGGAATAATTTTTAGATACTTTAGATGTTTAAAGAGATAAAACCGATAAATTGCAATTATATTTTCTCAAAATTAATTCGAAAATTTTAACTATGATTTTTAACATTATGAGTGTCATGGAATTATTCCAGAGGGTTCAAAAATTTAAAATTTAAAATTTAAATTTTGAAATTTTTATAATTTAATTTGGATTTATTTCATAAATAATATGATTTTAAGATAAAAAATGAGCATAAAATTAAATCAAGTTGAATTGTTGTCAAAACTTGAGTGATGACTAATTTTTGAGTCCTAAAAAGTGTTAGGATAATTAACTTGAGTTTAGATGTGATTTAAGTGTTAATTAGTGATTTTAAAAGGTTATTATCACGCATTTCCCTAAAACTGGGTTATATGTATGACATAGGTTAAATAGGGCGATTTGGCACATCATTTGGCATGATAGGTACATATTATAATGCTGCATATTTCAATTGTTGAATGTCATTTATTTATGTATTTTTGAATTATGTAATTTTATCTTAGTATGGCCTTAGTTTTAATCGATATTACCCGTAATGAAAGGGAATATTGATTCGGTTGTAATTTAATGTGATCTCGTATCACTTTTATTTTTATTTTTATTATTTTTTCCATTTTACAAATGTATAATAGGAATAGATTTGTATTTTTTTTATTATTTGTAATTATGGAGCATCTTCAAAGACGGTGCCATTCGGAAAGGTGATCCGACGAAGACGGTGTCTTGGGGGGCGTGCCACTTGAAGATTCAAGGGACCAAAGGAGTTGGTTTCCGAATATGTAATAGATTATTAGATTTTCTATTTAGGAAGGCCATACTAGGAAATTTTATTTATTGCTTTGTATTTCTTTTAATATGTTGCATGCATTGCCAAATCGCCATAACAACACATGCATATCATATCGAGTCATCGACCGTGCCAATTATAATTATCATAGTTCACTGCTTTAGTTCACTTAAAACGTGATAGATAATAAATTGACAGGACCTCTCACATATAATAATTGAGAATTAGCCTTGCCAAAAAGTAGAAACCCATGAAGTACCAATTTCATAAGGGAGTTGAGCCGGCTTTACCGTAATACAAACCTTGTTACATTGGCGAAGTGGGGTAGTAAAATGTTATTACATCAAAATTTGGACTGAGCTCAATGGAAGTATTCGTGACCGTAGTCGCATGTGTTCCGGGCTAAAGATGAAAATTAGAGTAATTTTTATCGACCGAGAGTTCTAAAAGTAGAATCGATTAAGAGGTTAATCCACCGAGTTATATTAATAAGGGCTGACTCGGCTTACCGTACCCGTATAAATATGAATTTAGATCTTGGAATCATTTATGTTAGTTGGGTGGAGGTCACTACATAGATGCAATACTTGTTTACAAATATACGAGTATTATTAAAACGATAGATGTTAATTATTTCCTTTATTTCCGTTTTTGTAGTTAATTATACGCAATGAATTCATCTAGTACTCCTACACCAATCACCGTTGAAACATGGCTCCAATCATTTGATGAAAAATGTTTCGAGTATGACAATGATACGATTAGAGAATTACGAGTTGACATTGGTGAGGATGGAAATTTTTGCTTCTTTACCACCTCCACACCACCCACTCCAATATTATTGCCCACCACCTTGGAAAGAAAATCTTGTGAAGAAAAACTTACAAAACCCAAGGCATCCTTGTTTTAAGAAACAAAGAGAAATGTTAAATTCAGTGGGAGTTCTAGCAAGAGTGTTCTTGCAAATGAAAGGAGTATTGGTATTTATAAAGGGAAAGCAAAAATTGGCGAGAAACCCAAACCTGATTGTGAACTGGAAATGGATAGTGGGACTACCAAGACCAAGACCAAGATAGGTGCCGAATCCTATGAGGAATGTCATTATTGTAATGTCATGGGCCATTGGAGGCGAAATTGCCCCAAGTATTTGGAAGATATCAAAGTTGGACTTGTTACTCCAACTGGGACATGGAAATGTGAAAAACTAAACAAGAGTGATATGAATCTCCGACAAGGAAATGGAGCTAGGGTAGCCACCACTTCTAGAGCGACTTATGTAATTGTTTTTGCTAATAGCTTTGAGTTGTAATTTACATAATTGTTATTATGTACCCACTTAGTCTAAAACATTATTTCCATTTCTATGTGAGACATAAAAGGATTTATATTTTGCCATCAAAGACAATTGTATTATTTTGTTGAAAATAGACATGGCTGTGAGCCATGTCATTTATCTTAATGATATACAAGTTTTAGACACTTCAAACTCAAGCAATGATATCTACGTAATACCATCCAAAACACTCATAACTTGTAATCCAAATGATTTATACATTTGACTTTTTCGATTAGGTTAAATAAATGAGAAACGCATTAAAAGCTAGTGTCGACTAGATTTAATGAACCATTTGATTTTCAATCATATGGAATATGCGAATCTTGTCTCCTTCGCAAAATGGTTTGTACTCCCTTTAGTGGTAAAGGGACACGAGCAAGTGATTTGTTGGGACTAATACATGTCGATGTATGTGTTCTAATGAGCATCACCGCAAGGGGAATTTATGACTACTTCGTCACTTTTACCGATGATTTAAGTAGATATGGGTATATTTACTTAATCAAATATAAAGTGAAGCATTTGAGAATTTTGAAAAATTTCTAAATGATGTAGAGAACCAATTGAACAAGGTACTAAAACATTACGATTCGATTGTAGTGGCAAAGATCTAAGTAATAAATTTGATTTATTAAAGATGGATTATGACCTAGTGTCACTACCCATAAGATCAAACTAATATGAGGTTGTTTGAGTTGTTCAACTCAATTTTTGGAATTTGCAATCCAAAACGGACAAGTAATTCTAAACGGATGGTCAACCATGAGATACATAGAATAGAGAGTCTATTAAACAAATGACATGGATAAGACTCATATATTACATGAATCAAACTGCCATGTTGGGGATGGCCTTTTGAAAGCTAATACATGGTCTAGATAAACTCCTAATACTCCACCATATATATGTTTGTAACTCACAAAGCTATCTCTCAAGAAGATGGATGTATTTCTGAGAGATAGAGTGGGAGTAGATTGGATCGTTACTAACATGTTTTATAGTTAAAGTGTTACTTTGTGAAAGTAATGGAAGTATAATATATAAAGATAGAGTGGGAGTATAGCTCAGTCGGAGATTATCGCACATGTCTTATTTGTTAAAATATTGCTTTGTGAAAGTAACGGCATTATGACCTTATCCCAAATCGACCTTGTTACATACGAGCCATAGCATTACAATTCAAAAATTGGTTCTCAAGAGTATATTTACTATAAAAGCGAGGGTATCTTTAAAGGTAAATAAAGCTTCAGAGTACTCAAATGCATAAGCATGACATGAAGATGTTGATCAAGATTAATTATGTTAGGAATTGGCGCATTTCATTTTAATGAAAAATGGCAAATAAAATTTATATTCGCTTTTCTAAAAATGGGAATTTAGAGAAGGAAGTGTTTGAAACACAAAACCTTAGATGAAGATCTAAGAATCCTAACATCTTATGCGTAGCTTTTTTAAGTGAACCTAGGATGGTCTTAAGCAAACATTAAAGGATTGCACTTTTCGTCCATGTGATAATAGTGAATGGTTTCATTCACATGATTGAAGAATCGTGATTATACATGAAGTTAAGTGGGAGCCATAATCATTTCTCCATGTCTAATATGTTGATGACATATTACTTATTGAGAATAATGTACCAATTATCTCTTCTGGCAAGAGTGATTGGGAGACTTGGAAAAAGATGCAATGTATTCTAGATTTTTGAAATCTATGTGAGAGAATATTGGCATAGAGTTGAGAGTCTTATGATGATAAGATCTTTCGTATATGTTATAACATCAACAAGGTTGAATGGGTTATTCATGATGATGAAAGTGGAATTACTATGATGGAGTCATAGTCGTTCACTGAACCTATTAAGTTGTTGAATACATGAAATCGTTTGCTAATATTTCCGCCATTAGAATGATCATGTATGCCAACAGATACACATGCCATAATGTGATATATGCCTAGGGCATGATAAGTCAATAACAAGATAATTCCCATGATATGGCTTGAGAAAGCCTTAAAGAACAATTGAAGACTTGTTCATATGTTTGGATGATAAACTAAGTTAGGTGTTGAAGGGTTGCACAAACTTTAGTTTCCAAACTTAAAGAGATTTGTTGAAATCCTAGGGATACTTATTGACTAAGGAGTAAGAAACTAGAAAAGTGTCTTAGTTTCGCGCATTGCAAATTCTACAAAAAGAAATCTAAGTAAATTGTGATAAAATGGTCAACGTAGGGATTAAGAGTGAATCCCTCTACAAATGACTGTGTCACAAGTTATGCGATAACAGTGGGAGTATCTTTCAAGTTAAAGAACCCAAGTCTAGTAAGAAGTCTAGACAAATACTTAGAAATAAATCAAGCTATTGAAAAAGTTGGAATATATGGATATCGGGTATATCCGCTTGCCAAACTTTTATTGCATTTTAACTAGTGTTAATAATACACTAAAGATTATAGGATATGAAGTAGCAATACTGTATTGACTATTCATATGTGATAATCGCATTTATCATTTGAGTTTCATTAAACTCACCCATTACCTTGTTAAATCCAAATGGGTTGTAGAGACAAATTGAACCCCATTAAAGTGAATTGGATTGACATGGTATTCGCCCCTAGTTACTTATATGAGGTGACGTCTCGAAGTGACTAGAGTGTGATGCGATTGATGGCAAGTTCAAGTGCCATAGAGTCATATGGGATGACTAGTCGATCACATAGGCAGACTGTATGGGAGACTGTCGGGCAGTGACCGCTTATAGAGTTCTGGTAATTCATAAAGCCTGGTCGTGGCAAGAGCTACTATAGTATTCTTATGAGTCAATTCTTTTGACTAGAGGCTATTCGCCCAAGTTGGCACTGATTTCTGATTAGCTTTGATTTATACTCTACGATTTCGTAAATGAAGTCAAACTGGGTATATTTTGGGTTATGATGGACTGTGGCTGAACGAAGGGAATAGGGCGATAGGAATTGTCCACCCTTTGTCAGGGTTGTTTGAAATCTCAAGGCCACCCGAGGAGTAGTTAACTGGAAATGCGTGGCCAGGCTCAGGAGGTATCTATGGTAGATAATTACGGTCAGACAGTTACTCTCCAGATCGAGGAAACCACTCAAGATATGATCAAATGTAAGTACGACCTGCAAGACACCTTGCATTGAGTGGGAGATTGTAATAGGACAAGAAAATTGGTGAGGCACACTTGTCTCGGACAAGTGGGAGATTGTTGGAAAATATGTCCTCAACAATAGTGCGATCACATGATTTAATATCATAATTAAATCTCATATAAAGAATACGTAAGGGATGATTCAATTATATAGTCAACTGATCAACATTAATCGGTAACGATTGGCTTGCTAGAGTTTGACGTTACTGTCGTGGGACGGTGGTGGTCAGTTGATCCCTTAAGGTCACACCTAAAGGATGATGCCCTTATCTGTAATGTTGATTAATTGTATGACGATATAAGTTAATCAATTCCTTAAAATTGAATAACTCATTTGTAAGAGAGAATATATTTATCTTATTGTAATGGGATTAAATAAGATTTATTTTAGTAATAAAAATGCTTTATTACTAAAATTGTTTATTGTTTGAGAAACAATAGAGATAAGAATGAATGGTTAATTGTAATTACAAGATGTTGTGAATTATAATTAAATGACCCATTTTATTTATGTGATCCAAGTATCACTAGTCAATTTGTTGTATGTAATTTAATTAATTTATATAATGATATTTATGTGATAAATATGCATTAAATTAATTAATAACATGTAACATACTACATGTGACATATTGTGTGACAAGTGACAAATTGACAAAATAAAATGGTAGTCCATTTTACATACATGGACCGAAATAGAGGGAGTTATGGTGGATTATGGGTGAATTATTTTATGTCATAGAATATTATATTCATGCCTACTCCATATAGCTTACACACCTACTCTTACATCTCTTACACAACCTATTACCTTGTGAAGAGAAAAAGCATAAAGGAAGATGCCATCCTTGGCATTTGGTGAAGGCTCCAACCGTGTTCCCTCCTTCAATTTAAGAGAATTAGTTCTCTTATTTTTATTCTTACACATCACATGCAAAAGTTTATGCATTATTCTCTCTACTCTTTAATCTTCCTCTAAAAATATGAGAAGATTCAATCTAAATTGTTCATAAAGTTTAATAATAATATTAGTGTAATATATGAGTATTAGTAATCAATTTTAAGGTAAACTACTAAACAAATATCTAGCAAATATTATTTAGTGAAGAGAAGGGATAATACTGGGTGCAATCAAGAGGAGTGGCTTCTATACTTGAAGTCTTTGGAGGATCATCCTATTACTCATCATAGCTCAAGAACAAGTGAAGGTAGGAGACCTACTTGTGCCCATAAACCGAAATTTACAATGTAAGGGACAATTTTTTTTTTTTTGGTGAAATGTGAGCTTTGATTGATAAAATAAACAGAATTACAACATGTAGTCCACTTTGGATATAACATCTAGGCTTAAGTACAACAAAAACCTAAGTTTACAATCCAATCCTTATCCCCTACTAAAATAGGCCGAGGAATAACATGATTCAGCCTTGACTTCACAGTGATTTTTATCTCGTCTGCAACAATTCCATGTCTTCTCAGTTGCAGATTAATGCGACAATTGTTTCTCTCCATCCAGACTGCATACCAGAATGCAAGTCTGATCACTCTATAAACTTTCTTCTGAGTCTTAGAAATACCAGTGGCAATACTCAGCTTAATATCTAACCAATCCTCTAACACAGCAGCAACCTTAGAGCTATAATCACAGCTCCCAAAGAGATGTCCATGCCCTTCTTCTTCCTTCTCACAGAGAACACATCTGTTTGTAGTACACAGGCCCAATGGGAACAGTTTTACTCTTGTGTTCAAAGCTTCATGTTTGATAAGCCAGCCTATGAGAGAATGCTTAGGAATAGCCCAGCCATCCCAAACATCCTTATACCAGTGGACATGGGGGTGCACCCTGCATCCACTGATACCCAGAAGTAACAGTGTAACCATTGGGACTTGCTAGCCACTAATTGCCCTGAAAACCAGCAGCTAGTATAATCCTAACCTTGCAAATATTCCTCCAGTTCCAGTTTGAATCTGGAGGAGGTTGATAACTATTCCAATGTGTCCCTTTTATATATACATGGTCAATCCAGAGAACCCAAAGACGATCAGCTTTTGTATAGATCCAGTTGACAAGTTTACCCACAGTTGCAATATTCCACACCCTAGCATCTTTCACACCTAAACCACCTTCCTTCTTGCTGCAGCATACTTTTTTCCATGCAACAAGTGGAGCTCTATGGTACTCAGCATCACCAGCCCATATGAAATTCCTGCAAATCATTTCAATCCTACTTATAACACCTTTAGGAATCAGAAATATTGAGGCCCAGTAATTATGCAAAGTGCTAAGAACTGAGTTGACAAGAATAAGTCTTCTTGCATAGCTTAACTTTCTAGCTCCAATTCCCCTGATTTTGCAAACAATTTTATCAATCAACACCTGGCAATCACTTCTTTTTAACCTCACTGCCTGCACTGGGATACCCAGGTATTTTAAAGGCAAAGAGCCTTCCTGGAAGCCTGAGACTTGAATAATATCCACCTTGAGGGATGCAGCTACACCATTGAAGACAACTTCAGATTTTGAAGCATTAACTCTCAATCCAGAGGATGCAGAAAAAGTAGATAAAGCCGTAAGAAGTAACATAATAGAATGCACATCCCCTTTACAAAATATAAGGAGGTCATCAGCAAAGAGAAGATGAGTTAGCTTCAAACTTTTACATAGAGGATGGTATCTAAAGGACCATCTATTAGTAGCATAGTCCAGAACCCTTGATAAGTACTCCATACAAACATAGAAGAGAAGGGGGGAAATTGGATCACCCTGTCTAAGCCCCCTTTTTCCCTCAAAATATCCAAAGTGTGTACCATTGAAACTTAAATAGTATGTTGGAGAAGAAATGAAACACATTACCCATTGCTTAAACTTGCTAGGAAAATTCAAAGCATCCAACATTTGTTCCACAAATTGCCATTCAATGGAATCATAAGATTTTTGGAGATCTAATTTGAATAAACATCTAGGGGATACCATACTTCTATTATATAACCTTACCAAGTCTTGACAAATCAAAATATTCTCCAGAATACTTCTTTCTTTAATAAAGGCACCTTGATTCTTACTAATAATATCTGGAAGTATAGCAGCCAGCCTATTGTACATGATCTTTGAGATAGCTTCATATTATTATTTACACTGTTACTTCTGGTTATCAGTGGATGCAGGGTGCACATCCCCCTGTCCACTGGTATAAGGATGTTTGGGATGGCTGGGCTATTCCTAAGCATTCTCTCATAGGCTGGCTTATCAAACATGAAGCTTTGAACACAAGAGTAAAACTATTCTCATTGGGCCTGTGTACTACAAACATATGTGTTCTCTGTGAGAAGGAAGAAGAAGGCATGGACATCTCTTTGGGAGCTGTGATTACAGCTCTAAGGTTGCTGTTGTGTTAGAGGATTGGTTAGATATTAAGCTGAGTACTGCCACTGGTATTTCTATGACTCAGAAGAATGTTTATAGAGTGATCAGACTTGCATTCTGGTATGCAGTCTGGATGGAGAGAAACAATTGTCGCATTAATCTGCAACTGAGAAGACCTGGAATTGTTGCAGACGAGATAAAAATCACTGTGAAGTCAAGGCTGAATCATGTTATTCCTCGGTCTATTTTAGTAGGGGATAAGGATTGGATTGTAAACTTAGGTTTTTGTTGTACTTAAGCCTAGTTGTTATATCCAAAGTGGCCTACATGCTGTAATTCTGTTTATTTTATCAATCAAAGCTCACATTTCACCAAAAAAAAATTAATATTATTAATACTAGAACAATATTAATCTATATAAAATTGACCCAAAAATCTTGATTTTGGTCTCTTAATTTCGGTTAAGAGAAGGGAAAAAAGAAGTGATTTTTATCTCTCTAAAAACTCTATATTTTTAGATGATGGAATGAAAAATACACTAGCATTCAAGTAGTGTATATTAGACAAATTATAGAGAAAAACCCTTTGGAATTTCTCTATGAAAAACCGGGTAGGGGGGGAGGGGCGGTATTAGCCAATGCATGATCAAGTTGCTCTTCAAAAAAACAACTAGGTTTGCATGGCTATGTATTAGGTTAAATGATTATGTTTTCTACTCAATTGATCAACACAATATTTATCCTAATACAACCTAAATTTCGGTACATATAGTGTAAAATGGGAAACCCATTTTACACATTATTTTGTCAATTTGTCACATGTAACATGTTCCATGACATTATGAATATAAAATGTATTTTTAACAATTAAAAATCAACATATTAATAAAATATGTCACTTATAAAGTTAACCTAGTAATTCATAATTACTTGTACCGAAATGAGTTCCAGAGTCATAAATTACAACATTCTGTATTTATAATAATCAATTCATTCTGTTTCAATTGTTTCCGTAAACAATAATTTCATCTAAGTAATAAAACAATTCTATTACTTAGACCGTATCTTATTTAATCAAATTATAACAAGATACGTAAATATTACTTCCAAAATCGTCCGTCAATTTTAAGTAATTTAATTAACCCGTATCGTCATACGATCAATTAAATAATCAATTAAGAGTGTTACCCGTTAGGTATGACCTAAGGGGATCAACTGATCACCACCATTACACGACAGTAATGTCAAACTCTAGTCAGCCAATCATTACCGATATGTGTGGACCAGTTGACAGTAAAATATTACTTCCCACATGTATTCTTAAAATGAGACTTAAACATGTGACTATCATGATCGACAGTTGTGATCGCATCATTGTCGGAGGACACATATTCCAACAAATAAGCCCTCCTGACAGGCTGAGGGCTATAAGCCCCCCTGACTGGCAACCACCCTCATCTTAGAAACAAGCCCTCCTGACAGCCAATAGAGCCATCATTTCCCAAAAACAGGAATGAGGTCCAAAAGCCCTCCTGATAGGCATTATTCTAACAGAAAAATGTCAAATGAACTATTTCTAGGTACAAATCAAGCCAGTCAAGCAAAAAAAAGTAATCAAGAGAAGAAAATAATATATTGATGCCATAACAAAATATTTAACCAGGAACGCACCCTTCCTAGGGCAAGAAAAAACGAACCCACAAAAACAATCCAAAAACCAACTGTTTGTCCAGGGAACATCCCTCCCTAGATAAGCCAAAACTACACAAACTAAAACTCCATAAAAACAGCAAAAACAAAAGTTAGCCCGCCTCGGAAGCTGTAGTAGAACTAATTCCCTCATCAGCAGCCTCCTCCTCTTCTTCATGCTCACCTCCTTCCCCTTCAGCATCACCTTTTTCCTTGGATGGTGGAGAGTCCACTTCCTCATCATCATGTAGCTTGCAAAGCTCAGGATAGGTAGTGTTGAGATCAGCCAACTTCTGGTCAGGATTCCAAAAAGGCCTGACTTCAACAGGTTCCTTCATGGCATCGACACGACCCCTGCCAAAGAAGTAGAGTGCAACAGCCTTATACCTAGCATGTACCAGATCCCTCTCCACAACCAACTCCTCATTTACCTTCAACTGCTCCTGGATGGCATGCTTCTCAGCCTTAAAATCTTCCTGAACAGTATCAAATTTGGCTGAGAAGCATATCATTGACATTCTAACAAAAAACAAACCGAGCCTTCCCTGCCTCATTATCCTCCTTTAAGGAATGATTCTCAGTCTTTGACACCTCCAATTCAGCCTTAAATTTTGCTGTATCTTTTTTCAAAATCTGTACTTCCCAATCCAGAGTATTTTTCAGGTTATGGACGGTATCCAGTTGACAGGCGCCCCTCAGCATATCATTGACATTCTAACAAAAAACAAACATACCCATCTAAGCCACAAAACAAAAAACAAATAAACACACACAAACACCCACTCAAAGTTAGACAAAATATATACCTCCATAGCATGGTGATCAGATTGGCAGCATAGTCCCTAGTACGATACATAGCGGCCAAAGCACGGGCAGAAGAGTCCTCTGCCTGATACTGATAATAATGGTCGTCAACCATAAAAGCCTGAGCCTGGATTTGTTCCTTAGAAAATTGAACCTCATCCAGCCAAGCCCTAACCCCCCTAACCCCCCTGACCTCATGAACCCCTCCTGGTGATTCATCTACTCTTTTCCTCTTCTCAGGACGACCACCCTCATCCACAATCTTCTCAGGCGACACCGGCTGGATCTCCTGCAAGGGTTCCTGAACCTGAACAACACTATCACTCCCTGTGGCCTCACTACTCTTAGACTTCTCCCCTGTGATTTGGGAAACCCCTACCTTCACCAAACACAAACGAAAACTAGCAATCCTAGCAGAAGCCCTGGTAGTTGCACGACGAGGCCCTAAATCAGCAATATAAACATATGTCCAAAACAGGAATCAACAAGAGAAAAGAAAGCAAATACTTACTCCCTGACGAAGAAGCCCCTGAAGCTTTAGCACTCTTCACTGGCTTGTAAGTACTTAATTTGGCCTTCTAAAAACGAGGCATATAGGCTTGCCCAGATAGGCAGGCCACGGCCTTTCCTCTTCAGGAAATGCTATGAATGCTGCTATCCGATCAGCCGACCCCTCAGTATTAGGATTATTCACCCAGTCATTTACTACAAGAAACAAAGGCAAGTAAGTGGATTTCCCAAAATATATCACTGTCAAATCAAAATACAATAAGAAAGAAAAGTTACCTCCTTCAACAGCTAGATAGTTGAGATAATCCAGGTCAGGGGCAATTGAATCAACCTTGATAAACATATAAGTTTGAGCACATCCCTTATCATCCCCTGAATCAAAGATGGTAATCAGGTGAGTCATCTTTGACCTGGCTCGAAGGTTAAACCGTCTAGTAGAATGACTCTTCAAGTGGTAGACATCCTTGAAGTCATCCATGGTAATAACCAACTTATGCTTATGTAGATACCCGTATCCGTCGATATTGGAATTTATAGAGAACCCGACAAACACCCGATGATGATAGGACACATGTATTCATTAGTTGTCATTGTCATTATTTGGAACTCGTTTTACGATGTAGAAGGGGCGTCGTCGATGAAGTATTTTATTAATTTACATGATATTTAAGTTAATATTATTTTAATTCGAATTTATTTTCTTAAGTTATTTTATTGAAAATAAAATAGATATTTAATTTGAAAAATCATTTTTTAAATTACTTGATTTGAAAAATCAATTTAAATCGTTTTATAAATCGTATTTGAAGAACTCGATTTTTACGACGATTTTATACGCGATTTTGAGCTCGTTTTCTACTTGATTTAGCTCGATTTTCGACGCACTTTGGGCCCAATCCCCTCTCCTCCAACCCGTGTTCAAATACCAGCCAAATCCCACCACAAAACCCTGGCTTAGCCCTCCCAAATCACGTCCCAAACAGCCCACACAACCAGTCCATACCCTTCCCGTGTTCAGCTTTACCAAGCCACAAACCCGCTCCAAACACCACTTAAACCCGTGCCCATTAACCCTAAACCATACCCTAGTATCCTACCCATATTACCCTAGCTTAACCACCAAGAAACACCTCTCCTAAACCCTACACGAGCTCACGAAAGCTGCTGTACAGCAGCAGCGAAACAGAGCAGTCCGACTGCTTGTTGCTCTCTTTTACCCTACTTTAACTCCCTATAAATACCTGCCCTCTGCCATACTTTCATTCCTCTAAGTTCTCCACACATACCACCGTCACTAACCAGCATCAATCTCCACAAACAAACCCTAGCTGCCTCTCAAAACTCTCGACAAAACCGAGACATCCAAACTGAGAAACAGTTTGTGTCTCTCTCGAAATACCATTCGTTTCCCCATCAAATCTCCATTAAAACTCGAGTTTCTTGATCCTAGTTAACCATATAACATCCATCTACGTCTTAGACAAATATTGACGAGCCAAATTGACCTTGAGAGTACACGAATCCCCTCGAAAAACAGAGTGTCATACACTCTGTTTTCGCGGCTTTTTCTGTCTGTCCAGTTCTGTTTGTGCTCGTTTTTCGTGCCCAATAACTCAGAACGAGCATGGTTTGTTTTAAGATATTTGTTCTCCTCTCTTTCTAGTTTTCAAAACATCTTTTAAATCTAATTTTCACCGGGAAACGAGTGAGAAATTGCAGTTTGAAAGTTGCTGTCCAGATTTACAAAAAACGTGTTGTTGCTTTGTTCATTCGTCGACGACGGCCTCTCAAGATAAAATCTACGATCGATTACGATCCAAGACGGTGTCAACGATACATGTAGGTTGAGGGTGCATCAAATCCTCCTCTTCTCCCTTTTATTTCGTTCTTTTTATGTTTGTTTTTTATTGTTCGTTTTTACATTGTTTATCGTTTTGCATCGTTTGATATCGTTAACTGTGAAATTAGTTTAGTCTGAGTATGAGTTAAAGTACCACCATGAACACCCGCGTTGACTTGAGTTGGGAAAGAAATTCGCCAGATCGGTCGGTCGTATCCCCTTCTCATTTACATATCCTCGTGTTCAAGGTAGGGCATTAATAAAACGAATTCTAACTTTGTTCCTCGCTTTTGACCCCTCGCTTGTCTGGCCTACCCTAGGACCCGTTGCATGTTAGTTCAACCTCTGATTGTTAACATATGACTCATTTAGACGATATTAGATCAATTTAATAACCTAATTAGACATGTTAGGGTGCTTCGACACAAGCATTAAAATCGGTTAACAATTCTGTAACCTAATTGAATACAACTCTCTTTTCACATGATTTCTCGCTAGTATAAGAGTGCATGATTAGCACCTTCTTATTAACACTCGACGAGTTAATTTAACTAGCGAACCTGACCTAATTCGACCCTTTAGGCCGTGTAGAGCACTCGGTTTAGGCGAAGCCTTCTGACCTCTTTTATCGTCGATTTCTAATGTATATCCCGTATCGCTTTGCAAATATATCTAACCTAATGAATCTAACCAAAGGATTAGGGTAGGCTAGGATTTGTAGGTCGTGTTTGGCCGTGTATTTTGTAGTCCTTTTCTCGCTCTTTTTTATCTTTATCTCGTTATTTCGTATCTTGTAATTACTTTTGTTTATCGAGTCGTGTTTTGTAATTTGTTTGTAATTAGTTTTCCGTTATCGAGTCAAATGATTTCTAAAAAACCTTAGTCTTGTTTGGTTAGATGGTTGTGCTCCAATTCATGTAAGAGCGTAGTAAATGGCATGTTGTTTAAAGCAACATGGCCCGATTTATGCTAATGCAGGTTTTGGTGTGTGACCTAATGTCTAATTTGATAAGATTAAGCGAAAGCACGCATTACGAGGAGTGACCCAAGGACGTGAGTTATGTAAACCGTGGGCCACCCCTTGTGCATATTTTCCTAGGCCGAAATGGCCATGTGTCGTGTATGGTGTCGTATATAGCAATTGTATTTAGATAGAGTTGTATCTTTAATTTCTTGTTGTGTCGGCATGAAATGCCTGGGTTGTAATAGGGTAAATCCCAACGGCTTCCCCATTCCCCTTAAGCCTTGTTTGTTTTGTTTTGTATGTTGTTGGATCAATCAACCCACATGCTAAATTACAAGTTTGACAAAGTTAGTTTAGTAACATCTAAATCGACATAGAAACCTCACATGTTAGGGTTTTAAAACGATGTTTGTATATCGTATATCGTAGTAGCTACGACCTTGTTTGAAATCCGATACTTGACTTAGTAGAGGCCGTTATTGACGGGCGGGGTTAGGTGTCCTTATGGGCTTCCTAACACGTACCGTCACCCCTTACTCAAGATCTATGGTTTGTGGATCCGTCTAAATACCATTGGATTACGAGAGTCATTCAAATCGAGTGATATAGGATAGAAGTCTTTATCTTTAATCAGTCGTAGTCGATTGACTTTATGCTTTTCGATGAAAGGTGTAAAGTTGACTTGAACGGTTCCAAGTTCCCATAAAACTTGGTGGCGACTCTAAATTTGTCTTAATTCGATTCGAAGGAACCTCGAGTCGATAATGCCTCCTGTGGATCCCGCGGACGCAGATCCCGCGGGCGTTGTCCACAGTTTGACGACTCCGCTGGGGATAAGAGGACTAGTTACACTTTGTTTCTAGGGTCTTTTCCTTCGAGGTGAAACTTGAAAAGAAAGTATTGGAAAGTAAAACATTACTCGTAGTGCTACGATTCATGTATAAACCCTTAAGGACTTTCTCGGGCCGCCCCAGCGCTTCTTCGTGACGCGTGGGGGGCGACATCCCACTATACCAGGTGCTTGCACATTGCTTGCTTCCGCTCCGCCTCGTCGTGGTTCTTGAGGGTGAGGATGCTCTTCTAGGTACTCTACCTAAAGGCCCTTGTTCTATTAGACCCGAAAGGATGGAGGGTATAGACCTTCTTGTAGAAGACTTGCCGAGACTTAGAAATGTCTAGGAGCATACATCCTTATAACATGAGAATGACAATGTGCAAGGTGAATTTCCCGAGTTTTTTTAAATTTTCCATGTCAATTTTAAAGCCGAACTTTTGAACAACTTACTTTCAAAATAACATGGTTTTAAAAACGCGGAATGCTGCCCAAGTAGGACTAGATTTTTCGGCCCAAAATGAGCTTTTATAGCCGGCATGCTGCCCATTTCAAATCAATTATTCGTTTTTCAAATTCAATCCAAATTGCCTCTCGAACCTTAACCAAGCATGAAATGCGTCGAGTCATGTCCGGGTCCTGGCCGTGTTTGTCTAGGCGTGTTCCGTCCCAAATGTCTAGAACACGACCTTGTTGGGTCACCCAAGCTCACCTCTTGGGATTCGAGTCATGTTGGTCTACCTTTTGATCTAGGATAGTCTACAGAAACGTCCAAGCTAAGCCATTGTGGACGTTTCATACGAACCTAAGGACTATGTTAGTCCAGTCACGGGTTTAGTCACACTGAGTCCAGTTTAGAATCGTTTTATGATGGTTTGGGTCGTGTCGTTTTGTCGAGTCCAAAATGCATCGAGGTCTAAATCCAACCGTGAGTCGAACCTTTTGGTTAGTCAGTCATAAGTCGAGTCTTTTTTTGAGTCAAGTTGGTTTCGTGTCCTTAAGTGTCCAGGGGCTCTTACTTTCAAATATTGACTCAGTTCGGGGTTATTTTGTAGAAAGGCCGCCAAAAACCCGACTTCAAGCAATGGAAGATGCTGTTAATAAACTCACTGAGGCCGTAAACCTCATGAGGGCCAGAATGGATGTGATCGAATCCAAGCTGGGTGAAGATTCATCTACCCCACCTCTGACTGATCTGGAGAAACGGTTCAAGTTCATTGAGGACCGTCTGAAACTCTCCCGGGGGAAGAACATCCACTACGAAAATGCTAGGGCCTATGCCCTGATTCAGATAAGTTGCCCACAAACATGGTACTCACCGATATCCCAAAGTTTAAGGGCACAGAAGATCCCGTCCACCATGTTAAGGCCTATAAGGGGTACTTAGCACTCAAGGGAGTACCTCGCGACATGCTCTCCAAATTTTCGCTCAATCTCCGGATGAACACCCGAAGGCGTGGTTCTACAATCTGGACCTTAAGAACTTCCCCACTTTCGAAGATATTACGGTGGAGTTCTGCAAGCACTATGCTGATAATGTCGAGATTCAAACCAACATAAGAACATTGGAGGTGATGACACAGAAAGAAAAAGAAGGCTTTACTGAATTCCTTGCAAGATGGCGCGCTGAAAGCGTGAAATCAGCCAAGAAGCCTGATGAAGTTGAAATGGTAGATAAGTTCGTAAAGAATCTACGACCTATTTACCGTAATGCTATGAAATACCAGAATTTTGGCTCTTTCAAAGAATTGATAAGAATCGGGATAAAGGTAGAGGATGATGTCATAAGGGCAGAGGCTGAAAGGCCGAAAGGGTACCAAGAGGCCTCATCGTCTAAGGGCAAGGCCCCAACAACGACCCATGTTGATGAAGCCATCAATCTCTTAGAAGGGCAATCGAAGAAGTCGCAGCGCTAAACACCTAGGGCATTCACCGATATCGGATGCACTTATACATACGCTCTCCAAAGGCTCATAGCCCAAGGAAAGCTGAAGCCTATGGTCCAACGCCAGACCCTCCCGCTGATCAACAAGGTAAATGGTATAAACCAAATGCCTACTGTGCCTTTCATCAACGAAAAGGCCATGATACTGAAAGGTGCTATCGACTGAAGCACGAAATCCAAGACATGATTGAGAATGGAACACTCCCGATCCCAACTGTTAAACCCAATAACATCACCAATCCATTTGGCGATCACGCCAACTTTGTTTCTGTCGAAGACAATGTCGATTATTCCCATATTATCCACCCATGTCACTTGAAAGGGGTGTTTATCGGGAAAATATTTGTGGATTGCTTTGAATTCTTGCCAAACCCGAAGAATGAAATTCAAGTCGGGAGTCTTGCTCTAGAATGTACTGCTCTCATTAACGAAGTTAATAAAAGACAATTCGATTCACCAACATCCATCACTAGCGTAGATCCTCAGAGGACTACCTCGGGATGGAGGCAAACCGTCACAGGGATCAAGGACAAGAGCCGAGCATCTAAGTTGATAACTGAACAAGGGAAAGCTCAAAACTAGATTTGAAAAGTATGAGTCGGATCTGTTTTCTTATCTTAGTCGAGTCGAGTCTAGGACTTTCTTTTCTTGAAGTTGAGTCGTTTGTTCCGCGATGACCTAGGGTGTGTCCTAGGAATCGTTCTTTCGAGTCTGTTAAGCTTTTGCCATTCCAATAAAAGGTTGTAGTTTTGTTTCCCAATATGTCTTGTTTTCAATCCTCAATCATTCCGGAAACATGATAAAATGCACAACACACTCAAAGGCATCCCTGGGGTTGAAATATGTCCCGTTTCAAAATGTAAGGTACACTAGGATCCTGTGTTTGATTCCTTTACCTATTCCATGTCTGGCGGTAGAAACCCTCCATCAAAACCAGGCTTATGACAGGCTTTTAGATGATTCTAGGACGAACCCAGACTAGCTCCTTGTTTTCCATATCGATGACGGAAGGCAAGACTTTTTCCCACAGAATCATCCCCTCTCGAAGAGAGAAGATATCAACCCGTTCTAAGAAGGAATTGTTAATTCTAACCCAATTTAGTTGGAGAAGCCCAGTTTTTAAGGTGTATCCATTTGTGACTAAGGGAATGAATAGAAGACCATTTTCAAGAAGAGAAAAAAAAAGATGAAAAGATGAGGAAAAAAAAGGACGAAAAAAAAGCAAAAGAAAAAAATGAAAAATGAAAAAAGAGAAGAGATGAAAAAGAAGAAGAAAAAGGGAAAGAAAAAAAGAAAAGAAGAAGAAAAGAAAAGAAAAAAAGAAAAAGAAATGTCGAAGCCAAAATGGTCAGGTAGTGCCATCAGCAGTCATTCATACCTCTAAGTCCTTCCCGAGGCATTTAAGAGGGAATAGTTAGGGATTCTGAGAATCAGTCTGCTTGTGTTAGTACACCCAAGCCTTTAGGGTCCAGACATGGAAATTTGATCCCACGTCGATTTCCAACCCATTTGTACTCACGTATCATCCAACCTGAGACACCATCTCCATCCACATCAGCAACCATAGCCCTTAGCCTTAGCATCACAAAACAAACCTTCAGAATGATGGTTAACCATTCAAACTTGTTATTACCAAGCTCCACGTCCCAAAGAACCACAACCTTTTGTACCAACCCTAGACACGGGATTTAACAGTACCTTACAGGCTAGAATGGGATACGACATGATACCTTAGGTGAAACCTTCGAGTGTGTAAACACAATTAAAATGCCAAGTTTATGCACCTTGATCGAACTACGTCGGATTTGATTTCGCTCCACGCGAATACGTAGGCAGTCCTTCAGAATAAAGGATTCAATCCACCCATCATCCAAGTTGCCATCTTGTCGGTTTCTTACGGGTCTTAACCAAGTCCAAATGAAGCCACTTTTGTTTGAGTTGGTCTTAGTACTCGATGTAAGCTAGGATAAGGATATAGGTTCAGATGAATAGTATCAAGTCTCAGAATCAGCTTTATCGAACGGTTTAGGCCAAGATGCCGAGTCATATAGATGTAGGTTTGTGTTGGGAACAGAAAATATGAAAAACCCGCTGAAAAGAAAGAAGGCGTGGAAGGAAAATAGTAAAAGCCCGCTGAAAAGAAAGAAGGCGGTGGCAAGAAATGATGAATACTCGCTGAAAAGAAAGGAGGCGAGGAGAAGAGTGGCAGAATGTTCCCAACAAGAGTGATGTGTGATGTCCAACTGTTCTCATAAAATCAGTCTGTGTTTAGTGTCTAGGCGAAGCTAACGTTGTTGCTCCGTGAGTTTAATCCACCTTGTCAATCCCAAGTGATCTTGATTCCCATGTGCCCTCGGGAGCACGCCCATGCCATAAGATATCCTCGTTCCACGTCCGACGACCTTGTGATTCCCATTTGCCGTTTTTTTGGGCGCCAGAATGGCCTATTTACATTTCTACCCCCAACAAGTTAATAATTGAATTAAAACCTGTGCGCACTTACGGTTTCATTTTCCTTTTTGTTTTACGGTAGCGGGCTACGCCCACGTTATTTACGGGTCATACAGAGTGTCTGAGTCGTATTTCCTGCTCACTCGTCAAGGTTCGATTTCAAAATGCCAAAGAATTCAGAATTACAAAATTTCAAAAACTTTTTGCGAATTATGGGATAGATGATCCAAGTAGTGGTACATTTCAAGTCAAGGTTCAAATCTCAAAGTTCAAAATCAAATTTTGGGTGGACGACCCAACACCCAAATGATTCGTTTCAAATTCAAATTTCGGGTCGATGGCCCAACATCATAAGTGATGTCAAATTCAAAATTTGGGGCGATGGCCCAATTATTCAAAATCTTCAACAGGTTCAAATTTCGGGTCGATAACCCAGTCTTTCAAATTCAATTTCAGGTCTACCACCCAACATTCCAATACTTCAGCTTCAAACCTCGGGTCGATGGCCCAACATACTAAGTGATGTCAAAATTCAAAATTCGGGTCGATGACCCAATTATTCAAAATTTTCAAATTCCATTTCCTGGTCGATGACCCAATCTTTCAAATGATCTAATTTTAGGATCGATGATCCAAATGTGCTTATGTGATGATTATTGCTAGTACGTTTTTGCGCTTCAAATGTAGCAGGATATGCTTTAACTGGGGTCTCTAAAGTCTTCGACTTAAGAGCCATTGCAAACTGGGGGCTCTGAAGCCGTTGGCTTCAGTGACCATTATCAAGATGTAAAGGATGACATCCACCTATAATTCAATTCAATACAAGTATGAAATGGAAGAATTCTGTAGCTGAAAGCAAGTGATGAAAGCGGCGGCAACCTCCTCAGAAAGTTCCGTCCCATTTGGACATCTGCCAGCAGATGATAAGCTTTGGGCAAGTGTCAACAGATGATGAATTTTAGACAAGTGCTAGCAGATGATAAACTTTGGGCAAGTGTCAGCAGTTGCCGAACTACGACACGGGTTTGATTCCGTCAGAAACGGATACGTAGGTGCCCGAGGATAAGGCTCAACCCACCATATATGCAATTTATGGGTCAACGACCAATGATGACAATTTGACGCAACAGAAGCAAGAGTTAATCCCCGACGAAGTTTCAGGTATGATCTCTTCTTATGGCTGGCGAGCTTATATACGCAAGTCTAATGGACTATAAACGACCCGCGGAATCCTCAGGTCGAGAGGGACCTGGGGTATACTTTGACTTTCGCCTTGTCCAAGCCTCAGTCAAAGTGGGGGCTCTGTAGATACCCGTATCCGTCGATATTGGAATTTATAGAGAACCCGACAAACACCCGATGATGATAGGACACATGTATTCATTATTTGTCATTGTCATTATTTGGAACTCGTTTTACGATGTAGAATGGGCGTCGTCGATGAAGTATTTTATTAATTTAAATGATATTTAAGTTAATATTATTTTAATTCGAATTTATTTTCTTAAGTTATTTTATTGAAAATAAAATAGATATTTGATTTGAAAAATCATTTTTTAAGTTACTTGATTTGAAAAATCAATTTAAATCATTTTATAAATCGTATTTGAAGAACTCGATTTTTACGACGATTTTATACGCGATTTTGAGCTCGTTTTCTACTTGATTTGGGCTCGATTTTCGACGCACTTTCGGCTCAATCCCCTCTCCTCCAACCCGTGTTCAAATCCCAGCCAAATGCCACCACAAAACCCTGGCTTAGCCCTCCCAAATCACGTCCCAAACAGCCCACACAACCAGTCCATACCCTTCCCGTGTTCAGCTTTACCAAGCCCCAAACCCGCTCCAAACAACACTTAAACCCGTGCCCATTAACCCTAAACCATACCCTAGTATCCTACCCATATTACCCTAGCTTAACCACCAAGAAACACCCCTCCTAAACCCTACACGAGCTCACGAAAGCTGCTGGATAGCAGCAGTGAAACAGAGCAGCCCGACTGCTTGTTGCTCTCTTTTACCCTACTTTAACTCCCTATAAATACCTCCCATCTACCATACTTTCATTCCTCTAAGTTCTCCACACATACCACCGTCACTCACCAGCGTCAATCTCCAAAAACAAACCCTAGCTGCTTCTCAAAACACTCGACAAAACCGAGACATCCAAACTGAGAAACAGTTTGTGTCTCTCTCAAAATACCATTCGTTTCCCCTTCAAATCTCCATTAAAACTCAAGTTTCTTGATCCTAATTTACCATATAACATCCATCTACATCTTAGACAAAGATTGACGAGCCAAATTGACCTTGAGAGTACACGAATCCCCTCGAAAAATAGAGTGTCATACACTCTATTTTCGCGGCTTTTCCTGTCTGTCCAGTTCTGTTTGTTCTCGTTTTTCGTGCCCAATAACTCAGAACGAGCATGGTTTGTTTTAAGATATTTGTTCTCCTCTCTTTCTAGTTTTCAAAACATCTTTTAAATCTAATTTTCACCGAGAAACGAGTGAGAAATTGCAGTTTGAAAGTTGCTGTCCAGATTTACAAAAAACGTGTTGTTGCTTTGTTCCTTCGTCGACGACGGCCTCTCGAGATAAAATCTACGATCGGTTACGACCCAAGACGGTGTCAAAGATACATGTAGGTTGAGGGTGCATCAAATCCTCCTCTTCTCCCTTTTATTTCATTCTTTTTATGTTTGTTTTTTATTGTTCGTTTTTACATTGTTTATCGTTTTGCATCGTTTGATATCGTTAACTGTGAAACTAGTTTAGTCTGAGTATGAGTTAAAGTACCACCATGAACACCCGCGTTGACTTGCGTTGGGAAAGAAATCCGCCAGATCGGTCGGTCGTATCCCCTTCTCATTTACATATCCTCGTGTTCAAGGTAGGGCATTAATAAAACGAATTCTAACTTTGTTCCTCGCTTTTGACCCCTCGCTTGTCTGGCCTACCCTAGGACCCGTTGCATGTTAGTTCAACCTCTGATTGTTAACATATGACTCATTTAGAAGATATTAGATCGATTTAATAACCTAATTAGACATGTTAGGGTGCTTCGACACAAGCATTAAAATCGGTTAACAATTCTGTAACCTAATTGAATACATCTCTCTTTTCACATGATTTCTCGCTAGTATAAGAGTGCATGATTAGCACCTTCTTATTAACACTCGACGAGTTAATTTAACTAGCGAACCTGACCTAATTCGACCCTTTAGGCCGTGTAGAGCACTCGGTTTAGGCGAAGCCTTCTGACCTCTTTTATCGTCGATTTCTAATGTATATCCCGTATCGCTTTGCAAATATATCTAACCTAATGAATCTAACCCAAGGATTAGGGTAGGCTAGGATTTGTAGGTCGTGTTTGGCCGTGTATTTTGTAGTCCTTTTCTCTCTCTTTTTTATCTTTATCTCGTTATTTCGTATCTTGTAATTACTTTTGTTTATCGAGTTGTGTTTTGTAATTTGTTTGTAATTAGTTTTCCGTTATCGAGTCAAATGATTTCTCAAAAACCTTAGTCTTGTTTGGTTAGATGGTTGTGCTCCAATTCATGTAAGAGCGTAGTAAATCGCATGTTGTTTAAAGCAACATGGCCCGATTTATGCTAATGCAGGTTTTGGTGTGTGACCTAATGTCTAATTTGATAAGATTAAGCGAAAGCACGCATTACGAGGAGTGACCCAAGGACGTGAGTTATGTAAACCGTGGGCCACCCCTTGTGCACATTTTCCTAGGATGAAATGGCCATGTGTCGTGTATGGTGTCGTATATAGCAATTGTATTTAGATAGAGTTGTATCTTAAATTTCTTGTTGTGTCGGCATGAAATGCCTGGGTTGTAATAGGGTAGATCCCAATGGCTCCCCATTCCCCTTAAGCCTTGTTTGTTTTGTTTTTTATGTTGTTGGATCAATCAACCCACATGCTAAATTATAAGTTTGACAAAGTTAGTTTAGTAGCATCTAAATCGACATAGAAACCTCACATGTTAGGGTTTTAAAACGATGTTTTCATATCGTATATCGTAGTAGCTACGACCTTGTTTGAAATCCGATACTTGACTTAGTAGAGGCCGTTATTGACGGGCGGGTTTAGGTGTCCTTATGGGCTTCCTAATACGTACCCTCACCCCTTACTCAAGATCTATGGTTTGTGGATCCGTCTAAATACCATTGGATTACGAGAGTCATTCAAATCGAGTGATATAGGGTACAAGTCTTTATCTTTAATCGCTCGTAGTCGATTGACTTTATGCTTTTCGATGAAAGGTGTAAAGTTGACTTGAACGGTTCCAAGTTCCCATAAAACTTGGTGGCGACTCTAATTTGTCTTAATTTGATTTAAAGGAACTCGAGTCGATAATGCCTCATGTGGATCCCGCGGGCGTTGTCCACAGCTTAGAACACAAATTTTCAACTGAATGAACGATCTTCCAAACCATTGGCATACGTTGAAACGGAGGAACCCTGATAGCCCTGATCACCTCAGTCATAAGAGGAGACAGAGGAAGTTGACATCCACCCCTGAATGCCCATTCAAAGATATATAACCAGCCTCGACTACCCCAGTTAGCCCTGACCGGACCACTCTCAGGAATCCAGACTTCAGCCCCACTAGGAATGAGACCCCTACCCTTCAAGTAATGCTCAAAAGTTGGTTTCAACTGATTGGCTTCATGAAAAGAAGCCGCCAAAGCCTTAACAGGAGTATATTCAACCCCTTTATATAACATGGATAAAATCTCTGGGGCAGCAACAACCTCCACCACTTCATCCTCAGGGATGACATCTAGAACCTTCTCAACTTCTGCAGGAACCTTCTCAGCCTCTGCAGGAACCTTCTCAATCTCAGCAGGAGCTTTCTCAGCCTCAACAGCAGCCTTGGAAGCAGCCGTCTTTCTTATACCACCAGCCATATTTTATTTTGCAGAGAATTGGTTTTTTTGGAAAAAGAGGATTCTAGAAAGATAAAGAAGAAATTTTGAGATGGGAATATGAAAACAACACGGTGCAAGGCAAAGTATTTATAACCGCAAATCTAAAACGGCAAAGAAAGCAAGTGGTTGAGGCTAATCATGACTCTCCTAGGGTTTTGTAAATCTACCCTATTTATGACATATAGCCGTTACAAGAAGCTGAATCAAATAGAACTTCTAAATCCGATAAAAGATCCCTGCACAACTTTTTGCGTGGCCCAAATTTTTATCTCCTTATTCCTGACCAGACCCAATAATGGAATAAGTAGTTAAGGGGCAATTCTTGGGCCTAGAATTACCCTGCCTGACCTGACAAAGGCCAGGCGATGATCAAAACTAAGATTCAAGCAAAGGACACCAGAAATCAGGCACTAACTAGATATGAACAGGCATCATGCAGGAGTTGATATAAGACATGCAATAAATAACCACCAGCCTGAAAGGAGAATACATCAGACACAAGAAAAGGGCTGCACAAGCAGAGCAGGCAACAACCAAGTTGTTCATATATACTCCCTACAAAGAAGGAAGACCAATTCAGAAGGAAAAGATATAGTTAATAGTCAAAGGCAACGGCTAAATGGATGGCAACCACCCCCGGGTAAATAGGGCACAAACACTATTTACCAGGAAACCCTAAACGGCAGAAAAATGGGACTTGGGAAGCTAGTATAAATTGAAGAGAAGAAAAAACAGAAAGCAGATTCAACACACTCTCACTCTCACTTCCACTCTTGTATTCTTAAGCAATATTTTTGCTTATCACGCCTAATATACGGATACTCTGTCAGGCTATCTAAGATCATAATAACAATCACTCCTGGCTTGGTGCCCGTGGTTTTTTCCCTTATTCCCAGGGTTTTTCCACGTATAAAATCTTTGTGTCTTTATGCATCATTTGTTTATTTACTTAACAAAACTAGTCAGGCAAGTTATTTGAGTTAGATCACCCTACTTTAAATCCCCTGGCAGGGCGTTCTCATTTACCAAAATCTCTGTCAAAACACATACCTATATATAATTTCTTATAAAAGGGAATGATTAGAAGTGATAATTAGTCAAAATATGTTTTGATAATTTCTTCTTTACATCCATGGTTCAAAAGCCTTATTGCTCAACCTAAACACTTGTCATCAAGCACTTAAGTTGTTAAGAACATGACAATGTTAAATTGGTAAATTAATTTGCTAGAAATTTTGATTCACCAAATACAACAATAGAGTTCATCCTTGTGAAGGATTAACTAGGAATTTACATGAAGATAAGTCTTCATCAAGTAGAAATTCTTAAAGTGAGTGGGAGAAATAAGAAGTAAAGTTCATATTTTAATTGTTAAGGATAGAACTAGGCTCGAAAGAGAAGGTGTTAGAAACTAGAATAGATACAAACCCCAAATGAGTAAAGATCAAGGAAGTTGGTTGTGTGACTCCAACATATTCATTCTTGAATATCTATGACATTGACATTACATTCTTGCCAAATATTGCCACGTCATGAGTATTTGATACAAATTTGTGGTTTTTATCATAATTTTGGCATTATCGTGTGACGACTAGCAAGAATAAGTTCAGAAATTTGCATGAATAGAACTAGGGTAGTTGCCATTTCATCCATGAACATATGAATGTTGTAGTGTACTCTTTTTAGTTTTGTATTTAGAAATGTACCTCAATAATTATTATGATGTACACTAACTCTAAATAAGAATATAATTCAAGTTTTTGTATAAAAGAAAGGGGTTTCTCTATTATACAATTAAAATAAGTGTTGTGCACTAAACATACCACGATTAAGTTTAGGGTGAGACCATACAAATCATGGTAATTATATTCAAACTAAATGTCATATTTACAAGACTCAAGTTGGTGACCCCAATCATTTCTCAATTTTCGATTGAAAAATCGCATTTAGAAACTAGTTTTGACTAGTCTCCCAAACCATTTGATTGGGAATCTTTGGTATATGCAAATCTTGTATTAAAAGCAAGTTAATTCATGATTTTTTTTGGAAAAGGATTATGAATAGAGCATGATATTCGCCCTATTTACACTTTGAAGCGTATGGTCGAATATAATTTCAATCAGAAAAGGTTATTATTTCTTCATCTCTTTTACCAACGAACTAGGTAGATACTTGGTATCCACTCAATGAGGTAAGAAGATAAATTATTTAACCTACAGATTATAAAACCAAAGTACTAGTACTTTGTTATAATGGGGAACAATAAAGTGATAACTTTTATGTGTACTATATAGAGTGTGATATGGTATCACAAGATCATTTTCAAAATCACACCCTATCAAGATAAGGTGTATTAGAAAGTTACAAAGAATCCTATACGATATGATTGAATCTTTACTATAAAGTTGGAAGTAGTTTCTATCACAATTTGTCTATTACTTATTTATTTATTCCACTAAAACCAAATCATAGTTAAATCAATCAAGTACAAATCATATGAGATATGGTTAGGCATGGTACCTAAATTGTAGCTTGTTTCGATAGTAAACATGTGCTCATTTTTCTTACATGATCACAAGAACAAAGGGTTTGTGGCTCGTGTTGCTGTCTATTAAGAAAAGAGGATTATTTCTTAAAGACAGAGTGGGAGAAAATGTTCAAGAGCCACAAAACTGAGAATAAGATGTAGGAAGATGTTCCTTCTTGGTCAAAATCAGTTATTATTTATTCGAAATCTAAAGTGGACAGGAGTCATGTTATTTTGAAATTAACAAGCCTGTAACTTATTAAGATGCTTTATCTAGTTTCAACTCTGCAAAAGTCCGAAATGAGCATAAACATGAAAATGTTTATTTAGCTTGGTTGGTTGGTGGCAAAGGGTTTTGCACGCAACAACAACACCTCATTGAATTCATATATAATTTGACAGTTGGATTTTAAAATC
The DNA here is from genome assembly GCF_048544455.1 of Silene latifolia. Taxonomy (NCBI): domain Eukaryota; kingdom Viridiplantae; phylum Streptophyta; class Magnoliopsida; order Caryophyllales; family Caryophyllaceae; genus Silene; species Silene latifolia. The sequence goes on along the minus strand of NC_133538.1, from coordinate 201,341,026 downwards.
ATCTAGCATGAGTTTTTGAAAATCGCAACTATCCTAACGTAGGATGAAATTTGAAGAAGAAATCTTAAGAAGATGTCAAAGAGTTGAATTGTATGTTTTGATCATGTGATAAACTTTTCTCGATTTGTCGAGTAGTTTATACATGGAGTTTAGTGGGAGTAATGTGGTGTTACTAGTCTTATATGTAAGGGACATATTGATCATTGTGAATGATGGAAGACTTAGGAGAAGAATAATACATCTCTAAGGTATCCAGACCTATAAAGATAGTTCTAAGAGGATATTAGCTAGCGTTAAATGAATATTCTTATGTTAATAAGAGTCTAGACAAGTTCAAAGGTATTGAACATGTCGAAATTGAATCCACGTGCTTCCGCTGCTGGATTAATTCATTACGCTAAGATATATCACCATTCTCAAACCTCGTATATTTGGAGTATGACGAATAGTTAAAAATCAAATTCTTGAGAGAAGTCTCTATATAGACATAAAGTTCATTAGTTAGTACTCAGGAAGTACTAAAGATATGAAGCTAAATATTTAGAATTGAGATGGATTTACGTGCAAGGAGTTACACAAAAACCATATTCTAAACACATAAGGATGGTTAGAGAACCATCTTGGATACATTATTTAAGGAGTATATCTGCTAGAAACATCCTAGGCAGATGAACAATGAGATATACACAACGGAAATTGAGTACACTTGCAATAATGAGATATGCAAGAAGGAAGGGATGACATTAGGATTCGGTTTCATGAATTGGAGGAACTATGGTAGTTCGTTCCAATAACCGAAGGTCCTATCCCCACACACTGAGGACAGTGGGAGTTATTCAAAGGCAACAGAGGCTATGTACAGATTGGATCTAGATACGTACTTAAAGAAGTTCTTATTATATAAGATTATTCACAAGAATGGGAAATAGTGTATAGTAAGGTTAGGGAATGTGCAAAGTGTTGCTAAAACTTGCTAACCAAGGCTTTTTCATAGGCTTACATGATAAGTCATGCCATTTCAATTGAGTTGAGATGTATAGTTATATACAATATTAAGTATAGATTATAAATTATGTAGTAATTGATATGGTATCAATTTTACATATGTGATAATGCATTCATCGTTTGAGTTTTATTAAAAACTCTTTTGTTACTTTGTTATATCCAAATAGGTTGTAAGGATAACGTTGAACCCTATTAAAGTGAACTGGATTAACATAGTATTGGCCCCTAGTTGCCTATATAAGGTGACATCTCGAAGTGACTAGAGTGTGATGCGATTGATGGCAAGTTCAAGTGTCATAGAGTCATATGGGATGACTAGTCGATCACATAGGCAGACTGTATGAGACACTCTGTCGGGCAGTGACCGCTTATAGAGTTCTGGAAATTCACAAAGCCTGGTCGTGGCAAGAGCTACTATAGTATTCTTATGAGTCGATTCTTTTGACTAGAGACTATTCGCCCAAGTTGGCACAAGTTTCTGATTGGCTTTGATTTGTACTCTACGACTGTCGTAACTGAAGTCAAATGAGTATATTTTGGGTCATGATGAACTGTGGCTATACGAAGGGAATAGTGCGATAGGAATTTTCCACCCCCTTGTTAGGGTTGTTTAAAATCTCAGGGCCACTCGAGGAGTAGTGAACTGAAAATGCGTGGCCACGCTCGGAAGGTATCTACGGTAGATAATTCCGGTCAGACAGTTACTCTTCAGATCGAGGATACCACTCAAGATATGATCAAATGCAAGTACGACCTGCAAGACGCCTTGCATTGAGTGGGAGATTGTAATAGGACAAGAGAATTGTTGACGCACACTTGTCTCGGATAAGTGGGAGATTGTTGGAGTATGTGTCCTCAACAATAGTGCGATCACATCTTTAAATATCAAATTAAGAATACGTAAGGGATGATTCATTTATATAGTCAATTGATCAACATTAATTAGTAATGATTGGCTAACTAGAGTTTGACATTACTGTCGTTTGACGATGGTGATCAATTGATCCCTTAAGGTCACACCTATAGGACAATTCCCTTAATAGATTAATTAATTAATTGTATAACGATACAGATTAATTAATTCCTTAAAATTAAACAATTTATGATAATGAGTGAGAATATAAATATCATATTGTAATGTTGATTAAATAAGTTTTATTTTAGTAATTAAAAGATTTTATTACTAAAATTGATTATTATTTGTGAAACAATTGAGATAAGAATGAATGGTTAATTATTATTACAATATGTTGTGGATTATAATTATATGATCCATTTTATTTATGTGATCAAGAATCACTAGAAAATTTGTTATATGTAATTTAATTAATATATAAAATGATATTTATGTGATAAATATGCATTAAATTAATTAATAACATGTTACATACTACATGTGACATATTGTGTGACAAATGACAAATTGCCAAAATAAAGTGGAGGTTCTTATAAGGTGTTGAAACCGGTTATAGTGTGTGTTTTTAGAGTTTTGAGGTTTATTGTTTTTAACTGTTAAAAACACCATAATGACCTAAAAACCTAAAAAGCTACTCTACCATTTTTGGGTAAGAACAATAACAAAAGGCAAAGGCATGCACTGGTCTTGTTTTACCCCACCCCCACCGGTTCCACGAGACAAAATAAGAGAGAGTTCTCTTATTTCTTCACATTCATACTTACCTCATTTTTTATGTATTATTGATTCTCCTACATCTCTCTAAAACAAGTTGGAGAAACTCTAAAAGTTGTTCACATTCATTCTAATATTATCATAAATATTATTACTAGAGTAGTAATACATATTATTAGAATTATTTTAAGGGTTACTAGTATATGAATCTAGTTAGTTAATATATTAGTTTAAGGGTTTTTTTTTGTGTGTAACAAGAGGAGGATCTCAATACTTGGGATTAAGAAGGATCAATCATTACATTTAAGCTCAAGAACAAATAAGGAAGGTGACCTTATTTTTGCTCTTATTTCGAGCCATATAACAATGTAAGAATCATTGTTTTCTTATTTTTATCTCTACTTTTGTTATGCAGGCACTAGATCTAAAGAACTAATATTAATATGTTAATTAGTTCACTATTAGATGAGTCTAATAATAGGTATATGAACCTAACACTGCTAACCTGGTTACTATGCTTCAGGAGGTAATGATTCTGTTTTCCTTAATTTTGTTTTGGTTGTGTGTTTTTTGTTTTGTTTTCCCTGATTGGTGGTCTTTTTGTAGAATGTGAATGATATGTTAAGGGGTGCGTGTCAGCTGGAATTTGCAAATGGTGTCAAGGATACTTTGAACTGGGAGGTGCAATGCCTGAAGAAGGATGTTGCATCCCTGAAAACAGATTTGGAGGTGGCCAAAGCGGATAATGAATATTTTAAGAAAGACAATGAGGCAGGGAATGTGCGGTTGGTTATGGAGACATCAAAGCTGGATTCTGCTCAGAATGCTGTGAAGTCTATCCAGGCCAAGCTTGACATTGTTCAGGAGGAGTTGCTGGCCGATAAGCAGGCTATGCAGGATCAGTTGAAGGTGAATGAGGAGCTAGCTGCTGAGAGGGATTTGGTGCAAGGTATATATAAGGATGCCACCTTGTACTTCTTTGGCAAGGGTCGTATAGATGCCATAAAGGAGCCCATTGAAGTTAGGCCATACTAGAACCCTGATCAGGAGAAGGCTTATCTTAACGCCACTTATCCTGACCTCTACAAATTGCGTGCTGATGACGAGGTTGATTCTCCCCCATCCAAGGAAAAAACCGGTGAGCCTGATGATGAATAGGATGATGAAGAGGAGGAGGAGCCAACTGATGAAGGTATTAGTTCTGCTACTGCTTCCAAAGCAGGCTAATTAACTTAGTTTTTAGAATAGCTGTTTTTTTGCCCATCCAGGGAGGATGTTCCCTGGACAAACAATCTTTAGATATTGCTGGTATTTTCTCCTACTCAAGAGGGATGTTCCCTGGGCAAGTTTGAATCTGTTTTCTTTGTTTTGATGTAATTTGAAGGCGTTTTCCTTTTCCTTTGAATATCTTGGTTTGGTACCTGAAATAATGCAGTTCAAAATATTTTGTTAGGGAAATGCCTGTCAGGAGGGCTTATGGCCCTCAATCCTTTTTAGGAAATCGTGGTTTTTGCCTGTCAGGAGGGCTTTTTTGGGTAAGAGGGGTGATATGTGCAATTTATATAATCTTTTTAGCCTCTTATTGCACCCATTTCTGTGTCATTTACATTGTTATGTATTGCAAAATGCCCCGAATTGTCTACTTTGGTTCGTCTTGTCCCATTTGCAGGAAATGGACCTTAAAGTGGCGATATCGTACCTTTTTCGTTCCTCTCAGCATGCATTTTGAGGAGATGGAAATTTAGAGCAGAATGTCGTACCTCGAGAAGCGTGAAGGTGGTCCTTGGAAGCTAACCAAACGATTTCCTTGCTGATTTCAGTGGATTACACTCGATCGAGAGGATTTGGTGGCCGATCGAGTAGTTTTGGCAGATGAAGTGTTCGATCGAGTCCCTGATGTACTCGATCGAAGGGAGCTATTCTGGAGGTGTTCGATCGAGAGCCTAAGTTGCTCGATCAAGACGAATTGCTGAAGAACCACTCAATCGAGAGGAATGAAGTTGCTCGATCGAGTGACTAGCACTTATACTCGGGATTTCTATTCCGTGTTAGGTTATTTTTGTTAATAAAAACACTTCCCTATATAAAGGAAGTCGTCATTAGGTCTTAATTATCTTTGGAATGCTCGAATACACTACTTTACTCTTAATCACTGTTACTCTTGCTTGCCTCTTTTCCGGATTCGCTACTTTGTAATCTTTCCCTTCTCTTAATTTCAATTTAATTCTTTCTTGCTCTTAATTATTGTTCTTCTTTACTTATTTGTTCCTTAATTACTGCTTAATCATTATCATTAGTTTATGCAATCTTATTCCTTTAGTCTCTCTATCATGTCTTTTCTTAGCATATTTATTGTTATTGTTGTTAATTACATCAAAAGCATGAGTAGCTAATTATCCTTATGTTAGGATTAGGGGAGCCATGGTAGGGAATGCATGAGGTCATGAATAGGTTAGATGATTGTTTGTGAGAACTGTCCCATGACAATAGAACTGTAATATGTTTAGTTAAGTGCACGCTTTTAAACCCCTTAATCTAGTTAAATTCGCTCCTAGATTGGAAGATTGGAATGACCAGGCCTACTATGAACAGTACACTACCCTAATGAGGAGAAAGTTAAGTTAGTTGTAATCTAGGGTGGATAGCGGACCGAAAGGACCTTTCCTTTGCCCTTCTCACAGTAGATCGTCTGGACTATTTATGATTGAGTTAGTGAACTGCCATGGTGAACCGGAATCCTGACATATCTCACATTATCTGATCACTTGTCTTACTTTTTCTCGCTTTATTGCTCTTGTCTTTACTTCTCTTGCCTTAAACCTTCAGTAGTTTAGAAAATAACTTTAAAACCCCAATTGTTACTAGACAGACGTGGTTAACAGATAGATACATTAGCCTCCCTGTGGAGATTGACCCTACTTACCACTGACTTCTGTTGGTAGTATTAGGTATTTATTTTTGATACTAAAACGACGGTAACAAATTTTGGCGCCGTTGTCGGGAAGGCAATTATCCTATTTGTCTGTTTTTATTTCGTTTGTCTCTCTCAGTCTCAGGGAATTTTTAATTCCTTGAGACAATTCTTATTTATTTTCTCCAGAGCTGTTTATGCTCAGGTCTAGAAGGTCAGAATTAGTGCCAGCTGATCCTGAACCAGAACTGACCTTTCGTTATAGACAAAGACTGCAGAGAAAGATTCAAAAGAAAGCCTTGAGTACTTTTGAACCCGAGCTAAAACACTTTTTATTTGCAGAAGACCCGTCTTTTCAAGAAGACAATTCTATTTCTACCAGTTCTGTGAAGATGCCCAATATCGCGAGTAATTCAGAGCCAACAACTGCCTCAATCCCTAAAGGTTTCAAACTTGCGACCGAGGATGGGAACACATTTGACATTCGGCCGTCTTATATCAATCTGGTCGAAAGAAATTTGTACCGTGGAGTAGCTGGTGAAGATCCGCAGAAATATGGAGGTTTTCACAGACTATTGCTCTACCATTCCCGCTACTAAGGGAGTGACCCAGAACAAGATTAAAGAGGTCCTATTTCTTTTCTCTTTAACCGATGGAGCTCGTGAATGGCTCACAGATCTCGACAGAACTGCAGCCGGTATTACTAAATGGGAGACCCTGGCCATTGCTTTTTATAAAAGGTATTTTCCTCCACAACGAACTAATCAGCTGAGAGGAAAAATTACAAGTTTCAAGCAAACACCAGATGAAAACTTGTACGAGGCATGGTGTCGGTTTAAGAAGCTGGTGCGGTCTCTTCCTCATCATGGTTTCGATCTGTGGTTCTTATGCAACCAATTTTATAAAGGGTTGTATGACAAACACCATGCTATTTTGGATGCCTCATCAAATGGGCGATTTCAGAAGAGTAATGATGATGACAAGGGATGGGGAATCATAGAGGAGATGGCTACCCATTATGCTGAATATGGGAACCAAAGAGGAGGTATTCGAACAGTTTCTTCTGTTGATAGTGCAATTGTGGCTCAGCTGGAAGCCATGAATGCCCGTTTTGATAAGCTGGAGTTGCAGAGTGCTGGTGATCAACAGACGGATCACTTGTTGACTAGACAAGAAGCCATTTCATGTGAGAGGTGCGGTAGTAATGACGGTCACACTACTGATGACTGTCTAACTGAGAAGGAGCAGGTGCTTTCCTTTCAGCAATATAGGCAAGGAGGCTCTTATTATAACAATCAGAGTGGAGTCCATCCTAATTTGAGATGGACTAGTCAGAATGTATTGAATCCCACCCCTCCACCGCAGCAGCAGCAACCTTACATTCCTCCTCATAAAGCTCAATAAGTCATTCAAAAGCCCCCATCCTTTCCACCGCCGCAACAAGGTGCTTCCTCCAGTGGGGTAAGTGAAATGGCAGAGTTGAAGTCAATGATTCAGTCATTGACAATCCAGTTGCAGAAGAGTGAGCAACAAAAAGATGCTTCGATCAAATCACTCGAGTCTCAAATAGCTCAACTCGCCACTAACCAGTCCTCTAGGAAGCCGAGCCATTTACCATCTCAACCTGATAAGAACCAACATGAGACGGTGAATCTGATAAATTTGAGGAGCGGTCTTTCATATGAAGGACCCAAATTGTCAACTGGTGAAGACATATCAGACCCGGAAACTACTGTTGCAGGCCGTGAACAGTCATCATTGGACGAAACTATGCTGAACCCACACAAAGTCCTCGATCGACTCATTTCAGGTGGTCAATCGAGAGGAAATTCTGAAGAAACTCCTCGATCGAGTGACATGGCATGTTCGATCCAGTAGTGCTGATAATGAAGACTTTGATCGAGTGGAGGAAAGTACTCGATCGAAGGAGTTTGCTGATGAAAGTACTCGATCGAGAGGAAAAAGGGGTCGATCGAGTAAGAAAGATGATGATCGTGTTGAGACGTTAGCAGAAAGAAATAAGGGGTTGGAAATTTCTATCACGGTTCCTTTTCCAAGGCGGTTGCAGAACAAGAAGGCCGAACAACAGTTCGGGAAATTTGTTGATATCCTGAAGAGCCTTCATGTTAACGTTCCTTTCGCTGAACTGCTTACCCAGGTACCCTCCTACATGAAATTTATGAAAGAAATATAAACGCGTAAGAGGCATATTAGTGTCCATGAAACAATATCTTTGACTGAAATAGGGTCCGCCTTAATTCAGACTAAGACACCACCCAAACAATCTGACCCGGGTTGTGATACTACGGTTTTATGTGTCTTAAGGTACTCTATCGAGTGGGGCTTACTCTGTCGAGTAAGTAACTTTTTACGCAAAACAATAAACTGCCTGTAGGGTACTCGATCGAGTAAGTTGGGGACTCGATCGAGTAAGGGGTACTCGATCGAGTAAGTCACTTACTCGATTGAGTAAGTGAGTTTTATGGGCTGAATTTGACGGGTTTTGTTAATAATGCGGGATTAGTATATAAAGCTTTCGTCACTTTTCTTAAAACACTTTTACACTCAAAAACTTTTCAAATAGAAGATTAGAAGTTACGTTGTTTGTTCTCGCCGCATTATTAGCAAATCCCAAGGCTAGGAGTGTCGGATTGCATTGTTCTTTACGCCGTTGTGATCCATGTGTCGAGGGTAAGCTTTTTATATAATTTTTATAATGTTTTGTTAAGATTGGTTAAACCCTAATTGGGTGATATTGGGGTTTTGGGTGATTTATATGAATTGGTAGTAATTGCATGTATGTATGTTATAGGAGGAGGTTTCATGGAGGAAAGATTCTGATTTAGCTGCTTGATCGACTGTTGGTGTTTGCTTTCTAGGTAGGGTTTCCCTACTAAGTATTGGCTACATAATGTGTGGTGTTTGCGATGGTGATTGTTGGTTAATTATAATGTTGGTTTGATTTAGATGGTTGTTGGTTGTATATTATTGATTGGTTGTGTATCTGTCTATGATCTTTAGGGTGCATCCCTGGCTGAGTAGAGTCACTTGCGGGAGTGTCTTCATGCCCTTGATTCACCCCTTGTGGTTCCCGTCACAAGGGGGATATGCACATTAATGAACTTGGGTTTATCGCTCGATGGAGATGAGCGGGGCTTAGGTGGGAACGGCTGCGGTCCCCCACTGGCGGTGAGGAGTACTTGTTGCAATGGGTACTCTGGCAGGGCTACACACTTTAGTATGTAGTCAGTTGTCTGGAGATTGGAGATGGAGACTGGAGATTGGTTTGAGTTGTGTGAGCTGTTTGTGATATTGTTTCATTATGGCATTTGTTTTATGTAATCAGTACTGACCTCGTTTAAATGTTTTAAAAATTGTGGTGATCCATTCGGGGATGGTAAGCAGTTATTGAGCAGGTATGATGGCTTATGCGAGGGATAGCTGGGATGGAGTCACCACCGGTCTTAGAGTCTTCCGTTGTGTTTTATTTAGTTGTTTGAGTACTTTGGTTTTTGGAGAATAGTTGTATTCCTTTTGACAGTTTTTGGAACTTTGTTGTATCACCTAAACTTTATTATCATTTAAATACTTTTCGTTATTGTCTATTTGAGTATCATTGCCTCGGGTAACCGAGATGGTGACATTTTCATACCTTAATTGGTCCTGGTAAGGCACTTGGTGTATGGGGGTGTCACAAAGTGGTATGAGAGCGACAATCTTGAAACCTGTAACCAATGAATCTAATGAACATAGGGAGTCAAACTAAAATGAACCCGGGTATGAGTTGTAGGAGCTAATGCAAAAACTTGGGAGACGTCCTAAAGTCGCGAACTCGCCCTATAATTTTGAACCGGTCACTAAGGGTGTGTGTCGGGATCGCTATGTGTTTAGTTTGTGCTTTGTGTATCGATACATTAATGTGTGATATGAATCGGTGGATGCATGCATGTGGAGGATAGGAGATATGAGGTAAAAGATGATGATTATGTGGTTTGTATGCTGATTGGTTGAAAGCGTGAAAGCATGACATTTGATTTATAACGTGGCATGTTAGAAATACGGAAGGAAAGTTGTTTTGTTGGAGTATATAAAGAGATACGTATATATATGTTGTTATTTGTCGTTTTGCATAAAAGTATAGAAAGTTGGGAGTGTGAGTTTGAACATGCGGGTAGTGTACGAGTCTGCATGACTCGATCGAGTGGGGGGCACTCGATCGAGTAGGTGAGAGACTCGATCGAGTGGGTGTGACTCGATCGAGTAGGTAGTTTTTCGTTTCTGGGCAGAAGTCTGTTTTTGGGCACTCGAACGAGTAGGATAGGGGACTCGATCGAGTAGGGCTAACTCGATCGAGTGGGAGGTTGGCTCGATCGAGTATGTTTTTGGGAGCTTTATGGTCAAGTTCTGGAGTCGAGGCACTCGATCGAGTAAGTGGGCAACTCGATCGAGTGGGTGATGGGGCTCGATCGAGTAGGTGTTGTGCAGGTTGTTTTCGTGTTTTGAGATATGGGATGTGTGTTTATGTTTACCCTTTTCTTATATAGTTTCAAAGATGCCGTCAAAGAGAACAACATTGTATGTTAGGGTAGAGAATATGAATATTGATGAGATCGTTAAGATGTTGGAGCACCAGGATGCTCTGACAGAGGTTTTGAAGAAGGTGGGAAAAGATAAGGATACAGGGCCTGATCACTCAAAAGATCAGCATACATATAGCGAGGTTTAATCCTAAGGAGTATTTGGGAACGGGGGCGCTAATTTTTCTGGATAATTGGCATAGAGAGATGGAGAATATACTCAATCTGGTTCATTGTCCAGCTGAGCTTCGAGTGGAACAAGCTGCGTTCTACCTGAGGGAAGCAGCTGGTGAGTGGTGGGACAAGGTTAACGTGAGTGCTTTGTAATTGTATATGAAATAGGGGTTGCCTGCGATACATTGGGATGAGTTTAAGTGGTCGATAAGGCTAGAGTTTGTTCCATATCATGTGCATAGTAAGCTGAGAGATGAGTGTGATGATTTTAAGATGACTTCTGATATGACAGTTGCTGAGTAATACCACAAGTTTAATGAGAAATCTAGGTGTGCTGAGGACATGGGACTGAGCCAAGAGAACTTGGCATTGAGGTTTGGGAAGGGGTTGACCCCCAAGATCATGGAAAAGTTACCGGTAGGAGCCCTTACTGATGTTAAGGAGGTCTATGAGCATGCTGGGAGGGCTGAGAGGTTAGTTGAGATGACCAAGGAGAGAGTTTCTGAGAAGAGGAAAGCTGAGAGTGAGCGTGGTGGCCAGTCTAGTTATAAGAAGAGTGGCCATAACCAGGCAAGAGCATACTCATTAGGTTAGGGGTTTAGAGCCGGAGCTGCTTACGGGCGTGGTCGTGGGGGTGGTAGTAGCTGTTGGGGGTATGACTTGTTTTAACTGTGGCGGTATGGGCCACAAGAGGCATGAGTGCATCATTGCTATGAGTGGGGGTTTCCAGAGACCGTCGCAGAAGAGTTTTTCTTAGGGTCCTTCGCAGAGTTATGCTAGTAACAGGCCGGCTGGGTCGTGGAACAACAGGGGTGGTCAGAGTAACAACAATGGCGGGGCTAACCGCAATGGCGGTAATTCATACCAGAAATCGGCAACGAACAACAACGACAACCAGGGGTCGACTGCTAAGTCGTCTACCTCAGCTAGTACTGTCCGGGGAGGTGGGCAGAAGACCAGTGGTAACCTGTTTATGATTGAGAAGAAGGCAGTTTAGGATGATGCTTATGTTATCACCGGTACTGTTCTTGCTAATGGAGTCTTTACCTTTGTTTTGTTTGATTCGGGAGCGTCACAGTCATTTGTATCATTGAATCATGCTAAGCGGTTGGGTTTGAGTGAGTATGAGTCTGTAAAATAGGAATTTTTTATACATTCGGGCGAGTATGTATCTTGTGGGCGGTTGTATAGAGGTGTATCTATGATAGTTGGGCAGGTTGACATACCAGTGGACTTGTTAGAGTCTCCTTTGGAGGGTTTTGAGATGATAGTTGGCATGGATTGGTTAGGTAAGTATAAGGCTAAGATAGATTGTCATCAAAAGAGGGTTTCTTTGAGAGATCCTAAGGGGATTAGTGTGTCTTATCGTGGGTTTGTTGTCAAACCCAAAGTTAAGTTGATTACAGTAGTGACCTTGAAGTCCTATCTGAGAAAGGGGTGTCCGTTGATCTTATGCCATGTGAGAGACCATAGAGTGGAGAGTCCGTCAGTTGAGCAGATACCAGTGGTGGGAGAGTTTCCAGATGTCTTTCCAGATAAGATATCAGGGTTGCAACCGAAGAGGGAGATAGATTTCAGTGTTGAGTTGAAACCGGGGACGAGGCCAATCTCTAAGGCACCGTACCGTATGGGTCCTAAGGAGTTGGAGGACCTGAAGAAGCAGTTGGATGATCTGATTGAGAAGGGATACATTAGACCTAGTGTATCACCGTGGGGAGCACCAGTCTTGTTTGTGAAGAAGAAAGATGGGAGCTTGAGGTTATGCACCGATTATAGAGAGTTGAACAGAGTTACAGTGAAGAACAAGTATCCTTTGCCGAGGATAGATGATTTATTTGATCAGTTGAATGGTGCAGCGGTCTTTTCTAATATTGATTTGAGGTCGGGTTACCATCAGGTGAAGATTCGAGAAGAGGACATACCAAAGACAACTTTTACATCGAGGTATGATCACTATGAGTATGTTGTGATGCCGTTTGGGTTGTCTAATGCACCTGTAGTGTTTATGGATTTGATGAACCGGGTCTTCAGTCAGTTCTTGGATCCGTTTGTTGTGGTCTTTATCCATGATATCTTAGTCTTTTCTAAGACTAAGGAGGAGCACGAGGAGCATTTGGGGATAGTGTTATAGACTTTGCGAAAAAATCAGCTGTATGCAAAGTTGTCTAAGTGTGAGTTCTAATTAGAGGAAGTTGCTTTTCTAGAGCATGTGATTTTGAAGAAGGGTGTAGCTGTGGATGTTGCAAAGATTGAGGCAGTTACTAAGTGGGAAGCACCGAAGAATGTGACATAGATCAGGAGTTTCTTGGGTTTGGCGGGGTACTATAGATGGTTCGTGAAATATTTCTCCAAGATAGCCAGACCTATGATAGCTTTGATGAGGAAAGAGGACAGGTTTCGTTGGGCTGAAAGTTGTGAGATTGCGTTCTAGACATTAAAGGAGCATTTGACCACAACTCCAATCTTTGCATTACCTGAAGGGAGTGAGAACTTTGAGGTGTATACTGATGCGTCAAAGAATGGGTTGGGTTGTGTGTTGATGTAGAATGGGAAAGTGACTGCCTATGCTTCTAAACAATTGAAGCCTTATGAGGATAACTATCCGACACATGATCTAGAGTTGGGTGCGGTTGTGTTTGCTCTCAAGATTTTGAGGCATTATCTGGATGGGGTGACCTTCAAGGTGTTTTCAGATCCCAAGAGTCTCAAGTACATCTTCACCCAAAAGGAGTTGAACATGAGACAGAGGAGGTGAATGGAGCTGATTGGGGATTATGACATGGATATTATATACCATGAAGTGAAAGCCAATGTGGTTGCAGATGCCTTGAGTAGGAAGAGTGTGCATTCTCTATGCACATCTATGTCTTTGATAAGGTTGAGAGATGAGGTAGGGAAGATGGGGATACATATGATACAGAGAGAGGATGCTAGAGGGGACTTGATAGTGGAGCCAGACCTTTATGATGATATTTGCAGGAAACAGGTGTTGGACCCCAAGATTGAGGAGTGAAGAGCTGGAGTAGAGAAAGGGACAGTGTCTAGATTCTCTATTCATACAGATGGTAGTGTGAGATTCGATGGGAGATGGTGTGTTCCTAGTGATCAGGACTTAAAAAAGATAATCATGACAGAGGCTCATTGCACACCGTATTCGGTACATCCAGGCGGTGACAAGTTATACAAAGATTTATTTCTGGTGGCCTGGGATGAATAAGGAAATAGCTGAGCTTATGGCTCGTTGTTTGACATGTTAGAGAGGGAAAGGGGAGCAACGACGACCACAAGGTAAGATTCAGTCTCTTGAGGTACCTCACTGGAAGTGGGAGTCCATTTCTATGGATTTTATATTGGGTTTGCCGAGGAGTCAACAGGGTATTAACATGATATGGGTTATAGTTGACCGACTGACTAAGTCAGCTCACTTTATGCCGATGAAAGATAATTGGACAAAGATTTAGTTGGCTTTGGCTTCTAGGAAGCATGTGGTTCGTTTGCATGGGGTGCCTAAGGATATAGTGTCCGATAGAGATGCGAGGTTCATATCATGGTTTTGGAAAGAGTTGCAGGAGATGATGGGGACTACTTTGAAGATGAGTACCACATTTCATTCTGTGACAAATGGCAAGACAGAGAGGACCATCAAGACTTTAGAGGATATGTTGCGAGCTTGTGTTATAGATTTTGGTGGTAGCTGGGAGCAGAGATTAGATTTGATTGAGTTTTCTTACAACAGCAGCTATCACACAAGTATTGGCATGGCACCATTTGAGGCATTGTATGGTTGGAGATGTGGGAGTCCAATTTGCTGGGATGATAGTGGTGAAGCAGTTGTTTTGGGACCACAGATGGTACCGGAGATGGTTGAACAGGTTAAGCTGATTAGACAAAGGATAAAAGCGGCCCAGGATCAACAAAACAGCTATGCGGATCTACATCGCCGTGACATAGAGTTTCAGGTTGGGGACAAGGTTCTTTTGAAAGTGTCTCCTATGCGTGGAGTCATGAGATTTGGTAAGAAAGGGAAGCTGAGCCAGAAGTTTATAGGACCTTATGAGGTTTTGGATCGTGTGGGTGAGGTTGCTTATCGGTTAGCTTTACCAGCTGCTTTGGATAGAGTTCATAATGTGTTTCATGTGTCTTAGTTGCGGAAGTATGTTAGTGATCCATCACATGTGTTAGATGTAGAGAACATCGAGTTGGATGAGTCCTTGTTTTATCTTGAGGTGCCCAAACAGATTCTTGATCGCAAGGTTAGGAAAACAAGACACGCTGAGACAGTGTTGCTTAAGGTTCTTTGGTCTAACCATGAGGTTAAGGAGGCTACTTGGGAGGCGGAGGAGGCTATGAGGGAGCGGTATCCGTCTATTTTTGATCAGGTATGTGTGGTTACGGGAACATAACCATGTTTCTTTGGGGGGGGGGGGTAGGAGATGGTCGCATAGAGTTTTTGCATGTTTTATGTTGGTTTAGTACAATTAGTAGTTGTTTTGAGTCGGGTTGAGTGTTGTTTGGGAGGTGTGTTTTGAGTTTTGTTTTGATTTTTATTTTTGAGTTTTGATCATGTTGTTGTGTCGGGGTGATGTTAGTGTGTTTTGTTTTGGTTGTGGTTTGAACTTCGGGGACAAAGTTCTTTTTAAGGAGGGAAGACTGTGATACTACGGTTTTATGTGTCTTAAGGTACTCTATCGAGTGGGGCTTACTCTGTCGAGTAAGTAGCTTTTTACGCAAAACAGTAGACTGCCTGTAGGGTACTCGATCGAGTAAGTTGGGGACTCGATCGAGTAAGTGAGTTTTACGGGCTGAATTTGACGGGTTTTGTTAATAATGCCGGATTAGTATATAAAGCTTTTGTCACTTTTCTTAAAACACTTTTACACTCTAAAACCTTTCAAAGAGAAGATTAGAAGTTACGTTGTTTGTTCTCGCCGCATTATTAGCAAATCCCAAGGCTAGGAGTGTCGGATTGCATTGTTCTTTACGCCGTTGTGATCCTTGCGTCGAGGGTAGGCTTTTTATAAAAAATTTATAATTTTTTGTTAAGATTGGTTAAACCCTAATTGGGTGAAATTGGGGGTTTTGGGTGATTTATGTGAATGTGGTATTAATTACATGTATGTATGTTATAGGAGGAGGTTTCATTGAGGAAAGATTCTGATTTAGTTGCTTGATCGACTGTTGGTGTTTGCTTTCCAGGTAGGGTTTCCCTACTCAATATTGACTACATAATGTGTGGTGTTTGTGATGGTGATTGTTGGTTAATTATATTGTTGGTTTGATTTAGATGGTTGTTGGTTGTATATTGTTGATTGGTTGTGTATCTGTCTGTGATCTTCGGGGTGCGTCCCAGGCTGAGTGGAGTCACTTGCAGGAGTGGCTTCACGCCCTTAATTCGCCTCTTGTGGTTCCCGTCACAAGAGGGATGTGCACATTAATGAACTTGGGTTTATCGCTCGATGGAGATGAGCGGGGCTTAGGTGGGAACGGCTGCGGTCCCCTACTGGCGGCGAGGAGTACTTGTTGCGATGGTACTCTGGCAGGGCTACACACTTTAGTGTGTAGTCAGTTGTGTGGAGATTGGAGATGGAGACTAGAGATTGGTTTCAGCTGTTTGAGATGTTTGTGATATTGTTTCATTGTGTGGCATTTGTTTTATGTAATCAGTACTGACCCCGTTTAAATGTTTTAAAAACCGTGGTGATCCATTCGGGGATGGTGAGCAGTTATTGAGCAGATATGATGGCTTATGCGAGGGATAGCTGGGATGGAGTCACCACCGGTCTTAGACTCTTTCGTTGTGTTTTATTTAGTTTTTTGAGTACTTTGGTTTTTGGAGAACAGTTGTATTCCTTTTGACAGTTTTTGGAACTTTGTTGTACCACCTAAACTTTATTATCATTTAAATACGTTTTGTTATTGTCTATTTGAGTATCATTGCCTCGGGTAACCGAGATGGTGACGTTTTCATACCTTAAATGGTCCTGGTAAGGCACTTGGTGTATGGGTGTGTCATACGGGTAGCTTTTTGATTCTATGTCATATATGAATCCACTTAATTGATAATGCGCTATGTGAATTAGGAGCTAGCGTAAGTGTATTACCACTGTCTCTTGCTAAGAGACTGAGTTTGACCAAAGTTCATTGTACTAACATGACTGTTCAGATGGCCGACCGTACCATATCACGGCCACTAGGTGTCTTAGAGGACATACCTCTGAAGATCGGGAGATTCTTTATTCCCGTTGATTTCGTGGTCTTAGACATACCCGAAGATTCTCAAACTCCTATTATTTTAGGACGACCATTCCTATTTTATGCTCGTGCGGTTATTTGGGTCAAAATTCACTATTTGGCCTAAGCTACGTGGCACGAGACGAGTGGGTTATTAATTAAGAAAATGGACCCATGTCATACATGGGGGAGTCGAGCCCACGTGCCGAAGGAAGAAGAACTCGGCTTGGACTGAGATATCGACAAGACCACGAGTGAGATAAGGAAGTCCAAGTTGTTAACAAATTCAGAATAAGGAAAGTCCAAATTGATACCAAACTCTACCTTGAGGAACAAGGCAATTAAGTGGGGAACCTTAATTAACCCACTAGGGTTTTGGGTTTATTCACTATAAATAAGAGGAAGCAAGGAAGATAAGGAATCCATATTCATCCACATACAAGACGGCGTACACGGTCACTCTACCCATCAATATTACGTACAAATAAGCAAAAATAAAAGCCATCATACCATCATCATCTCATGCCTTATGTTCATCATCCGTCATTATCATCCTAATACCATAAACCAAATACGAATACACCCACACAAAGAAATTACCACCATTATTGGATAATGATTGCTCAATCTAGAAAACCCACGTATAACACTACAAATCCATAAAAGAGTATACATCATCCAATTTGTGTGTCGTACCACTTGTTCGTACGTAAAAATACCGTATTATTACCAAAGGGTGATTCGCCCGTTGTGTATTCTACTTGTCCCCGATTATCATAAAGTGGACTATTGGCGGGATACCGACACCCCCCGCGGTTGTTTCCCACATTGGGTTTTCCGCGTCACCAAAATCTCTTGTGTCATTATTCTTTATTTCGCCCTTTACATTATTTACATCATTATTTCGTCATAATTCACATATAATTTAACCCCCCGATACGAGACTAAAAATAGTACGTCACTTTAACACCTAACGAGATAGAATATCGTGTTTTGATAGTTTTTTACCAAAATAATTTGGCGCCCACCGTGGGGCATGGTGATCGATTTCTATAGACAAGTTATCATCAAATTAATCTCTGGTGCCATGTCTGCTAGCGAGCAAGATCTCATCGCTATTTATGGAGTCAGCAGTAGATCTGCTCCTCGGAAGTTATCCGGAAGCCAGAAGCAGATCAGCTTCCTATGATCCGCCAGAAGTCTCGCAGCAGATATGCTTCCTGGGATCCTCCAGAAGTCAGCAGTAGATCTGCTCCCCGGAAGTTATCCGGAAGCCAACAGGAAATCAGCTTCCTGGGATCTTCCAGAAGTCAGTAGTAGATCTACCCCCCGGAAGTTATTCGGAAGCCGACAGCAGATCAGCTTCATGGGATCCTCCAGAAGTCTCGTAGCAGATCTGCTCCCTGAAGTCCTACCAGAGACCTGCAGCAGATCTGGTCCCCGAAATTCCTTCAGACACCTGAGTCCGGCAGCAGATCTGGTCCCTGGAATTGCTTCAGATGCCTACAACAGACCTGCTCCCTGGAATTGCTTCTGATGCCTGCAGCAGACACGCTCCCCAGAATTCATCCAGATGCTTGCAGCAGAACTGCTCCTCAGAGTTCCTCTGGAGTCCTACAGCAGATCTGGTTCCTAGAGTTCCACCAGCCTCTATCAGAGTAGGAATGATCAATCCACTAGAAATCAGCAACAGTGTAGCAGCAGTTAGTGTACATACATCAGGAGGACTAGCAGGAATGTTCAGTACAGGGTCGCAGACTGAAACATATCAGGCTGACAGGCAGATCAGGACCTCAAGAATCTATGGTCCAGATAGACAGATCCCTGAGGAGCTAGTCACTAGACTACAACCTGGAGGCCCAACATACAACCACCCTTCATGCTGATCAAACTACAGGCTACGTCAGGTAACACCTTATCTTTTGATTCTGTTGAAGCTAAAATTCTCCTCATTGCAGGAATTTCAGCCATCAGGAATCAGAATGACAATCAGGAGCCATTGTCGCCCAACTCCAGTAATCAGTAGCCCCGAAGAACATATATCTACAGGAATGTCATCGCGGAGGTAACATCTTTGGTATTATTCCATCTGTCCTGAACCCTCTTGCAGGACTTGTAAACCTGGTGGAGTGACAACTCCAAAAGCTAAGGAACAGGACCAGCTTAGACCACCTATTATCACGTGGGGGCAAGGTCCAGTAAAATAGGCTCCACAAATCAGGTTTTACCATCTACACTTCCTATTTGTCCTAGAGTAGTATATGTGATAACAGGTGGATCAGAACTGTGCGGCCTAACATACTAAGCAGCAAAAAAGGCATGACACAGAAACATAAAAACAAGATCTCCTAAAGTCTTCCTGTAGAGTCAGCCATGAGAATATGCCACCTGTCACATTCGACGAGGT
The DNA here is from genome assembly GCF_048544455.1 of Silene latifolia. Lineage (NCBI taxonomy): Eukaryota > Viridiplantae > Streptophyta > Magnoliopsida > Caryophyllales > Caryophyllaceae > Silene > Silene latifolia. The sequence goes on along the minus strand of NC_133538.1, from coordinate 201,322,091 downwards.
TCAGAGTATACAGGAACTAGCTCTAGCTCGGAGACATCAGCAGCCTCAACAGCATTTTAGGGGAGCTGACCTCATCTGCATCCAGAATCAGGTCCCCAGCATGCTGAGATCTAGCAGAATAAGGAAGTCTCGACCAGCTGCCTCCTCTCAAATTTAGGAAGCAGGAGGAGCCATAATTGAAAATTCAGGAAGAAAGAAGTAGGAAGCGGGATGTAGGAGGGAGCAGAGTCGCAAATCGAGGAGGCATGAAGCAGTCAGCAAACACCAGAATGGCAACCTGGATTAGTTGTCGCAGCAACTCTTTCGCCAGCAACCCAGGCAGCCAGAATCTAGCAGCAACTTGAATAGGGAGCAACACCCAGGAGCCAGAAGCCAGAAGCGAAAGGGGGGAAAATGCAGGTTATTTTACGGCATACTTGGGAGGCGCCAAAAGCTCGATTGGGCAGAGGAGCATGAAAGACGTTCACGAAACTGAAACACTATCTGAGCGCGCCACCTCTGATGTCCAAACCAGAACCAGGAGAATCCTGGTCCCCATACCTATCAGTTACCGAGACAACAGCCAATGTCACGCTGGAAGCCAGAATATTATTTCAGTAAGTCTTTGTATCTTGCAAAGACCAAGTACACATCACTTGAAACACGGGTTCTTTCACATGTTATAGCCTTCTATAAATTACGTTCTTATTTTTAATCTAGTAATGTCCATGTGCTAAATGACTACCCCCTTAAAGCCATTATGAGTAAACCATAGATATCAAAAGGGATGACAAATTGAACGACACATCTAAGTGTTTACAATATGAAATCCGAACCTTGGACGACAATTAAGTCACAGACCATTGTAAACTCTGTACCTACTTTAGTCCAGCACCTCAGACCTAGGTGGATAAAAGCACCCTCAACCTAAAGGGAGACCTGGGACCTATAGTTGGACGCTGTTATGGCCCCCAATATAAGGGGAACAGGAGAAGGTTTGGTACCTACGAGGGAAGTAGGACAAGCACCTGAGAAAGCCAGGCACCTGATCGTCCGAGCTTGCAGTGGTCCTGGAAATCAAGCACCAGAGAAACCAAGGTACCTGATCGTTCGAGCTCGCAGCGGACCTGAAAGTCATTCACCTGAAAGTCTCACGCCTGAAAGTCTGGACACCTGAAAGTCTGGACGCCTGAAAGTCTGACACCTGCCAGTCAGACGCCTGAATATCTGATGTCTGCCAGTCAGACACCTGAAAGTCTGGACGCCTAAAAGTCTGACGCCCGCCTGTTAGACGCCTGAAAGTCTAACGTCTTCCAGTCAGACACTTGAAAGTCTGGCGCCTGACAATCTGACATCTGAAAAAGTCTGGCACCTGAAAAAGTCTGGCACCTGAAAAGATCAAAAACCAGGCAGGTCCCTAGTCGATAACCAGAACCTTGTTGCAGACCCACTCACAACCCTGAGAGCAGCACTCAACCCAGGTATCTTATCAACCATACTCATCATTTTATATGCTACAATTAACGGTAAGCAAAAGAAAGAAGATTCATTTACATAGGTACATACGCTGCTCCTAAGGTTTCTCATCAATTCGTGATCTCAATACAATATTTATATTTTGTATAACTACTGCCTTGAGCGTCGGAGGGTTGTTAGCTATGCCATCTGCCAGCCCTAGCAGAAATATTTCTTGCAGGACCGTCATTAAATTCTTCTGCCAGCAGAAGTGGTCACACGGGCTCCAGAACCTGCCACTCTTCCCCCAGATGAAATGGAGCATCCTCCTGCGAAATGCTGGGCGCAGAACGCAGAGAGCATAGCGCAGAATGCTGCCTATAGCAAACTTTCTGCCTGCAGAAACAGCCTTCTTGCATGCAGATCAGGTCACTCAGCCAGTAGGATAGGTCGCTCCGCCAGCAAACTTTCTGCCTGCAGAAACAACCTTCTTGCGTGCAGATCAGGCCACCCAGCCAGCAGGACAGGTTGCTCCGCCAGCAGCTTGCAGATTACCTTGCTTTTAGGATACTCCGCCTCCTAATGAGTATCAGATCGCTCTGCTAGCAGGATCCTAGTGACAGGCGTCTGGTCCTCAACATGATCCCAATTTCTGGCGTCTGATCCCCCAACATATGCCCGACATCTGGCAGTACATAAAAGTTCTTAGCACTATAAATATGCAGGAGACAGGCAGCAACCAGAATGCTGGAGAACACATTCTTACATCAGCTTCCTCAAGCGAAAAATCACAGCAATACATGCTACCATCATTCAGGTCCCCTGAGAACCAGAACATGAAATAATAAATGATAAGTAGAAGTGCATGTCCTCCACACCCAAGCTGTGAAAATCACGCAGGGGGCAAAGAATACATATTCCGCATGGCAGCCAGAAACAAGCAAGCCAATGGACAAGCTGACTCACTATTGAGAACCTGACACGAAAGCTAAAAGAAACTGGGGGCAGAAACTCAAAGAACAGTTCAAATACCCTTCAACCTGGTGTTCGGAGGAGAGGCATTAATACCACCAGAGGTTCCGGTTCCCACCCACAGGTACGAATGTATGGAAGGGGAGCAGAACCAGGTAGAGATGACCAGGCAGAACAAATCAGCTAAGGAAAATACAGTTACCTTGAAGGTGTACAATCACCTATACAGGCATACAATCCCCTTGAAGGTGTATAACCACCTATACAGGCATACAATCACCTTGAAGGTGTAAAACCACCTAGACAGGCATAGAATCCCCCAAATGGGAATCTCCATACCAGGTTGGAGGCGTTGTTGGTCGTGGTGCGTATAAGTTAATGACCGTACAAGGTTAATTAATAGACGAGCCATGGAACATACTCCACCTGAAGAGGAATCACTTTTGATAATAAGTATAGTTTAGTGTACAGAGTAGTGTACTAAGAAAAGCCAAAAAAAGGTAGTAGGCATACTACCAATTTTGTGTCGTTTTCTTTTCTTTTGTTTCTAAAAACTTTGAAAACTACTATTGGAGTTGTGTGGCCTGTAAGTTTCCTGGGACCACAATTGCTCTGGCACCCCATGAGATGACATCAGGTACTTCACATCGCTATGGTAGAATTTCCTATTTTCACGCTTCTCTAAATGCATCATTCTGGACTCTAATATCTATGGTACATCGAAAGTGTTGCTAGCACGACTGTCAACTGCAGACGCGGGGTGACAAGGCACATGGCACTCCAACATGCCTAACCTACATTTCCCCATTAGGAGCACCCTCACCAGGTGGCCTGTGGAACATACGAAAGGGAGCCTGGCTGACAGCTAAAAGCTCATCCAGCTAGCCTGGATACCACCTCCTGGACGTAGCTCACAATCAACGAAATCAATCAGGGCCCCAGCATGCATGCACACACATATGGAGCGTAGGGATCTCTGAGTTACCAGAATCTTGAAACGCCCTATTGGTCCTAGAATGACGATAAACTTGCCTAAAGTACGCCCATGTTGGCTTTAAACGTGATGAACACACCTTGCGTCATGAACAAGGTTAAGTAGTCAGAATGCGGCATATGTCTAAATCAGCCATTGGCCTGACACGACATCTAGCTAAGTCTAAATCAGCGCCCTAGGTTGACACGACAGGTCTAAATCAGCCCCTTGGGTTAACACGACCACCTCCAGTCTAAATATGCCCCCTGGGTAAACACGACAAACCTCCTGAAAGTCTAAATCAGCTTCCAGAGTTGACACGACTACTCAGTACGCACCCAAATTCTGTCAGTGGACAGATGAGGTAACAACAAATACTAAGAAGGACTTGCACCTTGCAAAGTCAATTCCCAGAACATTTCAACGGTCATAGAACGACGATAAATTTACCTAAGGTACGTCCTGTAATGACTTAACACTTACTCCTACCCCATGGCCAGGGGCAGGTATATTTATCATCCTTCAAAATATGTCTTGTCCTCACAGAGAAAGAAAAAACATATAGGCATGGTTGACATTGCATTCACAGCATACTATAGCCCATATCATACATTGGAGGGTCCTCGCATGCACATGCATTGCATTACTAACATTTCGCAGGTATCACCTATATGATAAGTGCACAATAAACTTGTGCCAACTACCAGACTCACCCTTGGTGACCAGATAACAGGATGGTAAGGGTAGGTAGAAACTATTCTTCCTGAGCAGCTATCAGCAAGATCCCAGTGTCAGGCATGTGCTCCCCTACTTCTACCAGCAGGATCCCAGCATCAACCACCTGGTCTCTAGTGTCAGGCATCTGCTCTCTAACATCCGCCAGCAGGATTCCAGCACCAGCCATCTGGTTTCGAGCATCAACCATCTGGTTTCCAGCACCAGCTATCTGGTTCCCAACATCAGTCATCTGGTTCCCAGTGTCAACCAACAGTGTCCGCCTTCGGGAACCCAGCGTCCATCATCAGAATCCTGGCATCCACTAAGTTGAGCTGAGCATCCTTCAGTAGAAATCCGCCTGAAATCCGCTTGCTGGCAAAATATGCTAGCACAAATCTACAAGTTGGCATCTTCAGAGCATCGGCTTGTAGCTTAACAGAATTAAGGAGTGACAGAAATCAGTCTGCCAGAACAATGAAGTATGGTTTAGTAGAAAAGAGTAGATCATGGCACCAGAATTATGGGTACATAACACGGATGCAGAATTATCTCAAATGTATCTACCAGAAGTCATAACTAGAAGGCTGACAGCAGCTTGCCCCATTGCAGTTTCAGCAGTCTGCTCCTGCAGAAGTTTTACAGTATATACTAGCAGAGTTTCAGCATCCTTCTCTAGTACGGTTCCAATGCCATCTTCCAGCGGGATGGCAGCATCTTATTCCAACAAAGTCTCAGTGGCTGAATCCCGAAGCATAACAGCTGTTTATTCCAGTAGAAGAATGACAATAGCACGCAGAATCTGAAGAGTCAATTTCCCTCCTCAACGAAGCTGAGAAGCAAAATTGCGGGCAAACTGTTTGGGCTAAAATTCACTATTTGGCCTAAGCTACGTGGCACGATACGAGTGGGTTATTAATTAAGAAAATGGATCCATGTCATACATGGGGGAGTCGAGCCCACAGAACGAAGGAAGATGAACTCGGCTTGGACTGAGATATCGACAAGACCACGAGTGAGATAAGGAAGTCCAAGTTGTTACCAAATTCAGAATTAGGAAAGTCCAAATTGATACCAAACTCTACCTCGAGGAACAAGGCAATTAAGTGGGGAACCCTAATAAACCCACTAGGGTTTATTCACTATAAATACGAGGAAGCAAGGAAGAGAAGGGATCCATATTCATCCACATACAAGACGGCGTACACGGCCACTTTACCCATCAATATTACGTACAAATAAGCAATAATAAAAGCCGTCATACCATCATCATCTCATGCCTTATGTTCCATCCGTCATCATCATCCTAATACCATAAACCAAATACGAATACACCCACACAAAGAAATTACCACCATTATTGGATAATGATTACTCAATCATTATCTCCAGTTTATTATTCCCATAAAACTCACGTATAACACTACAAATCCATAAAAGAGTTTACATCATCCAATTTGTGTGTCGTACTACTTGTTCGTACGTAAAAACACCGTATTATTACCAAAGGGTGATTCGCAAGTTGTGTATTGTACTTGTACCCGATTATCTTATAGTGGACTATTGGCAGGATAACGACTCCCCCCGCGGTTATTTCCCACATTGGGTTTTCCGTGTCACCAAAATCTCTTGTGTCATTATTCTTTATTTGAGGCTAAAAAGAGTAGGTCACTTTAACCCCGAACGAGATAGAATATTGTGTTTTGACAGTTTTTTACCAAAACAGCGGTAATTGATGTTGGGGGGAAGACCCTTACTTTTCAGGTAGGTGACGAGGAGCTGACATTTTATCTGTCCAAAGCTCATATGGCCCATATGCAAGTTCATCCTTACAATGCCTTACCCTCTATAGACCCAGTCATAGATTCTCCAGCCGATGGTGTTGAATTTTGTGTTGCTATAGTGACACCTGCGCCTCAAGAGCAATATGGAGGACCATTCTGTTGTTTCCTTGCTGCAGGTACAAACAGAGTGGACACTGGAGATTCCGTCGGTTATGGTGTAGTGAAAGTCAAGTTTAGTGATGGGAATGCTGCAAATGATAATGCCACTGCCAGTAAGGATGCCATAGGAAAGAAGAAAGTGAAGGCGTATGTGGACGCGAACTATTCTTCTTTTATCAGTTCAAGTTCAAGCTCATGGCGACCCAAGAGGACGGTCCACGATGCTGAAGGGACCTTCTCCAGTCAGAAGCCCTCTTTTGGGTTATTATAGTGTTTTGGAAGATGAGTGGGGAACGCCCCGTTGTAAAACTTTGTAATTTGAATTTCCGTTTTAGACACTTTATTTGCGTTTTAGACTGTTAGACAATAGCGTAGTTAGTTTTAGCATAAGACCGAATATAGACTGCGTTGTTTGTGAACTTGGTATTTGCGGGAAGTATTTCTATGTGTTTTTATGCAGGTTTGGGGAAGATACGCTGCATTGGGATGCGTGCCAAAGGAAAACAATTCGATCGAGAACTTTTTGTACTCGATCGAAAGGAATGCCCAGGAATAATACTCGATCGAGCATATTGAAGCTCTCGATCGAATGGTCTAAATAGGGGAGTTCTTGATCGAACGCTAGTTTACTCGATCAAGCAGATTGAATGAAGAAGTTCTCGATCGAGTGGTTTCAAATCACTCTATCGAGGGACTACGCCTTATATTACGCAGGGAGTATTCTTTTTCCCTTCTATTTTCATTCAACCCTTCTCCTCCCCTTTTGTTTTTGCGATAAAACCACCAAAAATCCCCCAATCCTCCATTTTTCTTCCCCATTACCAAATTCAACACCCACATTATGTTCCTTGCTTGATATTCGACAATAGCCCTCTGTTTATCCCTTCAAACTCGTGTTGGTTGTGATTTAATTAGGGATTTAGGGTTTGCTTGAGTCGGGTCGAAATCTGACTAATTTCTTGTATTTTTTGTCAATTCTTTGCATCTTTCTGTGGGTTTTCAATTAAGTAAGTATTTTCCCTTTGATTCTTGTTGTTTAATTGCGTATTTTCGACCTTAATTAGGGCTAGGGTTTCGAAAAATTTTGATTTAATTGGGGAAAATAGTTTTGTAATTGTTTACTTGACTGATTAAGGACTTATTTGATTGTTAGGATGGATAGTAACACTATGCCCTCTACTAGTTCTACTATTACCCCATCTCTTTCTGAGACGGTGGTCCCTGCTGCTGCCACCGTCACTAGTACCGTCTCTGCTGGTAGTGCTGCTGCCACTGCAGCCACTGTCCCTTCCACGGTGACGACCCCTGATGCGTCGTCACATGCTGTTGCAGCTGCTTTCTCGTCTGCCTTAGTGCCCCCGACAAGTCCCATACCGCGCTCCTGGGCTGGCTACTTCTTCTTTGGGTACTGCGAGATGAGGACGGGGTCGAGACGAGGTACTCCTGCTGTTGGACGTGCTGCAGCCAAGTTCCGTGCCGATGACTCCTTGTACCCGCTTCCTGACTATCCTGAGGTACGTTTCGTGAAATCGCTTCATCGTAAACGTTTTAAAAGTTTAATGCGCTGTGACATCACTTCTACTAAGTTTTTGTGTCGGACCACACTTGAGAGACTGGGGATTTATGAGCCCGTTGCTGAGTTGTTGAATGGGACGGTGATGATCGGGTTGACTACCATACATGCAATGACCTATGAGCAGCTGACCCTTGAGTTTTTCAGCTATTTTACCTTTTATAACACCCCCATACTCCAAGTGCCTTACCAGGACCACCCAGGTATAAGGATGTTACCATCTCGGTTGCCTGAGGCAATGAATATCATAAGACAATAAAGAAACGTACTTTAAAAGTAATTATAGTTTAAGTGATTACATGTTCAAAACCAAAACTGATAAAAGGAAAAAAAAAAAAACAAGTTCTCAAAACTATCTACTATCAAGCGTCAGACACAGCGGAAGACTTCTAAACTGCAACGTGGTGACTCATCCCAGCTATCCCATACGCATCGTCTAATACCTGCTCAATAACTGCTCACCACCCCCGAATGGATCACCACAGTTTTTAAAACATTTAAACGGGGTCAGTACTAATCACACAATTTATATGATCCAACAACACAACAAACAACATAGCTCAAACAGTCACACACACAATCACACCCACTCCAATTAATCTCCGTCACCGACTGTCCACTAGACCAGCCCTGCCATTGAGGGCCCGCAGCCGTTCCCACCTAAGCCCCGCTCATCATACCGAGCGATAACCCTGTCCCATTAATGTGCACATCCCCTCTCGTGGCGGGTTCCACGGAGGGCAAAACTAGGGCGTGAAGCCACTCCCGCAAGTGACTCCACTCAGCCGAGAACGCATCTCGAGAACCAGAGACAAACAATCACATCCATCAACAACAATCAATCAACAACCGTCACGAAACCAATCAACAAGCACTAATTACAGCACAATCACGACACATTATGTAACTAATGCGAGTAGGGAAACCCTACCGAATGCAACACAAACATCGACGATCTAGCAAATTGTCTCAAAACCTTTCCTCTACGAACCCTTCTCCTATACACATAATCATACAATTATCACCTAATCAACATAACCCTCCCAAAACCCCCAAATCTACCCAATTAGGGTTTTAAACAAACTCAAAGAAACAGTATAAAATTTGTATGTAGATCTTACCCTTGACGCAAGGAACACTATGACGCAAAGAATAAGATGATCCGACACTCCTAGCCTTGGGGATTTGCCAACAACGCGACGAGAGAGAACTACGTAACTCCTTTTTCTTTTGAAGGGTTTAGAAAGGTTAAAAGTGATTAAATAAACTGACGGAAACCTTTTATATCAAACTCGCGTTATTAGCAAAACCCGTCAAATCATTCCCCGTAAACCGGCTACTCGATCGAGTAGCTAAGGTACTCGATCGAGTGCCCCTTACTCGATCGAGTATCTACGTTACTCGATCGAGTACCCAACAGGTCAGAAACTATTTTAAAACGCAACACACCCTTACTCGACAGAGTAAGGCCTACTCGATAGAGTACCCAGAGACTCATAAAACCGTAGTATTACAGTCTTCCCTCCTTAAAAAGAACTTCGTCCCCGAAGTTCAACCCATACATAAAAACAACATACTAACTCGGTCAAAACGCAACAAAGCTACTAAGAACTCAAAACAAAACCCCAACTTACAAAACATGAAACCATGAACTCTTAACACCAACTCTACCAACTATTCCTACCTCCACACCTCGCTCACGATGTCGTATCAACTACATCATAAACTCTCCCGACACTAACTCCATAGATAACCAACTACATAAACATCAAACGGAATGTTACATTCTACCACCCTTAAAAGGAACTTCGTCCTCGAAGTTTACTCACACTCATAACCTCATCATCCAACTGTCAACACTATCGAAGTATTCTCGCATTCCAAACATCGAACTACTAGAAGCACGTCCATGACCTTTTAACACTATCAACCACAACATATACAAATCCATATCTTATGCTACACCAACACTCTACTTCCAAATATACTACCATATGAACAACCATCAAAATCTCTTTTATCGCATCCTACTCCTCTTACGATAAATGTTACGTCCTCGTAACTCACTAATACTAAATCCTAGATATATCTTTTCATTATCCTCGTCACCACCGCATGTCAAAGATAACCACCTATAACCTAAACACTTGCCATGCACATATCCAAGGCTCTCTTACTTAAACATTTTTCATACCTCAACTCATACGGCACACCACCTAACCTATACCATAAAACTCGTAGCAAAATAACCATACTAAATCTCCATTCTTACTGCAAAACAACATACCTCTCTATGTAAGGCACCTATCTCCCAAAAGCATAACTCACGATCTACACTCGTTACGTACACTCACACTAGATCCTCAAGTTCTTTTCTTTTTTACCGCAAAACTCATACAAAACTTAACATGACACTAATTCCCAACACCCTACACTCACTGTCCCAAAATCTAATTATGAACCACCTGCAGCGTCCAGATCAATACAACACATGTTCCATCAATAACTTACCATGACTATGTCTAAAGCCTCATCTTAAAACAAGATCAAAAGTACTGTAACAACTTCTGACAACTGTGTCCCATCAACAGAATGTCACTATACCATGACAACAACGAAAACATATACAACTCTCTTTCATATAATACTCTACCCTCATACCAAAACTTAACTGTTAAGAAACATCAATAAACAAAACAACTGTCTATCTGTACAAACTGAAACTCACAGGAAGCAACATCAAACAAAACAACAATTTATGTGTAACTGGTATGTACTTTCGAAACTCGAATCATAATCATCCCGCCTACTCTACCACAACCGGTGACGACATCGCAACACCACCACCAACAGCCACACCGCAGTGCGAAAATACCCGCATCACAACACTACGTACCGTGCCCGGATCATCACCCGAGGCACCACAACTACACCGATAGACATCACAACAGACACAATCCCATAAACACTGACCCAACATAACTTCTCGGACAAGAAAAACTTACTCAAATCCACTTTACTAAATCACAATGCAACATGTTATATGAATTAAACAGATAATAATCTCATGAACATCATCCTTACCATTTCACGGAATAAACAAGTATCATCCATACACATACAATTTTAACTATCCATGCCAGATCAATCACATTATTACCTTTTGAACCTCATTCCATTAGTATACCGTACCCAACATAAATTACAAAACAATCATATAACAACTTTATAATTATCACACCACACCACTTCTTGTGAGGTCAGAACCTCACACAAACATTTACACGTATCATAGACCCATAATCACATCCACCTAGTCAATCCTGATCACGTAAGTTACCACTCAACAAAGGTTACCTGTCGCCCGAGCTTAACTCATATGCCCCTCATAACATATTCTCCCATTCGCATATCCATCACCCCCTGCCAAATGTAACCATACTATTAATACTCAACTACTAACAACCGCCTCATATAACCACATCTTAAACTCTCTCACAACCATACATATCAACCTGGTCTCTGCAAAATCAACCGCTTCAGAATTGTTACCTTTCTAATATACCATCACCCTTAACCACTAGTCACAAACCATAACACTACCACTGTCCGGACATCAAATCCTTACACTCATCTCTAAATATCACGATTTCTTTCCTATCTTTGGTTAACATCCCAAATAACGAACATCAAATCCATCAACAAAATTACTTCAACATTCTTCCCAATACCATTCTTAACTGTATCATCATCTAAATCTCCACCAAAATCTCATATCATGCAGATATTCTACCAACTTCTTACTTTCCTGAATTCCTCAAAACTCAAGACTAATCATGTTATCCCGAAACTCCTCTATAACCATTAACTATAACATCCTCATGATTGGTAGCATACATCTCGACGACTCCTTACCTCTATACCACATAACTCCGGTCAACATTTTCTTAGTTTTATTCCCATCATTCTTTTCTTTTACACTCTACAAAATCAATTAACCATTCAACTCTTTATCACTTCTACCTAACTCTTTAGTGTTCCGGTTACTTTCTCACTGCTCCAAAACTCACATCTAATTATTTCATATCGATATCATCTCACTCTTTCTTACCACAAATATTCTCTTATTATGTCATCAATCACCCTTGCCACTAATCCATCCATAGAATCAACGTTTACTGTTCAACAATTACATCTCTAGAAATCAAAATTCCTTTCATACCGCTAATTGCCCAAGGAAATCACACAGTATTTTCATCTCTTAATAAACCAAATCACCCAAACTCATTCACTGTCTACAAATCCACCTCGCGACATGTCTCCACAAAGTTCACTATATACTACTCTTCTCAATCCTTTTAAAACGAACTTTCACTATGTATATTCTTAACCCACACGACTCCTAACCATCCCCCTCCATGATTCTTTACACATCTCAAGATGCCACCATTTGCGTCCCTCATTTCAATCTTTTAATTCTCACGTTCCATAAACTCACATCATCCCTTGCCCACATTTAATTACTTTTGCATTACTCAACGTACAAACATATCGCTCATCTCATATCACAAAACATGCTCTATGTCTCAATAAACCATAACGATCTTCCTTTTCTTTTTCCACTATCTATCACAACCATGTATAACTCATGTCCTCCCACCGAACTCATACTCACCACAGGTGCCACTCACTACACCACAAGATTGGGTAACTTACGCGTCAAGACCAACGTACATGTAAAACAATGCATAAAGAAGCAAAATAACAACTTTGAATTAAACATAATATGCAACGAATTCAAAAGATAAGCATATGACCCAAAACAGGGGTCACTAGATCGAGTACATGACACTCGTTCGAGTAAGTGACTTACGCGATCGAGTAGGTGAAGATCAGAAGCACGTAAAACAAATTACCAGGGCTACTCGATCGAGTAACTAACGTACTCGATCGAGTCCCCCCCTACTCGATCGAGTACCAAGGCTACTCGATCGAGTACCTACGCATTTCTCAAAGACTTCCCAGTTTTCGTAAAACAGTCATAACTCACTCATTTCTTGGTCGTTTTGGGCGTGTGACCTATCGTTAGAATCGTAAAAGGACAAGCTATCACCTCCAATTGGAATCACATTAAAATCATTTATGCATCTCAAGTTATAACAGTTTAAAGACAACCTCCCTATAATCAAAAACACAACTACTTGATTTTACTTCCCAACAACTTAAACGACAACATGGTAAACAAAAACAACTCGATGCTCATAAAACCAGTATCCCTAACCACATGTTACTAACTTCAAAAGCCAAGCAACAAATAACTCGATGCACATATATCATTCAACTTACCAATCACATATTACCCATATGTTTTTATTATATAACTTTACGTAAACAAAATCACAATTATATGACATCAAGTATCATATTCACATATTACTAGCATAACAACCCTATAAAATCTCTTTCATCATACAACATGCGTTTTAAAAAAAATATCATATTATCATGCAACAATTATTGTCTTTTTCCACCAATTATTCATGCTCTTACTCAAACTTTCAGCTATATAAACTCGTACAACACTACCAACAACATATATGTATACATAACTCTATGTATAACTCCAGTCAAACAAATTTTCTTTCCGTATTTCTATAATGCCATATCGTAAAACAACTATCATACTTTCAATCAATAACTTACGAAATCACATCATCACCATCTTTTCTACACATTCCCCATTCTCAACATACGTACATCCACTGATTCATGCCACACATCACTACATAGGTACACAATACACAAGGTAAACACATAACCATCTCGACTCATATCCCATAGTGACCGGTTCAAAATTGTAGGGAGAGTTCGCGACTTTCGGACGTCTCCCAAGTCTTTGCATTAGCTCCTACAACTTTTACCTCGAGTTCATTTTATTTGACTCCCTATGTTTATTGGGTTCATTGGTTACAGGTTTCAGGATCGTCGCTCTGATACCATTTTGTAACACCCCCATACTCCAAGTGCCTTACCAGGACCACCCAGGTATAAGGATGTTACCATCTCGGTTGCCCGAGGCAATGAATATCATAAGACAATAAAGAACCGTACTTTAAAAGTAATTATAGTTTAAGTGATTACATGTTCAAAACCAAAACTGATAAAAGGAAAAAAAAACAAGTTCTCAAAACTATCTACTATCAAAATACTATCAAGCATCAGACATAGCGGAAGACTTCTAAACTGCAACGTGGTGACTCATCCCAGCTATCCCATACACATCGTCTCATACCTGCTCAATAACTGCTCACCACCCCCGAATGGATCACCACAGTTTTTAAAACATTTAAACGGGGTCAGTACTAATCACACAATTTATATGATCCAACAACACAACAAACAACATAGCTCAAACAGTCACACACACAATCACACCCATTCCAATCAATCTCCGTCACCGACTGTCCACTGGACCAGCCCTGCCAGTGGGGGACCGCAGCCGTTCCCACCTAAGCCCCGCTCATCATACCGAGCGATAACCCTGTCCCATTAATGTGCACATCCCCTCCCGTGGCGGGTTCCACGGAGGGCGAAACTAGGGCGTGAATCCACTCCCGCAACTGACTCCCCTTAGCCGAGAACGCATCTCGAGAACCAGAGACAAACAATCACATCCATCAACAACAATCAATCAACAACCGTCACGAAACCAATCAACAAGCACTAATTACAGCACAATCACCACACATTATGTAACTAATACGAGTAGGGAAACCCTACCGGAATGCAACACAAACATCGACGATCTAACAATTTGTCTCAAAACCTTTCCTCTACGAACCCTTCTCCTATACACATAATCATACAATTATCACCTAATCAACATAACCCTCCCAAAAACCCCCAAATCTACCCAATTAGGGTTTTAAACAAACTCAAAGAAACAGTATAAAATTTGTATGTAGATCTTACCCTTGACGCAAGGAACACTATGATGCAAAGAACAAGATGATCCGACACTCCTAGCCTTGGGGATTTGCCAACAATGCGACGAGAGAGAACTACGTAACTCCTTTTTATTTTGAAGGGTTTAGAAAGGTTAAAAGTGATTAAATAAACTGACGGAAACCTTTTATATCAAACTCGCGTTATTAGCAAAACCCGTCAAATTATTCCCCGTAAACCGGCTACTCGATCGAGTAGCTAAGGTACTCGATCGAGTGCCCCCTTACTCGATCGAGTATCTACGTTACTCGATCGAGTACCCAACAGGTCAGAAACTATTTTAAAACGCAACACACCCTTACTCGACAGAGCAAGGCCTACTCGATAGAGTATCCAGAGACTCATAAAACCGTAGTATTACACCTTTTCGGCTGGTGCATATGACACTGACCCGGAGAGCTCTTGTGTCTCCTTTAGACTGTTTAACCGGACCACTTCTTGGACTTTAGCTGAGTTTGGGAGGCGGTTAGGTTTGTCTTCTCACGGCCATCAGGACCCTCCTCGGAAGGTCCTGCGCTTACTATGGCCCACTTTGGCAGAGACTCCCTTTGAGCAGCGGAGGCTGGCTCACGTTCACCTTCCCCCGGCCCGTTAGTTTTTGCGTCTCCTTGGCGGGACGATTTTTGGCCGTAAAGAGCCTAACAACATTAACAATGTTGAGTTGTCAATTTTGGGGGGCTATTTAAACATTGATAGCGCTGGCCCCTTTGTGCTTAACATTGCCTACTTGACAGCTCAGCATTTTAATGCTGTCAGGCAGAAGACAACGCGCACGATTTTCTGTGGAGGCATAGCCTCTTACCTCGCTTGTTCTCTCTTCGCTGAGTTTCCTCGCGCTCTGACACACTTAGACAGGGAAGCGGACTTAGATGTTAACGTCTTGCAGGCGATGTTTTTGTTAGCTAAGGATCAGCGGACTTGGAAGATATGTGGTTCCGAGTCCGTGACTTTACCGCTCCCTACCTACCCCGTCTTAAACCTTTGACCACTGTGACGGGTAAGTTGCCTCCACCTCTACCTTCCTACCACCTCACACTTGCTCCTCCCACTACTTCCGCTCCTAAGAAGCGGAAGAGACTTGAGACTGGAGAGGGGTCCACACCGACTGAGGTAGGGCAGACATCCACGCCCACGCCTACACCGACCCCTATCCCTACTCCTTCTATTACACAGCCGGTCTTGCCGGCTCATTTTGTTCCTCCTCCACCCTTTGAGGCGCCCGAGGTCATGGACCAATGGCGTCGTGATGCTTTGCTCCTTGAGATGTGCAGGAGACAGGTTCGTATGGAGCATGACCAGGCACTTGCCTTGTTTCCTCTATACGAGTATCACATGAGGAGAGGACGCCCCGTTCCCAACGGCTGGCCACACCCTTCTTTCTAGCGGTTCCCGGCGGAGGGGTACCCGCAGCCAGAGAACGAAGCGGACACAACTGAGCAGTAGGAGAGAGCTAGAGTTGACGAGAGGAGGAGACGAGAGCAGGAGCGAGATCCTGACTACACGGTGGTAGATGAGGAGGAGGCTGTTGACGAGTAGTTGCTGGTCTACTTACTTCCCTAGTTTTATGGCTGGTTTGGGGAAGTTCGTATATTTTGTATGTATTTCTGCTTTTATTTATTTTTCATCTCCTATATTTGTTTTTTTGTATTCATTCATTTATTGGTTGTTTTATCACGTTCCCCGTATATATATTGTTGGTGTATGCTGGAGGACAACGAGGGTGTTGTCCGTTTTGGTTTGGGGAAGGTATTGCATCCTTTGAGTCTTCATTTGCACTTGTTTTGCATTCACGTTTATTTTCTTGTTTGCATCGTATTTTATTTCGAAAATGAAAAAATCACAAAAAAATAGAAAAATCGAAAAAATTCAAAAATTTCATGTTTACTTTTGCATATAGATCGAGTCGGAACGGTAGATTTCTGTGATGATTTTGCACTGTAACATGTCATTTCACTTGAGCCTTGCATCTAATTGGCAGTTATTAGCTTAGTCATGTGCATAGTCTACGAGTTAATGTTAAAAATACAGCTGATCATACAGATTTGACCTTGAAAATTGGCAAACTACTTTAAAATTTCTAAGTTATTAGAGCCATATAACTGGTGTCGTTCATGACCAGTTCACATAGGAATTTGAGAGTAGTATACTCCTTGCATAACATGTTCATCACTTTACACTTTTATGAAATTCGATTGGTTTTTGCTTGCATACAGTCGGGTTTGTGGTCGGTGTCACATGGAGGGAGGTGCTTCAAATTCCCTTTCTTTCATTTTCACCCATTTAGCTCCACATTAGCCAAACTTAGCCTTTTTGACCCATTAACTACACCCAAATTAAGCCTGCCTGTCAAGCTAGTTTAGTGTACTTTTTGTGGTATATTTCTCATTTATGCGAGTTGGTCTGTTCTAATTCATATGGAGTTGGTAGAAAAGAAAGAAATGTGGTCAAGAAAACGAGAAAAGCATGGAAGGAAAAAAAAGAAAAAAAATAGAAAAACGTGTGAAAAACAGAAAAGGAAGAAAGAAAAAAAATAGGAAAAAAGAGTTGGGCATGAAAATGAAAAATATGGACTGTTTAAAAAAGGGAAGTTTGTGACGGCCATACTCCTATATTTCTTTTTATATCATTTGAGGAGTTGTTGTTTCTTGTTTAGTGAGTTTTGCGCCAGTGAAGGGCGTATATGCATAATTTTCTAGTCAGCTGAGAATTGGATATGTTTAGTATGGTCTTGCTTAGGTGCTAGCTTGACGCTTTACCTTCACATCTCCCATAATCATTTTGCCATTTCTTACCTGTAGCCTCACTTTTTCCATAACTATTGTAAGCCCTCGGCTGTGACGGACATTGTTGGTTGGAATGTATGTATGGTGATTAGAATCATCTATCATTTTTGTTGCATGCATGTTCATGTGGGTCGTAGTTTAGGTGAGTGACTGATTTCTCTTCTTGTCTTACACATTTATTCTCACCCTTTCCTTCACGAGAGAAGAGTGGCCCGTGAGAGTCCGATTTTAAAGTTCTTGCAAGGTCGACAAGTCAGCTTATTTATAGACATCATACAACTCATTTGCGCTTGTCTGTTGTAGCTATAACTGTTAGTTTTGATTGCATTAAATGGTTTAAGTGGACAAGTTATAGCTAGCTCTGAGTTTTCATATCCATTCCATTAGTTTGCATTTAGTTTACTCGAGGACGAGTAAAGGTTCGGTTAGGGGAGATTTGATACGTGCAATTTATATAGTCTTTTTAGACTCTTATTGCACGCATTTCTGTGTCATTTACATTTATGTATTGCAAAATGTCCCGAATTGGCTACTTTGGTTCGTCTTGTCCCATTTGCAGGAAATGGACCTTAAAGTGGCGATATTGTACCTTTTTCGTTCCTCTCAGCATGCATTTTGGGGAGATGGAAATTTAGAACAGAATATCGTAACTCGAGAAGCGTGAAGGTGGTCCTTGGACGATAACCAAATGAGTTCCTAGCTGTATTCAGTGGATTACACTCGATCGAGAGGATTTGGTGGTCGATCGAGTAGTTTTGGCAGATGAAGTGTTCGATCGAGTCCTTGTTGTGCTCGATCGAAGGGAGCTATTCTGGAGGTGTTCGATCGAGAGCCTAAGTTGCTCGATCAAGAAGAATTGTTGAAGAACCACTCGATAGAGAGGAAGGAAGCTGCTCGATCGAGTGACTAGCACTTATTCTCGGGATTTCTATTCCGTGTTAGGTTACTTTTGTTAATAAAAACGCTTCCCTATATAAAGGAAGTCGTCATTAGGTCTTAATTATCTTTGGAATGTTTGAATACACTACTTTACTCTTAATCACTGTTACTCTTGCTTGCCTCATTTCCGGATTCGCTACTTTGTAATCTTTCCCTTCTCTTAATCTCAATTTAATTCTTGCTTGCTCTTAATTATTGTTCTTCTTTACTTAGTTGTTCCTTAATTACTACTTTATCATTATCATTAGTTTATGCAATCTTATTCCTAGTCTCTCTATCATGTCTTGCCTTAGTATATTTATTATTATTGTTGTTAATTACATCAAAAGCATGAGTAGCTAATTCTCCTTCTGTTAGGATTAGGGGAGCCATGGTAGGGAATTTATGAGGTCATGAATAGGTTAGATGATTGTTTGTAAGAACTGTCCCATGACAATATAACAGTAATATGTTTAGTTGAGTGCACGCTTCTAAACCCCTTATTCTGGTCAAATTCACTCCTAGATCGGAAGATTGGAATGAACAGACCTGCTATGAACAGTAGACTACCCTAATGAGGACGAAAGTTAAGTAAGTTGTAATCTAGGGTGGATAGCGGACCGGAAGGACCTTTCATTTGCCCTTATCACAGTAGATCGTCTGGACTATTTATGACTGAGTTAGTGAACTTCCATGGTGAACCGGAATCCTGACATATCTCTCTTTATCTGATCACTTGTCTTACTTTTTCTCGCTTTATTGCTCTTGTCTTTACTTCTCTTGCCTTAAACCTTCATTAGTTTAGAAAACAACTTTAAAACCCCAATTGTTACTAGACAGACGTAGTTAACAAATAGATACATTAGCCTCCCTGTGGAGATCGACCCTACTTACCGCTGACTTCTGTTGGTAGTATTAGGTATTTATTTTTGATACTAAAACGACGGTATCAGGGGGTGGTTGTCAGTCAGGTTTGCTTATAGCCCTCAGCCTGTAAGGAGGTCTTAAAGACAAGTGGTTTGGTCTTTTCCACCATCGTGCTTGTCTTTTTATTTTTTGTACTGAGCTCAGTTTTTGTATGTGTTTTTTGGGTCAGGCAGGCAGCTGCCGAGTTTTGTGAAGCATTTTTGAGATGCTGTTCAGGTTGGGTGGAGTGGCCCTCAATCCAGAACATTTTTTTAGCCTGTGTGTAATATATAATTTATGGAAAAAAGGCGTAAAACAAGTTTTTAGTATTCAACATAGCAGGGATTCAATAAGCAGACATAGTAGAATTTGTATTTAAATAAAGCAGGAAAATATTCAGGCAGGATGGTAGTTAGCAGAAAAACATAGCAAGTAAAGGCCACATGATTTTATTTAGGGGTTTTCCGTATAAAACTTTAGCCAGGCAAGAGACAAAGTTAATGGTCTTACCTGATTTGGATCATAGGATTTTAGGTTTATACATGGAATAGTTTTAGGTGGGAAATTCTCTAAGATCTGGGGATCATTTCTCCGTCCAGGGTTTGTAGCATGTAGGCTCCCTATCCTACTATTGAATCAAGCAGGTTAGGTCCTTCCCATGTAGGAGCTAGCTTGCCAGCATTTTTGTCGTTGGTATTAGGCAAAACTTTTCGCAGGACCAGGTCTCCTTCTTTGAATACCCTGATGTTGACATTTTTATTGTAGCTTCTGGCTACTATTTGTTGGTAGGAAGCTATCCTGATCTTGGCTGCGTCTCTTAATTCTTCGGCCAAGGTCAGGCTATCTTGTAGTAGTGGTCTGTTTTCTTCTATAGTGTTCAGGCTACTTCTGGTGGTTTGTACATGGATTTCTGCTTGGATGACCGCTTCACAACCATAGACCGGGGAGTAAGGGGTCTGGCAGGTGGATGTCTTGGGTGTGGTCATGTCTGCCCAGAGGACTAAAGGAAGTTCTTCAACCCATCTGCCTTTTCTCCCTTTTAGTTTTTTCTTCCGGCAGCTAATCACCACTTTGTTGCTAGATTTTGCCTAGCCATTGGCGTTTGGGTAGCCTGGTGTGGAGTTTACCAGGTTGATGTTCCATTGTGCACAAAAAGCCATTGTCCTTTTTTCCCACGAACCGAATGCCACTGTCACAGACTATTTTTTAGGGGATGCCATATCTACATATGATATTGCGTTTGATAAATTATATGACATCCTTCTCTTTGACTTGCCTGTATGAGTCTGCCTCTATCCATTTTGAAAAGTAGTCGGTCATGGCCAACAAAAAAACTTTTTGTCTAGGAGCTTGGGGTAGTTTGCCTACAATGTCCATTCCCCATTTCATTAACGGCCAGGGAGTTGAGATGGAGTGCAGTAGTTCTGATGGTTGGTGGATGAATGGAGAATGGAGTTGGAAGGCTTCGCACTTGGAGCTGTAAGCTATGCAATCAGCTCTGAGGGTTGGCCAGAAGTAGCCTGTCCTTAGAACTTTGCTTGCCAGGCTTCTGCCACCTTTGTGATTTCCACAATATCCATCATGTATGTCCTCAATAACCTGTTTAGCTTCATGAGGTTCCAGGCATCGCAGATAAGGTCCAGCCTGAGACTTTTTGAAAAACATGTTATTTATAATAGTATAGGTGGAAGATTTGATTCTAAGGGCCCTTGCTTCATGCTTGTCTTTAGGTAGTGTTCCCTGTAAGAACCAATCATAGTATGGTTTGATCCAAGAGTTTGTGTCCTCATTAATGGGATAAGTTTGGTCAGGCTTTTTAATGGTTGGTTCTAGCAGATGAACAATATGTATTTTATCAAATACAGCAGGGCTGAAATTTGATCCCAGGCTGGCTAGGGCATCAACCTGAGTATTTAGGTCTCTTAATATTTGATCAATGTCAAATGAACTAAACTTTTTGCAAAGGTTTTTAACGTAGTTTAAATAAAGAATCATTTTGGAATCCTTTGCAGCATATGTTCCTTTGACTTGAATGGAAAATTAAAAGGGAGTCAGTTTTTACCTTGAGATTTTTCACACCAAGATCTATACATACCTTGAGTCCAGCTATCAGGGCTTTATATTCAGCTTTATTGTTTGTTGCTTTGAATTCACAACTAATAGCTTGAGCAATTAGGTCTCCCTGTGGTGATTTTAGTACTAATCCCAGGCCAGTTCCTCTCATATTTGTTGCTCCATCTACGTGTAAGGTCCATTCCGGGCCTAATTTATGGGTGTCTGGATGGTTGACCTCTTTTATGAGGTCTGGTTCTAGATTAGGGCTAAATTCAACCACAAAGTCTGCTAATGCCTGAGATTTAATGGTTGTCCTAGGTTCAAAGGTTATATCATAAGTACTTAGTTGTACTGACCATTTTGCCATTCTGCCTGAAAGTTCAGGTTTTCTCAGGACAGATTTGATAGGCAGGTTGGTCCTGACAATTACTGGGTGACTCTCAAAGTAAGGTCTAAGTTTAGTACAAGATATAATTAAAGCAAGCACATATTTTTCAAGTAGTCCATACCTTTTTTTTTTCTTTGTCCAGGAGACTTTTAATTACATAGTAGACAGGGTGTTGTTGGCCTTCAAACTCTTTAGTTAGGACTCCACTTACTGTTGTTTCAGTGACTGATAAGTAAACTGTCAGGGTTCTCCTTTGTGAGGTTTAGCCAGCAGTGGAGGAGTAACCAGGTAGGGTTTTTAAATCTTGGAAGGCTGCTTCGTGTTCAGGTATCCATTTAACTGATTTGTTCTTCCTGAGGAGGTCATAGAAGGATCTGCATCTTTTAGATGACCTGGATATGAATCTATTTAGGGCTGCAACTCTTCCTGCTAATGTTTGGATATCTTTAACTTATTTGGGAGATTCTAATTCCAAGATGGGTTTTATTTGTTCTGGGCTGGCTTCAATCCCTCTTTTTGTCACCAAATATCCAAGGAATTTGCCTGACGAGACTCCAATGTGGCATTTGGAAGGGTTGAGCTTCATATTGAATTCTTCAAGGATTTTGAAGGCTACTTCTATATCTTTTACATGATCTTCAGCTTTCTTTGATTTAACCACCATATCATCAATGCAGACCTCCATTGTATCACCTATTTGATCTTTGAACATCATGTTGACCAGGCGTTGGTAGGTTGCCCCTGCATTCTTCAGGCCAAAGGGCATTGTTGTGTAACAATATATGCCCCTTTCCGTGATAAATGCAGTGTTTTCCTGGTCAGCTGGGTGCACCTTGATCTGGTTGAATCCACTTGAAGCATCCATAAATGTTAATAGCTCATGCCCTGCTGTAGTATCTACCATGGCATCAATATGAGGAAGTAGGAATGGATCCTTTGGGCAGGCTTTGTTTAAATCTGTGTAGTCTACAGAAACTCTCCACTTGCCATGTTTCTTTTGTACCACAACCACATTTGCTAGCCATTCAGGGTACATTACTTCTCCGATCATTCCCATATCTAGGAATTTGTCCATTTCTTCATTAATGATAAGAGTTGCGTTCAGGGGCAAACTTCTTCCTTTTCTGTTGCACAGGCTAAAATGATTTGTCAATATAAAGTTTATGGGTAATAATATTGGCATCTATACCAGTCATATCAAAATGGGACCAGGCAAAGCATGAAAATTTATTTTTAAGAAGACTTACTAGTTTTGGTATGATATTGTCAGGGACATCAGATCCTACCAGTACATGCCTGTCAGGATACTCAGGGTCTAAAATTACCTGATCTATCTCCATTTTGGTTTCTACCACATAAGTGCTCCTGACAGGGTACTGTAATTGCTAGGCGAGAGACTTACCTACCTTGGAAGGTTTTAATGATTCAGTATAACATTCCTGGGCAGATTTTTGTTCACCTTTGATGGTTGTTATTCCCCCACTCTGTTAGTATCTTGACGCATTGGTGATAAGTTGAAGGGATAGCTCGGACATTATGGATCCAAGGTCTGCCTAGGATGGCATTGTAGGATGACAGGTAATCTAGGACTCCAAATCTCTCATATGAGGAGACTCCTTCAACGTATGTTGGCAGGTAGATTTCTCCCAAAGTGTTCTTTGTTTCACCACTGAATCCTACCAGGACATTTGATTTCTTTATGATCTGGCTTTTATCAATGTTCATTGCTTTCAGGACATCAAGCATGATTAAGTTGACTGTGCTGCCACCATCTAATAAAAATATGAGGACACGTGCGGTTCCTATTTGCATGGTGATGACCAGGCCATCATGATGGACATCAAATATTCCCTGCATGTCAGTATCTGTAACATTCCGTTTTGATGGTTAATCTTCTTTTGTGGATTGTCTTGGTATTGAGTGCTATTGAGTGTTATGGAAGTGAGACAAGTTTGGCAACATTATATTGTGGTTATTCGATAATATTATGGAGTCAATATCGAGAGGATATGTTATCTAGTAAGCGTGGTTAGTGGAGTTGGTGTTAGGTGTCCATGTTTTATAGGTTGGGTTGGAACTTCGGGGACGAAGTTCTTTTTAAGGGGGGAAGACTGTAATACTACGGATTTTATAGGCTGGTACTCAGCCGAGTATGGCCTACTCGGTCGAGTAAAGTGTGTTGGGTATTCTGTTTGGCTTCTGCCCAGGAATACTCGGTCGAGTATACCCTATACTCGACCGAGTATCCGGCCTGATGGGTATTATTTCCACGGTTTTGGTTAAAATGATTAGAGGTTATATATAATCGTTCGTCAGTTTCTAAAATCATTTCTCCCCAAAAACATAAACTGTGTTCATTCTTCTCTAATCATCTTCATCAATTCCAAGTCAAAGGTCGTCGATTGTGGGTTCTAGCATCTCATTCTGTGTCAATCGCCGTAGTAAGTGTCTTATCCTTGTTCATCTATTGTCATTCCTATAAGTTAACAAACCCTAATTTGGTTAATTTGGGGGTTTAGGGTTTTGGTCATCATATGTTGTTGATTGTTGATTATCGTTGTTGTAGGTGATGATGTGTTACTAGTTGTGCATTTGTATGATTTATTGCAGCGTAGCAGATTGCGAAAAGGTAGGATTTTCCTACTCAGTTCTGTCTAATTGATTTAAGATGTTTGTGTATTGTGTATGATTGTTGTCTGCTGATCATCGGAGTGTTGGTGTGGTGGTGGTTGTGACGATGTTGTGATGGTTGTGGTGGAGTCACTTGCGGGAGTGGCTTCACACCCTCGTTCGCCCTCCGTGGAACCCGTCACGGGAGGGGATGTGCACATTAAGGGACATGGATTGTTAGTCGCTCGTTGATGAGCTGGACTAGGTGGAGATGGGCTGCGGTCACCCACTGGCGGCGAGGATTACCTATTGCGATGGGTAATCTGGCAAGGCTACACACTTTGGTGTGTAGTCGGTTACTGTGTGAGATCGGGAGACCGGGGATGGAGGATGATCAGCCGGTTACATTGTTTATTTGTCTTATCTTGTTTGAACGGTACTGACCCCGTTGTTGTTGTTTTGTAAAACTTGCGGTGATCCATTCGGGGATGGTGAGCAGATTATAACATGTAATGTAGATGTTTAGCTATAGGACAGTCATGGGGAGTCATCACTCAAGTCTAGCTTCCGCCGTCAAGAGACTTAGCTTGCATTCTTTGTAGTTGTTAGACCTTTCACAGTTATACTTTGGTTTAGTGTTGGAAACATGTAATCACTAACTCTTTATACTTTAATAAAGGTTGTTTGGAATTGGTAACTTTGATATACTAACCTCGGAAAACCGAGATGGTAATAGCCTTTTATGCTAGGGCAGTCCTTGGTAAGGTACCTTGGTATTAGGGGGTGTTACAGTATCATCAAAAGTAATCTGAGGTAAATTTCTAGGTTTAAAAGGAGATTTCATTTTTGACTCCCTAGCTATTTTTTTTGCAGCAGAGCTGGTCAGGCCACAGATTTCAGATCCTCCATTGATGAACTTGACCTCATAGATGGGTAGTGCTGGAGGCAGGTCACGTTGTGGTCTCTCCTGGTCCTTTCTTGTTCCATTGTCTTCCCTGCTCTTTGATGGCATTAGATCTCTCAGGTAGCCTTTCTTTAACAGGTAAGCCACTTGCCTGCGTAATCCCAAGCATTCTTCTATTGTGTGTTCTATGTCCATGTGGAACTTACACCATCTTGTTGTGTCTTTCCTTGAGTTAGGGTTATCTGTCTTCTTTGGCCACTTGACAATGTCTCCCATATTGTCACGCCTTTTGATCAATCCTGTAGTGTCAACAGAGAAGTTATATTCTTGAATAGGGGGATAAGTATCGGAGTTACCTCATTGTTCATGTGCATAGTTGAATTCTGATCTGTCAGGCCCGACATAAGGGGATGGCCTGGAACTGCTTCCTCTATGATTGGAACTTTTCCTGTTGGATCTGTCATATCCTGAATTGTTATCAGTGGTATCTGCTTTGAAAGTTTTATCCTGTTCCAGTCGGATGTAGCCAAGGGTTAATGCCTTGACGTCTTCAAAGGTCAGGCAAGGCTTCATAGTTATTTCATCATAGAAATCATTGTCCAATGGTAGCCCCTACCTGAAAGCTTCCATGGTGTTCCAATGTCACATCTGGGAATTGATACTTTCTCTTTGTTAAATCTGGTCATGAATGCTCTGATTGACTCGCCAGGCTTTTGCTTGATTCTGTACAGGTCACTGGATCTCTTTTTAAGTTTCCTGCTGCTGGCGAATTGGTGGTTGAAGGAGTTTATCAGATAAGCAAAGGACTTGATGCTTCCATTTGGTAGATTTATGTACCATTGTAGGGCAGGCCCATTCAGGGTTGTTCTAAATCCCTTGCACATGCAAACTTGTCGTAGTTCATTAGGTATGGAGGCTGCCAACATTCTTTGCTTGTAGTAGGCTACATGGTTTCGTGGGTCTGTAGTTCCATCATAGACTCTCATTGACGGCACCACAAATTTTTTTGGTAGATCTATCTTTGCTATCTCATCCACGAAGGGTAAGCCAGCATAGCTTTCTGGATTTGCTTCTTCAATGGATGTGGGTACTCCAGGGATCTTCTCAAACTTCTCATGGAGTTTCTGGATTTCCTGGAGCATGGCCATCATTATTGCTGTGTTGGTTTGATTTGGTACAGCCTCTTCATTTAGGATCTCTTCTGAGTCTGTATCACCTTCTCCTACTCTGGATTTTGATGGAGTTGGAGTACCAAAGTTGGAGAAATCAATGTTCCTGATGATTGAAGAGAATGGTGTGCCAGGCTGATTTTTTAACTTTGAGCCTGAGGCTTTGTCTCCTAGCCTTTGTTTCAGACTAGATACTGATTCCTTTAGTTTCATAACGTCGACTTCAGCCTGGGCCATTTTCTGTTTCAGTTGTTCAATTTCCAACAGTTGTTGCTGGGCAGCAGCCAGTAGTTCTTCAATTCTATCCCCGGTCATTTTTTGAAATTGTTTTTGTGTTGTTTGGATTTAGGTTTTGATTATTTTTGAGCTAGATGCCCCACGGTGGGCGCCAATTATTTTAGCAGGAATTCTCATGGAGATAATGTCCTGTCAGGGAAGAATTTGCAGGGTGATCTAACTCAAAACAAATAGCCTAACTAGTATATTAGAATGAATAATGGAATAAATGCAAAAGTATGACGCAGAGATTTATACATGGAAAAACCCTGGGAATAAGGGAAAAAACCACGGGCATAAGCCAGGAGAGATTATCACTATGACTTTTGATACCCTGACAGGGAATGTGTATGTCAGGCGAAATATATAGTATGGCTATTTAGTAGTAATGCTAAAATATTATGTTGAATACAAGTATGAAAGTAAAGTGAGAGTAAGTAAGTGCGTAAGCAAGTGATCCTCTTCTTTTCTTCTTCTCTTCTATTTATAGTAGCTTTGCAACGGGTCTTTCAGGGTAGTTTAGGGTTTCCTGTAAAATAGGACTCGTGCCCTATTTACGCGGGAGTGGTTACTTGACTTCTATAACCTTCCAGCCATTATCCATGCTTAGTCAAATCCTCTATGCTTTCGTGTGGAATGTTGAATGGGTCTTCCTAGATTGTAGGAACTGTTTTCCTAAGTCTTGACCGTGCTTTAATTATTGCCTGCCTTGTCTTGATAATGCCGACTTTGTGGCTAATGTGATATTCCTTCAGGCCAGGCCTAGTAGATGCCTATCCTGTCTTTCCCTCATGGTTGGGGTCAGATCAGGCGTTTTAATTCTTTGTGTGACAGAACTTTCATTCAGGCCGTGACAGGCCACCCAACAACCACCATTTCGATTGCCCACAACCACCATTTCGACTGCCCACAACCACCATTTCGACCGCCCCTAACCACCATTTCGACCACCCCAAAATAGAGTATAAAACGTCCCAAAACCAGCGCTAACACACGCCCTATTCCCATCCCAAAACAGTCTCCATAACATCATAATCTCGTGCCCAAAACAGAGCCCAACTCAGCCCTGTCATGGCTCCAAAGCCGAGTTCATAACAATCCACACGGGTCAATATTAAGACGGAAATGAAAGCAAGGTTGAGACGGAAACGAAACACAATTAAAACATGACTAACACCCACTATGCTCATCTTAATCATGCTTGAAAATCCATGTAAAAACGTCCGTTTCAAACATCATTTTGAGAAGGAAATTAAACACAACTACTTCATGAATAACAACAACCGAATCCAAGCATAAAGATAGAATTTAACACGATAAATTCGAGCATACAAATGAGAAAAAGTATAAAGAACCAAACTTTATCAAACAAGGACATGTAAACGACAAATAAGACGGAATTTTTATATTTTTGTCAAGTAACCTATCACCGTTACCTCGAAAGCTTTTTAATCTTCAAATAAACGGCCCACAATGCACGAGTCTTCATCCGGGTCTTCAAATCCTTCATCAAGGAGCAAGAAAACAGAATATTAAGGCTTAAAACCGAAAGTTTCATAAGGTGGGTCATTTCGAAACCACCACCAAAACGGGACTTTCTTACCTAGAAAGTTGAAGGATGGAAAGGGGAAGCTAATGGCGCAAAAATCAACGGAAATGGTTGAGAATTGAGGGAGAAATTTGAGGTTGAAGGAGGATGATTAATGGTGTTCATAGCTTTGAGTTGTATACTATGTTTGTTGAATTTTATTCGAAAAAAGAAAGCTGTAGGGGGGATGGGGACGGGTGAGGGGAAAAAAATTTAAAAAAAAAAAAGATTATTTAAGTTAGAGTGTAAGAGAGTAGGTGAGTGTGGATGTGTTTTTTATTTCCGGTTGGTCCGCAATTTACCTAGGTTCAAAAGTTGAAATGTGACGGTCTTATACTAGACGGAAATATGTCTCAAGTATGTTATAACTTAAGACGGAAACTATTATTATTATTATTATTATCACTATTATTACTATCCGACTAAATATATTTATTTTTATATAAGCTAAGCTTTAAAAATATAATATTTATAAAAATCATGCTTAAAAATGAAATTAATTAAATTAAATAATTTAAAATAAAAATAAAACAATAGAATGGTTAATAAATTATAAATGCTAAAAATGGGAAATTCGCGGGTGTTACAATCACCCCACCTTTTAAAAAGTTTCGTCCTCGAAACTTGAAAGTAGAAAATGACAGGTTATATAGATAAAGCTGGACTTTTTGAAATCGGTAACAAAAACATTAAAAGATTACTCATAGTAAGAATTAAATTTCCTTCAAAAGTTTAAAGTAGAATTTTCCAACAGCACCAGATTCTCGTCAAAGGAACTGAAGTATTCTCGTTGCGCATTCAAGAACATCAACATTCCAAATCAAAGACAAGGTCAAATACCAAATCGTTTGCAGAAATCCAAAGTCAAAATGCTTCCAAAAACATTTATGGAGAGTTTTTAAAAGTATAAGTCTCCTTCATGGAACGAAATTGCTCTTGTCGTGCACACAAGAGCGCTAACTTTCCAAGCCCAAGGCAAATTCAAAACAAAATCAATTGCCGATAAGCGTAGAACAAGTTATTAGACGTCTTTAATAACGAGTCCTAACATCCTATTAGCGTTAAAACCAAATGAAAATGGTAATTGATACGTGCATTTTGTATAGTCTTTTTAGCCTATTTTAGCACGTATTTCTATGTACTTTTGTACTGTTTATATTGCATTTTGCCCCGAATTGGCTACTTTGGTTCGTTTTGTCCGTTTTGTAGGAATGAACGTAAAAGTAGTGGAATCGTACCATTTTCGTCCCTTTTTACATGCATTTTGAGGAGACGGGATTTTTCAGAGTGAGATCTTGCATTGGGATGCGTGAAGGAAAGGTCTACGGAGCAGTCGGTCACGAGTTTGAGCTGTTTCGGAGGAAGAATACTCGATTGAGCTGTTTTATTGGTCGATCAAGTGGTTTCTATGGCTGGGAATGGTCGATCGAGTAGTATATTACTCGATCCAATAGAGATGGAATTAGGAGTTACTCGATCGAGTAACAATTCTACTCGATCGAGTAGATTACTTGGAGAAGTACTCGATCGAGCTGTTTCAGACTGCTCGATCGAGTGGTTTTGTCTTTCATGGGCTTTAATTAGTCCGTGAACTTGTTTTTAGCTTATGGACTTAGTAATTTTTCTATTTAAACGCATAATAACTAAGTCATTAGCATTCAGTTTTTATCTTATCATTCATCTTTCACTGTAAACACTACGTTGCTTTCTCTTTTTCACTGTAACGTTTGCTTTCAGATTTTCTCGCTCGGATTTAGTTGTTCTTTACGCCGGATTCTTGCGATTGTAATCGCTTACTCTCTTTTATTCTTAATCTTTCATTTTATTCATCTTAATTACTTGTTTTGTTCCTTTAATTTTTTGCCCTAATATCTTTTATGCAATTTAATTATTATTTCATTATGTTTAATGTTGGTTTATTCTTTGTTATTAGTTTTGACAATATTAATAGCATGAGTAGCTAATTTGTTTCATGTTAGGATTGGGAGATCTACGGTAGAAATGCGACGATATAGTAAATAGGTTAGATGAATTAATTGTGAGACTCTATCCCCATAGCAATATAACTGTATTTATCGACTTAGTTTAGTGCACGCTTCTGAGTCACCCTTTTAATTTGGTTAAATTTAATCCTGGATCGGAAGATTGGACTAAATAGGCCTGCTATGAACAGTAGACTACCCTGACGAGGACGGAAGTTAAGTTAGTGGGAATCTAGGTTAGAAAGTAGACCGGAAGGACCTTTTCATATCCGTCTCGCAGTAATTTATCTAAGTTGTTTACAGTTGAGTCACTGGACTACCGTAGTGAACCGAAATCCTGACATGTCCCCTCTCTATTGATAGTTTATTCTCATTTTCTGTCTTTATTGCTATTTCCTTGCTTCTCTTCCTTTAAACCTTTTAGTTTAGAAAACCAATTACAAACCCCCCATTTGTGACCAAATAGACAGACTCTTATAGATATCTTGCCTCCCTGAGGAGATCGGCCCGACTTCCCTAGCTATATAGTTAGTTTAGTTAGTTATTTTTTATAGGTATACGACAGCCCTGTCAAATTTTGGCGCCGTTGACGGGGAGGCTATTGCCCTATCTGTCTTTGTTTCGTTTATTTTATCCGTCTCAGTGAATTCTTATTCCTTGAGACAGTTCTTATTCATTTTATTTAAGTGTTGTGTATGCCCAGGTCAAACAGGTTGGAGTTAGTTTCAGCTGATTCTGAGCGAGAGAGACTGTTTAGGCATAGACTCCGTCTACAAAGAGAATCACGAAAGGAAGCCTTGAGTACTTTCGAAGCCGAACTTCATCATTTCCTATTTACTGAAAACCCGTCTTTTGAAGACGACACTTTCAGTTCTGTAAACCAACCAATAAAGATGCCGAATATTGCAAGTCATTCGGAGCCTAAAGCATCATCTATTCCCAAAGGTTTCAATCTCCAGACTGAGGATGGAAATACTTTTGACATCCATCCGTCCTATATCAATCTGGTGGAGAGAAATCTCTTTAGAGGTGTGGCAGGTGAAGACCCGAGGAAGCATATGGAGGTCTTTACGGACTACTGTTCTACTATACCCGCCACAAAGGGGGTAACTCAAGACAAGATTAAGGAGGTGCTATTTCCTTTTCTTTGACTGACTCAGCCATGGAGTGGCTGATTGACTTGGACCGTACGGCCGCGGGGATCACAGACTGGGAGACCCTTGCTCTTGCTTTTTATAAGAGATATTTCTCTCCGCATCGCACCAATCAGCTGAGGGCCAAGATCACTAGTTTCAAGCAGGCACCGGATGAAACGTTATATGAATGTTGGTGCCGGTTCAAGAGGTTGGTGAGGTCTCTTCCTCACCATGGTTTTGACCCGTGGTTTATGTCCAATTAGTTCTACAATGGATTGTACGATGACCACAAAGCCATACTTGATGCTTCATCCAACTGAATATTTCAAAAGAATACTGATGATGATAAAGGATGGGCGATTATTGAGGATATGGCAACCCATTGTGCCGAGTATGGGAACCTGAGGGATGGTATTCGAACAGTTGACGCGGTTGACAAGGCAGTCGTGGCTCAGCTGAAAGCCATGAATGCTCGTTTTGATAAATTGGAGCTGCATTCTGCTGGAGAGCCTCAGACGGTACTTTTTCTTACTAGAGGGGAGACCGTCACATGTGAGAGGGGTGGGAGCAACGACGGTCACACTGCTGTTTGTTGTCTTTTAGAGAAGGAACAGGTCCTTGCTTTTCAACAATGCAGGCAAGGAGGGGGTTCCTATTATAATAACCAAGGGGTAGTCCATCCCAATTTGAGGTGGAAAAGTCAAAATGTGCTCAATCCTACCCCTCCACCGCAGCAGCAGCAGCAGCCGTATATCCCACCTCACAAGGCTCAATAAGGCTTTCAAAAGCCTGCTTCCTATCCTCAACCCAATCACGGTGCATCCTCCTCAGGTGGGGTAAGCGAGTTAGCTGAATTGAAGACAATGTTGCAGTCTTTGACAAAGTAGTGGCAGCTAAGTGACCAACAAAAAGAAGCCTCTATTAAGTCACTTGAAACTCAAGTTGTCCAGTTAGCCGCGAACCAATCAACGAGGAAGAAGGGTCATTTACCGTCACAAGCTGATAAGAATCCACATGAAACGACAAATTTATTTAATTTGACGAGTGGTCGTTCATATGAGGGACCGGAATTGCTGAAATCAGATCCGAGGAAGGTAATTACTGCTGATGAACAATGTTCTGTTGAAGAAAAAGAGCTGACGACAAAGAAAGTACTCGATCGACTAATTTCTGGGGTCGATCGAGTAAAATTGCTGAAGAAAGGACTCGATCGAGTGGAATTTATGCTCGATCGACTGAACAGGAAAAAGAAGAGCTCGATCGAGTAAATAAAACTGCTCGATCGAATGATTTTGTTGAACATTCTACTCGATCAAGTGATATTTTTGCTCGATCGAGTGCTACTGACAATGAAGACCTTGATCGAGAGCCTGATAGTGCTCGATCGAGTGAAACATCGCTTGAAAGACCTCGTTCTAGAGGAAAGAAGTCTCGTTCGAAGGATTTAGAGCTAGATCCGGCTGATACATTTGAAGAGAGGAACAAAGGGCTTGAGATACCCATCACGGTGCCTTTCCCGAAGCGTTTGCAGAGTACTATGGCTAATCAACAATTCGGCAAATTTGCCGAACTCCTGAAAATCTTGCAAGTCACTGTGCCATTCGCCGAATTACTGACACAGGTACCCTCTTACCTTAAATTTATGAAAGAAATTTTATCACGTAAGAGGCACATTAACGACCATGAGACGGTAGCTTTGACCGAGGTAGGGATGGCCCTAGTTCAGAATAAGTTACCTCCCAAACAGTCAGACCCGGGTAGTTTTTCGATTCCGTGTCTTATTGGTACCCACTTAATTGATAACGCGTTATGCGATCTTGGCGCTAGCGTGAGTGTCTTACCGCTGTCTCTGGCTAAGAGACTTGGTTTGACCAAGTTTAATTGCACAAATATGACTGTTCAGATGGCCGACCGTAGTATATCTCGGCCACTAGGTGTCATAGAAGACATACCTGTTAAGATCGAGAGATTCTTTATTCCCGTTAAGTTCGTTGTACTTGACATCCCCGAAGATATTCATACCCCTATCATTTTAGGGAGACCATTTCTATTTACTGCCCGTGCAGTGATTGACGTTGGGGGCAAGACATTGACTTTCCTTATCGGGGACGAGGAATTGATATTCCATCAGTCTAAGTCCCGAAGGGCTCCCATGCAAGCTCAGCCTTGCAATGCCCTCTCTTCTACTGACTCTCTTATTGACACTCCAAATGAAAATTTGGAATATTGTTCTGCTATCGTGACCCCTCCGCCTCAGTTTGAGAGCAAAAAGAAGGAAAGTTCGTCTGTTTTCCTTGCTGCAGGTACAGATGAAAATAATGAAGGAGCTATCAATAGTTATTATGCGATTATGTCAGTCAAATTGGCAGCGATGATGTTAAAGCTGGTGAGAAAGGAGTAAGGACGAGAAAAGTTCGCGCGTATGTGGACGTCAACTATTCTCCTCCTAACGATTCAAGTTCAAGCTCATGGAAATTAAAGAGGACGATTAATGTTGCTGAGGTGACGTCCTCCAGTCAGAAGCCCTCCGATGGGCTATTGAATTGCTTTGAGAAGTGAGCAGGGAAATGCCCCGTGTAACAAATTGTAAAAACAATTTTTAATTTCTTTTGGATTTGTTTATTGCATTCAATTAGGACAAGTAGAATTTAGACATTTTTAGCATAGATTAGAAGACTATAGACTGTTACTTTTTGTATTTGGTATTTTGGGATATTTTTGCGTGTGTTTTAATGCAGGTTTGGGGAGTTATACGCAAATTCAAAGGCTTAAACGAGGAAAAGATCTCGATCGAGTACTTTTAGTACTCGATCCAGTGAATTTTGTTCGATCGAATGATCCCATACTGCTCGATCGACAAAAGCTAAAGAGGGGAGTACTCGATCGAGTAACTTTTTACTCGATCGAGTAGATGAATACAAGAAGCTCTCGATCGAGTAGTTTTAAACCACTCAATCAAGTGATTTTGCAAAGGATATGCAGGGAGTCTCTTTAACTTCCTTCTTTTTCTTATTACTTCTTATCCCCTTTCATTATTTCGTCCCTTCTCCTTATTTGCGATAACCCCCCCCCCCCCCTCCCAAAATCCTCCATTTTCTTGCCCATTTACCAAATTCACCACCTACATTTTATTCCTTGCTAATTAATCGTCCATTGCCCTCTATTTTCGCCTTGATTCTTGTTGTTTTATGCGGTCAATTAGAGGAATTAAGGTTCGCGTTTTTTCGATCAAAAATCGCCAATCTCGCTTGTTTTGTCGATTAATTGCTATTTGTAGGTTCCTTATCATCAAGTAAGTAATTCCAATCCTTCTTTGCATTTTAATTTCATTAATTTTGTTTTTTTTTGAAGTAAATTAGGGTTCGGTTTTCATCCTGGGTCGAATTTTTTCGACTATCACTGTGATTCTTTGCCCATTTTGTCTTACTTGATGATTAATTCCCGTACCTCATTGATTTTCACATGTTTACTTCGAATTTTATAGGAAATTTGCGATGAGGGTTCCTGTCAGTCGAAATATTCAACTATGAATTGGGTTTTTCCTGCTGCCATATGCTTTATTGCTTCAATTGTTGCTTAATGTGCTGCATTTGTCATCTACTACCCTTACCCTACCGCTGTCTATCCGTCTTATTCGAATTTGTTGAGGAAAATTTGGGAATTTTTGGGCTGATAAGTCGAATTTTTCGACTGTCTTTGGGAATTCTCTACTGTTTAACTGCTGTTTTCTTATCAAATCCCCTGCCCTATTTGTTTAGGATGGATTCTAGCTTTGTGCCTTTCACTAGCTCTACTGTCAGTCACCCCTTGCCTGAGACGGTGGTCCCTGCTGTCACCACCGCCTCTGTACCTGCTAGTACCGCACCCATCGCTTCGCTTTTTCTTGTTGTTAGCACCGTCTTTCGTTTTTGCACCTGCTAGCACTGCTGCTAGCCTTTCTTCCTCAGTGGCGGTCTCTGCTGCATCTACTATTGCAGCTACAACTTCTACCTTAGCCACGGTGAGCACTCCTGTGGCGGACTCACCTGCAGTCACAGCTGCCTTCAGAGCGGGCCTAGTTCCTCGTACCGTCACTGGACGGTCTTCTACTTCAGGTTCTAGAGGCCGCGGTTGTGGTCATGCTACACCTGCAGCTGGCCGTGTTACGATTCGAGTGGACGACATCCTCGACTCCCACCCTGCGTTCCCGCAGGTAATTTTTGTTAATGGTGTACATCATAATAGGTTTTATAACTTAGTTAACTGTGACTTTCTCCCTACGCGGTTTCTTTGCCGTATGTCACTACAAAGGCTCGGCGTATATGAGCTAGTCTGTGAGCTTCTACGGGGCACGGGGATGACCAGACTTATCACTATGAGTGGCCACACCTTTAGGGAGATGAGCCTTGAGTTCTTCAGCTCCTTTACCATCTCCTCCGGGGCACACGATGCTTTCCCCATTAGTCTTTCTGTGTCCTTCCGGTTATTTAACCGGACATTTTCTATGACACTTGAGGAGTTTGGTACCCATCTCAGCCTTTCCTTCAGGGGTGACACTTCTGCCCCTAGGAAGGTCATTAGTATGCTTTGGCGGGCTTTGGCACAGACTCCTTTTCACGAGCGAAAGCTCGCCCAGGTCCACCTTCCCCCGCCCGTTACTTCCTCAGACTGATGGGAAGTATTATTTTTGGCCGAAAGGAGCCAAACAACATCAACAACAACGAGCTTTCTATCTTCGGCGGTTACCTGAACATCGACGGCGAGGTTCCCTTTACCCTCAACATCGCTTATTTGACCGCCAAGTACTTCCAGGCTCAGGGAGAAAAGGTTATGGGCACTATCGTCTGCGGTTGCATAGCCACCTTTCTTGCCCGTTCTCTCCTCACCGTCTTGCCTCGTGACTTACCTTATATAGAGGGTGATAGGTATCTGAGCCTAACTGCCATGCACTCTCAGACTTGACTGACCACAAACTACCGGACATGGAAGATAGATGGTTCCCTGTCCGTAGACCTTCCTTGTGACACCCTGCCTCGTCTCTCCCCTCTGCCCACAGTTGCACGGGGCGCCCGACCACCACCTTTTCCAGAGTACCACCTACCGATCCGACCTCCTACTACTTTACCCGCCGCTAGGAAGCGGCGTAGACTTGATACCGGAGAGGGGTCCACACCTACTGCGAGTGGCCAGCCTTCCACGGCCACTCCTATCCCGACTCCTACTCCTACTCCTACTCCCGCACTTGCTGACCAGACAAAGACACAACCGGTTCTACCGGCAAATTTTGTACCTCCACCACCCTTTGAGGCGTCCTCGGTCATGGACCAAGGGCGCCTTGACGGTTTGTTGATTGAGATTGCAGAGAGACAGGCTCGTATGGAGCGGGACATAGCTTTGACTTTGTTCCCTCTATACGAGTATCACATGAGGCGACACCGTCCAATACCAGACGGTTGGCCACACCCTTCCTTATGCCGGTTCCCAGCTGAGGGGTACCCGGAGTCTGCTAGTGAGGAGGACGAGGACCCGGCGGCGGCAGCAGAGAGAGCTCTAGCTGAGTAGAGGAGGAGGAGAGATCATGAGGTGGATCCAGACTACACGGTGACGGTGGAGGACGTGCGTGACAACGAGCCTGACGAGTAGCTACTGGTCTACTCACTTCCCCAGTTTTCTGGCTGGTTTGGGGAAGTTCGTATTTTGTATGTCCCATCTCACTCTTTTATTTTGTCTCTTTTCTTTTTATTTTTGTTTTTATTTTTCTTTTATAGGTTGTATATTCCTGTTCCCCTGTATATATCTGCTGGAGGACAACGAGGGCATTGTCCGTTTTGGTTTGGGGAGGGTATTGCATCCTTTTGAGTCTGCATTTGCATTTGTTTTGCATTCACATTTATATTTCAGCTTGCATTGTTTATTTATTTGATTAAAAATCAAATAAAAAAAAATCCAAAATACTAGCAAAATTTCAAAAAATCAAAAATATTCACGTTTACTTTTGCATATAGGTTGAGTCGGAATGGTTGATTTCCGTGATGATACTACATTTTAACTTGTCATTTTACTTGAGCCTTGCACTTTTATTGACGGTTATTAGCTTTGTCATACGCATAGTCTACGAGTTTTTGTTTAAATATAGCTGACTGTTTAGACTTGACCTTATAAATCGGCGAGCTACTTATAATTTCTGAGTTTTAGAGCCCATAACTGGTGACATTCATGACCGGTTTATATAGGAATTGACAGTAGTACTCCTTGCATTACATGTTTATCATTTTTACACTTTTATGACATTTTATTTCTTGTTAAAATGCACACATTCGGGTTCGTGGTCGGTGTCACATGCAGGGAGGTGCTTGCAAATTTTTCCCTTTTCTTATATTTTTCACCCATTCAGCTCCACTTAAGCCAAAACTTGCCTTTTTAACCCACTAGCTACATCCCAAACTGAGCCTGCCTAGTCAAGCTCGATTAGTATGTCTTTTGTGATATATTTTTCCGTCTGCAGTTTGGCCCGTATCATTTTGATTGGAGTTGGAGTAAATAAAGGAAGGGAGAATGAAAAAAAAGAATTGAAATTGAAAGAAAAAAAAAGGAAAGACGTGTATATAAAAAAAACGAAAAAAAATGAAAATGAAAATGAAAAAAAAGAGGAAATCATGTTATACAGTGAAGAAACCAGAGAAGGAAAAATGGAAAATCATTTGAGCTGGTTTGATTTTCGAGACCGCATACGCTTATTTTCATTCTGTGACGGTCTCACTCCTCCGCTTTATTCCATATTTTTGAGGAGATAGTGTAAATGGGTGGTGAGTTGTGTGCCAAATGAGGGGCACTTGTACTCTATTTTTCAGTCGATTGAGATTCGGACGGTCTTATATGGTCCTATTAGGAACTAGTTTGACGCTTTTACCTCCACATTACCATAACTTGTTTTGCCTTTTCTCACCTGACCCTCACTATTCCCATATCATTTGTAAGCCCTCGGCTGTGACGGACATTATTGGTTGGATTGTGTGCATTAGTACTTGAATCGCCTTTCATCTTTATTGCATACATGCTATGTAGGTCGCAGTTAGGTGAGTGACTGCTTCTCTTTCTCTCTTTCACATATAATATTCACCCTTTGCTTCATGAGAGAAGAGTGACCACATGAGAGTCCGATTTTATTGTTCTTGCAAGGTAGATAGGTCAGCTATATTTCTGAACAGCTTATAGTTCGTTTGCGTATTGACTGCTTAGCTATGACTGTTAATTTTTGTTGCAATAAATTGGTTCAAGTAGACAAGTTAAGTTAGCTCTGAGTTTTCATTTCCGTTCCATTAGATGCATTTTAGTTTACTCGAGGACGAGTAAAGGTTCGGTTTGGGGAGATTTGATACGTGCATTTTGTATAGTCTTTTTAGCCTATTTTAGCACGTATTTCTATGTACTTTTGTACTGTTTATATTACATTTTGCCCGAATTGGCTACTTTGGTTCGTTTTGTCTGTTTTGTAGGAATGAACGTAAAAGTAGTGGAATCGTACCATTTTCGTCCCTTTTTACATGCATTTTGAGGAGACGGGATTTTTCAGAGTGAGTTCTTTCATTGGGATGCGTGAAGGAACGGTCTACAGAGCATTCGGTCACGAGTTTGAGCTGTTTCGGAGGAAAAATACTCGATCGAGCTGTTTTATTGGTCGATCGAGTGGTTTCTATGGCTGGAAATGGTCGATCGAGTAGTATATTACTCGATCCAATAGAGCTGGAATTAGGAGTTACTCGATCGAGTAACAATTCTACTCGATCGAGTAGATTACTTGGAGAAGTACTCGATCGAGCTGTTTCAGACTACTCGGTCGAGTGGTTTTGTCTTTCATGGGCTTTAATTAGTCCGTGAACTTGTTTTTAGCTTATGGACTTAGTAATTTTTCTATTTAAACGCATAATAACTAGGTCATTAGCATTCAGCTTTTATCTTATCATTCATCTTTCACTGTAAACACTACGTTGCTTTCTCTTTTTCACTGTAACTTTTGCTTTCGGATTTTCTCGCTCGGATTTAGTTGTTCTTTACGCCGGATTCTTGCGATTGTAATACCTTAATCTCTTTTATTCTTAATCTTTCATTTTATTAATCTTAATTACTTATTTTGTTCCTTTAATTTTTTGCCCTAATATCTTTTATGCAATTTAATTATTGTTTCATTATGTTTAATGTTGGTTTATTCTTTGTTATTAGTTTTGACAATATTAATAGCATGAGTAGCTAATCTGTTTCATGTTAGGATTAGGGGATCTACGGTAGAAATGCGACGATATAGTAAATAGGTTAGATGAATTAATTGTGAGACTCTGTCCCCATAGCAATATAACTGTATTTATCGACTTAGTTGAGTGCACGCTTCTGAGTCACCCTTTTAATCTGGTTAAATTTAATCCTGGATCGGAAGATTGGACTAAATAGGCCTGCTATAAACAGTAGACTACCCTGACGTGGACGGGAGTTAAGTTAGTGGGAATCTAGGGTAGAAAGTGGACCGGAAGGACCTTTCCATATCCGTCTCGCAGTAATTTATCTAAGTTGTTTACAGTTGAGTCACTGGACTACCGTAGTGAACCGAAATCCTGACATGTCCCCTCTCTATTGATAGTTTATTCTCATTTTCTGTCTTTATTGCTCTTTCCTTGCTTCTCTTCCTTTAAACATTTTAGTTTAGAAAACCAATTACAAACCCCCCGTTTGTGAGCAAATAGACGGATTCTTACAGATATCTTGCCTCCCTGAGTAGATCGACCTGACTTCCCTAGCTATATAGTTAGTTTAGTTAGTTATTTTTTATAGGTATACGACAACCCTGTCAGTAATCCACTCAAATTTTCTTTTGCAAAAGCCAAAATAAAAATAACAGTTTCATTTTCAAACTCAAAAAGGAGTCAAGTTCTTGAAAATATAACATTAAACTTTGACAAAAAAAATCATAAATAGATCAAAGTTAGTTAGAAATTGAGCAAAATTAAAAGTAACTCCGGTATAGCAATAGAAAATCATGATAAAGAAGTCTACACTCAACGAGCAAAAAGGGGAACTAAATCGAACTTTCATTTTCAAACCTTTAAAATAGGTACAGTTTTGTAAAAGTGACATAAATTTTTAACAATGAACCGAAAATGGTAGCTTGAATTGTTTAGAAATTGTACGAATTGAAAAGTAACTTAGACATCATAAATACAAAGTACGCTAAGAGAGTCCAAACTTAACCAACAAAAGACTATGATGAACTTCCTAGGGGTAAGAGTCGAAGTAAGGTCAACAAGGATGTCAAAGATAGAGTTCTCATAAGCCTCTAGACTCGAATTCAAAGGGGAAGCACAACGAAAAAGGTAGGATATGCATGAACGATAAAGATTATGGTCAAGGAGGAGGGAAAGAAAACTAGGAAACCAAGAAACGCCACATACTCAAATCACAAACAACAGCTTTATCCTAAACGGTTCCGAAAACTTCCTAATAAAATAAATCTCACAACCACATTATCTCCAAGGATTTCCTCAAAATAACTTACACCACTTTACATCTAAGTTACTCCATGAAACAAAGTACTTCACCACACTTGTGATTCAACAACTCCCAATCATTAAACATCCACAATGACCTCCACAAAACAAGATCAAAGCTACTAACAAAGTTATACTCATATCCAACCACGTCAAAAGATAACGCCAATCTATGTATGGTCATCAACATCCTAAATGTATCTCTTTACAAACTCACATAATAAACTTCACCACATGTTTACTCCTAAAGTAGCAACGCTTAACCTACTAAGCTTTCAAATCCCAAATACGATTAATAAAGTCAAGTTCCATGATCTTAGTAACATAGGCAACTCACACTTAACACACAGAATCCTACCAATCAATTATACTCACTTTATATCAAGAAACTAGGTATAAGAATCACCAAGGTAAGTCTCACCACACTACCTAAGCCTTTCTAACAGCACAACCTCTCAAAACCCGGGTTATGGGTCAACCACAAACAATCTCCTCAAAATTCAAATTTTTCAATCAAGGTTAACATTCCATAAGACAAGGATGAAGGTGTCCATGAGAGGTCTTATAAGAATACATGGTACAAAGGCAACGTCCAAGATATGAGAGGAGAGTTGCGCAAGGTAAAGAAGCACAAAGATAAAGGGATAGGACAAGGTACTCTAAGAGAGGAAGGAATCTATAGGACGGTAGAAATATTGTTCAAGAGAAAGTTATCCATATACAAGGTGTTATAGAAGGAGAAACCATAAATGAAGGATAGGTCGGGTGGGTATCAAACTGGCTCCCAAGGTAAAGCGAAAGAGATTTTAGGAGAGAAATAGCATCAAGAAGCAAAAGAACAAGGCGAGGTATACAAGAACGAGGAATATCTTCGAGGAAGTAGAAGCATTCTTCAAAAGGTTGAACAAATATTCAATTTCCGGCAAAAAGCACCAAGTCTTGATCGCCACATAGGTAAGCTCTTGGTCATTGCTCCAAGGGCAAAATAATCATTAGTTGACAATCAACAAACATGTTAGAACCTACCACGAAGCATACACAAAGAGACTACCAACTTAGGTCCTTATCTCTACCCATCTCTCATTCATTATTTAAGGTCAAGTTCAAATTTAAATTTGGGGTACACGCGTGTGCGTCGGGAGCAACATAGGCTTTGATACCAACTGTGAACCCCCGCAATATCGCTAAGAAAATACAATAAGAAAAGCGGAATTTTAGGAAATTTTAGAAAATTTTAAAATTTAAAGTGCGGGTTCAATAAAACCTAAAATATAAATAATGTAACACCCGCGAATGTCTCATTTTGACATTTAAAATTTATTTAACAATTTAATTATTTTATTTTATATTTTAAAATTATTTAATTTAATTAATTCATTTTAAACCGATGTTTATAAAAGTAACATTTTAAGGATTAATTTATATGAGAATACGGGTTTTACTCGGATAGTAATAATAATGATAATATTAATAGTAATATTATTAATAAAGTTCCGTCTTAAATTATAGTAGGTTTAAGATGAAATTCCGTCTAGCTATAGACTGTCACATTTTTACATATAACGCTTATTTGTTCAGACCAATCACAAATCCTACCTTTCCTTTCCATTTATATAATTCCTTTTTTTTTTTATTAATTCTCCCCCTCTCACATTTTGTTTTTGGGGTTGACCAATCCAAACCCCCCCGAATCCCCTTCCTTTTCCCATTAACTGTTGAACAACGAAATGAAAAAAAACAACAAGGCAGTAGCAGCTCATGTAGCAGCACCATTTTCACGAGCTTAAAACTCAGATTTCCCGTTCATTTCTTCACCTCTTCCTCTGATTTTTGCACCTCTCTCATCCCCTTTCCTTCCTCCTTCATTCTAGGTAAGAAAGTTGAGGTCTTGTAATGTTTTCGTTTTTGACCCGTTTAGTAAATGCCACGGTTCAGCTGAAAAAAACCGACCCCTTTTCTTATGCTAGGTGAAGGGCTTGAAGATTCAGACGGAAACTCTTACATTGTTGACGACACTCTTGAGGATTAGAGGCAAATAAGGTAACGGTGATGGGATTACTCGACATTATGTCGAAATCTATATGTGCTTAAGTGTGTTTTTGTTGGGAAATGTGTCCTCAACAATAGTGCGATCACATGATTTAAATATCATTATTAAATCTCATTTTAAGAATACATGTGGGATGTAATATTTTACAGTCAACTGGTCCACACATATCGGTAATGATTGGCTGACTAGAGTTTGACATTACTGTCGTGCGACGGTGGTGATCAGTTGATCCCCTTAGGTCATACCTATAGGGAAATACTCTTAATTGATTATTTAATTAATCGTATACCGATCGAGTTAATTAAATTGCTTAAAATTGACGGATGATTTTATGAGTATAATTTACGTGTCTTATTGTAAATATGATTAAATGAGACACGGTCTAAGTAATCGAATTGTTTTATTACTTAGATGAAATTATTGTTTACTGAAAACAATTGAAACGGAATGAATAAATTATAAATAATGAATGTTGTAATTTATAATTCGGAAAACACTTTTGGTACAAGTAATTATGAATTACAATGATAATTTTTATAAGTGACATATTTTAGTAATATGTTGATTTTTAATGGTTAAAAATACATTTTATAAATAAGATGTCATGAAATGTGTCACATGTGACATATTGACAAAATCACAAATAAAATGGACTCATCCATTTTATGTGAGTGTACCGAAATAAATGGAGGGAGTTAGTGGAAATTGTGTTAATTGTTTAAGTATAAACACAATGATAAAAGCTAATAAGTAGGCATGCAAACCTAAGCTTTTGAGAAGAGCAAAAAGAAAAGGTATTGGGCATCCTACCCAAGCCAAATTTTCGGCCACTCCACAAGAAAAGAGAGAAGAGCTTTTCTCTTAGATGATTATTCATTCTTCCTATCTAATTTTCTAGTGTAAGAAAATTCATCAAAAACTCTCTATAATTTATGATAATTCTAGAGAAATAAGCTCATTACTCCCTCTTGACCGAAATTATCAAGAGCAAAAATACAATTTATTTTGTGTCAATTTTATTGTAAAACTAATATTATTACTAGATCTAAATAATATTGGTTTTTAAGATGTATTCCTTGGGTATATGCTTTTGGGAGGGATTCTATACTTGAATCCTTGTTCTTCTATTTGGAGAGCTCAAGAACAAGTGAGTAGGTAAACTCACTTGTGCCCATGAATCCGATTTTATGGTGAGAAAATTATTTTTCTTCCTTATTTTGTTTATTAGTTTGCATGCATAAGACCTTTATTAATTTGATGACAAATTAATTTTTAACATATATGAGTATGTTAGTATATATATAGATCTACATTTCCTTCAATCGGTATCAAGAGCCACGGTTGTTTGCATGCAAATCGGTTAAAAGTTTTTCCGAGTTACAAGAATAACAAATAAAACTTGTAAATTTTGTGTTATTATGATATATCACGAAATTAATCCATGCATGTTAAAATTTCTGGTCCTAAAATGTTTTAGGATATTTTGGTTAATTTTACGGATTTTTATTGTTCATATTTTACAATAATGGCATTTAAATATGATTTTATGAGTAAAAATGTCATTTTTGGTCTAAAATTAGCTATACTTCGAATTTTCCAGTAATGTTTGGATATGTTGTCACATATAGTATTTTGAGATAACCTGTAAATTTTCATAATTTTTGGACTTGTTATGCTCGAAAAATGAATTTTTCATTATTAAATTCGGATTTAGGTGAAAAATAGGTTAATATGAGTTAAATTTCGAATCTGGTCATATAAAATTAATATGTTGTCACATGCAATTTTACAAGATGTGTGTAAAATAATTGGCTATAAAGAAGTCTTTTTGCATGATTTATGGA
Organism: Silene latifolia; assembly: GCF_048544455.1. Taxonomy (NCBI): domain Eukaryota; kingdom Viridiplantae; phylum Streptophyta; class Magnoliopsida; order Caryophyllales; family Caryophyllaceae; genus Silene; species Silene latifolia. The sequence goes on along the minus strand of NC_133538.1, from coordinate 201,277,353 downwards.
TTTTTGAAGAAAAATAACATAAATAGTGACATTATTAGTGGAAAATTAATAAAACATAATCTATGACTTAGGGAAAACGTCTAATGTTGCATATTATTATCTTTTTCAGATCTAAAATTGAAAATTTAGTGAAAATAATTTTTCTATGTTTTATGATTATTTTATTATAAATCGATAAACCGCAACATTGTTTTTCCGGGAAAATTTCGAAATTTTTAACCTAAGATTTTGAACATTATGAGTGTCATGGTATTTTTCCAGAATGTTCATGAATTTAAATTTCAAATTTTGAATTTATTTGAAATTTTTGTGATTTATTTGAAGTTTATAGCTTATTTTTGTAATCTTTAGTCCTTTAATGAACAATTTTGTAAATATGAGTTAATTATGGTCAAATTATTAGTGAAGACTAAATTTTGAGTCCTAAGAGGTTAGGGTAATTAACTTATGCATAAATATGAATTTATGTAATTTTTGTGATTGTAAAATGTTGAAATCACGCAAACTCAGTTAAAACCGAGTAATATACGATATTGGCTAATTAAAGGCGATTTAGCATAAAATTGAGCATGTTCATACATATTATAATGCTGCATTTTCTTTATGATTGTCATAACTTTAATTCATGTAATTTTGAATTATGTAATTTTACTTAGTATGGCCTTAGATTTTAATTGGTATTTCCCTAAATGTATGGGAATATCGATTCGGTTGTAATTTTTATTGTGATCTCGTATCACCGTTTTGTAATTTAATAGATTTATTTTTATTTTAGTTACAAATGTATAATAGGAAATTATGTAATTTATTATGTAATTTTATTCATTCCGGAGTTCCCAAAGACGGATTTCTTCAAGAATGGCGATACATAAAGACGGTGTTACCTCGAGATGCGTGCCAAAAATCGAAGTTCAAGGGACCAATGGAGTTGGTTTCCGAATATGTAATAGTTAAATAGTTTTTCTATTTTAGGAAAGGCCATACTAGGATTTATTTATTTTATGCTTGCATTTTATTTTATGTCGCATGCATCGCTAAATCGCCATAACTAAAACATGCATCCTTATTTTATCGAGTTTATCGACCGTGTCAATTCGAATTATCGTAGTTCACCGCTTTAGTTCACTTAAAACGTGATAGATAATAAATTGACATGACCTCTCGCTAAAACAAACAATTGAGACATAGCCTTACCAAATAGTAGAAACCATGAAAACCTATTTCGCGAGGGAGTGCACTCGGCTACCCCGGGGTACAAACCTTGTTACGTAGGGGAAGTGGGTGATAAATGTCTATCCACCGAATTCATGTTGATGAGGGTTGCATCGGCTACCCGTGCCCAAGTTGATGTGGGTTTGGATAATGGACACATTTATTCGAAATTTGGATTGAACTCAACAAAAGTTATTGATAAGGGTTGCATCGGCTACCCCGTGCCCTTGTTTATGTGTTTTGGGCTATAGATAAACATTAGAGTAATTTTATCGACCAAGAGTTCTAAAAGTAGAATCGATTAAAAGGTTAATCCACCGAGTTATATTGATAAAGGTTGCATCGGCTACCCCGTGCCTAAGTCAATATGAATTTGGGTCTTGGAATCATTTATCATAGTTGGGTAGAGGTCACTATGTAAATGCTTTACTTGTTATTTACAAGTATTAATAAAACGATAAATGTTAAAGTTTTCCACTATTCCGTTTTTATATTGTTCTATTTCTTTGCCACAATTCATATACGATATCATTTCGTTTTTGATTCAAATCTCCATTAAAACATCGTAACTAAAGACAAATATGAATTTCCTTCTAAAACCTCAAGTGAACCATTGCTAAGGATCTCTTGTAAAGAGTATAGATAAAGGTTATTCATTATCAAACAGGTTTTTGATTCTTGACTAACACATCTACTTACAATGGATTGTTATGTTTCATATACTTAATTGAATTAAGTACCTTGAAATGATAAATTGTTTTGGTAATTAGATTTGTTGGAATTCATAATTGACCAAAATAACGCAACCACTTCAACGAAAGTTTTAAGACTAAAACAAACAAATGAAGAGTAATCTTCATGAATTCAATTTTGCTTCTCAAAGCAAAGACTCATTGAAATAAGTGGGAGCATTCTCTTAAACCGTTAAGATGAGGACGAGGTTCAAGAAGTAAAGATTATAATGGAATTGATACAAGGTAATGTTAAAGGTAAAGTTGTTGAGAATGACGATACTAAACCTATCAATCCCAACCGATAAAGTTTCCATTGTCTTAAATGTTGGACACGAGAAAGGAAACTACCCCAAATTATTGAAGAATCAGCAAGTTAGTTGTGGGACATCTAATGGGACCTTCTTCTTTAAAAGTGTTTGTTTGATTAAACATAAATTTTGCTAGTGCCACTTCGTCAATATTAGAAACCAGTGGAGGTTTTCATCATTGTATTCGACACATAAGATGATTAGAATATGACGACTAGCAACAATAATGTTGAGAGATAGAGTAATTGTGTACTCAATCTAGTTTTTGGATTTAAAGTTGTACTTAATTGTGACTATTAAGTGCATAAACTCTAAATAAGAATATAAACTTGTTAAGATACAAAAGAGGTTTTCACTTTTGTGACCCTATACACCACGATTTGATGTATGGCTAGCCCATTATCAAGGTGATTATATTCTAAACCAAACTAGAATGATATATCATGTAGATGATGTAAGATTTAAACTGGTAACCCAAGATTAAACCTTAAATTTTGGAATGATGAACGCAAAGAGTTATCGAGTACTCTTGAAACCATTAGATTGTTAATGGTATATGCGTATCTTGTATTCAAAGCAAGATGTCTCGTGCCTTTTGGTTGAAAAGGAGATCGAGGTTGTAAATCATCAATCTAAAATAGGTTGATCATTATCTTTTACCAACGATTTAAGTTAACAGTAATATGTTCACTTAATAAGGTAAATAGAGAAATCTTTGAAGAATTTCAAAGAATTCAAGGAATCACGATTTAGTCGTGATGGGATTATCAAAGTAAAGACTTTGATATAAGCCAAATGAATTGTGATATAGTATCACAAATTAATCTCTCTTAACACGCATTATGGGATAATGTATGATTGGATAAGAATTCAAACGCTATTCGATAAGGTTTGGACTTCGATCAAGTTACTTTGAGTTACTTGATCCTTTTGGGGATTTAACCATCTTTGTCTAAATTATTTCTCCACTAAATCGAATCATATGAGATATGAAATGGTAAACGTACCATGGTTGTAAGTTTTTCACAAGAAACAAATGCTCATTTTTCCTCTTCAATTATCACGAGTACGACGGGTTTGCGGCTCGTGAAGCTGTCTTTCTAAAATACAAGTTTATTTTTAGAAGACAGAGTGGGAGAAATTATTCAAGAGCCACAAAGAATGCCACAAAGAATATTATATCGCAAGAAACTGGTCTTTCTTGGCTACATGAGACGTTTTGTGTAAGACGTTGTTTCTTCAAAACCTAGGAGGTTAAATTCGTCACTTGTTAAAAATGATGAATTCATGCTACTTTTAAGAAAGTAAAGAGCTTATAACTTACAAAACAAATTGTTTGATTCAAGTTGATTACTTCTGGAAAGTAATCGACAAAGGACTTACATAAGAGTGTTTTAGTCACAACTCAACACAAGGCTTAGAGCCATGAAAATCCGAAATAAAGGCTTGATTAGTGACAAAGGGTTTTGCACTAATAAAGAGATATTTCATAGCAAGATTAGTTACAAAGGGATTTGCACTAATTGAAATGCTTAAGTCTATTTGGATCTTCTTAGGGATTGTGTTTCATTATGAGGTTATGAAATACACAACAAGTGAATCTAAAACCCACTTCTTCAATAGAAGGAATGTATTCAATACATGTCATAAGTTTTATAGATTCTTGCAATCCTAAGATAATGTGAAACTTAAGAGAGGATCTTAAGTAGGACATCAATGAGTTGGAATCAACATTTTGATCATGTGATAAAACATTTCTCGATAAGTCGAGAAGTTGTGTTTATACATGGAGTTTAGTGGGAGTTACGGAATTTTTTTAATTAGTCCGATATGTGGATGACATATTGATCATTGAGAACGATTTAAGACTTTTGGAGTATTATGATACATCTTTAATATACGGATTTATGAAGATAAATCCATATGATTTTAGTGTCAATAAGAAGTCTTATGTTGATAAGATTCATGACTAGTTCAATTAAATTGAACATATTTGATTGATTCCATTTGCTTCCGCTGCCGGATCAATTAAAAAGAAATGATGTATAACACTTCATATGCTTTGAGTATGATGAATTGTTTTCAAAATCGAATTGAAGTAATCTTTACCAAGCAAGCTATAAAGATTACCCTTAAGTGCTTGCAGAAGCATTAAGGAAGTAAAGCAAAGTGTTTATGATGCAATTTTGTGTAAGGGTGTTACACAAGTGACAATTGACAATTGAGATTGCGCATGGTTTCCGACAAAACCATAATCAAAACACATTAGGATGGTTAAGATACCATTGTGGCAATGTTAATTAAGAAGTAGATTTTCTAGAATCGTTCTAGGCAATAAAGAACAATGAGAGATATTTATAACGGAAATTGAGTACACTTGCAATCATGAGATGTGCAAGAAGGATGAGTCCCGCACACTATGAAAACAGTGGGAGCTATTCTAAGGCTAGAGGGACTATGTCTTGATTGGATCTTGACACGTACTCAGAAAGTTTTGTAATGCAAGTGTATACATTACAAAGGAAAACGAGTATGTAGTAAGGTTGAGTAAGGTACATGAAATTGATAAAACCTACTAACCAAAGCCTTCTCAAAGGCTAAACATGATGAGTCATGTCATTTCAATTGAATTGAAATGAACAACTACGTACAAGATCAAATTAGATTATAGAACATGAATAGTAATCAGGCATTGACTATTCATATGTGATAATCGCATTTGTCGTTCGAGTTTTACTTTAAAACTCTTTTATTATACTTTGTTACATCCAAACGGGTTGTAGAGACAATTGAACCCGTTAAAGTGAACACGGATTAGCATTGTATTCGCCCATAGTCACTTGTATGAGGTGACGTCTCGAAGTGACTAGAGTGTGATGCGATTGATGGCAAGTTCAAGTGCCATACAGTCATGTGAGATGACTAGTCGATCACATAGGCGACTGTTAGAACACTTTGTCGGGCCTTATGACCGCTTATAGAGTTCTGGCAATTTATATAGCCTGGTCGTGGCGAGAGCTACTATAGTATTCTAATGAGTCGATTCTTTTGACTAAAGACTATTCACCTAAGATGGCATAGTTTCAGATTAACTTTGATTTGTGTTACTACGACCTTCGTAAATGGGGTCAAATGGGCATATTTTAGGTTATGATGGCTATGGCTAGTCGAAGGGAATGAGTGCGATAGGAATTGTCCACCCCCTTATCAGGGTTATAACAATATCTCAGGGCCACTCGAGGAGTAATGAACTGGAAATGCGTGGCCACGCTCGGAAGGTATCTATGATAGATAAATCCGGTCAAACAGTTATTCTCCAGATCGAGGAAACCACTCTCGATATGATCACTTGCAAGTACGACCTAAAAGACACCTTGCATTGAGTGGGAGATAGTAATAGGACAAGAGAATTGGTGACGCACACTTGTCGAGGAAAAGTGGGAGATTGTTGGGAAATGTGTCCTCAACAATAGTGCGATCACATGATTTAAATATCATTATTAAATCTCATTTTAAGAATACATGTAGGATGTAATATTTTACATCAATCGGTCCACACATATCGGTAATGATTGGCTGACTAGAGTTTGACATTACTGTCGTGCGACGGTGGTGATCAGTTGATCCCCTTAGGTCATACCTATAGGGAAATACTCTTAATTGATTATTTAATTAATCGTATACCGATACGAGTTAATTAAATTGCTTAAAATTGACGGATGATTTTATGAGTATAATTTACGTGTCTTATTGTAAATATGATTAAATGAGACACGGTCTAAGTAATCAAATTGTTTTATTACTTAGATGAAATTATTGTTTACAGAAACAATTGAAACGGAATGAATAAATTATAAATAACAGAATGTTGTAATTTATAATTCGGAAAACACTTTTGGTACAAGTAATTATGAATTACAATGATAATTTTTATAAGTGACATATTTTATTAATATGTTGATTTTTAATGGTTAAAAATACATTTTATAAATAAGATGCCATGAAATGTGTCACATGTGACATATTGACAAAATCACAAATAAAATGGACTCATCCATTTTATGTGAGTGTACCGAAATAAATGGAGGGAGTTAGTGGAAATTGTGTTAATTGTTTAAGTATAAACACAATGATAAAAGCTAATAAGTAGGCATGCAAACCTAAGCTTTTGAGAAGAGCAAAAAGAAAAGGTATTGGGCATCCTACCCAAGCCAAATTTTCGGCCACTCCACAAGAAAAGAGAGAAGAGCTTTTCTCTTAGATGATTATTCATTCTTCCTATCTAATTTTCTAGTGTAAGAAAATTCATCAAAAACTCTCTATAATTTATGATAATTCTAGAGAAATAAGCTCATTACTCTCTCTTGACTGAAATTATCAAGAGCAAAAATACAATTTATTTTGTGTCAATTTTATTGTAAAACTAATATTATTACTAGATCTAAATAATATTGGTTTTTAAGATGTATTCCTTGGGTATATGCTTTTGGGAGGGATTCTATACTTGAATCCTTGTTCTTCCATTTGGAGAGCTCAAGAACAAGTGAGTAGGTGAACTCACTTGTGCCCATGAATCAGATTTTATGGTGAGAAAATTATTTTTCTTCCTTATTTTGTTTATTAGTTTGCATGCATAAGACCTTTATTAATTTGATGACAAATTAATTTTTAACATATATGAGTATGTTAGTATGTATATAGATCTACATTTCCTTCAGTTTTACCCTTTTATAACATAAAGTTTGTGTCTTGATTGAGTTCATGTGGTGTCCTTTGAGACTATTTTATTCGAGTTTTACTTATCCATTTTGAGAAAAGTTGGTACCTTTGGATTCTTGGTAGAGTGGGGAATCATGTTGGGCAATTTTTTTGGAGGAATACTATCATTTTCATGCTTAAAATTTATTCTTAAGACGGACGCAAAGCTGGACATAAAACCGTGAAAATAGGGGCTGTGTTGGGGCGTTTTTGGACGCGATTTGTGGGTTGAAATGGTTGTTGGTTCGAGTCAATTTGATTGCTTATGTCTTGTATGTATATACATGAATGAATATAGACTTTTGTTTGGTTGAATTCCGCTTTGTAACATGCTTAAAAACTTGTCTTAAGACGGCCTCATGAATTGTTAGAAAAACCAAGTATAAATGAGTTGATGAGGGATGATTTTTGGGGACTGTTTTGGGGTCGATTCCACGGATGATTTGAACCAAATAGTTGATTTCCGTCTCATGTGAATATCCATGTATGTAATGGGTTGGTTGTATGTGAAAAATTATTTTCTCTTCATGCTTAAAATTTCGTCTTAAGACGGTCACAAATGAGCTTTTTGAACCATGAAAACTGGGTTTTGTTGGGCTGTTTTGACGGGTTGTTTTGACGGGCTTCTTTATGCAAAATTGAACCAACCTTTTTGCTAATGTCTCAAGTACATGTACATGTTGGGTTTGGGTCTTTTGTACGGGTGAAATCCGTCTCGGTTTGGCCTAGAAAACCGTCCCAAGATGGCTGGATAGAAGGGGGATTTCTGCCTTTCTTTCACTGCATGCTGCCTGTTCTTTTTTTTGGTGCTCTGTTCAAACAGATTGCTGCTGTACTTAGTACTAGATTACTGCCAAGAAAGAGTTACAATGTTAGGATTACGAATTAGCTGTTGCATTTGGAAGTGTTGACTACACGAAATAGGAAACGCTAGCAAGGTACTTTTAGTGATGTTAGAATTATCAATTATGGTCATTGAGGAAAGCATTGCTAGTGTGAAATGTTGAAGAGCGTGGTGAGAGTTGATAGGTGTGTGTCCAGCTTGTCTTTTGTGCAGCCCGCGACCGTCTTTCCTCTTTTATTCTATGCCTTCTCATATCTTACGTTAAGCTTTGAACATGCCTTGTAATTGTTGGGTCACTCGTATATTATAGCATATGCTTATGAATGGCTCACATGTGATTATTTACGTTTCATCTCATGTTTTACATAATGTGATTGTTCATTCCCACTTGTTTCCATTTTGTTCAAATGGCTTAGTCATATGAGATAAAATGGTGTTCCTCGTTATAAACGTATGAAATGGCGTGGAATATTTCATTTACGAGTTATTACTTGCTCCTTTTCATTTATTTAACATATTCAAATAAGAGCGATTCATTCCACTTGATTAATTGATGAGTCGTATTCTTGTGAAAATGTCATAATGCTATGCCTTCTTGCTTGACTAATTTACACCTCTATCGTTGGCCGTTCTGCCGAGGGTTGGTTATTATACTCTTTCGACACCTCTCTCGTTGGCCGTTCTGCCGAGGGTTGGTTATTATACTCTTTCGACACCTCTCTCGTTGGCCGTTCTGCCGAGGGTTGGTTATTATACTCTTTCGACACCTCTCTCGTTGGCCGTTCTGCCGAGGGTTGGTTACTATGCTTTCTCGACACCTCTCTCGTTGGCCGTTCTGCCGGGAGTTGGATACCTTATTTTATTTACGCCTCTCTCGTTAGCCGTTCTGCCGAGAGTTGGATATCTTATTTTATTTTCGCCGCTCTCGTTGGCCGTTCTGCCAAGAGTTAGGTACCCGACTTCCGTTCTCTCGATCGAGTTTTGGGTGCGTAACGTTCTACCGCATGTCGAGTCTGGCCAGGTTAGACTAGGACCTACAAGGGGAAAGTGAGTCTAAGGGTAGCTAGTAAAGGTCTTGCATAGTCGGATGGTTGCATATATCATTTTTACTTGGGATGCGTGTCCATAATTATTTAACGGTTACTCATCTTCTTTTATTCAAATGTCTCACATAATTGGATGAATTTATGTTATGCTAATTTTAGTCACTTTAATTATTTTTTTATTCAATTGACAAGTTTTATTCCATGGCATTTGTTTACTCACATTGCTTACCAATATTTTCTACGCCTTGCTTAATTGAGTTCCTTGTTACGTTTATTTTAACATAATGTGGCTGGGAGAACCCTGAGTTACTCCCCACTGACTGTGGCTTTCATGTTTACATGGATGACAGGATTGTGAAGATGCATTTGTGGGGTTAGACGTGTGAGCTAGCGAGCACCTTGGACTAGTAGTTGGTTTAATAGGATTGTTTAGACTCACCTTTTATTATCTTGTCATTTGAGGGACGTGTTTTCCCTCATCTTTGACTATCACGTTTGTATAAACTAAATTTTATTTCCGCATATTTTATCCATGTTCTAGGTTTTATTGAACCCGCGCTTTAAACTTTAAAAAGTTTCAAAAAATTCGTTAAAATTTTCACATATTCCACTACATTTTACTAGTTTTATGTTACGTTTATTGCGGGGGTTCACAAATAACGTATGCGGAATAGAAGTTAAGTTTATACAAACGTGATAGTCAAAATGGGGAAAATACATCCCTCGAATGACAAGATGATAAAGGGTGAGTCTAAGCAATCCTAGTGAACAAACTACTAATCCAAGGTGCTCGCTAGCTCACACGTCTAAACCCCCACAAATGCATCTTCACAAACCTGTCCTTCATGTAAACATGAAAGCCACAGTCAGTGGGGAGTAACTCAAAGTTCTCCCAGCCACAAATTGTCAAAACAAACATAACAAGGAACTCAAATAGGTAAATCATGTAAGATAATACCAATGACATGAACATCAAAATCTATATGTAAACATGATAATTAAATGAGATGGAACAAGATAGGTCAACATTAGCATAATAAAGACTCAACTATTCATGTGAGATGATTAATTAATAGGAAACACAAGAATACGGTTATTTAGACAAAAGCACGCATTTCCAGGAAGTATAATATAGATATGAGATTAGAATTCAAATCATATGAAGTAGATAAGTAAGGCATCAATCAATACAAAATACGAAAACGGAAACCATAGCCATTAGTTTGAAAACCTTTTAGCAAACATTGCATGGGACATGGCTACTAATGTCACATTCATACTTATGGCTTGCATCTCACCATAAGAACGGATGGTAACATCAATCCCGGCGATCATATCGCAACTAGAAGGCTTGCATCTCACCTCTAGTATCCGATAGGACCAAGGCTCTCACATCCAAACAATGACAATATCTATAACCAAGCAAGACCTTTACTACTCATTAAATATAATTCCCCTGGTAGGACGACAATGATAATCAGACTCAGTCGTAGTCTAAATCTGGACAGACTCTCGGGACAGTACAGTTCCCGATTTAACATGCGGCAGGACAGTCCGCATCCAAGGCTCGAACGACAGATCGGAAGTCGAGAACCCACAATCGGCAGGACAGTCCGAAAGAGGCGGAAGATATTAGCTAAACCCACACTTGGCAGACGTAGGGCGTAAAGATAAGTCAAGCAGAAAGGTATAGCATAAAGGCATTATCAGAAGAATACGACTCTACCATATGAATATTCCAAAAGAAATGATTCAACTTGGGAAGGGAAGAATAGATGTAATGAGTAAATGAATATCCATGTAAGACAATCCAAGTCCATTTATACTCATAAACATGAATTATCGACTTATTTCTTAAATACTTGTCACTTGAATAAAAATGGAAATAAATGGAAATAAACCATCTATAAAAAGCAAAACAAGAATTGAATTATAAATGACTCAAACGTTAGAAAGATTATTTATCACTTACAAGGCATAAATAATTAAATTGGGCTCATCTTATAATGAAAACATGTCATTTCCTATATAAATGATATAATTAAATAATGAATTCCATAAATATAAATCATGTGACAAAAATATATAAATGAACACTATTTAATGAATTATGTTATGCGAAACATAAGACGGAACTTAAATAATTCAAATAACCCGAATTTGGCACCAAAAGTACCCATAATAAGTGTGACTCAATAACATAAGATATATATATATATATATATATATATATATATATATATATATATATATATATATATATATATATATATATATATATATATAAGCTTAGTTCACAAAACCCCAATAAAACAAAAAAAAAAAATAGAAGGAACAAAGAGTGTAACTACCGTACTCCACCCGAGTCCACCCCAACAAACAGCCAGGCCGTGGCCAAGCCGCCAACCCACGACCAGCCACCAGCCCACGCAAAATAGGCCGCAACCACAGCACAACCAGCCGCCATCACGGCTCAAAGCAGCCCAGTCCTGGGTTCTCATAAACCCGACTCAAGCATTCATTTTGGAACCAAAAACTAAGACGGAATGAAAGCAATCTAAGCTAAACAACCACTACCCAACCACCACGTCGTGGTTGAGGCTAAGCCAACACCATAACACCCACGGCCAGCCCAGCCCAGCCCCCACGGTTAGCCCTTCTCACAGTTAAAACAGACCCACACCGTCTAAGAACAACCTAGAAAATGACCATCAAAACAGAGCCCAAACCAGGCCGTGACAGGCCACCCTATAACCACCATTTCGACTGCCCACAATCACCATTTCGACCACCCCAAAATAGAGTATAAAACGTCCCAAAACCAGTGCTAACACACGCCCTATTCCCGTCCCAAAACTGTCTCCATAACATCATAATCTCGTGCCCAAAATAGAGCCCAACTCAGCCTTGTCACGGCTCCAAAGACGAGTTAAAAACAGTCCACACGGGTCAATATTAAGACGGAAATGAAAGCAAGGTTGAGATGGAAATGAAACGCAACTAAAACATGAATAACACCCACTAAGCTCATCTTAATCATGCTCGAAAATGCATGTAAAACAGTCTGTTTGAAACATCATTTTGAGACGAAAATTAAACACAACTACTTCATGAATAACAACAACCAAATCCGAGCATAAAGATAGAATTTAAAATGATAAATTCGAGCATACAAATGAGAAAAAGTATAAAGAACCAAACTTTATCAAACAAGGACATGTAAACGACACATAAGACGGAATTTTGACATTTTTTTCGAGTAACCTATCACCGTTACCTCGAAAGCTCTTTAATCTTAAAATAAACGGTCTACACTGCACGAGCCTTCCTCCGGGTCTGAAAATCCTTCATCAAGGAGAAAGAAAACGGAATATTAAGGCTTAAAACCGAAACGTTCATAAGGTGGGTCATCTAGAAAGTTGAAGGATGGAAAGGGGAAGCTAATGGCGCAAAAACCAACGGAAATGGTTGAGAAATGAGGGAGAAATCTGAGTGTGGATATGTTGTCGATTTCCGGTTGGTCCGCAATTTACCTAGGTTCAAAAGTGAAATGTGATGGTCTTATACTAGACGGAAATATGTCTCAAGTCTATTATAACTTAAGATGGAAACTATTTAATATGTGCATTTTATATAGTCTTTTTAGGCCTCTTTATGCATGTATTTCTATGCTATCCTCGTAGTTTTATGCTATGAAATGCCCCGAATATGCTACTTTGGTTTGCTTTGTCTTATTTGCAGGAATGGACAAGAAAGGAGCAGATTCAAGCCTTTTATCATCCGTTTGGCAAGCATTTAGAGGAAGAGTGAATTTGGAGCGGAAATGTTGCTGCCTTGGGACGCGTGAAGTCATTTCGGGAGCTAAATGACCAAGTCAATGCTGAAACTAACGAAATAATGGGCTGGCTAAAGTCAAAGACCTCGATCGAAGGCTTTCTTGGTCGATCGAGCACTTTTGAAGAGAGGAAGACCTCAATCGAGTACTATATTTACTCGATCGAAATGAGCTTTTTAGGGTTTCCTCGATTGAGTGGTTTATCTACTCGATCGAGTGGTTTTTGCTGGATTCTGTTCGATCGAGCAGTTTAAAATAGCTCGATCGAGTAAATCTCTATTGGGCTCGGGCTTTTTCAGTTTTTATTTCGTTTTAGGTCAAATAAGTTGTCGTTCCTATAAATAGGAAAGACAACAGAATGCTTAGGCATCTCAGATCGGGGACGTTGTTCCTTGACGACACATTATTTTCTCTTTCTCTCTGTTAAACACTGTTTCCTCTCTATTTTCCGGACTATCCTTAGTAATTCTCTTTCTTTCTACTCTCTTTAATTCACTATGTTCTTTATTTCTTCTTCTGCTTTTGTTCTATTTATTATGTCTAGCTAATTCCCCTGCTAGGATTTAGGGGAGTCGATGAACTGATATTAATTGCTAATTAGGTTTATAGATCGTTCGTTGTTGTTATGTCTATGTTGTTAGTCACTGCCTTAAACTGTATCTAGCTATTTGAATCGATGAACTTAGCTTATTTAATTTTGGTAAACCTTAACCTAGACCGGAAGGTTGGAAGGAGTGAGACCCGCAGTGAACAATAGGATGCTTTAGTGAAGGCGGAAGCTAAGCTAATAGTATTTTAAGGCGAATTAAGACCGGAAGGAGATATTGATTGCCCCTTTGACCGACACATCGACTAATCTATGACATTAACCGCATTTAACTGATGTTCGTTGATAACCCGACAATCCTAGTTTTCTCTCTTTCTTGTTAATTTCTCCTATCTTTAATTCTCTTCCCTTAATCTCACTAGTGTAGTTCAAACAATTCAAAACCCCTAATTGTGGCCTTAGACAGACCGAGTTGATAAGTAGATAGTGACCGCCTCCTTGTGGAGATCGACACTTCTTACCACTGACTTCTGTTAGTTGTACTTAGGTATTTATTTTTGGTACCTGACGACGCTATCAAATTTTGGCGCCGTTGCCGGGGAGGCAACTATTTTATTTGCTTGTTTATTTTTGTCTGTCTTTAGCCTCAACGAATTTATTCTCTGAGGCCGTTCTCATCTTTTTCTTTAGTGCTGTTTTGATAGGTCCTACAGGTCCTACCTAGACAGTTCTATGTAAAAGATCGTCAAAGGGGAGGCTTGAGTACCTTTGACCTCCCACTTATGTTCCATTCTATGGCACAGCAGGTGGTTTACTGTGGGAGATGTGGTGCTTCTGGGCACAATGCCGCTATTTTCTTGGCGGGGAACGATGAGGTCTATGCATTTAAGCAGCGTAGACAAGCTAGCCATTCCGCTGTAGTTCTGCCGCCACATCTACCTTATCAACGACGCTATCAAAAGCCTCCGTTTGTCTGGCCACCGCAGCAACAAGCTCCTCCTCCTAATAAATAGAAAGAAGAGATTGCTGAACTGAAATCTTTGGTGAAGGTGCTTGCACTCCAATTGCAGGAGCATGATGGATTTAATTACGCTCAAATTAATGAGCTCGAGTCTGAAATAGCTCAGTTAGCTGCTAAGACGAAATTTAGGCACGCTGAGAGTGGTCTTTCCCGTCATGGACCCAAGTTGCCTATTAGTATTGATGATCCATATGACTCGGAGTACGAAAGTCAATCTGAAAACGAATCTTTATGTGAAGATTACTGCGTTGCACAACAACTTGTACTCGATCGAAATGACTATAGTGGTCGATCGAGTGAAAAATCTGAGGAAATGTTCGATCAAACAGCAAATACTACTCGATCAAACAACTATTATAAGGAGGATCTCGAGCGAGCAGTTTCATGTACTCGATCGCGTAAAATTGAGGAGGAAAGCTCTCGATCGAGTACTATTTTTATTCGATCGACTAGTTTGGCCATGAAGAGCAATGAAACGTCATCTTGGTTCGTTTTGGATAACAATTTTGACGACGACAATGGTTACGGTGAATCTCCCCTTTTCAAAGCCGAGCTGGATGCGCTTGAAGCTGCGATTTACGGGACGGAACCCATAGAGGAGGGTAAAAAGAAGATAGTTGAGTTGGTGATTGTTCCTAGGACGGAAGAGGTAACATATTCTTTTGTCAATGATTCCGACTTTGAGAGCAACCAACCTGAGGTAGTTAACGATAATTTTATTATTCTTAGTATTCATAGTACGCTATCTCTTATGACCCCTATTTTTTCTTCTTTCGATGCTCTACCCCCTCCCAGTTGGACAAACAATTTAACAGTTTTTCACCATACTTGTCATCATAAATTCGTTAAACTGAAGCGGTGCCTTAGATTATTGTTAATTGCTCCTGAGCTCCTTTATTTTGCGGCTAAATTTAGGAGCTGTCATAGAAAATTTGTTAGGCTTAAACGGTGGTATATTTCAATTTCCTATATCATTATTCTATTGTGGTGCTACTTACAGTTTTGTGTAGCACATGCGCAGTTATTTGATCAGTTGCTGCGTGTTTTGTGCTGTTTTGACCAGGCTAAATTAGAGAGGCTCGTTGAAGAAAAGAAGGTCGAGCTGGGACCTATCTGAAACTAGCGCTACCCGGGAGGCAACCCGGAGATTTAATTTTTAGTTATTCATTTTTCAAACATTTTTGCTGTGTGCGTAATAATTGGTTTTTAAACCATAGACTTGGAACAGTTAAGCTTGTTTTGTTAGTTTGCGGAATGTTTATTACGTCTTTGCAAGAATTTATTATGAAAGGCTCGATCGAGTACTTTATATACTCGATCAAACCCTTTTGTTGATAATTTCACTCGATCGAACACATATACTTCTCGATCGAGTGCCTGCCAAAGAAGATCTTTCGATCGAGAGCCCTGTTTCCTCGATCGAACACCTAAGTAGTCTAATGTACTTGATCGAGTACTAAATCTTCTCGATCAAGTACCATCGCGTGAACTTGGCTTTATTTGCTCCCTATGACGCTGTTATGCAGCTATTAGTGACCTCCCACGTTGCTGGCTGGTTTGGGGAGGTCCCTACATCGCGTAATCTCGTGAGTTTTCCGCATCTCCACTCTCTTCTTTTTAGTTTGCATTTCCTTTTCCTATTTTTGAGTACAATGAGGGCATTGAACGGTTTGGTTTGGGGAGGTTATGCATCCATATCTGTGTCTGCATTTATGTTTTTATTGCATTTATGTTATCACATTTAATTTCCGTATATATTGTTGTTTATTTTTTTTATAAAAATTCAAAAATCTCATAAAAATAGAAAAAAACAAAAATTTCACGTCTACTATTGCATATAGGTCGAGTCGGAACGGTAGATTTCTATGATGATATTGCACTGCAATTGTCTTTTTGTTTAAGCCTTGCGGTAGACTAATTATCTTATTAGCTTTGTCATTTTGCATATCTACGAGTTAATGTTAAATTTAGCTGAACGAGTAGATTTAACCTGAAAATTTTAGCAAACTACTGATAAATTCTAAGATTTAGAGCCCTATAAACTGGTGTCATTTGTGACCAGTTTCATGTAGGTTTGTGAATAGTTACTCCTTGCATAACATGTTCATTAATTTGCAGTTTTATAAAATTCAATTGCTTTTTGCCTGCAAACATTCGGGTCAGTGATTGGTGTCACATGCAGGGAGGCGCTTACACATTCCCCTTTCTGTAATTTTTACCCATTTAACTCCACATTAGCCAAATTTGCCTGTTGACCCTTAACTACATCCAAATTTAGCCTGCCTTGTCAAGCTAGTTTAGTGTATGTTTTTGCGGTATATATTTTATCGGTCCGAATTTGGTTTGTATTGTATTGAATTGGAGTTGGTAGAAAGGAAAGAAGGAGGATGAGATGAGGAAAAAGAATTGAAAAATGAAAAAAAAAACAGAAAAAGAAAGAGAGAAAAAAAAAAGAAACGTGAAGAAAAAAGACGGAAGAAAAAAATTTGAAAAAAATGGAAAAATGTTTGTTGACGGTTTCACTCCTATGCTTTATTTATATCTATTCAGGAGTATGTACAGTTCGGTTTGGTGAGTTTTGGCGCCAAATGAAGGGCACATGTGTTTCATTCTATAATTGAGTAAGGATCGGATGTTGTTATTTGGTTCTGTTTAGGTACTAGCTTGGCCGCCTATACTTCCACATTCCCAAAAATGTTTTGCCTTTTCTTACCCATTGCCTCACTTTAACATATTTCTGTAAGCCCTCGGCTATGACAGACCTTGTTTGGTTGGAATGTATGTATGGTAGCTAGAATTGTCTATCATATTGGTTGCATGCATGTTATGTGGGTCGTAGTCTAGGTGAGCGACTTCTTATTCTTTCTCTCTTACATTTAATTGTTTACCCTTTGTTTCATGAGAGAAGAGTGACCCATGAGAGTCCATCATTAAAGGTCTTGCAAGGTCGACGATTCAACTTTATTATAAACATCTTACAACTCGTTTGCATTTGACAGTTTTTGCTATAAGTGTTAGTTTGTTGCATTAAATTGGTTAAAGTGGGCATTTGTAGCTAACTCTGAGTTTTCTTATCCGTTACTTAGTTTGCATTTAGTTTACTCGAGGATGAGTAAAGGTTTGGTTTGGGGAGATTTGATACGTGCATTTTATATAGTCATTTTAGGCCTCTTTATGCACGTATTTCTATGCTATCCCCGTAGTTTTATGCTACGAAATGCCCTGAATATGCTACTTTGGTTTGTTTTGTCTTATTTACAGGAATGGACCAGAAAGTAGCAGATTCAAGCCTTTTATCATCTGTTTTGCATGCATTTACAGGAAGAGTGAATTTGGAGCGGAAATGTTGCTGCCTCGGGACGCGTGAAGTCATTTCGGGAGCTAAATAACCAAGTCAATGCTGAAATTAATGAAATAATGAGCTGGCTGAAGTCAAAGACCTCGATCGAAGGCTTTCTTGGTCGATCGAGCACTTTTGAAGAGAGGAAGACCTCGATCGAGTACTATATTTACTCGATCAAAATGAGCTTTTTAGGGTTTCCTCGATCGAGTTGTTTATCTACTCGATCGAGTGGTTTTTGCTGGATTCTGTTCGATCGAGCAGTTTAAAATACCTCGATCGAGTAAATCGCTATTGGGCTCGGGCTTTTTCAATTTTTGTTTCGTTTTAGGTCAAATAAGTTGTTGTTCCTATAAATAGGAAAGACGACAGAATGTTTAGGCATCTCAGATCGGGGACGCTGTTCCTTGACGAAACATTATTTTCTCTTTTTCTCTGTTAAACATTGTTTCCTCTCTATTTTCCGGACTATCCTTAGTAATTCTCTTTCTTTCTACTCTGTTTAATTCACAATGTTCTTTATTTCTTCTTCTGCTTTTGTTCTATTTATTATGTCTAGCTAATTCCCCTGCTAGGATTTAGGGGAGTCGATGAACTGTTATTAATTGCTAATTAGGTTTATAGATCGTTCGTTGTTGTTATGTCTATGTTGTTAATCACTGCCTTAAACTGTATCTAGCTATTTGAATCGATGCACTTAGCTTATTTAATTTTGGTAAACCTTAACCTAGACCGGAAGGTTGGAAGGGGTGAGATCCGCAGTGAACAATAGGATGCTTTAGTGAGGGCGGAAGCTAAGCTAATAGTATTTTAGGGCGAATTGAGACCGAAAGGAGATATTCGTTGCCCCTTAGACCGACACATCGACTGATTTGTGACTTAAGTGCATTTAACTGATGTTCGTTGATGACCCGACAATCATAGTTTTCTCTCTGTCTTGTTAATTCTCCTATCTTTAATTCTCTTCCCTTAATCTCACTAGTTTAGTTCAAACAATTCAAAACCCCCAATTGTGATCTTAGACAGACCGAGCTGACAGTAGATAGTGACCGCCTCCCTGTGGAGATCGACCCTTCTTACCACTGACTTCTGTTAGTTGTACTTAGGTATTTATTTTTGGTACCTGACGACGGTATCACTATTATTATTATTATCACTATTATTACGATCCGACTAAATATATTTATTTTTATATAAGCTAAGCTTTAAAAATATAATATTTATAAAAATCATGCTTAAAAATGAAATTAATGAAATTAAATAATTTAAAATATAAATAAAACAACAGAATGATTAATTAAATTATAAATACTAAAAATGGGAAATTCGCGGGTGTTACAGATGGCATGAAATAGTTTTAACTCTTATTTACTATAACGTATCAAATGTATATGACTAGATTACCAATAATATTCACATCAGATTAAAAAAATTTGAGCTACTATTTATAAATATTAAATAAGTCGCATATCGATTTTGTCAAATGAGCCAACAAATTAAATACAAATGAACAAAGTCAAGAATTATGATTTTATGCGGGACTAATGATCCAAGAACCAACTAACTATGAATAAATCAGTGTACGATAAATATATAGAAAAATTGTGAGAACTATATATAATCTACTATTATATCACCGAATTTTTTCTTCAAACTGGTTTCAAATTCATATCAAATCCATAATAGACGTTAAAAATGTATTGAACTGTCAAATATACAAAATTATGCGGTTACATCAATTTTTACTTTCTAAATTCCAATTCATCTATGTGTTTTTATTTACTTAATTATTTACCGCGGTTTGCGTATGGCTGGTTATTAGACTTATTACTTTGTAATGTACTGATTGTATATTTAAAAGTGCAATAGCTTTTACTGTAGCTTTTCATTTTTTTTGGAAAATTTTCATTTTGGTCCCTTAAGTTCAGTTTAATTCCACTTTAGTGCCCTGAGGCTTGCATAATTATACTTTGGTGTCCTGATGTTTTGACTACTTCCCACTTTGGTAACCTGAGTTTTAAATAAAATTTCATTTTGGTGACCTCAAACATTTATTAGTCAACCTTTATCTCAATTACATTTTCAGTAAAATAAAGTTCAAAATTGGATATTAAACTGCATACAAAATAGTATAATCAACATAATATTGCAAAAAAATGCCTTAATGTTCAAAATATTTTTTTAGTACTCCCTCCATTCCACTTCAATAAAATACTCCCAAAATATATTAGATAAGTGGAAGATAAAAGATGAATGGAAGGAGTATAAAATATTAAGAATGTTATGTATAGGTCACTAAAGTGGGAAGTAGTCAAAACCTCAAGGCACCAAAGTCAAATTATACAAACCTCAGGGGACTAAAGTGAAATTAGGCAAAACTTCAGGGCAGGTGGTCGTCGGTGGCGGTTTGACTGAGGGAAATGCGTGAACTAGATCGGAGCGTGCGTGAGGTATGTCTTGTGCGTGACGTTTGGGTAATACGTGGGAGGCAGGACTGAGAACTAGTGAGAGGCGGGTTGTGCGCGGCCCGATGGCCGGCGCTGGAGGTCTTCGGTAGTGTGATGTTGGCGGAGTTCCTAGTGGTGGTGGTGGTGGTAGCAAGAAAATGGATAGTACATACAGTGCGTTGTTTGGGTTGGATTTTTTTTTTCCGATGTAGTACATTTATTCGTGAAATTTATTTATTTAATATTGTAAAAATAATTTAGCATCACAATATTGTATATATTTGTAAAAATAATTCATAAAGAAGTACATAATTTATCAATTACTCCGTACATAATTACATGTATTATCAAAAAAATTATCTATGTAATACAAGAAATTAGAGGAGAATAGGTGTGTGAAATTAGAGAGAGAAAATGGGAGGGAGAAATTAGAGGGGTATAATTGTCAACAGTGTACTGTGATGAGTAAAATGTGTACCGCGAAAATTAGCACCCAAAAATAAACTATTAAAATTTTATTGTTACAACATCATCTTAATTTTATTTGCAATATTATAATTATTTGAATGCATAACATCGTACGCAAATTGTTTAAATTGTAGGGAAAAAAACTCGCTTAAAATTAATATTAAAGGATTATGATAGTCAAACACAGAAGAACAAATATCACACGCACAGTCTTTATATAGATCTCGTAGATTAGAAAAATGTTATTGAACTAGTTTTTGAACCCGTGTACTGCACAGGTGGTAACGGAAAATACTATTAAAAGTAAAAACTTACATTTTTTTTGGATAAAGTAAATTACAAAATTTTAGAAAATTTTACTTTGTCAAACCATACACTTTTGATAAGTTTATGTTGCTTAATTTTATTCGAAATACTTTTTTTTTCTCGACTTTTTAACTTATGAGAGGTAAAATCTAAAAAGTTGATATAAAATTATTTTAGATTTCATAATCTGTTTATTTACACGAAATACATTTAATTTTGCTAATTGTTGTATGTTTTATTTTTTATTTTTATTTTTATCATATTACCTCTCTTGTTTGTTCTCCTATGAATTCTTTACCTTCGCTCTCTCATTTCCTCTCCCACCCACCATCGCTTGCACATCTGGAGGAAGCGTTCACCATCACTAACCGACTACCTCGAGCTCACCAACAGACCCTCCATTGAAATGGTGACCGCATCCAACACCATTGACCACGACTTTTCTCTCAACCCTTATCTCAATAGTCCCCACAACTAACCACCACCGTGCTTCCATATCCTACGTCCTCCAACTACCCTACTCCCACTTGTTTCCACCATCCCCTATATCCTCGTCATACCTCATGCATAAGCATCATCCCGCCCTACCCCATGCGTGAACTATTAACAATGTTTGGCATTTAATGTCATTTTATTCTTCTATTTTAGTATGGCAAGTTAAATTGGGATATTATCATTTTTAAATTTTAGACATTATGTAGCCAATTTCCTAGCTCTGACATGTGACAACAAAATAAGCACCTGATTTCTATTTTAATATAATATAAATATGATATGATATGATGCACCGAGCAACAATCTAAATTAACCAAACCCAGCTGACATTGACCCAAACTTTGTTGCATTAATATTGTAACAATAAATATTCAAATGAAAATCTAAATTAAAAATTAAACACATTACAAATTACACGATCAAAACTATCTAATATAAAATGCTAAAGACTTGAGCTTTGAATAACTAACTGGTTTAATTTATTAAGGTTGAAATAATGTCTTCGACCATTCTCTTACAATTATTAATAGTACATGAGATGAATATAAATAATACAACCTGCAAGCAAAATTGAATTATTGATATGTCTTAGATATACTTCCAAATGGTAAAAAAAAGTTTTGGAGTATTGAATAGTTCAGTTAAATAATCTTATGGTTTAGCCAAAAAAATTTGGAGAGACAGTCTCTCACTAAGTTACTGAAAAACTTTTAGTCGTATCCCTTTTATTATTGGTTATGATCTCTTTTATTTGGTACTCCCTATGTCACAGGCGTTTGTTTACCTACTCCATTTTAGGTTGTCTCAGTCAATTGTTTACCTTTCTATTTTAGAAATGCCTTTGATGAACAATTTTATCCTCCACGCTCAATTTGATCGACTTGTCATTCAATAACTGATTGGCCCTTTCTTCTTTCCTTGGTCTTTGTGTTATAACAAAAGGTAAACAAATAACTCGCCGGAGATAGTACATGTTTTAATAACAATTAAAATCTTAACTATTTTATCATCATAACCATTTTTATTAATAGCCTGTTTTTATAGTGTACGTACTTATTTTGCTACCTCTTGTACCATTTTATCCATTAAAAAATATAAACTCTTATACCATGCACTTTGATGTGGTATTTTGTACACATTAAACTAATTAAATAATATAAAAACCACACGTTTTAGCTAATTAAAGAGAACGTACAAATTTCATCCTCCAGTATCTAGATACAAAAAAAAAATCAAAATCAATTCCGACATCAATAATATTGAACCAAAATAATTTATGGACTGTGAAAATTGGTAATATAATCTTTATCATAACAATCGTTCTTTTTTTTAATATTTGTACCCAATTTTATTAGTACTCATTTTATATCTAATAAAAAATACAAATTCTTAAATTAGAAGCAAAAATTAAATTCTCTAAATAATACCGTTCAATAAAATTAAGAAATGTTTGATACCAAGAAATGTATGATGAAAAGTGTGGTTAGGTGATTGATGACAATAGGAAAGCAACCAACATTTATTCTCATGCAAAGGAAGAGAAACGAATGTATGACGGCTAGTCATTTGCTCTTGCTCATGCCAAACTACAATATATTCTCCCTTTTAATCTTGCATTTTTTTTTTTAATGGGTTTTGATATATACAACCCATAATAACAGTTAAAAATTTACCAAAAGACTGAAATGTGTTATGGATAGACTATGTAGATATGCATAATAATGGTAGATATAATCAGAAGAAGATTATTTTCGTTTTTTATATGCATATTATGTGAAAAATATATTCAGTACGCAAAGTTTTTGGAGATTTAATTTAATTGCTATATTCAATGTCATGCTTATTTCCTCTTTCTCACAGCTATGAATTACTTAATCTAATATAATATATGATATGATGATGATATGATATGATGATTGATGGCATATAGTGATATAGGTTTCCAATTTTTTACCAATTATTATTATTATCCTATAATAATTACGCAGATGGCATATATATTGTATCTACCCATATTTTTGTAGAATAATGCTAAAACTATTTGCATTTGAAACGTGGCAGAAGCCATCTGCCGATGACATGTGGCAAATGGTTTCTACTTTAATATAATATATGATATATGATATATGATTATTGGTATAATAATTTAAATATTTATTTAGATCTTGTGAAGCATTATATCAAGATCTGGCAAAATTGACCCCACCCAACAACTCGTACTCGATCGGACACCCGAACTAAGGATCCAACTTGACCCCGTAACCTGAATTGACCATACCAAAGTGTTTTTTATTGAAAATTTCGCCATTATCCGTAAACGACGTGATAATAATATACCCGAAATTATTCGAATATGTAACTGATCATCCGAGCCCACCCAATATGACCCGGATTCTTACAAACCTGATTTACTCCGTCTGAACTGACCCGGCCCAATTGATCCATTTGTCATATCTTATTATACCCCACCCTTAAGCATGAAAGCGTGCTTATTTATGTTTTTCATATTATGTTTACTCCCTTGCCTCTTAGCTCTACCCCAAACATTTATAGGTCGTTATACTTACACCCATATTTCATATCGTATTAATAATTTCGAAAGTGAGCCCAAATTATACCATTCTGCTAAGTTCTTGATTGTCTTTGCAAAATTATAAGTTAAAATGGGAAAGAAAAACAGAAATTCACTTAAGTTAACCATTTGTTGAAGAATGAATTGAATCGGAGTGGTAGTTTGTTAACTTTCCTCTGAAAAAGGAAAGGCAACAACCACTAAATCAAATTGATTTTGATGGTAAATAAGTCTTGCCAATGCATAATATTATATAGTCATGCACCTGTTACATTATTTTTACATGTACATTAATTAGACTAAATTTTTTAAGTCTAAGCATCTTCATCGTCATATTATAGAAATGAACTTCCATTTCTTATGAACGGTCAGGATTAAATCGTGTGATGATCTATTGATTATAGTTATTTCATAAAAGTAATGTTTTAATGAATGAAAAAATAAAATATATTAAAATATAAGTGTATTAGAGAGGAAATGAAGAGAAAGAAATGGAGAGGATCCAAACTGATTTATACCCATCCTATTTCGATTGTCGGACCATGATACAAAGTCATCTTCAATCATCTTTCCTTTGTAAAAGATTGAATGTTAATAGAAAAATGTATTGATGTATAAAACAGTTACAATAGTTTGGTATATATACAAATAACAGAAGGACTAACCCTAACCTAGCTACCAAGATACAAATATCGAGAATATAGGAAAGTACAATGTTAAGGAAAGACGATACATCTGTAATACTACGGATTTTCTTAAGTGACTACTCGACCGAGTAGAGCCTACTCGGCCGAGTAGTGTTGTTGGTATATATTGTTTCGGTTCTGCCGAGGAATACTCGGCCGAGTATAGTGGATAATCGACCGAGTAGAGGATACTCGGCCGAGTATACACTTACTCGACCGAGTATCCGGTCTGGCGAAGTATTATTTCGACGGTTTGATTAGGGAATGTTTAGGATATTTTATATCCCGCGTCAGTTTCTAAAAGAGCATTTTCAAACTTCATCATTTCTACGATCACCCTAATATCTCCCTAAGCACTTCCTAATCATTCCATAGCATTGTTGTGTGTGTAATCGTCGGAGTTCTTGCGTATAATCCCTCATTCTACTGTTGGTAAGTTCTATCTTTATGTTATTTGTATTCTTTGGGGTTACTGTATACCTATATGGAGTTGGGAATATGGGGGATTGTGCATTGTATAATTGTGTTATATGATTATTGTATAGGAGAAGGCTTCGTAGAGGAGCCTTTCTGATTGTCCGTGTTGCGTGCTACTGTTGATTGCTAAGGTAGGGTTTCCCTACTCGCCATTCGCTCTTTGTAAGACATGCTTGTTGTGATTATTGTTATCTGTTGATCATCGGAGTATGGAGATTGTTGTGACGATATTGGTGTGAGGGTATTGAGACAGCTGTGATGTCGTGTGATTGTGATTGTGGTGGAGTCACTTGCGGGAGTGGCTTCACACCCTAGTTCGCCCTCCGTGGAACCCGCCACGGGAGGGGATGTGCACATTAAGGGACAGGGATTGTTGTCGCTCATTGAGGAGCTGGACTAGGTGGGATGGGATGCGGTCACCCACTGGCGGCGAGGATTACCTGTTGCGATGGGTAATCTGGCGGGGCTACACACTTTGGTGTGTAGTCGGTTCTGATGTGATAATAGAGATTGGAATTGGAAGATGATCATTGATTACTTGTTGGTCCGTTTTATAATGTTTGAGTAATCGACCCGTTGTTGTTTGTGGAATCTGCGGTGATCCATTCGGGGATGGTGAGCAGGCTTGACAGTATTGCTAGTGTGAGCTTGGGGACATCATGGGAGTATTGTCATCACTCATAGCATCACTTGTCTGAGTCTTAGCAGATTTCTTTTATTGTCAGACATTGGAGTTGTATTTTGGTTAAATAAGTATTTGGATTTGAGATGTTGTAAACTTTATATCTTGCGCAAGATTTTAATAAATGTACTCGGTTCGTACGCTTTTGATATGTACTAACCTCGGGCAACCGAGATGGTAACACACTTTCATGGCAGGGTGGTCCTGGTAAGGCACCTTTGTATGAGGGGTGTTACAAAGTGGTATCGTAGCCAAGATTCCGGACCTAAACAAATTAATTTAATGAACCTAGGGAGTCTAAATAAAATGAACCCGGGAGAGTTGTTTGGAGCTACCGCAAAGACTCGGGAGACGTCCGAGTCGCAAATTGGCCCTCACTAACTCGAACCCAGTAACATGGGGAAGTGTGATGAGAGTTAGGTTTTGTATGTATATGTATGTGAAGATGCATGTTGGTAATAGTTGAAATTTGTAAGTGTGGTGATGGGAGAAATGGTGGAGGTGCCGGGTTTGTGAATGTTTGTCATGTTGGATTTAGCATATGCATGAATTGTATGCTGATACGATTATAACGTGGCATTAAAGTTCTTGATATTTGAATTGTATGATGTATGATTATTGTTGGGGCTGGTGTCCGTACAAGTGTATGTGTAATAACGTTATCCGCACTAACTTGGTAATATCCGTATAAAACCCTTAAAAATTAGGACTATAACGTAAATTTAACAAGCGATTTATGGTCATAAACGAAAAACAATAGAGAAGCGATAAAGAACAAGAATCAACCTCGGGTCCTTTGAAATGCGGCCTAAGAACAGAAATCAAAGTAGATTTCCTCCTAATCGATGCACCCAAGACCGTCTGAGACTATGCCCCTTGTGCTAGAAATACTCTCTAATTGACTTGCAATATTGAGAGAGTTGTTGTGAGTTTTTACGATGTGAGATCTAGAAATTTCAGAGGAAAATGCCCCAAAACCCTAATATTTTTGCAAATGAATGATTAGGTTACAAAAAGGAGAGGAGCTCTCCTTTTGTTCCTCATTCGGCCAAACCGTGAGCAAGGGGAGGAAATGGGCTTTCATTTTCTCCTTATTTTAACTCGCGGTCCGATGCTAAAATGTATATGACGGGATTTTATTATAAATCGTCATCGGTTATCGGTTATTAAAATATCAACTAGTAACATGACTCAATCGATATATTAATACTTGTCCGACAATGACAATATTGTATAATTAATTTATTCAATATACATTAATCAAATATAATCGTTTATATTTAATTTACGAATTAACTGTTTAATTCGCCTTAGCCATTATTATTTAATCCGTATTAAATAAAATATCTCAACATCGCGTTTGACTAATTATTAGTCAATAACTCCGACTAACTGCTTAGTCATATTAGGCATCAACATGACTGTATTTTCATACCGTCACATCTCTCAAACGTATCCTATAAGTGTGACTTTTAGGGACCAGTTGATCACCGCCATCTGTATGACAATAACGTCAAACTTATCTAGCAAGCCAACCGTTATTGATAAACGTGGACCAACTGATAATAATACAAAAGTATACCCTTTGATCCTTTTAGAGATTTAAATGTTATTGCACTAACTGTAGAGGACACCAGCCCCAACAAGCTCCCACTTGTCCGTACAAGTGTATGTGTAATAACGTTATCCGCACTAACTGGAGGACACAACTCAAACAAACTCCCACTTGTCCGTACAAGTGTATGTGCGATAACCGATTCTCATATTCATTTAAAATTTCTCCCACTCAATGTAAAACAATTTGTAGATCCGGATCCGCAAAGGTCGTATTTTACAATCGATCTGTATCAAGAGTGGTTTCCCCGACTAGAGAGTAACTTAACTGATAAAACGAATTCGTATTCGAGCATGGCCATGCATTTCGATTCTGACTCCTCGAGTGGCCCTGAGAAATATCGAGTACCTGATAAAGGCTGAATATTTCCTTCAACTCGACTCCTTCCGATCTAAGCACAGCATGAAATGACCCAGAAAAAATCTACTTGGCCCCCTTTTACGGATGACCGTGAGAAAGAAACCAAAGTCACCCAAAATCTGCCTCAGTCTCAAGAGACAGTCGATAGTCAAAAGAATCGACTCTTAGGATCACCATGGAGGTCCTATCCACGACCTGACACCGAATGTTATAAAACATATAGGACTCCACGTCGATGTCACAATTGTGTCCTACGAGATATCCGTATAAATCGCCTCTCCAGTGATTGGTCACCAACCTTTTGACTTATGGCTCGTTGAACCCACCATCAACCAACGTCACAAAATAATTGCCAGAGTTATCAGCTCACGTGGGCAATTAAGGACCAAAAATATAATGTTTGTTCAGTTCACTTTGTGGTGTTCAAAATTGTCGTACAAATCCACATGAAAAACAGAATATATAAATATCAAAACGATGATGTCGTCTAGAGTACAAAAGAGAATGAATCTAATCCATAAAAGAGTACTACAACTCAGGAACAAGTTTAATTCCCATGGAATTAACATGCCCTTCATGCTTATCTTGTCGTAATGGTTTAGTGAGAGGATCTGCTATGTTATCATCTGTAGCAATCTTTTCTATCACTACTTCCTTTTGCTCCACGTAATCTCGGATTAGATGAGCTTTTCGTTGTACATGTCTAGATTTGTTGCTAGACTTAGGCTCCTTAGCTTGGAAGATGGCACCTCTATTGTCGCAATAGATGGTGATCGGGTCATTCGAACTAGGCACTACGGATAGTCCTTGTAAGAATTAACGCATCCATATCGCTTCCTTTGCGCCTTCGACGCGGCATAGTACTCGGACTCGATCGTAGAATCTCTTTGTAACACTTTGTTTGGAACTCTTCCAAATGACCGCAGCGCATTAAGAGTAAAAACGAATCCAGGCCGAGATTTTGAGTCATCTCGATCCGTTTGGAAGCTAGCATCTGCGTAACCGGTTGCGCATAGCTTTTGATCGCCTCCATAAGTCAATGCCCAATCTTTAGTCCTCCGTAGGTACTTAAGAATGTTCTTGACAGCCATCCAATGTGATTCACCTGGATGCTGTTGGAATCGACTTGTCATACTCAATGCATATGCCACGTCCGGACGTGCGCATATCATGGCATACATGATTGATCCTATAGCCGAGGCATAAGGAATCCGTGTCATGCGCTCTTTCTCTTCCGGTGTCTCTGGTGCCTGAGACTTGCTCAAATGCACCCCTGGAGCCATAGGAAGAAACCCCTTTTTGGAGTTAGTCATGTTGAATCTCTCTAGGATCTTGTCTATGTAAGACTCCTGACTGAGAGATAACATCCGACGTGATCTATCTCAATAGATACGGATGCCCAAAATTCTTTGTGCCTCACCCAGATCTTTCATCTGGAAATGGTTATTTAACCATACTTTTACCGAAGTTAAGAGAGGTATGTCATTCCCAATCAGGAGTATGTCATCGACATACAATATTAGGAAGACAATCTTGCTCCCACTCGACTTGATATATAGACATGGTTCCTCGACCGATCGAGTAAATCCATTTTCTTTTATCACTTGGTCGAAACGATGATTCCAACTCCTAGAAGCTTGCTTAAGTCCATAGATGGAACGCTTAAGCTTGCACACTTTCTTAGGATGTTCTGGATCGATGAAACCTTCGGGTTGTACCATGTACAACTCTTCCTCCAAATAACCGTTTAAGAAGGCGGTTTTCACGTCCATCTGCCAAATTTCATAGTCATGAAAAGCGGCAATCGCTAAGATAATCCGAATGGAACGCAGCATGACTACGGGTGCAAAAATTTCATCGTAGTGCAAACCTGGCACTTGGGTGAAACCTTTAGCAACTAGTCGTGCTTTATAGATATCTTGTTGACCTTCCACAGAATGCTTTATCTTGTAAATCCATTTGCATTGAAGGGGACGAACCTTAGCAGGTAAGTCAACAAGATCCCATACGATGTTCTCATACATGGAGTCCATCTCGGATTGCATGGCCTCAAGCCATATCTTTGAGTCAGAACTGGTCATGGCACCTTTATAGGTTGCGGGTTCACTACTCGTTAAGAGTAGAATGTCATCTATGTCATGTTCCTCGACCATGCCAATGTATCTGTCCGGAGGAATAGAGACTTTTCCCGACCTCCTAGGTTCCTCAGGAATATTAACCGCAGCCGGGATTGAAGGATTTGGTTCCTCCAATGGTTGCTCGGTATTTGGTTCTAGAATCTCCGACAGTTCGAAGGTTCTATCACTCTTGGCATTCTCGAGAAATTCCTTCTCTAATAATGTCGCACTAGCCGCAACAAATACGCGTTGTTCGGTTGGCGAATAAAAGTAATGACCAAGTGTTCCTTTAGGATAACCTATAAAGTATGTCTTGACCGATCGCGGGCCGAGCTTATCCTCGTGTCTCCACTTGACATAAGCCTCGCAGCCCCAAACCCGTATAAAGGACAAGTTAGGGACCGTTCCCTTCCATAGTTCATATGGAGTTTTGTCAACAGCTTTAGACGGACTTCGGTTAAGTATTAGAGCAAATGACGAGAAGAGCATAACCCCACAATGAGTCGGGCAACACGGTGTGACTCATCATGGATCGAACCATATCAAGTAGTGTTCGATTTCTCCGTTCGGACAAACCATTCAACTGAGGTGTTCCAGGTGGAGTTAACTGTAAGGCAATCCCACAGTCTTTGAGGTGTTGATCAAACTCGTGAGAAAGATACTCGCCACCACGGTCTGATCGCAGTGTTTTAATCTTTCTACCCAAAGAGGTTACAGACCCTATTCTGGTATTCTTTGAATTTCTCAAAGGATTCACTTTTGTGCTTCATTAAGTAGACATAGCCATATCTACTTAAATCGTCCATGAAAGTGATGAAATACCTATAGCCTTCTCGTGCGGTGATTGACATAGGTCCACACACATCCGTATGTATGACTCCTAATAGGTCAGCAGCGCGCATTCCAACACCTTTGAAGGAAATTCGAGTCATCTTACCAATGAGACATGATTCACACGTGCCAAATGATTGAAAATCAAAGGCTGAGATAGCTCCATTCTTTATGAGCTGTTTTACGCGTTTCTCATTAATGTGTCCTATACGGCAGTGCCATAGATACGTTTGATCTTTGTCACCAACCTTTAACTTCTTATTCATTACGTGTAATATTTCGGTGGTCTGATCTAAAACATAAATTCCGTTCATGGAGACTGCCTTGCCATAAATCATATCTTGTAATGAGAAAATGCAAGTATTATTCTCTATTACAAATGAAAAACCATGTTTGTCAAGTGCAGAAACTGAAATAATGTTTTTAGAAAGACTAGGTACATAATAGCAGTTATATAAAAATAACTCAAATCCGCTAGGAAGCTGGATCACGTATGTTCCCCTCGAGACGGCAGCCACTCGTGCTTCATTCCCGACACGCAGGTCCACCTCACCCTTTACGAGGGGTTCGATGTTTCGGAGCCCCTGCACATGATTACACAGATGAGAACCACAACCAGTATCTAGCACCCAAGTTTCGTAACTTGCGTGGTTAATCTCAATCATATGAATAAAAGTAGAAGAGGAAGAAGACATACCAACAGGTTTAACGCGACCTGCTTTTATGTCCTCATGGTAAATAGGACATGTACGCCTCCAATGCCCAGTCTTGTGGCAGTGATGGCATTCCATGTTTTCGGTCTTGCTCTTTGTCGCGCCTGATGAGTTGCTTGCCTCACCAGGCCCACTCTTACCTGATCCCGACTTCTTAAACTTTGGTTTACCTACCGCTAGGTCTGCCTGAGCTTTGACCTTACCCTTGCCCTTGTTTGACACAACGAGAACATCCTGTTTCAAGCTCCCACTGAACTTCATATCCTTCTCGGTCTGTACGAGTAGGGAGTGTAGTTCATGAGGACTTTTCTTCAAATCATTCATATAGTAATTCGCTCTAAAGATCGCAAAACCATCGTGGAGTGAATGAAGCATGCGGTCAATCACGATGTTCTCGCTGATTTTACAATCAAGCGCCTCCAGTCTCTCGACATTCTCAATCATGCTGAGAATGTGTGGGCTAACCGGTTGGCCCTTCTGGAGTCTCGCATCAAAGAAGCGAGTGGTATGCTCATAGGTCACGATTCTCGGTGCTTTCGAGAATTCCTTGGTGAGCGTGGTGAAAATCTTGTTTGCACCTTGGGCTATGAAGCGTTTCTGAAAATTGGATTCCATTGCAAAAATGAGTACGTTTTTAATCGCACCCGCTTCCATGATGAAATCGTTATACTTGGCGATCTCGTTAGCTCCAGCCGTGGGGCCTGGGTTTGACGGGATGGGCTCTGTCAGATATTTGAGCTTTCCGTCAGCAGCGGCAGCATTCCGTAATGCCGCCTCCCAGTCCACGAAGTTTGATCCATCATTCTTTAGTCGAGTAGACTGATTCATCTGATTCATGAAGATCCGAAGCCAGGACTCACGGTCCAATGTGGCACTTGGCATTGGGTCGTCAGACGGCCAGACATTTTGTTATTAGCGCTTAAGTGATCGTGATCTACACTGAAAAAGAAAGGAAAAACAAAACGAAATAAGCAACTCATCGAGGTGATTTAAGTCTATTTAAAATTCATTTTAATCGTTTAGACTCATTGCACTTGCATAATTGATCTCCCTCAAGAATAATACAAGTGATCCCAAGACTCAATTTCCGTAAATTGATAAGCCAATTGTTTAGCTAGTTCTATCGTTAGAACTCTTGGTCGATAGATTTCCGTAAATCCTATCTATAGTCCACCATAATCACAGGATCGTACGAGTGACCATAGTGTTGAGATAAAATAGGTCAATCGGTTCCAACTTACCCGATGTAGAAGGGGTCATATTATGCCTACCGACGAAGAAGGGATTCATTGGAGTTTGACCTATAAAGACTATTCTCAATTTTTGTTTATACGAGGAAGATCCCATCAACTTAGTTTTAATTCATTTTAAGTGAACGAAAAACTAGCATTGCGTGAATGAATTAATTTAGGTGATGGCTTATATATAAAATCGTGTTATATCGGTATATCAAAAAAAACTAACGCGTGACCTCTATATGAGTCAGTTTTCATGCAATTATTAGGTGGTTTGGTTTTTAGGCGGAATATGATGCAATCTATCGTTACGATAAAATAAATAAAAGAATGCAAAACGTAAATAAAAATTCCTAGTGTGGCCTATCCTAGTAAAAAGAACATAATACAACTTTGGAATCCACCGTTGGACCCTAGAAGCTTGTCTTGATGTTCCATCTTTGTCCAAGCAAATGGGAGTGAGCATCCGGTCTCCATCTTTGGTCTTCTCAAAATTACAATTAAAATTTACAAAATATAAACCTATTTACATTCTAAATAAAAACTGTAATTACAAAGAAAAAACCAAAACGGAGATACAAGATCTCAAAATACAACCAAGACCGTGTTCCATCATTACGGTAACACGTTCTACTAAGGCCACACTAAGTTACAACCGTTTGTAAAAATTAAATACGCAATTTAAACATTCAAAGCATTCGACAGTAACGATAAATAAAAATGCATCAACTAAAATAAAATTTATTCGTGACATAATTCCGTAATTATGTTAAATTTATCCAAACCACCTTTAATGATTAAAATTATGTGACAAAACCGCTTTAATCAACTTAATTTTAATCCATGATAATCCGTTACTTTAAATCGCTTTAAAATAACTAAATGGTACGTGAGTGAACCGTTTCACTATCAAGCGAGTGCACAAAATCCGTATTATGCACATATTGGCCGAAAGAACAAAAAAATTTTTTTTTATTTTTGCTGCAAATGCCGAGAGGAAAAAAAAAACAAAAACATAATTAATTTTTTTTTTCTTCTTCTCACGGCCAAACCGAGAGGTGCCCAAAAAAAATTTTTTTTTTTTTATTAATCAAAGGCTCACGCGGTGAGCAAAAACACGAAAAAAAAATTATGTAGGCTGCCTCATGCCGTGAGCAACATAGCCAAACACAAAATCGATATGACAAAACCCAATTGCAATTTGAACATAATCCGTATTAAACCAAAATTACAATTGACAAGATCTTAACATATTGTTATAATTATCGTTTAAAACAACAATATGCAAAGAACAAATTGAAAGCAAAACATCGTCTGATCAGCATAAAGCCGTGTGGCACGATTACCAATGCAAAAAAATTGTCACGGTTTGCTAAAAAAAAAACAAAACAGCCGAGACATAAAAAAAATCTGCCGCACGCAATTTTATGCAAAAAAAAAATATCGATTCAATTTCGTTTGATGAAAATCACAAAGAAAAATTTACGTGGCCTCGCTCTGATACCAGTTGTGGGGTAATATCCGTATAAAACCCTTAAAAATTAGGACTATAATGTAAATTCAACAAGCGATTTATGGTCATAAACGAAAAACAATAGAGAAGCGATAAAGAACAAGAATCAACCTCGGGTCCTTTGAAATGCGGCCTAAGAACAGAAATCAAAGTAGATTTCCTCCTAATCGATGCACCCAAGACCGTCTGAGACTATGCCCCTTGTGCTAGAAATACTCTCTAATTGACTTGCAATATTGAGAGAGTTGTTGTGAGTTTTTACGATGTGAGATCTAGAAATTTCAGAGGAAAATGCCCCGAAACCCTAATATTTTTGCAAATGAATGATTAGGTTACAAAAAGGAGAGGAGCTCTCCTTTTGTTCCTCATTCGGCCAAACCGTGAGCAAGGGGAGGAAATGGGCTTTCATTTTCTCCTTATTTTAACTCGTGGTCCGATGCTAAAATGTATATGACGGGATTTTATTATAAATCGTCATCGGTTATTAAAATATCAACTAGTAACATGACTCAATCGATATATTAATACTTGTCCGACAATGACAATATTGTATAATTAATTTATTCAATATACATTAATCAAATATAATCGTTTATATTTAATTTACGAATTAACTGTTTAATTCGCCTTAGCCATTATTATTTAATCCGTATTAAATAAAATATCTCAACATCGCGTTTGACTAATTATTAGTCAATAACTCCGACTAACTGCTTAGTCATATTAGGCATCAACATGACTGTATTTTCATACCGTCACATCTCTCAAACGTATCCTATAGGTGTGACTTTTAGGGACCAGTTGATCACCGCCATCTGTATGACAATAACGTCAAACTTATCTAGCAAGCCAACCATTATTGATAAACATCGACCAACTGATAATAATACAAAAGTATACCCTTTGATCCTTTTAGAGATTTAAATGTTATTGCACTAACTGTAGAGGACACCAGCCCCAACAATTATAACGTGGCATTAAAGTTCTTGATACGATGTGTTTGCTGCGGGAATAGTGAGCATGATAGAAAACCTTATACTGTATACCCGTCTATAGTGAGACTCGGCCGGGCAGGGCAGGTACTCGACCGAGTATGGAGTACTCGGCCGAGTAACCAAGCACTCGACCGAGTGTTGTTTGATTGTAAGTAGCAATCGCTACTGTATGTGACAACTCGACCGAGTAAATAAGTATACTCGACCGAGTAGTGTCTACTCGACCGAGTGTTGTTTTACTCGACCGAGTGTTGTTTCTGGATTTTTGACGTTTGCTTCTGGAGTTGATACTCGACCGAGTATCTGAGGGGATACTCGACCGAGTAGTCTTTACTCGACCGAGTATGGTAGTATACTCGGCCGAGTGTTCCTTTGGCGGAAGGTTGTTACGTTTTGAGCCGTAGGCTTTTGTGCTTACGTTTCCTTGTTTCTTATCAGCTCAAAATGCCACCCAAAAGAACTCCCGCGCAGATCTAAGCTTCTAAGATGACTCTTGATGAGGTTGCTCGCATGATTGAGCAACAAGAGGCTCTCCTTGAAGCTCTCAAGAATGTGGGAAAGAGGAACGAGAAGTCGATGGATGCTACTCAGCTCAGCATCATCATTGCTCGCTTCAAACCTCCCACATATGATGGGGTAGGTGAACCAAAGCTACTCGAAAAGTGGCACCGTGAGATAGAAGCTCTCATGGAAATGGTTAAGTGTCCCGAAGACACGATCGTTGAGCAGGTAGTATACTACCTGAGAGGTGAAGCTGCAGTTTGGTGGCAAAACGTCAAGGAAGATGCTAGAGCTTTTTACCAAGCGGAAGGAGCTATTCCGTGGTCTGGGTTGAAGAGTGCTATGAGAGAGCGATTTGTGCCGGAGCATATCCGACACAAGATGAGATCCGACTTTGATTCCTTCACCATGACTGAGGAGATGACGGTCACTGACTACTATCATCGGTTCTTGGAGCTATCTCGTTATGTCGAGGACATGCAGCTAGGACAGAGAGGTTTGGCTCTCCGTTTTGAGAGGGGTTTATCTGCTAAGATCGTGAGTCGTATGCAGCTGGGGTTGCTACTGACCTCAAGGAAGTGCACCTGAGAGCGGGTCAAGCTGAGAGAATGGTAGATCTCTCAAGAGAGATCGATGAGAGCACTGCTACTGAAAAGAGGAAGGCTGATGGTGGAAACAACAGTCAGTCGGCCAACAAGAAAGGGAACTTCAGCCATGCTAAGGCTTTTTCTGGGGGAGTTGGTTTTTCGGGAGGATCTCGTGGCTGGGGAAAGAATGGAGGCCGGAGTGTGAGTGACAACTCTAACCTTACATGCTTCAACTGTGGTGGGATAGGCCACAAAAGACGGGAATGCACGAGCTACAAGCCCGGCACTGGTTCAGGAGCTCGGTCAGGGAAGTTTTCTCAGGAGCCGACTCAGAGTTTTGCTAGTAACCGACCGGAAGGTTCATAGGGCAATAGAGGTGGACAGGGCAAGCAGGGCGGTTACAACCGCGGTGGTGGTGGATCTTATCAGCACCAGAACAACAGCACCACTCAGGATTCGACAGCCAAGCCAAGTACCTCCAACGCTTCAGTTCAGGGTGGAGGAGAGAAAAACAGTGGAAAGCTTTTTATGATAGACAAGCAGGAAGCACAGGATGATGCTCATGTAGTTACCGGTACCTTTCTTGTTCATAATGTACCGTCCTTTGTTTTGTTTGATTCCGGGGCTACACATTCTTTTGTGTCTAACAGTCATGATGTGTCTATGGGTTTGGGGAAGTTTGAGGTTGTAAAAGATGATGTATTCATACCTTCAGGGGAGTCTGTGTCGTGTCTCAAGCTGTATAAGGGGGTATCCATGGTAGTTGGTGGGGTAGATTTACCAGTAGACCTGTTAGAGTTTCCTATGGATGGGTTCGAGGTGATTGTCTGGATGGATTGGCTGGGTAGGTATGATGCCAGGATAGATTGTCGGCAAAAGAGAGTGTCCTTAAAGGGTCCCAAGGGTGTTAGGGTGTCATATAGAGGGTTTGTGGTAAAGCCTAAGTGTAGGTTCATAGCTGTGATGACTTTAAAGTCATGTTTGAGGAAGAAGTGTCCTTTGATTCTCTGTCATGTGAGAGACCACCGAGTAGAGTCACCGAAAACTTCTGAGATATCTGTGGTGAGAGAGTTCGAAGATGTTTTTCCTGAGGAAATACCGAGTTCGCCTCCCAAGAGGGATGTTGATTTCAGCGTGGAGCTTAAGCCGGGAACGGGTCTTATATCTAAAGCACCTTACCGTATGACACCTAAAGAGTTGGCATAGTTGAAAAAGCCGATACATGAGTTGCTAGGCAAGGGTTACATCAGGCCTAGTGTGTCACCGTGGGGAGATCCAGTTCTTTTTGTCAAGAAGAAAGATGGGAGTATGAGACTGTGCATTGATTACAGAGAGCTCAATCGTGTTACAGTGAAGAACAAGTATCCGTTACCTAGGATTGATGACTTGTTTGATCAGCTAAGTGGAGCAGGGGTGTTCTCCAAGATTGATCTGAGGTCGGGTTATCACCAGTTAAGGATAGCAGATGAGGATATTCCTAAGACAGCATTCCGGTCACGATATGGTCACTACGAGTATGTAGTGATGCCGTTTGGGTTGACCAATGCACCAGCAGCTTTCATGGATTTGATGAACCGGATCTTTACACCGTTCTTGGATAGGTTTGTGGTTTTTTTCATCGACGATATCTTAATCTATTCTAAGACTAAGGAAGAGCATGAGGAGCACTTGAGGGTAGTCTTGCAGACCTTGAAAGAAAATCAGCTTTATGCCAAGCTACCTAAGTGCGAGTTCTGGTTAGAAGAAGTGGCTTTCCTAGGCCATGTGATATCTAAGAAGGGAGTATCTGTGGATCCTAGTAAGATTGAGGCCGTAACCAAGTGGGAATCGCCGAAGAATGTTGCTGAGATTCGGAGTTTCTTAGGCCTTGCCGGCTACTACAGGAGATTTGTGAAAGATTTCTCTACCATAGCGCGGCCTATGACATCTTTGATGAGGAAGGAAGTCAGGTTTGTTTGGGATGAGAGTTGTGAGACGGCATTTCAGACCTTAAAGGAATGCTTGACCACAGCTCCTATCCTAGCCTTGCCAGAGGGTTGTGAGAACTATGAGGTATATACCGATGCTTCAAAGAACGGTCTTGGTTGTGTTTTGATGCAGGAAGGGAAAGTCATAGCTTATGCTTCGAGGCAGCTGAAGCAATATGAGGAGAACTACCCTACTCATGATCCGGAGTCAGAGTGCGGTTGTATTCGCTCTTAAGATTTGGAGGCACTACCTTTATGGAGCAACTTTTAAGGTGTTCTCTGATCATAAGAGTCTAAAGTATATCTACACCCAGAAAGAGCTTAACATGCGACAGAGACGGTGGATGGAGCTGATCGGAGATTACGATATGGAGATCATCTATCACGAGGGTAAGGCTAACGTTGTTGCAGATGCTTTGAGTAGGAAGAGTATTCATTCGCTATGTACCGCCATGTCCTTGCTAAAGATGAGGGATGAGATGTCTAGGTTGGGGATCTTTATGATTCGAGAGGGGGATACCATCGGGGACTTGACGATCGAGCCAGAGTTGTATGAGAACATCAAGAGTAAGCAAGAGCTTGATCCTAAGATTCAGGAGTGGAAGTCAAGGGTAGAGAGTGGAACGGTTTCCAGGTTTTCTATCCATACAGATGGGAGTGTTTGTTTTGATGGGAGATGGTGTGTTCCTGAGGACGCAGAGTTGCAGAGAGTGATCTTGACGGAGGCTCATTGTACTCCTTATTCAGTTCACCCGGGTGGTGATAAGCTTTAC
This sequence comes from Silene latifolia, assembly GCF_048544455.1. Lineage (NCBI taxonomy): Eukaryota > Viridiplantae > Streptophyta > Magnoliopsida > Caryophyllales > Caryophyllaceae > Silene > Silene latifolia. The sequence goes on along the minus strand of NC_133538.1, from coordinate 201,238,368 downwards.
AAGGATCTTAAGAAGACCTTCTGGTGGCCAAACATGAAGAGAGATGTAGCTGAGTTTGTGGCCAGATGTTTGACTTGTCAAAGGGTCAAGGGTGAGCAAAGGAGACCACAAGGTAAGATACAGTCTTTAGAAGTACCTGAGTGGAAGTGGGAGTCGATCTCTATGGACTTTATTGTGGGGTTGCCTAGGTCACAGCAGGGTAACAACATGATTTGGGTTATTGTTGATCGGTTAACCAAGTCAGCCCATTTCGTTTCCATGAAAGATACTTGGTCTAAGATGCAGCTAGCATTGGGTTACAGGAGGCATGTGGTTCGGTTACATGGTATACCTAAAGATATCGTTTCTGATCATGATGCGAGGTTCATATCCAAGTTTTGGCAAGAACTGCAAGAGTTGATGGGTACTACTTTGAAGATGAGTACAGCCTTTCATCCGGCAACCGATGGTCAGACAGAACGGACCATCAAGACCTTAGAGGACATGTTAAGGGCATGTGTTATGGAGTTTGGGGGCAGTTGGGAAGATAGGCTTGATCTGATCGAGTTTTCATACAATAACAGTTATCAAACAAGCATCGGGATGGCACCTTTTGAAGCTTTGTATGGTCGGAAATGCCGAAGTCCAGTTTGTTGGGATGATAGTTCTGAGACAGTGGTTTTGGGGCCACAGCTGGTACAAGATATGGTTGAGCAAGTCTAGTTAATTCGGCAAAAGATGAGAGCAGCTCAAGATCGTCAGAAGAGCTATGCCGACTTACACCGCAGGGACATTGAGTTTACGGTAGGTGACAAGGTCCTTTTGAAAGTGTCACCTATGCGAGGTGTTATGAGATTTGGGAAAAAGGGTAAGCTAAGCCAAAAGTTTATAGGCCCTTATGAGATTTTAGACCGTGTTGGCGAGGTAACTTACAGGTTAGCGTTACCACCAGCTTTGGATAGGGTACACAATGTTTTTTATGTATCTCAACTTCGGAAGTATGTGAGCGATCCATCGCATATCCTTGAGATGGAGAACATCGAGCTTGATGAATCCTTGTCCTACGCCGAGATTCCTAAGGATATTCTTGATCGCAAGGTTCGTAAGACACGGAATGGTGAGACGGTCTTACTCAAGGTTCTTTGGTCTAATCATAATGTGGAGGAAGCCACATGGGAACCCGAGGAAGCTATGCGATAACGTTTTCCTAACCTTTTTTATCATGTATGTTTGGTTACGGGGACGTAACCGTTGTCTTTTTAGGGGGGTAGGAGATGGTCGCGGTTGTGTTTTGTCTTATTTTGCTGTTTTGTTTTGAGTCGGGTTAGTGAATTTTTGTGGTGACTTGTGTAGTTCTTTGGTGTTGATATATGTGGTTAGTATAGTCTTGTTGCGTTGTGTTGTGCCTGGTTTAGAATGGGGTGTGAACTTTGGGACGAAGTTCTTTTTAAGGGGGAAAGACTGTAATACTACGGATTTTCTTAAGTGACTACTTGACCGAGTAGAGCCTACTCGGCCGAGTAGTGTTGTTGGTATAGATTGTTTCGGTTCTGCCGAGGAATACTCGGCCGAGTATAGTGGATACTCGACCGAGTAGAGGATACTCGGCCGAGGATACACTTACTCGACCGAGTATCCGGTCTGGCGAAGTATTATTTCGACGGTTTGATTAGGGAATGTTTAGGGTATTTTATATCCCGCGTCAGTTTCTAAAAGAGCATTTTCAAACTTCATCATTTCTACGATCACCCTAATATCTCCCTAAGCACTTCCTAATCATTCCATAGCATTGTTGTGTGTGTAATCGTCGGAGTTCTTGCGTATAATCCCTCATTCTACTGTTGGTAAGTTCTATCTTTATGTTATTTGTATTCTTTGGGGTTACTTTGTATACCTATATGGAGTTGGGAATATGGGGGATTGTGCATTGTGTAATTGTGTTATATGATTATTGTATAGGAGAAGACTTCATAGAGGAGCCTTTCTGATTGTCCGTGTTGCGTGCTACTGTTGATTTCTAAGGTAGGGTTTCCCTACTCAGTTTACTGCTCTTTGTAAGACATGCTTGTTGTGATTATTGTTATCTGTTGATCATCGGAGTATGGAGATTGTTGTGACGATGTTGGTGTGAGGGTATTGAGACGGCTGTCATGTCGTGTGATTGTGATTGTGGTGGAGTCACTTGCGGGAGTGGCTTCACACCCTAGTTCGCCCTCCGTGGAACCCGCCACGGGAGGGGATGTGCACATTAAGGGACAGGGATTGTTGTCGCTCATTGAGGAGCTGGACTAGGTGGGATCGGCTGCGGTCACCCACTGACGGCGAGGATTACCTGTTGCGATGGGTAATCTGGCAGGGCTACACACTTTGGTGTGTAGTCGGTTACAGTGTGATAATAGAGATTGGAATTGGAAGATGATCAGTTGATTACTTGTTGGTCTGTTTTATAATGTTTGGGTAATAGTGACCCCGTTGTTGTTTGTGGAATCTGCGGTGATCCATTCGGGTATGGTGAACAGGCTTGACAGGTATTGCTAGTGTGAGCTTGGGGACAGTCATGGGAGTATTGTCATCACCAGTCATAGCATCACCGTCTGAGTCTTAGCTCTTTTCTTTTATTGTCAGACATGGGAGTTGTATTTTGGTTAAATCAGTATTTGGATTTGAGATGTTGTAAACTTTATATCTTGCAGTACTTTAATAAATGTGCTCAGTTCAGACGCTTTTGATATGTACTAACCTCGGGCAACCGAGATGATAACACACTTTCATGGCAGGGTGGTCCTGGTAAGGCACCTTGGTATGAGGGGGTGTTACAACATCAGCTGCCTATAAACAAATATAGCAAAAGACGGAAATAACGAGGATAAGGTAAGAAGCGATATTTAGGTAATATCTTTAACAGGCTCCCGCAAGATGGACGAGCCAAAGGCAAGCCCAATCTTGGATAGCAGAAAACGGTGATGGGAGCGGAGAAGTGACTTGGTAAGAACATCAGCCAATTGATCGGAACTAGAAATGTGTTGCACTCGGAGAATGCCAAGCTGTACTCTTTCTCGAACAAAATGAAATACAAGCGCCACATGCTTCATACGAGAGTGGAAAACAGGATTAGCCAAGTAACGTGTAGCGCTCAAATTATCACAAAAACTGACCAGAGGATCCGGAAGCATGAAACGAAGCTCGGTAAGGAGCGATTGAAGCCATAACAGCTCAGAAGTGGTGTCAGCGATGGCACGGAACTCAGCTTCAGTGGAGGAACGAGCCAAGGCTCGTTATTTCTTGGAGGACAATGAAAGGGGATTCCGTCCAAGATAAGTAATATAACCGGTAGTAGAAACAAATAAGTCTTTGTCACCAGCCTAATCAACATCACTATAGGTGTAATACCACATATTTCTGAGTATAGTGAACTCGGTCGAGTAGGCGGTGTTGGAATATGTGTCCTCCGACAATAATGCGATCACGACTGTTGATCATGATGATCACATGTTTAAGTCTCATTATATAGAATACAATTGGGAAGTAATATTGTTACTGTCAACTGGTCAACATATATCGGTAATGGTTGGTGACTAGAGTTTGACATTACTTAGTGCGTGCGACGGTGGTGATCGATTGACCCCTAGGTCATACCTATAGGGCAACACTCTTAATTGATTATTTAATTAATCGTATAATGTTACGAGTTAATTAAATTACTTGAAAATTGACGGACGATTTTTGGAAGAAAAATTTACGTATCAAATTGAAATGTGATTAAATGAGATACGGTCTGAGTAATTGAATTGTATCATTACTCGGATGAAATTATTGTTTAAAGAAACAATCAAAATTGAATGAATTATTATAAATACAATCTGTTGTGATTTATAAATTGGTAAAATATTTTGGCACAAGTAATTGTGAAATTACTAAGTCGATTTTTGTATGTGACGTATTCTTATTAATACGTTGATTTTTAATATGTTAAAAATTACATAACAAATTTATGTGACATAAGACATGTGACATATTGACAATTGACAAAAATAATATGGATTCCATATTATCCCATTGTGCCGAAATAAGGAGGTGGATTAGGATAATATTGTGTTTTATTAAGTTAATGGTAAACACAATGATTACCTATTAATCTAGCCATGCAACCCTATGGTGCATTGTGAAGACAAATGAGTCCATGCATTGGCTCCTCTCCACCTCCTCTTGGCCGGTTTTTAGAGAGGAAAAACCACTTGGTTTTTCCTCTTATTTTTACATATACACTATAATGTTATGTGTGTATCATTCATTCTTTTCACAATCTAAAATAAGAGTTTTAGAGAGATAAAAACTCCCATCTTCTTCCTCCCCAAAAACCGAAACATACAAGTGTTTTATAAATATTTTGGTTCAATTTTCTACCTAATTAATATTATACTAGTTCTTGTAATATTAATTAAATTAAGAGAAAGCCTTGGGTATAAAGCTTAGGGAGAGATCCTACACTTGGATCTTTGTTCTTCCATAAGGGAAAGCTCAAGAACAAGAGAGAAAGGCGATCTCTCTTGTGCCCAATATAACCGAAATCTTCAATGTAAGGACATGATTTCTCCTCTATTTTTATCTTGTTTGCATGCATAAAATCCACATTTAATTTTATGACAAATTAATTTCGACATATATGAGTATGTTAGTATGTATATGAATCTACATTTCTTTCAATCGGTATCAAGAGCCACGGTTGTTTGCATGCAAATCGGTTAAAAGTTTTTCCGAGTTATAAGAATAACAAATAAAACTTGTAAAATTTGTGTTATTATGAGATATCACGAAATTAATCCATGCATGTTAATATTTCTGGTCCTAAAATGTTTTAGGATATTTTGGTTAATTTTTCGGATTTTTATTGTTCATAATTTACAATAATGGCATTTAAATGTGATTTTATGAGTAAAAATGTCATTTTTGGTCTAAAATTAGCTATACTTCGAATTTTCAGTTGGTTTTTGGATATGTTGTCACATATATTATTTTGAGATAACTTGTAAATTTTCATAATTTTTGGACTTGTTATGCTCGAAAAATGAATTTTTCATTATTAAATTCGGATTTAGGTGAAAAATAGGTTAATATGAGTTAAATTTCGAATCTGGTCATAGAAAATTAATATGTTGTCACATGCAATTTTACAAGATGTGTGTAAAATAATTGGCTATAAAGAAGTCTTTTTGCATGATTTATGGATTTTTGAAGAAAAATAGCATAAATAGTGACATTATTAGTGGAAAATTAATAAAACATAATCTATGACTTAGGAAAAATGTTTAATGTTGCATTTTATTATCTTTTTCAGATCTAAAATTGAAAAGTTAATGAAAATAATTTTTCCATGTTTTTATGATTATTTTATTAAAATATCGATAAACCGCAACATTGTTTTTCCGGTAAATTTTCGAAATTTTTAACCTAAGATTTTGAACATTATGAGTGTCATGGAATTTTTCCAGAATGTTCATGAGTTTAAATTTCAAATTTTGAATTTATTTGAAATTTTGTGATTTATTTGAAGTTTAATAGCTTATTTTTGTAATTTTTGGTCCATTTATGAACAATTTTGTAAATATGGGTTAATTATGGTCAAATTATTAGTGAAGACTAAATTTTGAGTCCTAAGAGGTTAGGGTAATTAACTTATGCATAAATATGAGTTTATGTATTTTTGTGATTATAAAATGTTGAAATCACGCAAATCCGTAAAAACCGAGTAATATACGATATTGGCTATTTAAAGGCGATTTAGCATTAAAATTGAGCATGTTCATACATATTATAATGCTGCATTTTCTTTATGATTGTCATAATTTTAATTTATGTAATTTTGAATTATGTAATTTTACTTAGTATGGACTTAGATTTTAATTGGTATTTCCCGAAATTTATGGGAATATCGATTCGGTTGTAATTTTTATTGTGATCTCGTATCACCGTTTTGTAATTTAATAGATTTATTTTATTTTAGTTACAAATGTATAATAGGAAATTATGTAATTTGTTATGTAATTTTATTCATTCCGGAGTTCCAAAAGACGGATTTCTTCAAGAATGGCGATACATAAAGACGGTGTTACCTCGAGATGTGTGCCACAACCGAAGTTCAAGGGACCAATGGAGTTGGTTTCCGAATATGTAATAGTTAAATAGTTTTTCTATTTTAGAAAAGGCCATACTAGGATTTATTTATCTTTATGCTTGCATTTTATTTTATGTCGCATGCATCGCTAAATCGCCGTAACTAAAACATGCATCCTTATTTTATCGAGTTTATCGACCGTGTCAATTCCAATTATCGTAGTTCACCGCTTTAGTTCACTTAAAACGTGATAGATAATAAATTGACATGACCTCTCGCTAAAACAAACAATTGAGACATAGCCTTACCAAATAGTAGAAACCATGAAAACCTATTTCGCGAGGGAGTGCACTCGGCCCTACCGGGGTACAAACCTTGTTACGTAGGGGAAGTGAGTGATGAATGTTAATCCACCGAGTTCATGTTAATGAGGGTTTCATCGGCCATACCGTGCCCAAGTTGATGTGGACTTGGATCATGGACACATTTATTCGAAATTTGGATTGAGCTCAACGGAAGTATTCGCGACCGTAGTTGCATGTGTTCCGGGCTATAGATAAATATTAGAGTAATTTTATCGACCAAGAGTTCTAAAAGTAGAATCGATTAAAACGTTAATCCACCGAGTTATATTGATAAAGGTTTCATCGGCCATACCGTGCCTAAGTCAATATGAATTTGGGTCTTGGAATCATTTATCTAGTTGGGTAGAGGTCACTAGAAAAATGCATAAAACTTGTTTAAATCATACATTTTACAAGTATTATTAAAACGACATTTGTTTTACTCCTTATATATTTTTGTTTTGTAGACCACTTCTTTTTCATAACAAATGGCAACATCAACACCAACTCCTAATGCTACACCACTCGCTAGTTCGTCTTGGCTCCGATCCTTTATGGATCGATGTAAACTTGAAAAGAATGGGTCAAATTTCTCCGAATGGGATGCCCAACTCAAATTAGCCGCCGAAGGTGACGACAAGCTTTGTTACCTTACCGAGGCCTCTCCACCCGAACCCTCCACTAGGTCCACCGCGGCCACTAGGGAAGCATATGAGGCTTACCAAAAGGAGTAAAAATGTCTTAATATTTGCGATGGAGGCGGACCTCCAAAGGAGAGCCTTTAAAATGGGCAATGCTAATGAGATTTACTCCAAACTTGTGACCATGTTTTCAAAAACTCCGTGGATCGTCCAATATGAGGCGGCCGCGGCATTTTTTGATCTCGACTTCAAAGAGGGCCAAAAGGTTAGCCCTCATGTGCTCAAACTCATGGAGCTTGTCGAGACCTTGAAAATTCAAAAGGTTGAAATCCCCAAAGAACTCATCGTAGATAGGATTCTACACTCCTTGTCCAAAGTCAAGGCATATGTGCAATTCCGGGTGAATTTTAACATGCAAGACAAGGACGTGTCTCTTGAGGAGTTGCACAAGTTACTTGTGCAAGCCGAGAGGGACATGGGGTTAAATGTGAACCCTCCCAAGGATGTGCTTAATATAAGCACTAAGAGTAAGGGGAAGTTCAAGAAGAATGGGAGAAAGGGCAAGAAGCAAGCTCCCACATTCACGAAAGCTAAGTCTTGTGAAGCTAGCACCTCCAAAGTCAAGAAGGGTCCTCTTGATAAGTGCCATTATTGTAATGGCATGGGACATTGGAAAAGAAATTGTTCCAAATACCTTGGTGATATCAAAGCTGGAAAGATCACTCCAGTAGGTAAATGACTATCCTTCTTTTATGTTTCAAATTCAACTATGGTAATATGATGCAAAGTTGTGATAATGTATCTCACTTTTTATTGTAAATAGGGCCTCCACCAAGCAAAGACAAAGGAAAGGAAAAGCAAGCATGAGAAACCATGGAGAAGCTAAGGATAGCTTTTATGGAGCTTTGCTTTTCATTGTCTTATTTTAAGTTGTGTTTTGGATTTTTAGAACTTTAAGTTTCCGTGTTCGACATGGAAAGGTATTTTGGATAATGGTTTGTATTTTGGATGATGGTGACTTGGTTTGCAACCCAAGTCACCCGTTTTATCATTTATCCTTTTATGTTCTAAAAATTCATCTTTAAATGCTTGCACTTTGAAACATAACATTAGTCACTTAAAGTGATCTAATGACGGGTATGTGTATGATCATCTATAATGACGGGTTTCATTATATGTCCACATGCTTAAGGCTTGTGTATGATCATTTATAAAGCGATTTTGAGTCTATGAACTCTCATAAAGGAATGTCAATCACCAAGTCCACATATGATATCAATAACTATTAGTCTATCTATGAGATAGTTTTCCTTATACTTCAACATCATTAATTTGTGTCTCATATGCTATCTTTGAATATATAGTGTATTTATTCTAAAGATAGAGTGGGAGAAATATGAGGACACAACACACAAGACAAGATAAAATTGTGTACTTGTGTAAGTGAAGATCTTCGCAAGAGAAAATGATTTGAATGAAGGTATATCTATTTACATAGTATGCCGAATAGATGAGATCTATGGTCTCAAGTTAGTTCGATATGACTAAAGAGACCAAGTACAGTTATCATAAGAGATTATTCTCAAGATAACTACACGAGGAGACGAAAAGAAAGTTTTGGAAGAAAAATGACTAATGTAAAGTCTTAACAAGTTTTTGACTTAGTTTATAAAATATTTGACCAATAGTTTCAACCTTGAGATTTACTTAAGAGCCTAAATGAATCAAAGTAACATACTAGTTATGATCGAGTTGCAAAGATTAATATACCGATATCTTCAATGGCCAAAGTTTTAACCACGCAAATGTCATTGCTTAACCTCCCTATGAAATGGTTAAACCTCCTTCCAAAAGGGTAATTGTGAAGGACGTATTCTAGATATTGTTTATATTTGAATAATGACATTACTACACATCATTATGACATGAGTGTGTTGGAGATTTAAAATCTCTTTCCGTAAGGTTAAGATGAGACCTCTTCAAAATAGGTATTTTGAAAGGATATGATGGGAACATATATGGTTTTATCCTAATAACTTGGCAATGCAATTTATATTTCAATTCTCAATAAGAGTTTTGATTGAGAAGTCAATTTCGAAATATGTAGAATTGAGTGGGAGTTAGGAAATTCTCATGTGAAGACATGGAATTTAGTGGGAGCTATCATCCATGAATGTATAAAACTCATTACTCATTAAAGAATGACGAGCTAATACCTTCTTTTATAAAGAAGCTTTTGAGTTTTCAATTCTGGATGAAAATGGACTATGATGAATCCAATTACATCAAGGGATGTTGGGTTAGTATTAAGAGATGCACATCGTATCAACATTAACATAGGTTATTCATGTAGATGAAAATGGAATTGCCATTAGCAGTCATGGTCGTTCATTGAATCTATGAATGGTTGATCTCATGATTATTTGTAACTAATGTTTCCGCCATTAGAATAATCATGTACATGTCCAATTATAAATCATATGCATAAGAGCATGATGATTGATTTGTGAGCCATAATAGAAACGTCATGAATTCTCAAGTAGAATCCGATGAGCGATTTCAGTGTTTGACGGTATGTTCCATTGTGTGTTAAGAGGTTGCACATATTGTAGAAAATCCGAGCACATATGAGGATTTATGGGAATCCCAAATTCTTTCAAGCCTAGAAAGAGAAATGAGAAGTTTTTGGAAAAATGCTTGGTTGAATAAGAGGTTATTCAAAAATCAATCTTTCCTAGTCAAGCTAGGACTTGTGAGAAGTGCTAAGCTAAATAATCTTGTCAATTATTACAAGATTCTACAAAACATATACCTAGTGCATTGTGTGTGGATGGAGTACTTGATCGACAAGTTATATCATTCATCACAAATTCGTTAAACTATGTGATAGTCGATAAGAAAGTTCTTTCAAGATTAAAGAACCGAAACCAAGGTCGGGAACCTTGATGTGTACTTGGTAAGATTCATGCTATGAGAGAGAACATGAATGTGAAGGAAATTTCAAGTGTAAGAAGTTTGAACACATGGACACATGGGATGTTAAACTTCATTGCAATCAATAAGTGTTTACACGATGATATACATCACAAGGTTGTAATATGATATTGATCGCCCGAGTGTGATGTCGACATTTGTCGTTTGAGTTATTATTAACTCACCTTGTACATTGTTATATCCAAACGGGTTGTAGAGACAATTGAACCCCGTTAAAGTGAACATGGATTAACATTGTTTTTGCCCATAGTTACTTATATGAGGTGACGTCTCGAAGTGACTAGAGTGTGATGCGATTGATGGCAAGTTCAAGTGCCATAAAGTCATGTGAGATTACTAGTCGATCACATAGGCAGATTGTTAGGAACATTTTGTCGGGCCTAATGACCGCTTATAGAGTTCTCGCAAATTTATATAGCCTGGTCGTGGCGAGAGCTACTATAGTATTCAAATGAGTCGATTCTTTTGACTAAAGACTATTCACCTAAGATGGCACAGTTTGATTAACTTTGATTTGTGTTACTACGACCTTCGTAAATGGGGTCAAATGGGCATATTTTGGGTTATGATGGCTGTGGCTAGTCGAAGGGAATGAGTGCGATAGGAATTGTCCATCCCTAGTCGGGGTTATAACAATATCTCGGGGCCACTCGAGGAGTAATGAATCGAAATGCGTGGCCACGCTCGGAAAGTATCTATGATAGATAAGTCCGGTCAATCAGTTATTCTCCAGATCGAGGAAACCACTCTTGATATGATCACTTGCAAGTACGACCTGAAAGACACCTTGCATTGAGTGGGAGATAGTAATAGGACAAGAGAATTGGTGACGCACACTTGTCGAGGACAAGTGGGAGATTGTTGGAATATGTGTCCTCCGACAATAATGCGATCACGACCGTTGATCATGATGATCACATGTTTAAGTCTCATTATATAGAATACAATTGGAAAGTAATATTGTTATCACAACCGGTCAACATATATCGGTAATGGTTGGCTGACTAGAGTTTGACATTACTGTCGTGCGACGGTGGTGATCAGTTGATCCCCTAGGTCATACCTATAGGGCAACACTCTTAATTGATTATTTAATTAATCGTATAATGTTACGAGTTAATTAAATTACTTGAAAATTGACGGACGATTTTTGGAAGAAAAATTTACGTATCAAATTGAAATGTGATTAAATGAGATACGGTCTGAGTAATTGAATTGTATCATTACTCGGATGAAATTATTGTTTAAAGAAACAATCAAAATTGAATGAATTATTATAAATACAATCTGTTGTGATTTATAAATTGGTAAAATATTTTGGCACAAGTAATTGTGAAATTACTAAGTCGATTTTTGTATGTGACGTATTCTTATTAATACGTTGATTTTTAATATGTTAAAAATTACATAACAAATTTATGTGACATAAGACATGTGACATATTGACAATTGACAAAAATAATATGGATTCCATATTATCCCATTGTGCCAAAATAAGGAGGTGGATTAGGATAATATTGTGTTTTATTAAGTTAATGGTAAACACAATGATTACCTATTAATCTAGCCATGCAACCCTATGGTGCATTGTGAAGACAAATGAGTCCATGCATTGGCTCCTCTCCACCTCCTCTTGGCCGGTTTTTTAGAGAGGAAAAACCACTTGGTTTTTCCTCTTATTTTTACATATACACTATAATGTTATGTGTGTATCATTCATTCTTTTCACAATCTAAAATAAGAGTTTTAGAGAGATAAAAACTCCCATCTTCTTCCTCCCCAAAAACCGAAACATACAAGTGTTTTATAAATATTTTGGTTCAATTTTCTACCTAATTAATATTATACTAGTTCTTGTAATATTAATTAAATTAAGAGAAAGCCTTGGGTATAAAACTTAGGGAGAGATCCTACACTTGGATCTTTGTTCTTCCATAAGGGAAAGCTCAAGAACAAGAGAGAAAGGTGATCTCTCTTGTGCCCAATATAACCGAAATCTTCAATGTAAGGACATGATTTCTCCTCTATTTTTATCTTGTTTGCATGCATAAAATCCACATTTAATTTTATGACAAATTAATTTCGACATATATGAGTATGTTAGTATGTATATGAATCTACATTTCTTTCAGGCGGTACTCGACCGAGTGGGTCATCGGGTGTTTTCAGGCAGGCTACTGCCTTAGGTGCACTCAACCGAGTATGTGAGACACTCGGTCGAGTATGTCTGGTACTCGACCAATTTTCCGGTCTGACGGGTTATTTTTACGCGGTTTTGATTAAGATGATTAAAGGATATAAATTACGCCTTTCAGTTACTAAATCATTTTTATAAAAACCTAAGTTACGTTTACCACTCCTCTAATCATCTTCATCACTTCCAAGTCTAGTTTGATCTATCGTCAGTCTTACATCTCGTTTATAGTGCCAGTTTCATTGGTAAGTCTCTAGCGTTTTTCTTAATCAGTTTGTGATATTCATTTAAGGTTTGAGCAAACCCTAAATTGGGTTAAGTCGGGGGTAAAGGTTGATTAGTGATGGATTATGATGTAGTATTGTTTGATTATCTTTGTTAGGTGACAATTTCGTTGAAGAGCAGTTCTAATCTCGTTGTTGTGTTGATTTGTGGAATTTGCGAATATGGTAGGGTTTACCAACTCAGTCTCCTATACGATTGGTTATAAGTGATGTGTTATTTTGTGATTTCTTTGATGTGAAAGTATTGTGCTATTTTAATATTTTTGACATTGTTAGTATTGATTGTGGAGCCATTTTCGGGATATGGTCTTCACCCCCATGTTAGCCCCTTGTGACTCCCGTCACAAGGGGGACGTGCACATTAATTATCCTGATTCGCTCGTTGCGATGAGCATGGCTTTAGATGGCTAGGTTGCGGTCTATCACTGGCGGCGTGGGTACCTGTTGCGATGGGTAACCTGGCAGGTCTGGGCTGCGGTTCAGACATTTATATTTGGAAGTTGGATATTATGTTATTGCAGGATTGAATTGAATTGGTTTGTTGTTGTTGTAGCTTATGATTAATTGTGCAGTTGAGTGACCCTTTTATGTTTTCAAAACCTTCGGTAATCCATTGGGGGGAGTGTGAGCAGAGATCTATCAGTAATTGTTGTTGAGCTTGTATAAAGGTTTGGATGGGACGCTTGCGAGACGATAATCTTTTAAGTTCCGCTGAGTCTTTTAGCATCCATTGAGTTTGAGTATTTAGTCACATGGATTATAGTTTTATTTCTTTTGGTATCGACATTTTGGTTGTGTAATTTGATTAAACTATTTTTACTTTAATTACACGTTCTTTGATGGTCTATTTGATATACTTTAACTCGGGTAACCGAGATGGTAGCACTTCCGTTTACTAAGGTAGGCCTTGGTAAGGCACTTTGGTAGATGGGGGTGTTACAAAGTGGTATCAAAGCGACGATTTTGGAACCTAAAATCAATGAACAAAATGAACATAAGGTGTCTAAATAAAATAAACTCGGGTAGGAGTTGTTTGGAGCTACCGCAAAGGTTTAGGAGGCGTCCTAAAACAGCAATATTGCCCCCCACAATTTCGAGCGGTCACTACGGGGTCGTCACGGGGATCGTTGCGTGTATGCGTGTTTATATATATGCATAAATGGATTGGTTGTATGTATACCTTGGATTGGAAGTGTTGTGAGGTGGATTGGTTTGAAAAGGCGTAAAGTATATAATGTGTTATAAGGTGGCATGATATATGTTTTATGTTTATGTTTTGTCACTTTTTTCTACATAGAAACATGTGAATAAGTTGTTTGGTTGCATATATACGTTGTTGGAAATGTGTTGGGAACCGTTTTAGCATGATGCGAATGAGTGTGGTGGAGAACTCGACCGAGTAGTGGCGACCAAGTGTCCCTGACGCTCGACCGAGTGAGGGTTTTTGTGACTTTACAGTAGCTACTGGAATATGACCACTCGACCGAGTTGAGTTAGCACTCGACCGAGTAGGGCGTACTCGGCCGAGTACTTCAGGTACTCGACCGAATACGTTTTATGTGATTTGTTGGTCAGCTACTGGAGTTTGAGCAGTCGGCCGAGTAGTAAGTATACTCGACCGAGTGGCTTGTACTCGACCGAGTACCTATGTTTACTCGACCGAGTACCTCTTTGGTGGATGTGATTTTATTTTAAGCCGTAGGTTATGTGCTTATGTTTGTCTTAGTTATTGAAGCTCAAAATGCCACCAAAGAGATCTGTTGTGTATATCAAAGCCTCTGAGATGAGCTTAGATGAGATTTCTAGAATGATTGAGCATCATGAAGCACTCACTGAGGCCCTAAAGAATGTAGGGAAAGGAATAGAAGTAGTTGTTGATGCATCCAAGATGAGTACCACAATTTGCCGCTTCAACCCTACCACCTATGAGGGCACGGGCAAGCCCAAATTGCTCGATAACTGGTATCAAGAGATGGAAAGTGTTTTGGTGGTTGTCAACTGTCCGGATGAGATGAAAGTAGATAATGCTGTGTTTTATCTGAGGGACGAAGCTGGGGTGTGGTGGCACCACGAGAGAGTGGGTGCACGTGAGTATTGTATGAATTTGGGTGAGCCCGCAATTCCTTGGGCGGAGTTCAAGAATTCAATGAGGCATCGATTTGTTCTAGAACATATTCGTGGCAAGTTGAGGGTTGAGTTCGACACATTCGTCATGGCCAATAGCATAACAGTGGTTGAATACTATCACAAGTTTAATGAGTTGTCACGCTATGAGGAGGACATGGAACTGAGGCAACTAAGTATGGCTCTCCGTTTTGAGAGAGGGTTGTCGTTGAAGATTATGGAGAGGTTACCTGTTTGGGTACTCTCTTACTTGAAAGAGATCTATGAGCGTGCGGGGCATGCAGAGAGGTGGCGGCCAGTCAAGCTTCAAACATGGTGGCCACAACCAGGCTAAAGCTTATTCAGGTGGGTCTGATTCAGTGGGGGATTTCGCTATTGGGATAGAGGTGGCTGCAGCACCAGTGAAAATTCGACCGTGCAATGCTTCAATTGTGGTGGAATGGGCCACAGGAGATTTAAGTGTAAGAGTGCTGGAGGAAGAAGCTTTCAGTAATCATATCAAGGGAACTATTCGCAAGCTCCGAATCAGAGCATGGCGAGTAATAGGGCAGCTGGGTCATGGAATAGTCATGGTGGGCAAGGCAACAACAACAATGGTGGCTATAACCGTAACAATGGTGCGTCTTATCAGCGCCCGAACAACAATGCGAACCAGAATTTGGCCACCAAGCCTACTACATCAGCGAGTACGGTGCAAGGAGGGGGTCCAAAGAATAGTGCTAAACTATTTATGATGGGTAAACAGACGACAGAGGATGATGTGCAATTCGTCACTGGTACTTTTGTTGTTAACCATAAACCAACTTTTGTTTTGTTTGATTCGGAGGCTACCCATTCATTTGTGTCTACAGGTCATGCTTTAACAATGGGTTTGGGGGAGTTTGAGTTGGTAAAAGATAATGTGTTTATACCATCGGGGGAGTCGGTATCATGTCATATGTTGTATAAAGGGGTGTCTATGTTAGTTGGGCAAGTAGACTTACCAGTTGACCTACTTGAGTTTCCTATAGATAGGTTTGAGGTCATTGTCTGTAGATTCCTCAATGTTGACTACTAACCTTACGGGTACCCGATGATGAGGCTAAACTTTAAATGACTAAATTAAAGTTGACATTGTTATAATTTATGGCTCTTTAAGCTTATTTCCCACAAACTTACTCAAAGTCACCATAAAACCACCTTAAAGCGTCCCATTTCCTTTCATTTCACATTGACAATTATATTTTATAAGCTCGTCAAATGGTGTATCATTCGCGTTAAACGGATTAGGTTCGTATTCTAACAGCCTCAAATATGCTCATTAATTAGAATTTATGTACCGACAATACAAATAGGCCCAAAAAAGTAAGGCAAACTACTTTATTAAACCATTATTGAGTGAGTGAAGCTTATTCGACACGGAGGCCCATGACTATGTCGAAACTAGAGGAAATTGGTAATAAGGATAAGGAATAATCAATCAATACATCTATCTATCTATATTAATAAAGGAAGCTTTTTTCGAGCGATTTTAAAGAGTCCAACTTTTCCGAAACTCTTTCAAGCTATGGACTTTCTAAAATACATTAAAATAATTAAAATAAGAAATAGAAAAACAAAAATCAATAAAAAAGATAGACTATCACCGAATAACTAATAGACGACTACAACTACAATTCTATAATGAGCATATTTATTGTTGATTTGTTGCGTGGTATGTTATGTGTATATAAACTTTCGGGCTTTGAGCTAACCTTGCCAATACTATTTGTTGCGTGGTAGTTCTTTCCTCTATTTTAGATAAAATTTCCACCCATTAAAGTGTTTTAAATCTCATTATATGTGTAACTATTGCGCTTATTATTGATTGATTGTCCATTTATTCATTTTCTTTTCCAATTATTTGGCTTTCAGATTGAATATGAAGGATTTAAATCTCCAAGCAAAGTATGACAATTGATGGTAAGAAACTGAATTTTCTTTTGTTTATCATTGTATATGTTAATTTAGTTATTGATTTATTTTACCGTGCATAACAATTTAGGCTAGATAGATGGAGCACGTTTCTCCCGGTTATATGTCATGATTAAGTTTAGTCTTAATTTTGTTATAAACTGAAGACTAATGATGGCAATATATTGTTTTCATGCTTTATTTACTCTGTTGATGAATGAGTTTTTTTTTTCTAAATTATTCTTATCATCTTATGTGTGCTTTTATTCAAACAGGAGATTTGAAGACAATACTTATGCAACGATGAAGATGATGATCAGAGTGAGAAATTTGTGCGTTAATGTTTATTCCTTCGAATAAGCTCTAAATTTTTCTCTTAATTTTTCGATAATCCTGTCCTTGATTATTTCAAGAAGATGAAGAACTGACTTTGATTTTTGGATTTTTATATCATCAAATGTATTTGGGATTTAAATCAATTTATTATGGAATGCTTGGTATAAGATTACCCCTTATCGCTATTAATTAAAAGTAGTTGAGTGTAAACGCACAAAAAAGCACGAAGAACTCGCCCTAAATTAAACCTCAATTATACATGAGGCAATGAAAGCACGAAACTTCCCCTCTACGTTTGAACTTGATTTTCTATCATGTGTTTTATATGCATGACCATATGTATGCTTGAATCAATTTTTCACGTGTAGTGTTAGTAGGAGTACAGAAATACAATTAAATTAAAAAGCCCTAATTTAAAGATTGCGTCTTAATTTCATCACTACGATTAATAAACTATAATGAAACACTCCATGAGTTTTTCCTATACTAAAATGAAACTTTAACAAACTTTGGAATATAGAGAAATTGATAGATTGATGTAAGGGACCGTCTTGATGTAGTGGATTATACATCCGATGTACTACCACAAGTTTTATACTTTCTGAGCATTATAATAAAGTTTTTGAGCTTTGTTTTAAAAATTATGAGTTTTACTATAAAGTTTTTGAGTTCATTCACTACAATATTAAGCTCAAAAAAATTACATTAAAACTCAAAAACATTACATTCAAACTTACTTAAATTTGAGTTTTGACGGAAAAAAAATTAAAATCTAACTTATAAACTTTAATAAACTCAGAAAAAATACACATATGCTCAAAAACAAATAAAGTTTGAGGTAATAAGCTCAGAAAAAATACAAAAATGCTCAAAAACAAGTACCAATTGATTTTTTTGAAATAAAAATACCTCCTTACATCATTGCATCCTAACCCAGGAATAGAATAGTTTTTATGGTGGACAAACTCCTTATTTCATTACACATCATTTTCTGATCTTTGCTGTATAACATAATCTTGATTCATGTCTACAATCCTAATAGGAACATACCGAATGCAAGTGCCGATCATTAGAGTCCAAGAATATAACTTGATAATGCATGAAATTTGGTTGAAAAAGATAAACATGTAACTATTTATGAATATTTATATGATACATTAAGTTGGCACAAATATAACGTAATAGTAGAATACCGAAGTTAGGCAAGAAAGAGACGGTTAAGATTGAAATTCGGGTGTAAAACAGATTGTTTCGAATAAAAATTTTATACTGAATTTTTGATTAAGATGGTGGAGGTTTTAGAGATATTATAAAGTCCATACTTTTGGAAACTCATATTAATATATTTTTTGACAGTGATCCGTCTAACAAAATTTAACATATTAACAAGGCTTGAAACTTGATCCCTATTGAATTTAATGTAGAACGTAATACTATAACAAAAAGATAGGAATATAACTACAATGTAAGGCTTAAAATAAATCTTTCTTTAAAGAGTTCTAATCGACGAAGAATTTGGTATAAGTGTGATTGTCATGTGTGAAAGTGATATTTGAGCCCCTTACCTTGCTTAATCATGAGATTACTAAAGTTTAAATCAGAAAATAATAATTTTTTTTTATTGTTTTTCGTGATATAATAATGTATTATCAACCATAAAGAGAAATTAAATTAAATGATATGCGCAATAGAACATTACAAATAGGCCCGTGCAATGCACGGGCATTAACTCTAGTACATATATATAAAGTAGGAATTTTTTGAGCGATATTAAAGAGTCCAACTTTTAATAACTTCTTATAATATTAAACAAATTTTAATAAAATTTTTCTAATAGGATTAGATATAATGAAGTATTATATTAAATTAAAATTTTAGTAAAAAAATTCCTAATATGATTAGATATAATGAAGTAATATATTAAATTGAAATTTTAGTAAAAACATTCCTAATAGGATTAGATGTAAAGAAGTAGTATATTAAATTGAAATTTTAATAAAATTTTCCTAATAGGAATAGATCTAATGAAGTAGTATATTAAATTGAAAATAATTCTCCTACTTGAAATCATAGTTCACATGTACATGTTGAATTTTTCTTCTTTTCTATGCTAATTTTGCTACCTACTCAAGTTTAGATTTTGTGTATGTTGTCTTCAAATGATTTGTTTATTTTTGTATGGTTATCTTATGTTTCAGCTACTAATTTTGGGCTTTCCTTTTTTTTTTTATAGAATCATACTCCCTTTGTTCCATTTTCTTTTTCACTTTTTATTCTTTGTGAGAACTATTTTAGTCAAATTTTAGGCTTTCCTTTTTTTTTTTTAGAATCATACTCCCTTTGTTCCATTTTCTTTTTCACTTTTTATTCTTTGTGAGAACTATTTTAGTCAAAGGTAGATAAATTATTAACCAGTTAAAGTCCAAATTCCATCAAGCTCTACTATGTTTCAATTAAATAAACCTCCTACAAACCTAAAATTACAACAAACTACTAATAAAAGAGAGGTCAATATAATTATTGTTGATATACCCCCAAGTTAGTCAACACAAAAAGAATCCTATGTACCATTTTTATGTCTCATCTTATATCTTCTAATCTATCCTTTTGACACATAGACATATATATAGTATATTTATCTATTTATTTCTTATGTTGATGTGTGAAGGTAAGATTAACATGAGATAGGAAATAGGACACCATATGTGACAGAGAATCATAACTCTTTGCTAATTAGTATACTTACAATGTAGGGTTATAAATTTTTGCCAATAAATCTACTTACAAGGTAGACTTGAATAATAAGATAACTTTTCTCCTCCCTAAACAAATATTGTTCCTTAAAATTCACGAGACCGTGTAGTGTTATTAAGTCGTGGTCAAAACTCAAAACCTATTATACGATCTTCTTATGAGCTCATTCACACACCAAATTTTAACTATCTCCTGTCAAATCATTGGAGAATTGTTTATGATTTTTTTTGTCTTCATTATTGCTATAAGGAAAACGAACGATAAACATATCGAAAAATGGAATAGATAAATAGAGGCTCAAGACGGTGTGAGTAATGTCTATCTCTCATCAGGCATCAACCATGAGAATAACGTTGTCATGTATCAATTAATATGTCAAAAACCAATACATCGTACGCAATAATCCAAGTACACTTTCAAAATTCTATTAAAAGTTTTAGATGATTCACATGATACCCATACGGTCTTCCAAATGAAAACAAGAGAATTTTAACCTTATTGGAAACTTAGACCATATGTACATAATAGAAATGAAAATAAAGTCACTTTTGATTAGATTAGTTCATAAAAGTAACTAAAAAAAATTGAGTGATATTATGGAGTCTACTTTTATATATGACTTTGAATAACATAGGAGAGTCAAAACTAGCAAATCACTTAAACAGAAAATCAAAAGTCATAGATAAAAAGAGTAAGATACAAGGTATTAACAATTAAAATAGATATATTTAAATGGATAAGGAATTTTTCTTCCCTTACCCCTTACAAAATTCTCCCTCACATTGGTGGTAAATTGGATATCTAATTCATAAAACACAAATGATATCAATATGGGCATAGAACGGGACTGGCAAAGGAGAAACATCATTCATCCAAAATTAACGAACAAATAAAAACAAGGTTCGTAAAGCATAAATACAAATTAATTTGGGCCTTAATCTAATTACGGATTCACAAAAAGTTTAGAGAGACGGTCTCTCAATAGCGTTACTAAGAGACCTCTCACATGATGAGGATAGAGAGTTACCTAATTTCTATTTTTCATGTTATCTCTCCCACTAATTTAGTGGGAGGCGGTCTCACTTATATTATCTATGTCAAATTAAGTTTCTTATTAGTCTTATATAGATTCGTAAAAATTATTGGCCATTTTATTATTTTTTACTCACTTTGTCTCAATTATTTGTTTACCTTTTTTTATTTTATTTTTATAAGTGGTATTCGAAATAATAAATATCGTTGGAAAATACTAATAGCAAATATTTTAATGAATGTTGGTACAAATATGTAGTTCAAGTTTAAATTCGTAAGAAAGTGGAGGAGACATTTCAATGAATGTCTACGAGACGATATTTTAACCACACTTTTTTCTTCATTTATATCCCCTTCCTGATAATTGTTATCCTTTGGTTTTGGCATAAAGATCAAGGAAAGAGGAGGGGGCCAATTATTAAATGACAAGTGGACCAAATTGAGTGTGAGTGATCAAATTGCTCATCAAATGCGTTCTTAAAATAGAAAAGACAACAATTGACTTAGACACCCTAAAATGGAATAGGACAACAAATGACTGGGACGAAGGGAGTATATTACATTTTTGTGTAGAAATTATAATTTTTCGAAACCTCTTTTATAACACACATATGTATGTTAATTTTATTCACAAATTTTTAATATTTGACTAAATATAATCAGAGTCAATATTTAACAAGTTTGACTTTAAAACGTGAATGAGGAGTTTGATGTTGAGTGCTCGGAGTATAATTGAAGATCAAAACACTTATTTATTGTAATACTTATCTGTAAAATTGATAACTAATGATTTTATATCATTATATTAACATGTTTGTAAAATTAATACGGAATACAAAATTTAGGTTTTGCAATGTCATTATATAAAAATATATTTTTAGAAAAGAAACATTTTGTGGATCATAATGATCCTATCTCTAAAAATTTTCAAATGAATAGGATCGTAAGAATCTACAACCTTGATAGAATCGTAGGATCTCGATCAAGCATTTTTAGATAGTAAAATCGTAGAATCACAAGATCGAATCGGAATTCGGATTGCAATGCATATGACCAAATTTCTTTTTTAATAAATTAATCTAAAACTAATCGGATATAATTAATATCAAATGGTGAAACTTTCATGTGAAAGGGACTGATTATTCATCAGTAGTAAACTAAATAAACCCCGAAGTTTTGTTTACTCCATATTTTAATAATATTCTACATGGTAACCCCGTGTTTTTCTATTTTCTACATGATAACCTCATTTTCACTGAAAACGCTTTTGACTGGCCATAACTCACAACCATGAGTTTAGAAAGCGACAATTTTTTTTTTTTCAAATCAAAGATATCATAAACGCGGTCAATTTGAAAAAAAAAATGTCGCATTGATAACTCGCTACAAAGAGGTACGATCAATCAAAGTTTAAAGTATGACTGGCCGTAATTCTTGCCACGAGTTCAGAAACTGAATTTTTTTTTTCCCAGATCAATGATCGCATACAGCCGGCCAATTTGAAAAAAATCGCCGCTTTCAGAAGTTTTGATCGTGAATTATGGTCAGTCAAAGGTGTTTTAGTTAAAAACGAGGTTACCATATAGAAAAAAAAAAACACGAGGTTACTACGTAAAATATCCTTAAGTTTTTTTTTATCAACTTGGAGCTGACTTTTATTACCAATCCATGACAACACAAACTAACATTTACAATCTGTTGTTCAAGGAATTTATAGAACACTTAACATGTATATTATTAAAGATGAACCTACTTGTAGCTGTTATGCTTTTTATTTGTATAGCTTCGCAAGTGTACGAATGAGGTTGTAACTTGCAAAGGTCGAACCCTAGGGACGGAATTATGGCTCTAGAATTGTTTGTCTAAACTACTAGTTTAGTTCGATAAAAGAAAGTAAGTTGATTTAGACTAACTAAGAAACTAGACTAGAACAATAATAGAAAGACGACTAAGGCTTAAGATGATAAAAGACGATGGTTAAAGAAACTAGGATATTGGGTTCACTCAAGTAGGGAAGAGGGGACAAGAACATAAGAAGGCAAAACCAAGAGCATATGCAAGGGGAAGACTCGATCTCTCGATGTGAGACTAACCCCTAAAGTAAGGTTTATTAAGCTCTCACCTAATTAACCCAACCTTGATTTTAACATGTGTTTCCTAATTATTAGTCAAGCTCTCACCCAACAAGTAGAAAGATAGATTAAATGCTCAAATTCTCACCTAAGCATTCTTACAAACACCTTGTGTGCATGATAAAATCAACCAGCATATATTCAATAATTTTCATTCTCCCCGTCTTTTAATCCTCCCCTATAATCCTAAAAGAGTCCCCCCTCCCCCCCCAATCCTAGTAAGGCACTACTCACACATACTTGAAATAACAAACAAAAAAGATGAAGACTTGGACATGAAACAAGTAGAGAACATCATGTTTATAAGATATACTAATCAAGCAACTTGAAATGTAAATAATTGAAAGATGAACAGTAATAAGAGAAGAATTATACCAAATGGAAGACAAAGTTGCAATCTTGGATTAAATAGAAGAATAATCTTCACCAATCTTCAATTTACAACCCAATACTAAATGTAAACAATTGACAACAACTAATTTTTAGCTAATTTATGAAGTAATTAAGGTTTGATTAAGGAAAGATTAAAGCTTGCTTAAGAGAGTTTGCATAAAATTAGGGAAATAATTTCAGATGTAGGGTTGTTTGTACAAATGATTAAGGGAGGGGTATTTATAGTTTACATCGAAATTAGGTTGGAAATGACAAGGAAGGGTAAAATGCAGAAAGGAAGTCTCAACCGATGGACGGGCCGCCGGTGGTCTGACCGACTGGGAGTTCTCTGTAAGAAATTAAAGGGGAATAGGTCTTCAGGTGTGCTTGGTCGGTGGACCGGCTGTCGGTGGACCACCGGCTGGGAGTCCTTTTGGCTTTTCCTCCCTTCCTTTGACTTCCATCCTTCTTCCTACACTCCCAGCCGGCAGGTCGGCCGCTGGTGCCTTACCCGGCTGGGAGTTCCCTGTATGTTGGCTTTTTTCTTCCTTCTACTTGTGCTCCCAGCCGGCTGACCGGCTGCCAGTGGCCTGCCGGGCTGGGAGTTCTCTGTAACTTCCTTCCTTTTCTTCCTTGGCTAAGTGTTGGGGGAGTCCCAGCTGGCTGACCGGCTGGGAACTCTTCTCAGCCTTCCTTCCTCCTATCTTAATGCTTAGCCTCTCAAACCGTCTTCCTTGCTCCGATTCCTCTATTTCCGCCCTAAATCCTACAAGACGAACATAATATCATAGACTAGGGAATCGGGGTACAAAATGTAAGGTAAGACACACAAAACTAACTCAAAAAAAAGCCGGAATGTGAAAATAAAGAGGAGAAATGGTATAAATAAATCATATATCAAACCTCCCCACACTTGATCATTACTCGTCCCCGATTAAGTAGGTGAGCCGAAATGATACCCTTATTCAACTATAGTCTATCTATACTAATAATATCCGATGGTAGGCAATTAACGGGCCTCTTCCGTCCCTTCAACTCACAACGAAACGCAATGAGGTATACGCTCCTTTGCAAGGCAATTGGGGGCTTGCGGAAAAATTAGACACATCCAATATTAAAGCATACAATTAAGCATAGGATGCATCAATTAATAATTCGACCGCTTTCCTAATCTAAGCGGAGGGTTTTGTTTTGAAAAATTAAAGGTTTTGGTCGGGAGATACCGTGTCATAGTCTTAGCAGCGTGTCAACCCCCTAGTGATGGCTCAAGCAACCTCAATATGACAACCAATTGTCTAGGAAAAAAATTCAAAGGCGGAAAAGGGGGAGACAATGCCTAACCTTCAAGATTGACATGGCACACTCAAGATTTGACCAAGTTCACCCATGACTAAGAGGACCTACACTACCGACTCCTCACGGTTTTCACTTGTCATTCATTTGAAGAACGGGTGATTTTTGTGCCAAAAAATAACCAAAATCACTCAACTACTCGACTCGTGAGACATGCCCGCAATCTAACGTGGAATCTCCTCCTACATGACCATACAGGAGATGCAAAAACTGAAAATGTGCATAAAGAGAAACAAGAGTTGTAACGGGTCGAAAAGGGATTGGTGCAAGCACTATTTTGGAAAATGTGGAGGTGCACATCAAGAAGTTGCCAAAATTCCATTTTTCCCAACTTATTACAACAAATGAGCAACGTCTACACCCTAACAAGAAAATTGGTTTCCCAAAATTATGCAAAAATTGTGTAAACCCGACTCACTTTAGAAAAATATGAAAATCATCACCTTATTGCAACAAATGAGTAACGTCTACACCCTAACAAGAAATTGGCTTGCCAACATCAAGCAAAAATTGTGTAAACCCGACTCACTTTGGAAAAACATCATACGCCCCTTTATTTTTGCAATGCCTTTTTCTACTCCTTTGATGACGAATGAGGAGTGTTGCACGACTTTTTCGCATCAAAACATATGAGGAGTAATTTTTTTTGTTCTTTTTCAAACTTTCTTATTTTCTATTTTCTTTTCTTTTCTTTTTCAAAACCTCTTTATTCAAGCGAACCAAATGAAGATTATTATTTCGACTCAAGTGGATTGTACACATCCACTAGACCAAGACCCAAATCCCTTTCTTCATACAACCAACAACATGTTGACAACTTTCTTGATCAAGAAAGGTTGTTTATGGTATGTAGTTGGTTTTGTAGGTGCCAAATGGAAGGTTAAGGCTCAAAAGGGGTAAGCAAAATCAGTCGTAGTCTAAAGGGTCGAAAATTAGGCTTATTTGGCAATGTGAGGCTCAAAAATGATATGCAACGAATTATGCACATAAATGAACATCTCATGGTCAAAAAGGAAAGGACGCCACGCTTATGCATCGTGATGTGACATGCCCTGCAAGGAGCCTACTCACAACCTAAGGGGGACCGGGTATGGATGTACCGGTCCCAAGGAGGCTCTAAATCTCACATGTCAATAGCTATGTCGAAGTATAGGCCTAGACTACGGTCTTTCGTCTCATAGGGTGGTCAATAATCTCCGGTCAAGCCTCATATCCCGGGTATTTGCAAGCAAATACCCTAACAAGGAGGTCACAAGGTGCAAACCACTAGGAGGGGAAAGACACGGCCAAGACAAAATCATCATAGAGGGTATCATGCTCCCTTCCTAGACCACATTTGATTCAAAAATATGTGCAAACTGGATGCAAACGGAATTTAAAACACAAACAAACATTTACAAGATACGAGATGCAATTCTAAACTAGTAACAAGAGTAAACATGCAAACAATTTTTTCTAACCAGCAGCACATAAGCACACACACACCAAGTTCCAAAATGGAACATCCTCATCAACATTGCCCATTCTCCTTCAATAATACAAAAATATAAAAGAAGAAGAATGAGAAAGGAGAAAGGGATCGGAAAGGTTATACCAATCGGTCTTCTAGTCTCCTAATGCTTCAAATGTTCCGTATGCGCCTGCACCACTTGTTAGACAAACATATATGCAATGTAATATTTTTTTTTTATTTTTGGGGGGTTTTCTATTTTTTGAAATTTTTGAAATTTTATCAAATTTACAAATTTATTTACAAATATATATGAATATATACGAAGTATATATTTCCCTCCCCTAACCTAAGATTTACATTGTTCTCAATGGAACAAAGTATAGGGAGAGAATCGAGAGTGAAAAACATATTTTTGTATTTTTTTGAAATTTTTGAAATGAAAGCATATTTTTGGTAGTTTTGATGTTTTTTTTTTTTTGAAATTAAACTTGTTTTTGATTTTTTTTTTTTTTTGGGTCCTCCTCCCCACACTTATTATATACAATATTCGGTGACAGATGAAGTGTGGATTGGAGGCATGATGAAAAGAAAAAAAAACGTGTTTTTGTGAGATTTTTGATTTTTTTGTATTTTTTGAATAAAATACAATGCAAGCTTTAACTAAATGCATAAATTGAAATACGATGGAAGCTAGTCTATATGAATGCAATCCTATATGTGACGTATTTTGTAAATATTTAAATCTAATGCAACTATATGACATACGATTCTACATATTTTACAACTAACTAAATGCATACAAAAAGGAAATATGAATGGGAAATTTGGATTAAAGGGATCATTATTGGCATTTGGATGGAATGGGAGGGAGGATGGCCATCATTGCTAGGTCTCCTCAGTTTCGGTGTCCGCATCATCATCATCATCATCATCATCATTCCCGGTACCGAACTCACGGATAAAATCATCCGTGTTCATGGCCATTGGGCCACCCATATCAAACCCCTCGATCGTCAAGTCGATATCCACCTCACGCCCCGCCCCCGAGCCACTAACATCACCCCCTCCACCGAAGATGGAAGGGGTTCCCCAGAACCAATGAGTGTCATGTCCCTCCCCTTGAGTAGAGGCCGGAGTGGGAAAGACCGGAGCACTAAAATAATCCGGGCGCATGTTGATATCGCCGTAGACAAAAGTGTCGTCAATAGGATGCCCACCGTCTGGAGCAAGGTAGTAGGAGGGATGAAGGCCGGACGGATTCTTGTAGTGCCTACTCATATAATCATCATAAATCGGGAATTGGCCCACCGATTGGTCAAAGTAGAGGCGGTCCATTCTTTGTTGCATACCGAGCCTCTCACTGGCGGCCGTTAGCATTCCCAAATTCATATTCTCTATGAATTCTAAAATTTGAGGATGGAGCGGGAGTGGCTGGGGTGTTTGGCTTGAGGATCCTTCCCCTTATTGGAACGGTTTAGGGAAGAAAGGAGAGGTGGGCATATTGTACCGCAAGGAGGGTTGTGCGGTGACCGGGCGCTCACGCGTATAGAGGAAATTGAGGTTTTGTGTTTGGGATGTGGAAGTGTCTTCATCTGCCTCGATCTCAAGCAAGTAGTGCAGTGAATTCGGCACCACTTTCATTTTGTCCGGGTTGGGAAGGGGAATGGAATACTTTTATATATGACTTTGAATAACATAGGAGAGTCAAAACTAGCAAATCACTTAAACAGAAAATCAAAAGTCATAGATAAAAAGAGTAAGATACAAGGTATTAACAATTAAAATAGATATATTTAAATGGATAAGGAATTTTTCTTCCCTTACCCCTTACAAAATTCTCCCTCACATTGGTGGTAAATTGGATATCTAATTCATAAAACACAAATGATATCAATATGGGCATAGAACGGGACTGGCAAAGGAGAAACATCATTCATCCAAAATTAACGAACAAATAAAAACAAGGTTCGTAAAGCATAAATACAAATTAATTTGGGCCTTAATCTAATTACGGATTCACAAAAAGTTTAGAGAGACGGTCTCTCAATAGCGTTACTAAGAGACCTCTCACATGATGAGGATAGAGAGTTACCTAATTTCTATTTTTCATGTTATCTCTCCCACTAATTTAGTGGGAGGCGGTCTCACTTATATTATCTATGTCAAATTAAGTTTCTTATTAGTCTTATATAGATTCGTAAAAATTATTGGCCATTTTATTATTTTTTACTCACTTTGTCTCAATTATTTGTTTACCTTTTTTTATTTTATTTTTATAAGTGGTATTCGAAATAATAAATATCGTTGGAAAATACTAATAGCAAATATTTTAATGAATGTTGGTACAAATATGTAGTTCAAGTTTAAATTCGTAAGAAAGTGGAGGAGACATTTCAATGAATGTCTACGAGACGATATTTTAACCACACTTTTTTCTTCATTTATATCCCCCGTTCCGGATAATTGTTATCCTTTGGTTTTGGCATAAAGATCAAGGAAAGAGGAGGGGGCCAATTATTAAATGACAAGTGGACCAAATTGAGTGTGAGTGATCAAATTGCTCATCAAATGCGTTCTTAAAATAGAAAAGACAACAATTGACTTAGACACCCTAAAATGGAATAGGACAACAAATGACTGGGACGAAGGGAGTATATTACATTTTTGTGTAGAAATTATAATTTTTCGAAACCTCTTTTATAACACACATATGTATGTTAATTTTATTCACAAATTTTTAATATTTGACTAAATATAATCAGAGTCAATATTTAACAAGTTTGACTTTAAAACGTGAATGAGGAGTTTGATGTTGAGTGCTCGGAGTATAATTGAAGATCAAAACACTTATTTATTGTAATACTTATCTGTAAAATTGATAACTAATGATTTTATATCATTATATTAACATGTTTGTAAAATTAATACGGAATACAAAATTTAGGTTTTGCAATGTCATTATATAAAAATATATTTTTAGAAAAGAAACATTTTGTGGATCATAATGATCCTATCTCTAAAAATTTTCAAATGAATAGGATCGTAAGAATCTACAACCTTGATAGAATCATAGGATCTCGATCAAGCATTTTTAGATAGTAAAATCGTAGAATCACAAGATCGAATCGGAATTCGGATTGCAATGCATATGACCAAATTTCTTTTTTAATAAATTAATCTAAAACTAATCGGATATAATTAATATCAAATGGTGAAACTTTCTTGTGAAAGGGACTGATTATTCATCAGTAGTAAACTAAATAAACCCCGAAGTTTTGTTTACTCCATATTTTAATAATATTCTACATGGTAACCCCGTGTTTTTCTATTTTCTACATGATAACCTCATTTTCACTGAAAACGCTTTTGACTGGCCATAACTCACAACCATGAGTTTAGAAAGCGACAATTTTTTTTTTCAAATCAAAGATATCATAAACGCGGTCAATTTGAAAAAAAAAATGTCGCATTGATAACTCGCTACAAAGAGGTACGATCAATCAAAGTTTAAAGTATGACTGGCCGTAATTCTTGCCACGAGTTCAGAAACTGAATTTTTTTTTTCCCAGATCAATGATCGCATACAGCCGGCCAATTTGAAAAAAATCGCCGCTTTCAGAAGTTTTGATCGTGAATTATGGTCAGTCAAAGGTGTTTTAGTTAAAAACGAGGTTACCATATAGAAAAAAAAAAAAAAAAAAAAAAAAAACACGACGTTACTACGTAAAATATCCTTAAGTTTTTTTTTATCAACTTGGAGCTGACTTTTATTACCAATCCATGACAACACAAACTAACATTTACAATCTGTTGTTCAAGGAATTTATAGAACACTTAACATGTATATTATTAAAGATGAACCTACTTGTAGCTGTTATGCTTTTTATTTGTATAGCTTCGCAAGTGTACGAATGAGGTTGTAACTTGCAAAGGTCGAACCCTAGGGACGGAATTATGGCTCTAGAATTGTTTGTCTAAACTACTAGTTTAGTTCGATAAAAGAAAGTAAGTTGATTTAGACTAACTAAGAAACTAGACTAGAACAATAATAGAAAGACGACTAAGGCTTAAGATGATAAAAGACGATGGTTAAAGAAACTAGGATATTGGGTTCACTCAAGTAGGGAAGAGGGGACAAGAACATAAGAAGGCAAAACCAAGAGCATATGCAAGGGGAAGACTCGATCTCTCGATGTGAGACTAACCCCTAAAGTAAGGTTTATTAAGCTCTCACCTAATTAACCCAACCTTGATTTTAACATGTGTTTCCTAATTATTAGTCAAGCTCTCACCCAACAAGTAGAAGATAGATTAAATGCTCAAATTCTCACCTAAGCATTCTTACAAACACCTTGTGTGCATGATAAAATCAACCAAAGATATATTCAATAATTTTCATTCTCCCCGTCTTTTAATCCTCCCCTATAATCCTAAAAGAGTCCCCCCTCCCCCCCCAATCCTAGTAAGGCACTACTCACACATACTTGAAATAACAAACAAAAAAGATGAAGACTTGGACATGAAACAAGTAGAGAACATCATGTTTATAAGATATACTAATCAAGCAACTTGAAATGTAAATAATTGAAAGATGAACAGTAATAAGAGAAGAATTATACCAAATGGAAGACAAAGTTGCAATCTTGGATTAAATAGAAGAATAATCTTCATCAATCTTCAATTTACAACCCAATACTAAATGTAAACAATTGACAACAACTAATTTTTAGCTAATTTATGAAGTAATTAAGGTTTGATTAAGGAAAGATTAAAGCTTGCTTAAGAGAGTTTGCATAAAATTAGGGAAATGATTTCAGATGTAGGGTTGTGTGTACAAATGATTAAGGGAGGGGTATTTATAGTTTACATCGAAATTAGGTTGGAAATGACAAGGAAGGGTAAAATGCAGAAAGGAAGTCTCAACCGATGGACGGGCCGCCGGTGGTCTGACCGACTGGGAGTTCTCTGTAAGAAATTAAAGGGGAATAGGTCTTCAGGTGTGCTTGGTCGGTGGACCGGCTGTCGGTGGACCACTGGCTGGGAGTCCTTTTGACTTTTCCTCCCTTCCTTTGACTTCCATCCTTCTTCCTACACTCCCAGCCGGCAGGTCGGCCGCTGGTGCCTTACCCTACTGGGAGTTCCCGTATGTTGGCTTTTTCTTCCTTCTACTTGTGCTCCCAGTAATGGCCGACCGGCCGCCGTGGCCACGGGCTGGGAGTTCTCTGTAACTTCCTTCCTTTTCTTCCTTGGCTAAGTGTTGGGGAGTCCCACTGGTGGACCATTTGGGAACTCTTCTCAGCCTTCCTTCCTCCTATCTTAATGCTTAGCCTCTCGAACCGTCTTCCTTGCTCCGATTCCTCTATTTCCGCCCTAAATCCTACAAGACGAACATAATATCATAGACTAGGGAATCGGGGTACAAAATGTAAGGTAAGACACACAAAACTGACTCAAAAAAAAGTCGGAATGTGAAAATAATGAGGAGAAATGGTATAAATAAATCATATATCAAACCTCCCCACACTTGATCATTACTCGTCCCCGATTAAGTAGGTGAGCCGAAATGATACCCTTATTCAACTATAGTCTATCTATACTAATAATATCCGATGGTAGGCAATTAACGGGCCTCTTCCGTCCCTTCAACTCACAACGAAACGCAATGAGGTATACGCTCCTTTGCAAGGCAATTGGGGGCTTGCGGAAAAATTAGACACATCCAATATTAAAGCATACAATTAAGCATAGGATGCATCAATTAATAATTCGACCGCTTTCCTAATCTAAGCGGAGGGTTTTGTTTTGAAAAATTAAAGGTTTTGGTCGGGAGATACCGTGTCATAGTCTTAGCAGCGTGTCAACCCCCTAGTGATGGCTCAAGCAACCTCAATATGACAACCAATTGTCTAGGAAAAAAATTCAAAGGCGGAAAAGGGGGAGACAATGCCTAACCTTCAAGATTGACATGGCACACTCAAGATTTGACCAAGTTCACCCATGACTAAGAGGACCTACACTACCGACTCCTCACGGTTTTCACTTGTCATTCATTTGAAGAACGGGTGATTTTTGTGCCAAAAAATAACCAAAATCACTCAACTACTCGACTCGTGAGACATGCCCGCAATCTAACGTGGAATCTCCTCCTACATGACCATACAGAGATGCAAAACGAAAATGTGCATAAAGAGAAACAAGAGTTGTAACGGGTCGAAAAGGGATTGGTGCAAGCACTATTTTGGAAAATGTGGAGGTGCACATCAAGAAGTTGCCAAAATTCCATTTTTCCCAACTTATTACAACAAATGAGCAACGTCTACACCCTAACAAGAAAATTGGTTTCCCAAAATTATGCAAAAATTGTGTAAACCCGACTCACTTTAGAAAAATATGAAAATCATCACCTTATTGCAACAAATGAGTAACGTCTACACCCTAACAAGAAATTGGCTTGCCAACATCAAGCAAAAATTGTGTAAACCCGACTCACTTTGGAAAAACATCATACGCCCCTTTATTTTTGCAATGCCTTTTTCTACTCCTTTGATGACGAATGAGGAGTGTTGCACGACTTTTTCGCATCAAAACATATGAGAAGTAATTTTTTTTGTTCTTTTTCAAACTTTCTTATTTTCTATTTTCTTTTCTTTTCTTTTTCAAAACCTCTTTATTCAAGCGAACCAAATGAAGATTATTATTTCGACTCAAGTGGATTGTACACATCCACTAGACCAAGACCCAAATCCCTTTCTTCATACAACCAACAACATGTTGACAACTTTCTTGATCAAGAAAGGTTGTTTATGGTATGTAGTTGGTTTTGTAGGTGCCAAATGGAAGGTTAAGGCTCAAAGGGGTAAGCAAAATCGATCGTAGTCTAAAGGGTCGAAAATTAGGCTTATTTGGCAATGTGAGGCTCAAAAATGATATGCAACGAATTATGCACATAAATGAACATCTCATGGTCAAAAAGGAAAGGACGCCACGCTTATGCGTCGTGATGTGACATGCCCTGCAAGGAGCCTACTCACAACCTAAGGGGGACCGGGTATGGATGTACCGGTCCTAAGGAGGCTCTAAATCTCACATGTCAATAGCTATGTCGAAGTATAGGCCTAGACTACGGTCTTTCGTCTCATAGGGTGGTCAATAATCTCCGGTCAAGCCTCATATCCCGGGTATTTGCAAGCAAATACCCTAACAAGGAGGTCACAAGGTGCAAACCACTAGGAGGGGAAAGACACGGCCAAGACAAAATCATCATAGAGGGTATCATACTCCCTTCCTAGACCACATTTGATTCAAAAATATGTGCAAACTGGATGCAAACGGAATTTAAAACACAAACAAACATTTACAAGATACGAGATGCAATTCTAAACTAGTAACAAGAGTAAACATGCAAACAATTTTTTCTAACCAGCAGCACATAAGCACACACACACCAAGTTCCAAAATGGAACATCCTCATCAACATTGCCCATTCTCCTTCAATAATACAAAAATATAAAAGAAGAAGAATGAGAAAGGAGAAAGGGATCGGAAAGGTTATACCAATCGGTCTTCTAGTCTCCTAATGCTTCAAATGTTCCGTATGCGCCTGCACCACTTGTTAGACAAATATATATGCAATGTAATATTTTTTTTTATTTTTGGGGGGTTTTCTATTTTTTGAAATTTTTGAAATTTTATCAAATTTACAAATTTATTTACAAATATATATGAATATATACGAAGTATATATTTCCCTCCCCTAACCTAAGATTTACATTGTTCTCAATGGAACAAAGTATAGGGAGAGAATCGAGAGTGAAAAACATATTTTTGTATTTTTTTGAAATTTTTGAAATGAAAGCATATTTTTGGTAGTTTTGATGTTTTTTTTTTTGAAATTAAACTTGTTTTTGATTTTTTTTTTTTGGGTCCTCCTCCCCACACTTATTATATACAATATTCGGTGACAGATGAAGTGTGGATTGGAGGCATGATGAAAAGAAAAAAAAAACGTGTTTTTGTGAGATTTTTGATTTTTTTGTATTTTTTGAATAAAATACAATGCATGCTTTAACTAAATGCATAAATTGAAATACGATGGAAGCTAGTCTATATGAATGCAATCCTATATGTGACGTATTTTGTAAATATTTAAATCTAATGCAACTATATGAAATGCAACTATATGACATACGATTCTACATATTTTACAACTAACTAAATGCATACAAAAAGGAAATATGAATGTGAAATTTGGATTAAAGGGATCATTATTGGCATTTGGATGGAATGGGAGGGAGGATGGCCATCATTGCTAGGTCTCCTCAGTTTCGGTGTCCGCATCATCATCATCATCATCATCATTCCTGGTACCGAACTCACGGATAAAATCATCCGTGTTCATGGCCATTGGGCCACCCATATCAAACCCCTCGATCGTCAAGTCGATATCCACCTCACGCCCCGCCCCCGAGCCACTAACATCACCCCCTCCACCGAAGATGGAAGGGGTTCCCCAGAACCAATGAGTGTCATGTCCCTCCCCTTGAGTAGAGGCCGGAGTGGGAAAGACCGGAGCACTAAAATAATCCGGGCGCATGTTGATATCGCCGTAGACAAAAGTGTCGTCAATAGGATGCCCACCGTCTGGAGCAAGGTAGTAGGAGGGATGAAGGCGGGACGGATTCTTGTATTGCCTACTCATATAATCATCATAAATCGGGAATTGGCCCACCGATTGGTCAAAGTAGAGGCGGTCCATTCTTTGTTGCATACCGAGCCTCTCACTGGCGGCCGTTAGCATTCCCAAATTCAAATTCTCCATGAATTCTAAAATTTGAGGATGGAGCGGGAGTGGTTGGGGTGTTTGGCTTGAGGATCCTTCCCCTTATTGGAACGTTTTAGGGAAGAAAGGAGAGGTGGGCATATTGTACCGCAAGGAGGGTTGTGCGGTGACCGGGCGCTCACGCGTATAGAGGAAATTGGGGTTTTGTGTTTGGGATGTGGAAGTGTCTTCATCCGCCTCGATCTCAAGCAAGTAGTGCAGTGAATTCGGCACCACTTTCATTTTGTCCGGGTTGGGAAGGGGAATGGAATTCTTATCCACTCCGTTCACCTGGATTTGCCAATAACTTTGCTTGTCCCAGGGGTTCTTCTTTATCCAATTAAGAGTATATTGGATGTAATCCTTGGTGAGCATAGACTCCTCGGTAATAAAGTTCATGTCATTCAAGTTCAACTTTCGTATAAGGCGCTTGGCAAGGTGGGTGATGAGGCCACCCACGACAATTAGGGTCCATTGCCCCGAAGAATTGCGTAAACGGTGAAAGTGGAGGGCCATATGGTGAGCCACACAAATTTTGAAGGTGGTAGGATTGGAGCAAAGGTAAGAGCCGAGAATTTCCAATTCCTTCGTTAGGAAGTTGTGATTTTTATCACGGCCAAAAACAGACCACCCCATGTACTTATGCCAAATTTGGATGGCGGCATTGTGACAAGTGTTTGCCACTCTATTCAACCTCGGGTTGTCAACAAGGCCGGTAAGGGCCTTCCAAAGTAGTCCGTGATCAAAATTTCCGGGCGCTTTGTGAGGTGGTGTAACATTCCTTTTGGTGGTGATCTTGCTTGGTGGATTGTCTTCATATTGGATTTTCTAGTGGATAATATGTTAGTGAGACGGAGCTAGCGGCGTTTGTGGATGGTATTTGGTAGTGTATGGAGTTAGTGTCGAGAGACTATAATGTAGTTGATATGATATCGTGAGCCATGTTGGGGAGGTAGGCATAGTTGGTGGAGTTGGGGTTAAGAGTTCATCTTTTATAGGTTGGGATTGAACTTCGGGGACGAAGTTCGTTTTTAAGGAGGGAAGACTGTAATACTACATTTTTATATGTTATTGCGCACTCTATCGAGTAGGGCTTACTCTGTCGAGTAAGTGAGTGTTGCGTGCGAAACAGTGTACTGTTGATGGGTACTCGATCAAGTAAGTGGGTTACTCAATCGAGTAGGGGGCACTCGATCGAGTAAGTGAAATACTCGTTCGAGTAAGTCGTGTTTTACGGGTTTTCATCCAGGTTAAATAGTAATGCGTGAAGAGATATATAAACCTATTTCGATAATTCCTCTTTACTTTTACTCTTATTCTCTAAAGTTTTTTCAAAGAAAAAAATGCAACGTCGATTGTTCTTCTCTCATTGCTATCAAATCCTAAAGCAACGTCTTGAACCTAGTTTTCTTTTCAGTTGGTTTGGTTTTGGGACGTTTGTATTTACTTTACAGTTTTGGTTTTATAATTGTAATCACTTAAACTCATTTACTTAATTAAGTACGTTTCTTTATGGTCTATGTGATATACATTGCCTCGGGTAACCGAGATGGTAGCATTTCCATGCATTAGGTGGTCTTAGTAAGGCACCTTGGTGTATGGGGGTGTTACAGGTGGGCTCGGGTCAAGCCCAAAATGCACGGCAAAGGTCGGTAAGGTCAATGAAAAGTCTTTGTTCATAAGACAGAAATGCAAGAACGCGACCTTTTGATTTTGTCGATGCTTGTCTATCCTTAAAGAGCTAAGAAATTCCCAAGTGAGTCGGGAATAAGTCTTCTCATGCAAATCATACATGAACTTCATACCAACTCCATCAAATAAATCATGGGTGACATGGTTTAACCCTAGTTCTCTCATAGATTGGCGATCAATAATCGAGTCGGGTGAAAGGGACGTTGTTTGAATAATACAAACATACCTTTCATGGGGACAGAACTGAATTGGAGCCCTAGAAAATCCGGATCGGGACTCATGTCACTAGCCACGGCCGCCAC
The DNA here is from genome assembly GCF_048544455.1 of Silene latifolia. Taxonomy (NCBI): domain Eukaryota; kingdom Viridiplantae; phylum Streptophyta; class Magnoliopsida; order Caryophyllales; family Caryophyllaceae; genus Silene; species Silene latifolia. The sequence continues at coordinate 201,201,520 of NC_133538.1, read as the reverse complement.
AAGTTCGGTTTGTTGAAGAGCCAAATCCCCCTTGAGGACTCTCTTTTTTGGTGCCATGTTTGATTTTGTGTGAGGGTTAACGAGAGGGAGGGATTTGGTGGTGAGTTGGTGGGGTATTGGTCGTGTTTGGGGGTGATTTGAGGGCGAAATGAGGTTTTAAAGAGGGAGTTGTGTCGTGTGTTTTGTTTTGTTTGAGATTGGGGTGATTTTGATGTTTTAATCCCGTCAGAGTACTCCCAGCCGGTCCAAGGACCAACCGCTTGTTCCCCGGCTGGGAGTATGGGTATTTTAGAAATTTTTAAAAATTGGTCAGAGAACTCCCAGACGGTCCAAGGACCGGCTACCGGTGCCCCGACTGGGAGTACACCTCAAATTACACTTCCTCTAAATTCCTCTCCCAGACGGTGGCCAGCTGTCGGCCTGCCGGCAGGGAGCTACACTTCCTCATATTTCCTCTCTTTTCCTCAAAGGGGTATTCCCAGCTGCCGGTGGACCGGTTGCCGGCCTACCGGCTCACACCCCCCTTCCACGTCATTTCCACCAGTTTTCCCAAGTATTTGTATTTCCAGCCGGTGGACTGGCTGCCGGCCGACTGGCTAGGAGACCCTTCTCAATAATCCTCAAAATTTTCCTGTGAAATGATCAGAAACTTCCCAGCCGGGTCCATGCACCGGCGGCCGGTGGGTAGGCTGGGAGTATATGCCTTCGTGTTTTCTTCATTTCTCTTCAATTCTAAAAACCTCTTCTTCAATTGGCCTTGAATTGCGTGTTTTCCTTTTTCTTAGCCGATTCATCAAGTCGGGATTCGGCCAATTAAAGGTTATGCTCTTGTTCATCATTGAGCCCCGGTCTTCTTCACAATGACATCCCATCATCAATCCAATTTGCCAACTAGAAAAGTTCGAAATTCCCATTAGCTATCTAAATGCATGCTATGTACAAATGGTGGTTCTTGTGGAACTCCACCAAACCATTTATTCTTCATGATTGAAGTTACTCATCCCCCACGGATGGGGGTTATTCCAACTCAATTTCACCTCGGGTCTCAATAGGCTGACCCACATAGAATAATTTCACTCATTGACCATTCACTTTAAAGCACTCACCTTCGTTGTTCTTCAATTCAAATGAGCCATAGGGAAACATGGTCACTACCTCAAAGGGTCCCGACCATCGGGATCTCAACTTCCCGAAAAACAATTGAAACCGGGATTTGAAGAGTAGGACCTTGTCCCCTACACCAATTTCTTTTCTTGTGATCTTGGAATCGTGCCATTGCTTAGCCCGCTCCTTGTAGATTTTGGCATTCTCATAAGCATCCAACCTCAACTCATCAAGCTCATTAAGTTGGAGGAACCGCTTGTTTCCCGCAACATCTAGTCATAGTTGAGATCCTTTAAAGGCCATCTTGCCCGGTGTTCCAACTCGAGAGGAAGATGAAAAGACTTGCTAAAGACCAAGCGATAGGGAGTAGTGCCTATCGGGGACTTGTAAGCGGTCCTTAAAGCCCATAGCACATCATTGAGTTTGGTGCTCCAATCCTTTCTAGACCTATTCACCACGCGCTCTACAATAGCCTTGATTTACCGATTTGACACCTCCACTTGCCCATTGGTTTGGGAGTGGTAGGCAAGAGCCACTTTATGTCGGACGCCATATTTCTTGAGAAAAGCATAAATGGTGTGGTTAATGAAGTGTGACCCACAATCACATATGACAGCCCGGGGTAATCCAAAGCGGGGGAATATGTACTCCTTGAAAAGTTTGGAAACCACTCGTGAATCATTAGTAGGGGCGGCGATTGCTTCTATCCACTTAGACACGTAGTCCACCGCAACCAAAATGTATTGGTTGCCAAATGATGACGGAAACGGTCCCATAAAGTCCACACCCCACACATCAAAGAGTTCAACTTTCAAGATATTGTTCAAAGGCATCTTATCACGCCTCCCAATGTTACCTCTTCTTTGCCAAGAATCACATGAATGGACCAAAGCATAAGAATCCTTAAAAAGAGAGGGCCAATAAAATCCACAGTGAAGGACCCGGGCTTGGGTCCTAGAGGTGGACAAATGGCCTCCATATGTCGTAGCATGACAAGCTTGAAAGATTGCTTTCCCTTCCTCATAAGTGACACATCTTCTATAAATTCCATCATTGTATCTCCTATATAAGAAAGGATCTTCCCACACATACTTCCTTGATTCATATCTCAACTTCTTCCTAGCTTGGTTGTCAAGTTCTTCCGGGATAAAGCTAGAGCTCAAGTCGATAGCAATATCCGCATACCAAGGGTCAGAGTGCGTGATAGCTAAAATAGAGTCATCGGGTAGCCACTCATCAATGGGAATCCCATTATCACCATCTCCCCGGGATTCTTTAGTCAATCTTGATAAGTGATCCGCAACAAGATTTTCGGAACCCGGTTTATCCTTGATTGTGGCATCGAACTCTTGTAACAACAATACCCAACGGATCAATCTCGGCTTAGCATCCTTCTTGACCATAAGTTGCTTGATAGCTGTGTGATCCGTGTAGACAATCACTTTGGAGCATAGGAGGTAAGGCCGGAACTTCTCAAAAGCATACACCACCGCCAACATTTCTTTCTCCGTGGTGGTGTAATTGCATTGAGCATTGTCCAAGGTTTTGCTTACATAGGCTATCACATGGAGCTTCTTGTCTTGTCTTTGACCCAAAACCGCCCCCAATGCAAAGTCACTTGCATCACACATCAACTCGAAGGGGAGGTCCCAATTAGGTGGTTGCACTATTGGAGCCGATATCAAGGCTTGCTTGAGCCTACAAAAGCTTTCAACACAAGATTCATCAAATATGAAGGGAGTGTCCTTAGCAAGAAGTGAGGTGAGGGGTTTAGCGATTTTTGCAAAATCTTTGATAAACCTTCAGTAAAACCCTGCATGACCCAAGAAACTCCTCACACCCTTGACGTTTTTGGGTGCGGGAAGTTTCTCAATCACCTCTACCTTTGCTTTGTCCACTTGGATCCCTTTATTAGAAATGACATGACCAAGAACCACTCCCTCTTGCACCATAAAATGGCATTTTTCCCAATTCAACTTAAGGTTATATCGGACGCAAGTTTGGAGCACTTGGCAGAGGTTCTTCAAACAATCATCAAATGAGGTGCCATGGACACTAAAGTCATCCATAAACACCTCCATAGACTTCTCAATGTACTCCAAAAAGATAGACATCATGACCCGTTGAAATGTCCCGGGAGCATTGCAAAGCCCAAATGGCATTCTCCGATATGCGAGGACACCACAAGGCCAAGTAAAAGTGGTTTTTGCTTGATCATCCGAGTGTATAGGTATTTGAAAGAACCTGAAGTACCCGTCAAGAAAGCAAAAATACTCGTGGTTTGCGAGTCTCTTGAACATTTGATCGATGAATGGCAATGGAAAATGATCTTTGATTGAGGCGAAATTGAGCTCTCTATAATCAATACACATTCTCCATCCCATGACCGGTCGGGTAGAGATGAGTTAACCTTCCTCATTCTCAACCACGGTCATACCGCCCTTTTTGGGGACGATTTGAACCGGGCTTACCCAATCGCTTCCCGAGATGGAGTATATAATTCCGGCCTCAATCAACTTATCAACTTCCTTCCTTACCACTTCCTTCAATTTCTCATTCAAACTCCTCATAGGTTGAGCGGAAGGAGTGAACCCATCATCGAGTGTGATGTGGTACATGCATATTCGAGGATCGATTCCCATGAGATCATCAAGGCTATACCCAATGGCTTTCTTGTTTTCTTTGAGGACATTTAAAAGTTTTTCCTTTTGAGATGCCATTAGGTTTGCATTGATGATAACGGGGAAGGATTTTGCCTCATCAAGAAAGGCATACTCAAGGGAGGGGAGCAAAGGTTTATGATCTACCTTTGGAGGATTCTTACCCTCAACTTAATCAATGATTGGTGGTAAAGCTTCTTAATCTTCCTCCAAATGCTCCCCCGAGCATTTATCCTTTGCATCTTCAATTGCCTCTTCTAACATGTCTACCGAATAGACACTCTCAAACATTGGTTATGACATTGCTCTGGTCAAAGAAAATTCAACCACATTTACTCCCACTTTTAAAGTGAGCTTCCCTTCCTTGACACTTATATTGACATCCCCGGTTGCCAAGAAGGGTCTTCTAAGGATAATAGGAGTTTGTTGGTCTTCCGGAATGTCAAGAACCACAAAGTCCGCCGGAATATAGAAATTGCCCATTTTAACCGGCACATCTTCAATGACACCCATTGGTCTTTGTACCGACCTATCGGCTAGTTGCAAGATCATAGAAGTAGGAATCATGTCATGCAACCTAACATTCCTTGAAATAGGGAGCGAAAGTATGTTAACACTAGCACCAGGATCGAAAAGTGCCTTCTTGATATTCACATTACCCACCATGCAAGGAATAGAAAAACTACCCGGATCTTGTAGTTTTTTCGGCATGGGATTGAGTAAGACCGCACTACATTACCTTCTAAGAGGCACTAGACCATCTCCTCTAATTCTTCTCTTCTTTGTCAAAACATCCTTCAAGAATTTGGTGTAGAGTGGCATTTGTGTCACTACCTCGTTGAATGGTAATGAAACTTCAAGTTTCTTCAACATATCCAAGAACTTGGAGAACTTCTTCTCCACATTCATTACTCTACTTCTATTAGGAAATGGTATTGGAGGGTTTTTGACCTTTATGGATGTTGAGGCTTGCTTGGTGTTAACCACTTCATTTGATTCTTTTCTTTTCTTTTAGTCTATTTCAACCACTCTTTCTTGGTCTCTTTCAACCACTATTTCCTCCAAAATAAAGTTTTCATCATCACTACTACAGATACAGGCTATAACAACGGTAAAAAACCGTTGTTATATAAAAAAGCGGACGTTGTTAAAGCGTCCGTTGTTAAAGGTTGTAACAACGGTTGGTTTATCTAAGAAACCCGTTGTGAAAACTATTAACAATGGTTAAAAACCATTGTCATTACGAGACATTCGCTGTGGAAAGTGTGACTAATTTTTGGTGGTAAAGTTATAACAACGGTTACAATAGAAAAAACAGTTGTTATAACTAAAGACAACGGGTTTTTTTTTTAAATAACCGTTGTTGATTTTAAAAAAATAAAAATAAATTATATATTACTAGATGAATGCATTATTACTGCCCCTTTATGCTTCCGATGCATAATGTGCATTATTACTGCCAAATTCCTGCATATGAAAGGACACAATATATGGAATTAGAAGGGTTATAAGATTTGGCACAACTTCCTAAACATATTAATTAAAAAATAACTCAAACGACACATTACTAAGTATAAATTCATGCATTATCTCAATAACCATTCCATTATATCACTATCTCCACCCTAAACTCCAAACCCTAAATCTTTAAAACCTAATAAACTCCAAACTTCCTTCAACAATGAATTATACCATTCGTAATACATGCATTATGACCGAGTACAACAAGAGTTTCATCCGCCGGTTGCTGCAAATCGAGAGGAGGTACGGGAGCTACCTTGAGGAAGCTCGGATCGCACTCAAGGACGCCAAAAAAATGGCTTGTTAGAGCCGCAGATAATGCAGCTATATGACGATATAGCATCTGCGGAACGAAACCTCCAAATAGCAAAGGAGGAGAGGATGAATATCATAGAAGAGAATGCATCCCTATATGAACATCTAAGAATTGTATTTTTAGCAATGAAATAATTTTATATGTGTGTGTATATATATATATATATATATATATATATATATATATATATATATATATATATATATATATATATATATATATTAATTAAGTTTATGCATTCCTCTCCATCATCTTCTTCTTTGTTTTATTTTATTTAATTTGTTTTACTAATAAACGCAAAAAAACTAATTAAGCGAATAATAATTAGAGAAAGAACAATAATGATCGAGAAAAACACATGCAAATAAAATAATTAGAGAAAGAACAATAATGATGGAGATGACAAAACCTAAAACCATAAAACGATAGATATTTACCTGATAATTAGAGAAAGAAAGAGGCGATGACAACAACAGTGACGGAGATGATAAAGCGACGATGAGAAAGAAACGATGAGAAAGAGTGTGGTTGTGTGTTTGTGTTTGTGGCTGTAGCTGATCTGTGTTTGTATGGTATATATTGTGGAAAGTATTGACAACGGTTTTTACACATAAACCCGTTGTCATTAGAGAATATATTAACAACGGGTCCTTAGAAAACCGTTGTTAAAAAGTATTAACAACGAATTTTAATATAACCGTTGTAATTACTTTTTACTAATTTTGCGCCAAATTATTAACAACGGTTATAATGTATTACAGAGTAAACTGTTGTTATTAGTTTTTATAATTACAACGGTTGTGCAAGTTTGACCCGTTGTTAAAATCAATAACAACGGTTAACAACACATAACCGTTGTAATTAAGTTTAGTAAAATTCGCGCCATCCATTCTACAACGTCTTATGGTGATTTTCGTGAATAAGCGTTATTAAAGGGCCATTGTGGTTGCCTAGATTTGTAGTAGTGCATCTTCAAGAGAGTCACTCACCTTCCCCTTCTTAGTGTTGTCAACTCTACTTATGGGTAAGAGAGGTGGACTCTCCTCACCATCTCTCATCACATCTCTCTTTCTCTTTGGTTCATAATTCTTGTAAGGATTCTCTAAATCTTTCCCGCTCCTCAAGGTTAACACATGAGCTTGTTGGTGTGGTGGTGGTCCATCCCTAGGATGACAATCTTGAGGAGGCAATGAATGTGCAGCTCTTTGTGAGGAAGAGGGGCTTGGGTTGGCCATATATGAGTTAAATGTCCTTTGATGTGCTTGGACATTTGAAAGCTCTGTCTTCAAGCTTTTGAATTGTTGGTCTACTTGAGCCTCTCTTCCCTCGGCCTTTGCATCCATTTCCCTTAACAATTTCTCAAGAAAGAAGGTGGGGTTTGGTGGTTCAATGTATTGTTGTTGGTTTTGTGGAGTTGGGTAGAAGTTTTGTTGTTGTTGATACCCTTGTTGTTGGTTCAAAGGTTGTTGAAATGGTGGATTTTGTTGTTGGTGGTACTCTTGTTGTTGGTATCCTTGTTGTTGGTATGGAGGGTTTTGTTGTTGGTTGCGGTAGTTGTCTCTTTGATGAGGTGGGATGTAGCTTGTGTTGTGATGTTGTGTTTGACCCCGATAGTTGGAGCCTTGGCCTTGGTTTTGGTTGTATTGTCTAGAATGATAGGGCTTTGGTGGAGGCATTTATTGTTATTGTTGATACTTGGGGTCCAATGGTTGCCCCGTATAAGAAAGTTTGGGATCTTGGTTAGGAAAGGCATGGTAGAAGGCTCATGGCGTTGGTAAGAGACCATCGGTGAACCTTGTCCTTGAAGAGCAAAGCACTCTTGTTGGTCATGTTTTGGAATAGATGAGCAATATTCAATTGTATGCCCCACACCGCCACATTAGTCACATTTCATTTGAGGAGGATAATGCCTAGGAGGAGACCTAGGTTCTTGGACATAATAGACCTTGGAATGGCTAGGTCCAACCTCATGGACATGCTTTAAGTCCCCTTGCTTCTTCTCCATTTTAAATTCTTCAAATTTCTTGGTCAAGTCATCCAATTTGGCTTTGTACTCCATCTCTATTTTAGAAGGTCCTTCACTTTTGTAGTCCACATCTCTAGCATAACTACTCTCCATTTCGGAAATGTTTTGGATCATTTCTGTGATTTGAGCGTTGTTTATGTTGGTAAAATTTCCACCGGATGCCGCCACGATCATGTCCCGAAACCTTTGTTCAGGAGTTTGGAAAAAGGTTTGGGTGGTCATCCATTTTGGGATACCATGGTGTGGATAAGATGAGAGAAGATCTCTAAAACATTCCCAAGCTTCACTTAGAGTTTCCAAGGATCTTTGTTTGAAGGTTTGAATCTCATGGCGAATTCTTGCGGTTTTAGATGGTGGGTAGAACTTGTTGATGAAAGCTTTGGATAAAGTCTCCCAAGTGGTAAATATACCCGACTCATGAGAGTTCACCACTTCTTAGCATTGTCTTTCAAGGTGATAGGGAAAAGCATTAGGAGCATTTGCTCTTCGGTTACACCATTGTGCTTGATAGAACCCGCTTTCTCTTTGAATGTGGTGAGATGTTGATGGGCATCTTCACTTTTGATCCCATGGAACACGTCTTGTTGCATGTAATTTATCATATGGTGTCGAAGCTCAAAAGTGTTGGGATCAAGGGCTCCATAGTTGATGGCCGAACAAGCCCGATTGGGGCCCGGCCTATTGTAATATCCCATAGGTTGATCTGCCATATCGTCGTTTACTAGGTTGTTTCGTGGAGATTTGGTATCGTTGGTATGGGTGGAATGTTGTGAATGTGTTGGTGAATTTTGTGGTGAGTTGATTGGAGAGTTATGTGGTGGAGAGTTGTGTGGAATGTGAATAGGTGATAAGGTGGAGGAAGAGGGTGGTGGGTTTGGATGCTCAATTCTGGAAATTTGGGTGTTTGGTGGGTTAGCAAAAGGTGTAGATCCTCGTATTACTGATAGAGCTAGTCTTCTTCTTGCCCAGAATGTTTTCTCGATCTCACGATCAATTGGGAAAAGAGGTCCGATATAGCACCTACTCAAGCACTCAAAAAAAGATCAAATAGCCTTAATGCAAAGATTGCACTAGGACAAGGGGAGAAAACAAACAACAACAAAAAGAACTAAGCTTAGATGAAAACAAATAATCCTATCCAATATTGTCGTCCCCGGCAAAGGCGCCAAAAAATTGTTATGCTTTTTATTTTTATAGCTTCGCAAGTGTACGAATGAGGTTGTAGCTTGCAAAGGCCGAACCCTAGGGACGAAATTATGGCTCTAGAATTGTTTGTCTAAACTACTAGGTTAATTCGATAAAAGGAAGTAGGTTGATTTGGACTAACTAAGAAACTAGACTAGAACAATAATAGAAAGATGGCTAAGGCTTAAGATGATAAAAGACGATGGTTAAAGAAACTAGGATATTGGGTTCACTCAAGTAGAGAAGGGGAGGAAGACTCGATCTCTCGATGTGAGACTAACTCCTAAAGTAAGGTTGATTAAGCTCTCACCTAATTAACCCAACCTTGATTTGAACATGTGTTTCCTAATTACTAGTCAAGCTCTCACCAACAAGTAGAAAGATAGATTAAATGCTCAAATTCTCACCTAAGCATTCTCACAAATACCTTGTGTGCATGATAAAATCAACAAGCATATATTCAATAATTTTCATTCTCCCCATGTCTTAATCCTCCCCTATAATCCTACAAGAGTCCCCCCCCCTCCCCCCAATCCTAATAAGGCACTACTCACACATACTTGCAATAACAAACACAAAAGATGAAGACCTGGAAATCAAACAATTAGAGAATATCATGTTTATAAGATATACTAATCAAGCAACTTGAAATGTAAACAATTGATGAAAGATGAACAATAATAAAAGAATAATTATACCAAATGGAAAACAAAGTTGCAATCTTAGATTAAATAGAAGAATAATCTTCACCAATCTTCAATTTACAACCCAATACTAAGTGTAAACAATTGACAACAACTAATTCTAAGCTAATTTATGAAGTAACTAAGGTTTGTTTAAGGAAAGATTAAAGCTTCCTAAAGAGAGTTTGCATAAAATTAGGGAAATAATTTTAGATTTAGGGTTGTGTGTTGAAATGATTAAGGGAGGGGGTATTTATAGTTTACACCGAATTTAGGTTGGAAATTACAAGGAAGGGTAAAATGCAGAAAGGAAGTCCCAGCCGTTGCACCGGCCGCCGGTGGTCTGACAGGCAAATTAAGGGGGAATAGGTCATCACGTGTGCTTGGCCGGTGGACCAACAGCCGGTGGTCCACCGGCTGTGAGTAATTTTGAATTTTCCTCCCTTACTTTGACTTCCATCTTTCTTCCTGCACTCCTAGCCGGCAGGCCGGCCGCCGGTGCCTTGCCCGGCTGGGAGTTCTTTGTAAGTTGGCCTTTTTCTTCCTTCTACTTGATCTCCGAGCCGGCTGACCAGCTGCCGGTGGCCTACCCGGCTGGGAGTTCTCTGTAACTTCCTTCCTTTTCTTCCTTGGCTAAGTGTTAGGGGAGTCCCAGCCGGCTGGGAACTCTTCTCAGCCTTCCTTCCTCCTATCTTCATGCTTAGCCTCTCGAACCGTCTTCCTTTCTCCGATTCCTCTATTTCCACCCCAGATCCTGCAAGACGGACATAATATAATAGACTAGGGAATCGGGGTACAAAATGCAAGGTAATACACACAAAACTGACTCAAACAGAGTCGGAATGCATGAAAATAAAGAGGAGAAATGATGTAAATAAATTATATATCAGTAGCCCCATGCATCACACGGACTTTCTAACCCGTAAGATCGATAATATTATACGGTCATTGGAGAGGTGCTCTGGTGTCATATTTGGAATTTGAAAAGCACTAGGTGACATAGGGGCTAAGGCAAAAGGATAAGGAAGAGATAAAAACAAAAGAGACACGTATAGAATGACTGCACTTTCGTAAGACTCCAAGGGGAATTGTATTTATGGTGTGTTTGGGAATAAAGATTGTATTCTCAAATTCAGATTTGGACCAATTTACATGTTTGGAAAACCTATTAGATTTGGATTTCCAAATCCCTACCAAATTCAAGTAAGGTTAAAATAAACTCATTTGAAATCCACTCTCTAACCCCTCTAATTTCAAATCTTCATTTCACTTTGCTAAATTTAAAATGAGACATTTCAAATTAAATTCTTGTTCCCAAACACTCTCTTAGAATACTAGATTAAAATATTGTTATCTAAAGGTGATAATGCTAGATTTTTTCAAGTGGCAGTTATTTAAATACAAGTCTAATTAAATTACATCTACAAACATATACTTCCTCCATTCAACTCCACTCTACCACTTTCTTTTTTCACGTTTGTCAACGCGTGTTTTACGCGCTAAATATTGTTAGCTACGTATTTGCAAAAATTATAAAAGTTAGATATTTTTAATGTACTCGTAAAGACGAATCAAACAAGATCCCACCATGAATATATTTCCACTTACGTATCGAGAGAAAATCGAAATTGAATACACAATTGTGAATAGTGTACAAAAGTGAAATAGGTAGAGTGGAGTTGAATAGAGGAAGTATAAATACACCATTCACAAATCAGAAAGGGGGGGGGGGGGAGGGGGGGTTGGGGAGCAGTCCGGATCATCTGTCCCACAACCTTGTCCCATTTCCTGTCCCATTCACCAAAAGCCGACATCTGTGCATCACCAGACCACCGGAATTGATGGTCACAACAATCACCAACAACAATTCAGAACTGCAACCAGCAACAAATCGCACCAACTCGTCACCATGGTTGAGCACCGAGCTTTCTCTACCACGCACAAACTTGTAGCGACGAGGGCGTGGATTCCGAACCCGAGTATAATATAATGGCAATTGGTCTCCACCATTCTCCACCTTAACACCCAACCACCACCAACAGCTACTCCTCCATTCATCACCCACAACCCGACAATAGCACCACCGCCCAGATACATTACCGTTCAACCACAACAACCCTGATCGCGCATATCACTTGCTCCCGACAACCACCACTGCTTCTCATGGCAGCACCACCTTTGTGTTCCGCCAGGAAAAATACACACCCGCTCTTCGTTCACATCCACAAGCAGCCTCGTCGCACCACCTTTGTTGTCCTCCGTCATCGAACAATCACCATGTAAATCATCAATTCCGAACTCGGCACCAAAACTCGAGACCAATGTGCACCCATCTTAGGCAGCCACCTTCGAGACCAATTCTAGTGGTTTGGTGGAGTGGTGGTTGAATTTTGTAAATGAATTATGTGAGACAGTGAGAGGGGAGAAGACGATGGAGTGATTGATGTGTGAAGAGATACACGTGACTTTTTTCTTTTTTATTTTAATTTTTCCCAGATGTCGGCTATTGGTGAATGGGACAGGGAATGGGACAAGGTTGTGGGACAGATGATCCAGACTGCGCGGGGGGGGGGGGGGGGACAAATAGAGCAGATACCCATGCATATTACCAGGAAGAAATATTACCCGGCCATACAAATTAGAAGACAAGACCCAGATATTATACTCTTATACACTGTCTCAAATATACAATCTCGGATTCAAAATCAAACCATACATATAAATCGTCCCGGTTTTCATACAAGCGCATAAGAGTCATTAATTTACAACAAAGTCAAAATTCATTCCTAGTCAACATCCAAATAGGCCTGAGGGTACCAATATCGAATAAGTTTTCTTTACTCTTTTTATTAATCGTTTATTTATTATTTTCTTTTCTTCTCGTATTATCTGTATAATTGTATATAAACTTACCTTGTAACTTGTCCTTGTGAATAATTGCATAAAGTTTGTTTCTAACTTTCTTTTTCTTTGTCTTTAGTTCGTCCAATATATAATATTACAAATAAATAGTAGAGACCGTCAGTTTGATGGGCGGTCTGGGTGTCTAACACCTTCTGTAATACTACGGTTTTATGAGCCTCTGGGTACTCTATCGAGTGGGCCTTACTCTGTCGAGTAAGGGTGTTTTGAATTTTAAAAGAGTGTTCTGCCTGTAGGGTACTCGATCGAGTAGCCTGGGCACTCGATCGAGTAAGCGGCACTCGATCGAGTACGTTAGTTGCTCGATCGAGTAGCTCGGTTTACGGGTAATGTTTTGTCGGGTTTTGTTAATAATGTGAATAAGTATATAAAGCTTTCCGTCATCAACACTAAACACTTTTATCAAACCTAATTAATTCAAAAGAGATTTCAACCTACGTACTTCGCATCTTTCGCATTATTGACAAATCCCGGAGCTTGAGAGGTCGGAATTCATCATCCTCTACATTCTTGTGATCCTTGCGTTGAGGGTAAGATCTACGTACCGATTTTATAGTATTTTATTAAGTTTGTTTAAACCCTAATTTGGGGGTTTGGGAGTTTTGTTGTCTTTTATGATTGTTAGTAATTGTATGATCATATGTTTGGAGGAGGATTCATAGAAGAGGAGTTTTGATAACAGCTGTTGAGACCGTCTAATTGTATTGCATTCCAGGTAGGGTTTTCCTACTCACTATTAGTCACATGATGTGTTGGTTGTGACTTATGATTGTCGAATATTATCGTACGAGTATTGTGACGGTTGTTGGGTTTGCTTGCTGATTTGTAGTTGTGATTGATTGTATCTGTCTGTGTTGTTCGGGGTGCGTCCCTGGGTGAGTGGAGTCACTTGCGGGAGTGGCTTCACGCCCATTATTTGCCTTCTGTGGAACCCGCCACAGAAGGGATGTGCACATTAATGGATTTGGGTTTATCGCTCGATGGAGATGAGCGGGGCTTAGGTGGGAGCGGCTGCGGTCCCCCACTGGAGGCGAGGAGTAACCTGTTACGATGGGTAATTTGGCAGGGCTACAAACTTTAGTGTGTAGTCATTATTGTGGAGTTGGTGATGGAGTTTGGAGTATATCTGTGACGACTGAGCTGTGTTGTGTGTTGTTTTGTTGAGTTATGTAAATTGTGTGAGTAGTACTTACCCCGCTTAATTGTTTTAAAAACTGTGGTGATCCATTCAGGGATGGTGAGCAGTTATTGAGCAGGTATGAGTCGAGATGCAAGGGATAGCTGGGAGGTGTCGCCATCAGATGATAGAGTCTTCCGTTGTAGTTTTAATAGTTTTTAGACAGTTGTTTTGAGATCATGTAAACCATATTTTGGCAGTTGGTTTTGGATTGTATTTACTCATTTAAACATTATGCTATTTAAATGTTGTTTCTTCATTGTCTTTTGATTATCATTGCCTCGGAAAACCCAGATGGTGACATCTTTATACCTGAGTGGTCCTGGTAAGGCACTTGGAGTATGGGGGTGTCACAAAGTGGTATCAGAGCGATGGTCCTAAAACCTGTAACTAATGAATCTAATGAACATAGGGAGTCAATTAAAATGAACCCGGGGAAAAGGTTGTAGGAGCTAATGCAAAGGCTTGGGAGACGTCCTAAAGTCGCGGACTCGCCCTAAAATTTTGAACCGGTCACAAAGGGGGTATATGTCAAGGTCGCATGTGGTGTCTGTTAGTTTGTATGTGAACGTAACGATATATGTTGTGAATTGTTGGATGTTGGGGGCGGAGGTTGAAATTGTGATTGAAAAGTTGGTGGGGTGTGTTTATATGTTGAATTGAATAAAGGGGCATGTTAATTATTTATAATGTGGCACTTGATAACATGAAGTAGATTATTATGATGTTTATATGAGGAATTGTCTATAATTGCATGCGTAGTTATATTATAATGTTGAGATTATGAAGGTTGCATTGTACATTGGGTTATGTGAGATAACATGCGGGTAGTATGTACGAGTCAGCATGACTCGATCGAGGGGGGGGGGGCACTCGATCGAGTAGGTGAGGTACTCGATCGAGTGGGTCTGACTCGATCGAGTGGGTACTTGACATTTTTATGATCACAACCGTGTTTTTGGGTACTCGATCGAGTACGTGGGGGCACTCGATCGAGTAGGGGTCGCTCGATCGAGTGTCATGTTAGCTCGATCGAGTAGGATAGAGATCAGAAGGTCTGTTTTGGGTCTGGAGTCGGGGTACTCGATCAAGTACGTGGGACACTCGAACGAGTAGCCTCAGCTCGATCGAGTGGGTTTTGGCACTCGATCGAGTGGAGTCTGTGTAGGCTGTCTTCGTGTTTTGGGTTGTGGTATGTATGTTTATTTCTACCCTTTTCTTTTATAGTGTCAAGATGCCGCCAAAGAAATCCGCCTTGTATGTGAGAGCTGAGAACATGACCATAGAGGATATCGTTAAGATGTTGGAGCATCAAGATGCTCTTACCGAGGCCCTAAAGAGAGTGGAGAAAGATAAAGAGGTTGATCACTCAAAGATCAGTCTATATATAGCGAGGTTTAACCCGAAAGAGTATAAGGGAACAGGGGAGCCGATGCTTTTAGACAATTGGCACCGTGAGATGGAGAACATTCTGGAGTTAGTGCATTGTCCTGATGAGATGAAAGTAGAACAAGCTGCATTCTACTTGAGGGAAGCAGCTGGTGAGTGGTGGGATAAGGTGAAGGTGGGTGCTAGGGATATGTATGCGAAGCAGGGTCTGCCTGCTATACCTTGGGAAGAGTTCCGGAGGGCTATGAGGAGGGAGTTTGTACCTGAGCATGTGAGGAGTAAGTTCAGTTTGAGTCTGCCTGCTATACCATGGCATTCAGGGTCTCTTTCTGGTCAGTTTGAGTCGGCAATTGTCCGGGAGCTCGAGTGGTACTCTTACTAGCCAATTGAGCAATTTGGCTCTCTAGTAGCTTCATCCCGGCCTCTCTAGCTTGGGACTCCTTCAGCAGCTAGTTCTTAAACTCAGCAAATTCAGAACCATGGGATTGTTGTTGCTGCTGCGGCACATAAGGAGGTTTTTGGTATTGTTGTTGCTTATGATGAGGGGGCACATAAGCTTGCTGCTGCTGGTGTTGTGGAGGTTGGGTCGGATTCAGGACATTCTGGCTACTCCACCTCAAGTTGGGGTGGACATTCGGCTCATAGTACATGTTTGTCTGTCTATAGTGTTGAAAGGCAGCACAAGACTCAAAGGGGACAGAACAATTTTCTGAGACATGCCCCTCAGCTCCACATCTTCTACAGACAAAAGGACCGTCTGAAACAGCGTTAACATGGTACATCCCACCTTTAGAAGCTCCTCCCAATTCATATTTGTCAAACCTTGCAGTGAGAGCTTCTAGTGCAGCAATAGAGGAAGATTCAGCAGCTCTTCTCTGGTTTCCTCTCGAATTCCCATATTCAGCCTTATTAGTGGCCAAATCATCGATGATCTTCCACCCCTTAGTCTCTCCCATGTTCTCAGCAAATCGGCCATTGGCTGCAGCATCCAAAATAGCCCTCTGATCGTCATACATCCCATTATAGAACTGGTTGCAAAGACTCCATTTTTCGAACCCATGATACGGTATGGTTCGCACCAATTTCTTGAAACGGACCCATGCTTCATGAAAGTTCTCATCAGACCCTTGTTTAAAGCTCGTGATCTGAGCTCTAATGGCATTCGTCTTCGAGGCAAAGAAGTACTTTTTGTAGAATGCCAGGGCTAAGGAATTCCAGTCGGTGATCCCATGGGCGGCTCGGTCCAGATCTCTATACTACTCTCTTGCAGCATCACGAAGAGAGAAAATGAACATGGTCTCTTTGATCTGATCTTGGGTCACACCGGCCGGCGGGGGTATAGAGCAGCAATAATCAATAAAAATCTCCATGTGCTTGGTTGCATCTTCATTTGTAGCTCCCCCGAACTGGTTCCTCTCAACCAGGTTAATATAGGAAGGCTTTGGCTCGAATTTTCTCGCCTCCCCAGGTAGTTCGAATCCTTTGTAGAGATTCGCAGCTGTAGGCTCTGAATGACTAGCAATGGTTGCTTCTTGACCCACGACGGGATTTACGGAGAAGTAACTGTCGTCTCGGTGAAGAAATTGAAGCGGGAGATGTAGGTGGATCTCCTTCGAACAGAGCGTTCTCGTAGTAGCTTGACAGAGTACTCAGCTCTTCCTCTGTCGGTAATCCCCTTTGTGATCGTCTCAACTCGCGCAAGGATTTCTCGATCTCAGGATTTAATGGTACTAGTTCACCACCCTGTGACCTGCGCATAAGCGGAAACTACAAAAAGAATATAAGAAAAGTTTAAGGAACGGAAGTCCCTTAAACTAAAGAAAGACTAAATAAAAACAACTAAAAATTAGAACAATTGCCTCCCCGGCAACGGCGCCAAAATTTGATACCCGTCGTGAGGTGTCAAAAATAAATTTATAATCTCCAACTACAACTATAGCTAGCGGAAGTCGGGTCGAACCACATAGAGGCAGACGTAATTTCTAGTTGTTTAAATTCGGTCTAAGGTAACAATAAGGTGGGGGTTTGATTAGATTTGGTCTACAACTAATGAGCAATAAAATAAAGTGAACTAAGGAAACGGATGAAATCAAGAATAAAAGAAAAGGTACTAGGATGGTCGGTTCGTTATAGTTTCGGCGGCAGCATACTAAACAGGTCTAAATCGAACACATGTGAGGCGGGAAACAAGAGGTCCTCTCGGTCCACTCTTAACAGATAGCATCTTTCGATCTCGCTATAAGTCCCTAATATCACTAATACTGACTCTCGTCCTGAAAAGTGACTAACAATCTAAACTTTACCTATCTTTCGATCTCAAAGACATTTAGTCATTTTAATTGGTGATCTAACAACTTTCCCTATCTTTCGATCTAATGGGTCAGTCATAAATTAAGCATCTAACTGGTCGCATGCATTCGATTCGTTAAATACAACATTAAAATCAATTAAAACGAAAGGTAACCTCACGTGGTCAGTCGATCGACCAGGTATGGTAGTCGATCGACTGACACGCGATTTCAGTTCAAATTAATTATATTGCCGCCTACAATACAATTCCTCTACATCCTAGCACAATTGAATTAGCTACTCGTGCTGAAATTAAAGGCAACAATAATAGTGAAGAAATAAACTATCGAATTCATGTTTGTAAGGATTAAATAAGCAAATAACATAAACGATAATTGGCTTTGGATTCTAACTAACAATTCTATACCTAACAACGCAATAAACATGAACTGAAAGTAGAACAGAAGGAATACCGAAAATTGCAGAAGAATAGTAACGGGATGATTAGAAGTATGAACGAAAATCCGGTGCAAACCAATATTCCAAACCCTAACTATCGTCTAAAGAACTGAATGTAAAACTTAGATAAAAATCGGATCAAAACTGGATGCCCTTATCTGATGTTCTAGGTTACGTTATATAGCAAACATACGTAACAACTTATTATCAAAACCTAAACATAATGGGCTTGCTTTCCTCGATCTTTTAATTCTCGTCTGAGTAGCGGGGTGGTCGATCGACTGAGATGACCGGTCGATCGACTGCTATGCGATGTCTGATGGTTTCGGAACCCGCATATTGGTCGATCGACTGAAGGTAGTGGTCGATCGACTGCTTTAGCTGCTACTTGACTTCTATAATCTCGTGGATTTGTCTTTTGGGCTTTGAAATGCGCACCAAGCTCATTCCTCGAGAAAATACTTCACGTCAATTGCAATGCAGGATAGTCGGGGACGGATTTAGCTCAATTTCCGTTGAATTCTTCACATTTCTGCAATAAAGTACAAAAACACGAAA
Organism: Silene latifolia; assembly: GCF_048544455.1. Taxonomy (NCBI): domain Eukaryota; kingdom Viridiplantae; phylum Streptophyta; class Magnoliopsida; order Caryophyllales; family Caryophyllaceae; genus Silene; species Silene latifolia. Next base: position 201,183,231 of record NC_133538.1, on the reverse strand, counting down.
GTGGACGGAAATGGGGGAAATGGCAGCTTAAACTACACAAATGAGCTCTGAAATGCGTGTAAAATGAGGTGCAAAACATCATATAAAAGACACGCATCACCCCGCTTAATTGTTTTAAAAACTGTGGTGATCCATTCGGGATTGGTGAGCAGTTGTTGAGCAGGTATGAGTCGAGATGCAAGGGATAGCTGGGAGGTGTCGCCATCAGATGATAGAGTCTTCCGCTGTAGTTTTAATAGTTTTTAGACAGTTGTTTTGAGATCATATAAACCATATTTTGGCAGTTGGTTTTGGATTGTATTTACTCATTTAAACATTATGTTATTTAAATGTTTCTTCATTGTCTTTTGATTATCATTGCCTCGGGAAACCGAGATGGTGACATCTTTATACCTGAGTGGTCCTGGTAAGGCACTTGAATTGGAGTATGGGGGTGTCACACCTTCCCTGATCGTACCTCCCCCCCCCCCCCCCCCGCCCCGATTCGCAATCTTTGGTTTAGACCGGAGTGACGGATTAGTCCCCATGCCAGGGATCAAAAGGGGCTTTTTTGTTAAAATTGTTTTTGTACATTTTTTTTATAAAACCTACTGGAGACTCTTCCATACTATATATTTATTTCAAAAAGGAGATTTTTTCATGGATTTCACAGTGGCAACTCCGCCGGGACTTAGAAGGTAAGACTTGAAATTTGTTGTAGGATTATATATTTGACGACTTATTTATTTATTAAATAAATATATGGTCCTAATCTAGGAAAATAGGCGGTACATATTATAAATCTCACTTGGAGCTTCGCATTAGTTGTATGTCGTAACTTTTCATTGCACATAAAATTATTACGGAAAATTCACATGGTACCCTTAAAGTTTGCCACTTTTTCCATGGTATCCTACTTTTTATATTTGTGATCCCAACCTTAAGATTTACATTTTGTGCCCAAATTGCCAAAAACTCTAACTTTTTATAATCTCGCTTATAACATCGTTAACGTTTAACAATATCCCCTTTACCAACTTATTTAAAGCTATTTTTTATATTAATCACTTGAAAAAAAAATCCTAATAATTACATAATTATCCCAGACTCAACCCACCGCACATACACCAACCTGACTACCACCATCAAATAAGCCCGCATGGCACTTTTCTAACCCACCATTTAGACATAACACGTCAATAATCAACACCGCACTCTAGCCACACTAAACCAAACATCGTCATCGCTACTCTATTACATTTTCTAACCCACCATGAAGTATCACTTTGTTCATATTTGTGAGTGTCTCGGGTTGTTTTTTGTTGCAAATGGAATTTTGTTTTCTAGGAAGGTTGGTTTTTATGTGGTGTGATAAATCAAAGAGATTGTGTGGATGAAAGGGGAAATCGACAAGTCCTGGTTAGAAAGGGGGTGTTTTTATGCTATGGTGTATTTGTGGTGATAGTAGATGGCATGTCGAATAAATTTGGCTCGTAGTCTAATCTTTACTGGGTTGAGGCTAAAAAGGCAAAGGGTGGAGGAGTGTATAAAACTTTATTCAGCTACTCTCTTATAGGACCGTCTTATAGCATAGGACGGGCCCATTTAACAAATAGCCCAAAAAATATTGAAATGAACCAAACATCACTGATGGAAAGATAAACGGAGTTAGCAAGAAACTGAAACAAATCAGCAAAAAAAATAAAATAAAAAACAAAGCAATGGAACGTGGACAAAGAAGCAGTTATTTCTATGGCTTCAATCTTAATGAATCTACTAGTTTGAATCATCAGAGTAAGCAAGAATTCTAAAATTCTCAATCAATTAAAAATTTTAAAATTTCTTTTGTTCTTAATTAAAAAAAAATCAAATTTTATTATCTATGGTTTGATTATTTGATTTGCATGAAAGCCACTTCAAATTTCATACCCCAAAGTGCAAACTAAAAAACTTTGTACGATTATTATTTTGCAATTTGTAGTAGTTAGTCTCAATGTTCTGGATTTCCAGTATACATGTTTGAAGCTTTGAGCTTTGGATTAATATCTTGAGTTATTACTATAAAGATTAGAGTAGCGAATTACAACGACAAATAACAACTTTAGTTTTACAGTATTTTATTGTAGCTTTTAACTTAAAACTGTTGGTTGTGAATATAAATATATGAGATTCAAGGCAAGCAAACTGCGTTAATTATTATTTTGTCATAGATTAATTTTTTTCATAATTAACTTTGTATTTGATGAATGCTACTCAATATGCAAAGCTTGTCACAATTTAGCCTATTCTTGATTTTGAATGTTGATAGGTGAGATTTTAATTTCAAAACTAGTAGTTTTATACTTAGAACTTCACATTATAAATTTTCAATTTAAAGTGTATTAAAATTCAGAGTTTTCAAATGTAAAACCAATGTTATCAAACTAAACTAACTATTAGCAAAAGTATAAAGCATGCCTTTTTCAACGCTAAAATACGCACATAGCATATGATTTACCTTATAAACCAATGTTTTTAGAATTAAAACCTTACTAGTTTTATACCCGTGCAAAAAATGCACGGGTCGTAATAGTAGGCGCTATGATTAGATACCTGAACATATAATTGAGCGTGATTAAGTTTTCAATACCGTGACAATATAAATAATCCATATTTTAAGATTCGAATATTTGATAAATATTAAATTTGAATATTAGATAATATACAACCGTATTTTATTAGAATTATATTAAATTATTTGACATGTTAGACTCGTTCAATGTATGTAAATTGTGACATTTTAACTTATATTTTAAAGTAAATAATTAAAATAGGAATAAGAATTGTGTTGAGGAGAGAGAATAATTAAATAGAATAAGAAAACATGGGAGGACCCACATATAAAAATTATCAGCCAATCAGAAGCCAAGAAAAAACCCAGCTTTTATACTATGTAGATGTTAATTTTATCTAGAAGCTGAGTTTCAACTTTCTTTAAAAAAAAGATCAACAATCAATCAAATTCATATATAAATTAAAGAAGATTCAAGTTTTTGAACTCTACATGTAGTGCATAACCAATATTCTTGACATCTAGTTCATACAAAGAACATGAAGTGTGAAACTCCTAGGGTTACTAAACTACTAATACATCTTTTGATCCTCAACTCCAGTAGCCTCTGAGATGAATAAGTCCGGTCAGCTACTATATTTTGACATCAGATTCGTAAGGTACTCGAGGCCGAGTGGCTGACATCTCCTTGCTCAGCTTTGGCCATCAACAAACTCCGCGTTATCCTGAACATTTAACTTACAAACATTTTATGTCAAATGTGAATTCAAGTGTGGACTAAATTGAAGAAAACCCCAAGCCTTGGAAAACTACCAGAATGATGCTTAAACAACTCATGAACATCGTCTAACAAAATTAAATGTATCATATCCTGTAGCTTAACCATTCCAATAACGGAAAACCATCACGCACCAACAAAACAAATCAACATAAGTTGTCTTTAGTATCTAGTAATCTCTCATGTTTGTTATGGAGGCCATGTTGACAAGTTGATTACCAAATCTGGTAATATACGTACAGATATTCAAACAAAAAAAGTTGGTTCTCAAGTTAAAAGTACATCGACACGATTAAGGCTAAAACCCTCAGATTTCAATATAAAAGGACTTGTTAATATAAAGACAGCAATATTTATCTTATAACCATCAATTAACACCATAGAAGCTGAAGTTCTGAGCAACAACAAACAATGCGTGTCTGCCCGAATAGTCAAATTAAAACCTTTAATTGTCCACATAGAATCCTAAGTCATTTGCAATTGTATCAAATGATAGTGTCCACAGAATATCTGACAATTTCCTTTAATTTTTGTAGAGAGTGAGAAGAATCATATATCCAAATTAGAGAATTGATTTTCGCTAAAAAATAAGATAGTTAACTTAAAAGCATGATTGTATGTACTATATACATTACGAAATAAACAATTAAAATCAAGAAGGCATACAGATAAGAAAGCATAAAGATACTCACATTTTAGTGTGGGAGTGTACAGATATTCACATTGGAAACGAGATGTTGATGAGTTACTCCGTATGACGAACTGACGAAGTGATCCACCAAGGCACCATCATAGTTTCGTATTTCTGCGGTTATCACAATAGAGAAGGAGGAGAAAATAAATTAAAGATAACGGCGTCCATTCTCCGTAAGGTTAGACAATTTAATATGAAAATTTACTTTCTTATTGGGCCAACTTTCACATGTGGACCTCTTTATCATATTGTAAGATGGTCTTTTCTAACAATTAGTGAACTTTATTAATACTATTAATTCTCTTCCCCAAAGCCAATAATTATAAAATTTTAGAATTAATTTGTGACCTAGCAACTACTTCGTTAAAAAGTTAACGGAAGTTAGTAAATTGGGTATATTAGGCAAAAATATGAAGTTTAGGGGTATATTGCACACAAACTTAAAAATTTGGGTATCATGAGAAAAGTGGCAAACTTCGAGGATACCATATGAATTTTCCGAAATTATTATTATTATGAGAGAAAATTGTAAATTATAGCCTTTTAAAATCCACTTTTTGAAAATTACAACCTTATATAACTTTTTTTGTAAATTACAGTCATAATAACACTTCTGATTAGAAATTACAACCAAAAGTTTTACTCCGGTGGAAAATTGAGACAAATTTAAATTTTTGTGACTTAAGTTCTTTTTTTAAGACGAAAATGCCCTTACCTTAAACCTATAATAACCCCTTATGTTCATCTTCTTCATCAGAATCCAAAACTCCATCTTCTCTCTAAATCTTCATTTCTTCTTCACCAATATTACCTAATCTAATTTGTCCCTTTTATTCACATTATACCCAAATCAATTTAATTGTCTTAAAATTAATTAGTGTTCTTCATCACCAATTTTTCCCAAATTGAAAATTATTAGGGTTCTTCAATTTTGGTAATATGTGTTCAGTTTGGTCTGAAAATAGTTCTTTCTCTTGTAACTCAGGATATAGTTTTGCCGGCAGACGAATATGCTACTGTCAATATTTGTTGATATGGCAAGTGGAAGATATTTGTGGAGGAATTTGAAGAGGATTAAGGTAGAAGAGAAAGTTAAGAGCTTTTAGAAAATCTTCATTCTTCAACAATGTGAGGTTGCTTTTGTAAACTTAATCTCGAAAAATATGAGATTATAAAATTTTGTTCTAACATCTTGTTGTGTACAGTTACCCACCATTGTGAATTCCAAATGTTATTACTGGGTAGATTAATAGCAAGAGCATTTAATTTCTGTAAAATTCCCAGAATGGTACTTCTATTGTAGATTTCATTGCAATTGGTTTTCACCTTTTAGCGAGACTATGCCGAGTGTAATTAATTACTGGAACCTTGGTAATGCTGATATATATTAAACATAGGTGATTTTTCATGAATAAATTAGGTTAAATTTCCGTAATTCTATTATTTCCGTATTGCTGAGTGTAAGTAAAAATGGGGAATGAATTAAAGTAGAAATTGGGGAAATTTTGGGGAATTTGAGAGAGTAGTGTGGAGGAAGATGAGGAATTTAGCGTTAAATGAGAGGTAATTGAGAGGTAAAGTAAAATGAACTGGATAAATAGGCAAATAAATAGTTAAGGGTATTTCGGTCACATTTTAACAAAATTCACCGAAAACGTCATCGTGGTGCAATTTTCAAAGAAAAATGATATTATGGCTGTAATTTTCAAAAAAAAATTAGATAAGGCTGTAATTTTTAAAAGGCTGTAATCAACAATTTCCTCTTATTACGAATCTGAATCTCCCAGAGCTAGAAGCACGCACATGCATATGATATTCTTATGTGTCCATACAAGTATTTACTCTTCTCATCTTGTTTTTTTTTTTACGTTCTGTTGATAGTTTATATTATTCAAATCATATATTGTCTTATTTTACTTTATATTTATATTATTAGACAAAAATACCGTAGGTTTCCTGTAAGCCAATATTACGCCATTTAAGCTACCCTAAATCATCCTCGGTAAAGTATGTTGTATACATAGAAGGTCCATTCGACGGTCTAGGGCTTACACGTATTTTCCACCTCGTGACGTCGTGTTTTGGCAACTCGCTTGGTCCATATGACTGAGTGAGCACAAAAGCGAGAGATGCCCTCGGGTATTTTAATGTCATGAGTACCTAATTTCTAAGCCATAAACCTAACCATAAAACCCGTAGAATTTTTAATTAGGGTAATATAAATTGTTTATTCTTGTATTCTTGTAAATTTTGTCCCCTCTAATGAGTCATAATTGGGTCCTATTGTTTCTTTGAGCTTACTTTGTTGGTTGCGTCAAAATTATTTCGTTTATCAAAGTCATTAGGGTGATAGGTGGATTTACACCCACGCACTGCATGTTTTCATCGTTTGGTTTATAGAATAGGTACGTACTTCATACTAATTAGTACATTCTTATATGCATCATTATCAGTAAGTAACAACATAAATATAAACAAAATCTTATACTTAGATATTTGCATGCATCCTAATCTAATCTTAGTATTAACATTGATCATCTTACATAATATTTTCATAAAAATATTTTTTTTCTTTAAAATGGGGTCTTATTTTAAATTTTGAAAAAAGATTAAAAATTTTCGTTTTTATTTTTTTATTATTATTATTATTATTATTATTATTATTTAATTATGGGATGCGCGCAGCTTTCATTAAAATAAGAATAAAAGTTTACATGAAATTGGTGGGGAGCCGAGAAACAATCTGGGCTCCCACACCCTTAGCAATAGTAAAGCTAATACACATAAAATGACTCCCCGCTTCCAAACTGCTCTCGAACTTTTAAAATGGTATTCAAATAAAGTAATGGGGTTTGCTATATTCCGCCCCTAAAATTACTCATCCCGTCCCTAAAAAATACCGTTTTGCCCTTGAATAATTAAAACTCCACATTTTGGTAACGTTGATTTTAGTATATTATTAAACGATAATTAAAAACAACAACGATAATTAATAACCAAAAACGATTAAGTTAGAAACAAAAATGACGATTAGAAACGAAAAAACTTTAAACGACCATAACTTTGTGCTCGAGTGTCCGATTTTGACGAATTTTTTTTTCAATTAGCTTAACTTGATGAGACGAACACAATGGTAAAAGAACTGATAGTGGGCCTATTCGTGTGAAAAACACGAACTGACCTAGGCCGGTTCATGTGATTTACACGAACCAGCCAGGGCCAGTTCATGTAGATTACAAGAACTGGCCCTGGTTGGTTCATGTAAACCAAATGAACCGACCTAGGCCAATTCGTATGTTTTACACGCATTTTCCAATTAAAAAAAAAACTATTTTTTTCACATTGCGTCCGTCTCGTCGAAATAAGCGATTTGAAAAAAAAAATTCGTCGAAAACGAACACCCGAGCACAAAGTTGTGGCCGTTTAAAGTTTTCCGTACTTAATCGTTAATTTTTGTCTTAGTTTAAATCGTTCACTTCATCAATCATCATCTAACATAGGTAAAGAGTTCATTAATTCGTTAGTTCAATATTATTTTTTTTGTTAATTCATCCGTAATTAATACGATAATTCATATCTAATTTAAGTTACCGTCCCCCATTTCCGATTAGTCGATAAAAAATATTGCTAGAAATATTATTTAGAGGAACAAGGTCAAAGTTGGAAAGTTAATCGAATAATAGGGGCGGAATATAGCATTTTTGAAAAACCGTCAGTGAACATCCATTTTCTTCCGTACATACTATCTGACGTCAATCGATTTGTATACTTTTTGTCTTCTAAAAGGTGATCATTATCAAATGCTTTAAGATCTTGTTGCTTTTGAACCTATTCTTGAACGACCCTCTCGCTAACAAGGAGTATCTAATGAACCATAACAAGGGTATATTAGTCACGAGTCTTCTCTATCAAATAAGAAAATTTATTCAAACTTATTGGCATTATCAATTGAGTCCCGGTTTAGATTAAGTGTCTAGCTAAAATAGGACCATCCTAGTCCTTTTTGAAATGCATAAAAAAAAAAACGAGCATATGTCATTTTTATTAGTCACTTGTTCTACTTTTTACCTTAACTAGTAAAATAGACTCCAAATACTTTATGGCGTATCTCTGTAGTGTAGATCAACCGAACTCTTAGAATCTGCCTGAAGAGGGCGTGCATTTGACTACATTTTCCATCTCCTGTGGTGTAATAATTCTTTGATCGTCGTGTCTCTAGACTCTAGCTAGGTGACCAATAGGTTTGGAGATTCCATCTTTCTACCTGATTCGTTTATTTTCCATCTTTCAAATGACCACGAGATTCGTCAATTTTCCGAATGAGCACAAATTACTTTCTTCCAAATTTTTCAATTTCCCATATTTCAAATGACTACCAGATGATCACAAACTCATATGATCGCCATTTTAGCAAATATTGTCATCCATTCCCATTGATGCTAGAAAACTAGCTCACCTGAAGGTCAAACCAGATTCCTAGTACACCTGTGCCCAAACTTACCAAATATGACACGGGAACACTCCATACATGATGTTAAAATAGATGAGGTGACCACCACTACAAAAAGAATCTATGCTAGCGACAGATTTTTTGCGATGGAATCAAAATCCATCGCTAATTGTAACTTTGCGACGGTTTTTGCGACGGAAAATCTTATATGCGACGGATTTTGCTACTACCATCTGTTGGCGGGGTAAAATTTTCATGGCGCCAGATGTTTGCGATGGAATTTGCGACGGATTAGTTTAATTAATTTTCAAAGGACCATTAACTGCTCTAATAAGTAGCTTAATTTTTTAATTTCTCTGAGGTTGCGACGGAATTTAAGTTGATCTAACTATTAATAATAATATTAAAATATAAATTACATTTTCCATCGCAAAATAACACAGTCGGTCGGACAAATAAAATATAACCTGCCCACTCCCTAATTCATTCACCCCAAATTCATTATCCCAAAAAAACCCCCAAATCAATCGACGAATTTGATTTCTCCTTCACCGTCATCTACCGCTGCGCCCTCCGCCGTCGGTCATCCTCCGTTGCCGTCTACCACGGTACTTCTTCTTTTCTGTTTTCCTTCTCGGTTTCTCCCTTTCTATTCCCTTTTTCAGGTAATTTATTCTCGTCCTATTGCTCAATTTGTGGTTACAACTTGGAAATCTGAGCTAAAGTTTGTGTCTTTCAAATTCTTCTTGTTTATTGTATTCTTCTTGTTTGTTATCTTTCAAATTTGGCACGTTTTGGAGTTGTGTTTTGTGTAATTTGTCCATTTCTCATAGAAAGATTTGAACTTTCTATGTTTCGTGGCATATTTGTTTGATTTTAGGAGTTGGATTTGTGTAATTTATTCATTTCTCATACAAAGATTTGAATTTTCCATGTTTTTTGGCATATTGGTTTGGTTTTAGGGATTGGGTTCTGTGTAGTACATTATTACATACTAATCAACAACACAAAACCACTCCAAAGAATAGTGAGGTAGTAATTGGTTAATGAGCGAGAGTAGTTGTTTCGGAATAACCAATTTTAAAAATTACATAGAACGCACGTTTTTGTTTTTGATTTAGTCATTTCCTCTAAAACAATATGACGGGTTTTGTGATCATTTTATGGTCAAATGTAACAAAAATGGTCCACTTATTAGTAACTTTTTTTTTTCCAAAAGTAGTCATATTTGGTCAGTAACATGGGTTCAAAAGCTCGTGTAATTGTTTGAGACGAAAATAGTCCGTCTTAAGGGAGATCAACTCGTAGTAGAAATAGTTAAGCAGCTTACTTGAGCTCTGGCTCTTTGAAGTTCCTGCTCTAGCTGAGCAAGTTAATCCTACTTGATTCTAGTTGCTGAACGTAAGCCTGTAGATTTTGACATTTGTTTACATTAATTAAAAAATGTATATAGTCTAAAACTAGTGATAATATATAGTACTAGTTGAATAAGATAGCTTAACTAACAGTAATAACGACTAATTGTAATAAGACATTTAGACTTTAATATAATACTCTGGAACTTACAAAAATTGACTAACCTTTTTTCTAAGCCTGCTTTTCCTTCTCGCTTCTCTATTTTGTGCAAGTCTTCTAAGTGTCTAGTTACAAGCATAATTAGTCTTGAATGATCAGTAACTAGTTGCGGTCTTCGACTAACTCATGTATTACCCAAAACAAACAATTTAGCATTTCCAAATTTCAACACTACTTGAATAAGTTGTAGACAAAGAAGATAAAGTCGACGTATGACCCGAGACATGACACACGGTAAGCCATTGCATCTTGTCAGATGTGTCCTTTGAGAATTGCTTCTCTTCATACTAAGAAACATGCAATTGCTTATACTTTAGTACTTTATAACTATTGAATTATAAACTTTTGAAATTCATTGTTCTCAATTATAAATTATATCAAACTTTTTCGTTATTAAGTCTTTTGTAAAACGGTCTTTGAAGTATGTTTGGAGCACCATTATAGTTGATGGTTAAAGGGTCACTTGTTATGTCAAATGGTTATTAACTAAACAGATTAACTCAAACATAAAAGTATACAAATTTTAATTGTCAAATTTATAGTAAAGTAAGTATACATTCAAGCTTGAGTGGGTCATATTTACTTATGCTGTCATTTGTAGAAATTTTACTTTCTAACCTTCAGAGTAAAAAAAACTCCAAGCTATGTCTATCATTCAAACCCCAATTATTCTCATTTATTCTCGTCATTTGCAGAATGAGGCAAGGAGAGAAGTGCATCAATTAACTTTGCTTATTTTCACTTATTAATCAAATAGTTCTCTACAATCAACTTTTCTTTCCTTTTCTCTCTTTTTTTTTTCCCAGAGGATTCATCACCATCATCATTTATCGTTCAAAAACACCATTAAAGATTCTTCTCCCAAACTTCATTAAACTATGTTGTGGTGGTAGGAGATGATACATTGGTATCGATGAGAAGTATGGTTGTGGTTGGGTTTAGGCGAGTTGTTTAAGGGTGGCGATTGTTGACTCATTAAACTGATTGAGTTGGTTTTTGTTGTTGAAATTGGGGGTCGAGGCTAGAGGCAACAAGAACGCGGTTTATGCCGCCGTTGGTCGAGGTACTTGATCGAGGTGACCGAGCATTGGGTTTGGGTATTGACACTGGTTTACTAATTAATCTTACCATTTTTATCACATTTTCACAGTTTTATTTGGTTTTGTGTTTGTGTCTTGGCCTGGGTTGGGAATAGGGAAAATGAGGGTTTTTTACAACTGTTTTTTTTTTCTAATATCCATGATCTTATTTTCAATTTATTTTTTGTAATCAATTGTAAAGGTTGCACTTTTCTTCTTTCCACCCTTTGTTGCTGCTACATTACTCATTTTCCCCTCTTTTAGATTGTAATGAAAGATAATTAGAAGATAATGGAGGAAATTTTAATTAAGAGTGTAAATAATGATGGAAAAAATTTTAAGGAGAGAGCAGAAAGAGGGAAGATTTCAGGAACACAAATAGGGGAGGACGAAGATGAAGTAAAAAACAAAAGAAGCAAAAGTGGGACCTTTAAATGCACTTAACCTGCTATCTCAGGTTAAAAAAATAATGGTGTTCTATTAGAAAATGAAGGCTGTAATCGCAATTCTATTATACTAATTATTTATTAGGGTTATTTAATGAGAATATTCTGAACTATTGCACCCCTTCTCAAAATACTCTATACTTTGAATTAACTACGAATACTCCCGACTAATACACCCCCTCCCACATAATAGAATAGGTGGAAGGGCTACCTGTTGGATTGGTTACCCTTGTTTAAAACTTAGTTTTTCATTCTTTATTCACCTTTAATTCTTCTTTTTTACCTTAATTTTTTACCTTTTCTTCTTCCTTCCTTATATATGTTGATTTTCATCGTCACAATTCTCTTTCTACACAAATAACATGAGTGAAGGAGTCCTAATTTTAATTTCGCCGTCAATTAATTCCACAATTTAAAAGATAAATCAATTTCGTCCATGATTGATTACTGGTGTTATTTATTTATTTTCTTAAGCTTGATTTTTCACAAGTTACTGTTCTCATTTGCAATTTTATTCCACCTCATCATCCTCAAGTTGTGTTCTTGATGGTTATTTAACGGGGGTATTCAGCAGGTGAAGGAAGCTTTATACTTTGGGGTGGTTATTTCAGGGGGATGAATTTTAGCTGCTTTCTCATCTTCAAACTAATTAAGGAATATAATGAACAAACATTTGTATCACTAGTCAATAAATAGAGAGTAGTTGTAGATAATTGAGTGGTAATTAAATTATACTCCATAAAATTCTGGCAAAGGTATATATATTGTCCATTGTCAAGTCGCCTTTCATGCCTTGACAGTGCTAATCTTCAGATTGTTAATTAGCTTTTACTTTAATCATAACATAAGGATACTGGATGGACATTTTGTGATTCAAGTCTTGCTTTGTATCTCGTAATTGATCAGGGGTGAATCAATATAAGCCAATATTCCTGGGAATACTTGATCCCAACAGTCCATTAAGTCAATTGAAGCGTGCTTGCAATACCCAGAAATGTATCCGGGCAGGCGGGAAACATAATCTTGATGACGTGGGAAATAGGAGAGTAGAGAATTTATAAATTAAAAAAATTTGCAGAAAATTTGCAGGTATCCATTAAAAAAAGGTAAAGGGAAGAAGATGAATTTCTTAATAAAGAAAACATTTAATCTCGCCTAACATATTACCGGTTGCATCAGGTAAAAAAAAAGCAATTCTGTTAGAAGTGAAGGGGTGTATTAGTTGGTAGTATTTATAGTTAATTCAAAGTATGAAGTATTTTGAGAAGGGGTACAATAGTTCAGAGTATTATCATTAAATAACCCTATTTATTAAAGTATGTTATTTATTTGTTGCTTTGACATTTGTTGATTATATTATTGCTTAGATTTGTAATGAAGAGGCAAGGGCGAGAATGGATGTATGAGAGGCTCGATGTTAATAAAAGACTTAGAATTGAGTATGCTAATGGTGTTAGAGAATTTATTAGTCATGCTAAAGAACAAGATTCTTTTCAAAGGAATAACGGGAAAATGAGGTGTCCATGCGCCATGTGCAACAACACAAAGTTTTTAAATGAGGCTCAAGTTAAATCACACTTGCTTAAGAAAGGGTTCTGTGTTAACTATTATAATTGGGTGTGTCACGGGGAGGATTTTCCAATTGATGAACCCGATATACCTACGAACCCTTATCAAGATATGGTAAATGATGCATTACGTGATAGAGTGGACACTATAAGGGAGGAGGCCCTTAATGCTATAGAAGTAGACGAGACTCCAAATCCTGAAGTACAAGCTTTCTTTGAAATGTTAAAGAAAGCAGAAGAGCGTGTGTGTGAGGGGAGCGATGTGTCTATATTACAAGCTGCTTCTAGATTGTTAAGTTTGAAATGTGAATTCAACTTGCCTCATAAATGTGTTGATGGTTTCATTAGTTTCACGGTGATATCCTTCCAAAGAATAATGCTATGGCCACAAACTTCTATGAAACCAAAAAGTTGCTAAAAGCCCTTGAGCTTCCCCATGAGAAAATTGATGTTTGTTCTTATGGGTGTATGCTTTTTTGGGAGGAAGACAAGCATCTTGTTAAATGTAAAAAATGTGGGCAAGATAGATACAAACCCAAGACAAATTCAAAGGGTAAACAAGTTGCTAATAAAGTTTTAACTTATTTCCCAATCACACATAGACTACAAAGGATTTATGCGACAAAGCATATAGCCGAGGAAATGAGATGGCACGCAGAGAATCCCCGTGCAAGCGGTACACTGGCTCACCCCAGTGACGCCGAGTCTTGGAAGCATTTTGATGCACTACACCCGGATTTTGCAAGCGAACCTAGAAATGTACGATTAGGGCTATGCACAGATGGATTTGCACCCTTTGGCCAATTTGGCAAGGCGTACTCTTGTTGGCCAGTCATGCTTACCCCATATAACCTACCCCCTTGGTTGTGTATGAAAAAACAGTTTATATTTCTGTCTTTGATTGTTCCTGGACCAAAAAATCCTAAGAAAAATTTAGATGTATTTTTGCAACCACTCATTCGTGAGTTGAAAGAATTATGGGAAGTAGGAGTATTCACTTATGATGTATCTAAGAAAGAGAACTTTCAACTCAGAGCTTCACTTATGTGGACGATTAATGACTTTCCAGCCTACGGCATGTTATCCGGATGGGGAACAGCGGGTGAAAAAGCATGTCCTTATTGTGGGAATGGAAATAAGTCTTTCTGGCTTAAGAATGGAAGAAAGTGGTGTTGGTTTGATTGCCATCGTCACTTCTTGTCACCGACCACTCGTTTAGGAAGGACAACAAACATTTTTCAAAGAATACAGAAATTGAACTTGACAGCCCACCACGTAGGTTAAATGGTGATGAGATATGGGAGTGTGTAGAACATTTACCTACAATAGTTAATGGGACGGATTCTGAGTTGAAAATGTTGAAGAGTAGAAGGGAAGGCTGGTGGAAAAGAAGCATATTCTGGGAGCTTCCATATTGGAAAACTTTACTAATTCGACATAACTTGGATGTAATGCACATTGAGAAGAATTTTTTTGAGCAATTGATTCACACAGTGATGGATAACAAAACCAAAACGGCTTATAATGAATCATCAAAAGCTGACCTGAAAATATATTGTAAAAGACGAAGTGAGCCTAAGTTCATTCTGGACAAGCCAAAAAGGAAGGTTTTGTCCGAATGGATTTCTAAGTTGAAGTTTCCAGATGGTTATGCTTCTGATTTAAGGAGATGTGTAAATGAGAGTGATTTTACACTACACGGTTTGAAAAGTCATGACTGTCATGTGTTCATGGAACGTTTACTACCGGTTGCTCTAAAGAACTTACTGCCGAAAAATGAGTGGAATGCAATTACTGAAATTAGTCAATTCTTTAGAGATCTTTGCGTCTCAACCATTAAAGTTGACGATGTAATTAAATGCGGAGAAAAACATTCCAGAGATTCTTTGCAAACTGGAGATGATTTTTCCGCCTTCATTTTTTAACTCAATGGAGCATCTACCTGTTCACTTACCATATGAAGTGAAAGTTGGTGGCCCTGTTCAGTATAGGTGGATGTATCCGTTTGAGAGGTAATTGCTTTTAACTCATTTTCTTAAGGCTTTTAATTTTATGTTTAGTATAAAATAATAACTAGAGTGCACGTATGCTCGTCTATGAATAGGTTCTTAAATCACTTGAAACGGAAAATTGGGAACAAAGCATACGTTGAAGGTTCAATCTGCAACGCTTACTTGTTATAGGTTCTTAATATAGGGGTAACTGTGTAAGGCTTCCTAAAACTGATCTCTCCTTAACCCGATCTTGAGGGATTGGCGTAATGTTGCTATAAAATCAGATCCATTAGTGATCATATTTTGAGAATCAAAATTTTGGTAAATGTATACATCATTTGTTGATTTTATATAATTTTACACACTTGTACTCTATATAATTACACTAGCAGTTAGCTGTATTTCTGAAAGCATACATCCCACTTCCCATATCATCTTTTTCTTAACGTTTTAGAACTAAATGCTTCTGCTTCATGCCGCATCTTGAACTGAACTCCTCCTGCCTTACTGCATCTTTAAAGTAGACGTTGAAGGATTATCCGTTGTCATTGTATTGTTTTAATATTTTAAAATGCGGGGAAGTGACAAATAAGCCCCGTACGTTTGACACTATGTGCATTTCACCCCCATAACTTTTAACAAGTGCAAATCAACCCCATTACTTTAACTATTGGTGCAATTTACCCCTATTTAATTTGTTTGGCTGATATTTAATATATTACTCCTTTTTTTTGTCTCCAATTTAATTTTGCCATTTTTTAAAAATTTGTATGGACTAATCTACCCTTCCCACTACCCTTAAGACCCAATCTAGCAGGCTTCCTAAACTTCCTAACCTTTCATGAGCGAAGTATTGGCCATTAGAGATGCTTTACAAATTGCTTCAACCATTACTCGGAAATCATTCATCGGCTCTGTCGTCTGTCTAGCGCCATCAATGCACTCCATAATTTTGTAACATCACCTATTATTCGCGTAATTCTAATGTTATTGTTGATGCTTTAGCTATACGTTTTACCAAGGATTGAGCCTTGAACAAAGAAACGTCATCTGATGGTTGGAGTCCCGATTTTATATTCTAATAGTAAGATCTTCCAAAAAGCTTAAGAAATTTTAATCCAAAGTTAGAAAATCCACATTTTTACCAAATTGAAAACTTTATTTATTCATCTTAAAGTTCGATTATGCTAGACCCATGTTATCGTGACTTTGTCATGACTTGGTCTGTCCCATGATGCATTTATTTACTCTATTTTATAAATGTTGATAACATATGGTCTATTTATTTGTTTTGAAGTGTAATGAAAATGGAGGCCTTTCACTACCACGTCCTGAAGAGCTTATGAAGAAGTCTAAAACAAAAAGAGCAGGGGGTTACGTGTGTGACGAAGTATCCGAACTCCTTGTAAGTTTATTGAACTTTACATTATCACACCTACTTACTGTAAAAGACAGCTTTTGTTTTCCGTAAGTTTTTGTTAATTGTGTAAAACTTCTTCCAGGACACAATCAAGAAAAAAAAGGATGCCTTGCTAGAGACTTGTACCGAGGAAGAAATTGATGATGATGAAATATATATTGAGTCGGCAAAAGGCTTTAACAAAAAGGGACAAGTTTGGGGCATGGGGAAGGCGACGAGTCACATATATGACAAGCCCCTACCTTCATCACTCGTAAAAAAATCTCGTGGATCATCAACTTCCTACACTCCAGGATTCGTAAGTAAGCTTTCTGCTCAACATCAAGCTCTAACAAATGAGTTGAATAGCATGAAACAATGGAAGTTGCAATTGGAGCAAACTCTAGCTTCGCAAGGTATTCACATAACAACTGAATCATGTAATCCCAACTCCGAACCTCACTCTGGTAGGCGTGATGATGATAATGAGGGTAATGGAGGAAATAGGGGTGACTTTGCAACACAAATATTGGGTTGTTAGTTGCTTGTGTTGTTTTTAGATAATTAGTAGACTTGGAGTATGTATGTATAAGACTTATTTAGTATCTCATAATGTTTGTTGGAATTGTCGAGAAGACTTTTGGTTCGTAAAACAATGTAGGCTTAAGTTTATGTATAAAAAGCCCCTTTTGGTTATGCAAGTCGTTCTGTGTGCTTGGCGAGTTATAGGAAATTTGGAGCATTGCAAGTTGCTTGACAAAAAATCGATACGAATATAGGTACAGTGCAGTGCACAGGGTACCATAAACCGAATTTTGGGACTGTAACAATACAGTTTGCGACGGAATAATTAAAGTTTGCAATGGAATGAGTAAACTTTTGCGATGGAATAATTAGGTTTTGCGAGGAAACTAATAAATTTTGCGACGGACTAATTAGGATGTGCGATGGAATTAATAAATTTTGCGATGGAATTGATAAATTTTGCGATGGAATTAATAAATTTTGCGATGGAATTAATAAATTTTGCGATGGAATGAATTAAGTTTGCAACGGAATCTTTAAGATTTGCGATGGAATGAATTAAATTTAGCGACGGAATTTTAAGCATTTGCGCAGAATACAAAAGTTAATTGCACACTTAATCAAAATTAATTAATGCAAAATCCATTGCAAAATCCGTCGCTAATCTCTTTGCTACGCAATTTCCATCGCAAAGCAACAAGATTTGCTACTAAATTGTGCAATGACTTGATTCAGTCGCATTTTCCGTCGCAAACACCCATTTAGCGACGGATTCTATTGAATTTGCGACGGAATTCTGTTGTCGCTATGACCACTTCTTTTTGTAGTGCACTAGTCCCTTAGAATGAACATAATATGTGAGTCCAAATACCAATACAAGCTCAAAATATTCACACCAAAAACTCACGAGTCAACAAAAAATCCAGCCATAGTTGAAATCAAATCCAGGGTGAAAAGTCTCAAAAATTCACAAGACCAAATAAGATGATTTCAAATAGATGCAAATCCAGTGTCAAAAGTCTCAAAAAATCAAAGATAAAAACATTATGATCTCAAATAGATACAAATCTAGTTTCAAAGATTCACAAGACAAAAAAAAAATCTAGTCAAAGTTGCAATCAAATCCATTGTCAAAAGTCTCAAAAATTCAGAACACAAAAATTTCTAGTCCAAGTTGCAATTAAAATTGCAGAGTAGTCATTTTTCATTTCTTAGAAATTTACAATTCGAATTCCAGAGTAGCCATTTCATCTCTCTGACGAGTCAATCTACAATTACAATATCTCCATTCCTCTTGGGACGATCCTTTCATTTACTTAGGTGAGTGAGAGAGATTACAAGTCTCCAACGTCTTCTAACACCATAAAAACTTTTACTCCATTCCATTTATCACCCTCGTTTAGCATGTAAGAATTTGGTGGATGTACACTAAACTTATACGATCATGAAAGTATTTTGTTTCTAAGGTATTAGTTTTGCTTAATTAGTAGAGCTTGTTACTATAAAGAGGGCAGAACTCTTCAAAATATAACTCAAATTCACATGTCAAATAAAAATGAAACACATTCTCAGCATCAGAGAAATTGTAAGTTACTTCTAGGATAACAATGTCAAGTCTATGTTCAGTCCTTCTACTTGTATCACATTTGGGTAAGACCCCATCATTTTCAATATATTTTCTAAAAAAAACAATAATTTCTTTCAATATTCATTTCAAATATTTTCAAAAAATAACATTTTTTGCATTCATCATACATGCATCATCACTACTACAGATCCCGCCTGTTTACGACGCTTTTTTGATCAATTTTCGACGCTTTTTAGTGTCAGAAAATATATTCTCGACGCTTCTAAAAGCGTGGTATTTTGGGCCGTCAGGAATTCCTGACGCTTTTTTGTGTCGGTATTCTCGACACTATTTGGTGTCGAAGGTTGCTCCTCGACGCTAATATCCGTCAATATTTCTCGACGCTTTCTGATGTCGTATTCATATTTTGCAGGACTGAACACTGTCATTGATAATTTTAGGCGGGGAATACACTTTAAAGAAAATTTTATTCACATTTAAATATGTAAATATATTACGTAATTACACAATTTTTACTCTTATGTACCCAATTGTTATTTTTACCAATAAATCAAGGAACTGATTACAAGTATCTCTTATTTTTGTACAAAGTAACTGGGAAAATCTCGTATAAACAATTCATACATTGTACAGTGTTTAGAGGAAAAACTCCTTAAAAAACGAACTAAAATCAAGAATTCAAATATTTCCATAAAACATGAAGTGGAATATAAATCCAACTACAACGGAAATACATGTTGTCGATAAATCTAGAATATATGTCCTTTCTCTTCAAATTTAATCAAGCCTCCAATGCATCTCGAGTTCCTGTGAGATCATCAAATAATCCTGGCATTAGGATTATACCATAGTCACTCAACAAAGCAAAATGGTTCGGGTACCTAGACTAGGCAAGGCAAGGAGGCGCACATGTGCGTCTTTTTCAGATTGGCAGGCTAAACAAAGTAGACGAGTATATAAGAGAGCCCAACAAAATTTTACTAGTCGGCACCAACTCAATCAAGCATTAAAAAAAATAAGTTGAAAGACTTAAACTCGTCTGACGGGTAAGATTTTAATGTAACACACCATCTTAAACAAAAGATATCTTAATATTAAGAACAAGAGACCCATATCTTTTCCGAGGATTTATTCATTTAATTTGAATATAGGGAACTTACATCTTACGTAGGATGCTATTAGGACAATAAGATGCTAACTTGAAAGTTACTTCATTGGTAGAAGGCTATTTGGACAATGAGCATCTAACATGGCTCCGGTTAACTTTTACCAAATACATATCCTGTAAACAAGTGTAAACCTTAGACATTAAAGGTAATCTTGGCACATTCTTTACCAGCACACTTTAGAAGAGACAAAGAATTCATTTAATAGGCTCTTACAACATAAAGACTAAGCAAGCAAAATAAAAAAAAAAAGTGTTAGGCTTACTGCAAGAAAGAATCCAAATACTCCCTTCGTCTCGTTCATTTATTTACCTTTTTTTTATTCTTTGTGATGGGTATTTTAATTCAAGGTATACAAATGATTACAACGGAGGGAGTAGTTTTAAGTATTGCCTAAGGTCAACTGTTTCAATCATACATTTGCTAAACTATTACTGATCGGAAACTTGTAGACATTTCCTAGCATCATTTTTAAAGAGATGTGTTACAATAAGTCTGCAAATATGATGACTACCAACAATCGCATAACATCTGAAATCTGAACACAAGTACACCACCATCCATCGAAGCCTGGTCTTTTCCTTCACTAAGTCCAAATGCACGAAAGTAAAGCAAGTGAATGACATCTAATAAACTATTAGCATTTCCATCGCTAAAATTTATGATCTTCAGACAGTGTATCATAATTGAATTAATAGTCACAGAAATGGTGCTAAGATGATTTATAAATCATTGGTAATGCATTCACTTATATTATTCTCTATTGCTAAGAATTCATAGGTGCAACTAGTTTTCCTGTAACACGTTAAACAAGAAACAATAAGAGCAAGGGCTGGCAGGAAGCTGTACTAACCGTATAAAAATCTCTCCACTTCAAACCTTCCAATAATCACCAACAAAAGCTTTGTCGTCTAGAGCACGCATTTAAAGCCAATTCCACATTAAGACAGTCTGGAGGGAGTACATTGTTAACAAATGATCGCGACGGAGGGAGTACAATGTTAACAAAACTGATGAAATAATAAATCAATGTACCAGTCAAGAAATCAATATTTATGGCTATCAAAGGAGACGGCAAAAAGAGAGGCAGATATATTGATTTGTACCTACTTGTTATTCCAACTAACAAATAATTAGAACATTTATTGGCACTTCCAGCTATATCCTAACCTGCAATAACAAACCTGCAATAACAGGTTTCAAGCACTGAACTCAAAAGCAGGAAATCAAACGAGAGCTGAAGTCACCATTTTTGATAAATAAAGAAAAGAAGAGAAAAGAATAAGAACGAGCTCAATTGATTGGGCTGAGACATATTATTGACAACAAAAGTGTATTCATAATTGCATCGACATAAATGTTGTGGAAATAAACATCTCAAAACAATTGTATACAAAATATGATGATAGAAGAACATTCGTGTGTCTAATAATATGTGTATACAAATTTTGATGATAGGACATAAAACCATCACCTGTACGGTTGTACCTTTCATTTAAAGATGCTACATTCACTTCTACATTCTTACAAAACTATATGTATGCGACCTTTACAAAGAATCTGCTCCAAACATGAAAATAGAAAGGGCAGTCATTAATAATGGCTAAAATGGAAGTATATAGATTCACGACAAACTAACAAGTTAAACGGGTTATACAACATCTCAAACTTTCACAAATCATCAAACACAGGAAAATTAAATTGAACGCTTTTAAAATAGAAGTCGATGAGGCGTATTTTATAGAATTATTCAGAACTTGGTACTAAGAGTCTAAGACGCAACGAAAATTCAGTTGAGAGGCAAGAAATGAATCAAACATTAGCACTTAGTGTTTAATAAACGGTGAGAGTATAAATTTAAGATGTCTTACTCACATTTATGCTCATTCATCAAGATTGGATGAACAAGTTACACCTGGGAACGTAAACAAGTCCACACAACACTCAAGTCTAACAAATTTAAGAATAAGAGTAGAAATTTAAATATGCTTGATAAAGATAATATTAAAATAATTTTCTCTAACTAGTTCCACAACTTTTTCTAATCGTTTTTCTCACATCTCTTTGGTAACAATTTCATGTTGCTTTGATCAACACCAAATCCGATTGTATATAATAACTTATCACATTGTCATTTAATTTAGTGGCAGTACATGTTACTACCACAACAAGCTAGTATTTGTTTTAAATTTCATTTTTTTTTGACGAAAAGGTTTATGCATTACCAAGTTGAAATTCCTGGGCCTGCCACTGTTAGTAGGACAGACAGTCATCGGAAAAATTCTTTTTCATTTCTCATAGTTTATTAATACTCCCTCCATCCTAATTATTTGTTTGCCTTTGATTAAATTACCCCTCACAAATAATAACAAAGGCAAACAAATGATTAAAATGAAGGGAGTAATAACAGTTTAAAGGGAATGCCACTATTACCAAGTCCTTATGTTTACATCTATCTTGAAACAAAATACAAAACCTCATAAATACCAGAAGTTATAACAATAGGCTAATACATTCTTGCAAGAAAGTGTTAATTTTTCTCAAAAAAAAGAATGGATAGATTAAACAAAAATGAAGAGATCTGATAGAGTCAATTAGGGTTCCGAATCGCAAAAAAAAAAAAACAGATCTGATAGAATATATTACGAATGAAAAGTTCTCCATTTCAAAAAAAAACATGATAAAGTAAACTACTACATGATTGTGGATTAAAATCACATGTTCATAGTAACAATTAAACATAGGACAAATATAAGTTCAGTTGAGACCAAAAAAAAAGTCCAAATAATGAGCCAAAATTATCGAATAAGAAGTAACAAAGCAAATTAAACCTTAATGGAGAAGATTTATTAAGAATATGAAGGGTGGGAGGACATACCTTACAAATTGCAATTGGGATTGAGATGTTGATTTGAGTATTGTGGGTGAGAGAGAGAGAGAGAGAGGCGGCTGTTGATGGAGGAAAAGTGGGAAGTGAACGAGACTTGGAGACGTGTGAGAGAAAACAAAAAGGAAAAGTGGTATTCGATATTATTTTATTAATTTCTTATTATATTTGAGGTTCACAGCTGTCAATCTACTTATCCCGCATAATTTACCCTTCGACACTTGCTAAAGCGTCGAGGATGAAGTGTCGAGATGTAGCGCTATGTGTTGTAGTGCATATCTAGGACATGCATTTGCATTTTATTTGTCATGTATTTGTCACAAACTGCTCTAGTCGAATACTTTGTCATTCATCATCCAGATTCATCCAAAGTGGGGGCTTCTCATAAAGTCTCATTTTTCTCGTCAAATAAAATTTTGCCAGTTTCAAAATAAATCAAAAATTTTTACTCCTATCTTTTTGTGAAATAAAATTTTGCAATTTCCCAGCCCTTTTCGTTAAATAAAATTTTGCGAGTTTCAAATTCAACTTATTTCGAAATAAAATCTTGAAATCCATCCTGGTCGGCAGGCCCTGACATGCATTTGAGTTCTTCAAATAATTTTTTTTGAACTTGCCTTTTTGCGAAATAAAATTTTTCAATTTTCAAATCAATTGGTCGGTAGGCCTTGACATGTATTTGAGTTCTTAAAATAAAATTTTCGGAACTTGCCTTTTTGCGAAATAAAGTTTTACAATTTTCAAATCAATTGGTCGGCAAGCCCTGAAATGCATTTGTGTTCTTAAAATAAAATTTTCTGAACTTACCTTTTTGCGAAATAAAACTTTTCAAATCCTAGTTTGTAAAATCAGATTTTACATTCTAATCCCTTTTCAAAATAAAATTTTGAATTCCTCGATCGGCGGGCCCTAACACGCATTCGAGCTTGTGAAATCAGATTTTGCAGGTTCACTTTTAGGTGAAACAAAGTTTTACTTAGCTAGTTTCCAGACTAGCTAAACAAAGTTTAGATATACCAGATTCCAGACCATCAGTAAAACAAAGTTTTGCTTTACCAGATTCCAGACCAGCTAAACAAAGTTTGGCTATTCAAGATTCAGACCACCTAAACAAAGTTTGGCTTTACCAGATTCCAGACCGGCGAAACAAAGTTTTGCTTTACCAGATTCCAGACCAGCGAAATAAATTTTTTACCATGCTAGTTTCCAGATTGGTGAAACAAAGTTTTACCAGCTTCATTCCAGATTAGTAAAACAAAGTTTGGATAAGCCAATCCCAGTTTCTAAATACTCTAGACCGGTAATATAATACGTTTCTTATCCTTTATCTGTCCCGACCGGACTACTTTGACCTTCGTCCTGCTCAGATTCGCCCAAAGTGGAGGCTTTTGTAGACACCTTAAAGTTCTCTACTAACCTTACGGGTACCCGATGATGAGGCTAAAATTTAAATGACTAAATGAAAATTGACATTGTTATAATTTACGGCTCTTTACGCTTATTTCCCCCAAAGTTAGTCAAAGTGACAAAAAAACAACCTTAAAGCCTCCTATTTCTTTTCATTTCACATTGATGATTATATTTTATAAGCTCGTCAAATGGTGTATCATCCGCCTTAAACAGATTAGTTTCATATTCTAACTTCTTCAAATATGCTCATTTAGCAGGTGTTGATATTTGAGCTTGCATGCGGGTTTGGATGGGCGCCGACGATTCACCTTCATTTCATAGCTTCCGCCGAGTCATAAGACATTTCATTTATTTTGGTTTAGCAGTTGTACTTCATTTTTGGGATTTGGAACTTGTAAACACTTTACCTTGCTTTAAACTTAATAAATGTTTCATTATGGTCTATTTGATTTGTACTACCTCGGGCAATCGAGATGGTAATGCTTCCATTTGCTATGGTAGGCCTTGGTAAGGCACTTTGGTAAATCGGGGTGTTACAAAGTGGTATTAGAGCGACTATTTTGAAACCTGAAACCAATGAACAAAATGAACGTAGGGTGTCTAATACAGTGAACCCGGGTTAGGATTGTTAGGAGCTACTGCAAAGATTTAGGAGCCGTCCCAAAATCGCACTAAGGCCTTTACAATTTCGAGCCGGTAACTAGAGGGGGAATCGTATGGGATTGAATCCATGATGTGTGGTGCATTATATGTATTTGTGTAACGTGTGTTCAAAATGAGTGAATGGTTTATGTGTGGGAATAATGAACTCGGAAAATGGAGTGAAGTGATGAGAATATGAGAACTTGTGTATTATATGTTTATTTATTTTGAGCCAAATGCGTAGGAATATGTGTTGTGTAACTTCTAGGGTTGGCATATATGTTGGGAGGCCTGTTTTGCATGTCTCGAGCGAGTGGGGGAAAGGCAGCCGACCGTGTAAGGGCTACTAGACCGAGTGGGTTTTCTACGTTTATGAGGTCAGTTTCTCGAATGTGGGCACTCGACCGATTGGAGTGAAGTACTCGACTGAGTGGGGGTTACTCTGTTGAGTGGCCTTTGATACTCTACCGAGTACCCTATTGGTGGGGGAGATTTTCTGTTTTAAGCCGTAGGTGATACCTGTCGAAATGAGTATCAAAAATAATATTTATAATTTCCAAACTACAACTAGCAAGCGGTAGTAAGGGTCGATCCGCAGGGAGGTAGGGAGATAATAGTTGTTATTAATTCTAGTCTAAGGGTAACAGTTGTGGGGGGTTTTGGAGTGGATTATGTCTAAGTCTAAATGCGTAAATAAAAGGGCAAGTAATAAAAAGAGATGTAAGCAATAATAAAAAGAATGCTAAGACGGTCGGTTCACTGCAGCTGCGACGACGGTATCTAAGTAAGTCTGATAGATCACGATAGGTGGGCAAATAAGAAGTCCTCTCGGTCCATTCTTAACTAGTAGCGCCTCTCAGCCTATGCTACTGGTCCCTAGGTCTCACTAATACTAGCTCTCGCCCTGAAAAGTGATTCCTAATGCCTAAATTACTTATCTTTCGATCTTAGCAATTTAGTCGTCTCAATTTATTAATCTATTTTCCCTCCCCTATCTCTCGATCTTGTGGGTCGGTCAAATACTAAGCATTTAACAAGTCTCCTCTCGGTCTCGTTGTCAAATATTGCAATTAAAACATTGAAACGGTGCTAATCTATCGCGCGTCGATCGATCGACCGACCACTAAGCGGTCGATCGACCAACGAATCGATCGATCGGTGACTAATCCAAATCGATCGACCAAAGGCCGACATCAGGGTTTACTAATCTACGTCGTCTTCACCGCAGGTCCCCTCACATCTTAGCACGGGGTTTCTAGCTACGCATGATAGAATTGATAACAACAACTAAATTAACAATTAACGGAAACGAATACATAATTAAACTAACTAAGCAATAGAGATGCAAAGGACGAAATATTGATGGCTTTGGGAACTAATCTAATCAATTCTAAACTAACAAAATAATAAACTTAAGGACTGAAATTATGATTGAGCAATACCAAATCAAGGCGAAAAGGAAATCCGGATGCAAAATAGCGAACATTATTGAGAAACTAAAATATTTGAATTGAATGTAAACTATGCTAAAATCGAGCCCTAATGTCTCTCCTAAAAACTCATGATTATTCAAAAACATAGGTTAGTTTATATAGGAAAAATCCTGCGTAACCTTTATTCCTAAACCTAATCACAATGGGCTTTGGAATTCTCGATCTCTTAATTTGCGCATCGGACCCGTTGTTCAGATCGATCGACCATAAGCATCGATCGATCGAATAAGTAGCAGCGAACAGTAGCTACTGGAACCCGTGGGGTGGTCGATCGACCACTTGGACCAGTCGATCGACCAACGGCCGCATGTCACTGCATTCGACGAATTCTGCATCGCGCACCGATCTTAAAACAGCTGCCATTTCTTCGTTCCTTGGTCAAATCAGGCGTTCTACGCGGCGTTGGAAAGCTAAGAGGATAAGCTTTCACCTCCAATTGGAATCACTCGATTATCAGGTCTAGAACTCAAGATATAGCCATCTGAAGCAGGCTGCAATGTCGAGAAGCACTTCTTTGCTTGTTAAACTCGTACGCACCCATGCTTTTGCTATCTTTAGGCCTTGAAACGCGCACCAAGCTCATTCCTCGAGTCAATACTTCATGTAAAATGCAATGTTAATTACTTAGGGACGGATTCAGCTCGATTTCCGCTCAATTCTTCATATTTCTGCAATAATAGACAAAAACACAAAAGTAGAGGAAAATAGGGAAATAATGGCATATATTGCACATTTGAGCTCTGAAATGCGTGTAGAATAAAGTGTGAAACATCATATTTTAGACACGCATCAAATCTCCCCAAACCAAACCTTGCTTGTCCCCAAGCAAGAACTAGACTCGATCTGAAGACCTAATGGAACGAGTTCAAACTCAGAGCGAAATGCAAACTGTAAAGCCTAAACCAGTTTAATGCAAGAACCAACAATCAATTAGCAAATGAATCATGCAAACGAGTTATGAAGTCGTTAAAAACTACTGAACCGTCAACCATAGAGACTTATCAAATTGGACTCTCACGGGTCGCTCATATCACACAAATAAGAACAAGGTGAAAATATAAGAGGATAGAAAGAATTCATTTTGTAAAGACTCTCACCTAACTACGACCTATAAGAACATGCCTGCAATATAATATGAAAGTAATCTCTACAACCGTACATATGCATTCCAACCAAATAGATGACCATGACACATGCCGAGGTAAATATGGATATGTGAGGTAAAGGGTAAGAAGGGGCTAAAATGAATTTGGATATGAGGAGTAATAAGCCAAGCTAGTAACTACAATCCAAACTATAAGCGAATCCCAACTTCAAACTCAATGTAAATGTTACAAGACGGTGCCAATTCAAGGCACAAAACTCACAATCTCCATAAAATTGACTCCCCAAAGAATATAAACGATAATATGGGAGTGGAAATCACCAAATCATAATAATTGCAACATGTGATTTTTTCGAACTTTCTTTTTCTCGGGATGCAGTCGATCGACCAATATAGCAAGTCGATCGACCGTCCTCTACAGTACCGAACACTCTTTTTTTTCTTTTCTTTCTTTTTCGAATCATTTTTCTCTTATTTTTTATTCTTTTTTTTTTTCAATTCTATTTTTTTCTTTCTTTCCTTTTCCTTCATCTTCCCAACATTATCTCAAAATGAGCATATAACCAAATCGCAATAAAACATTCCCAAAAATACAAGTACTAGCTCGGATAAGGTAGGCTAATTTTAGACTGTAGTTTATGGGACAAAAGAGGCTAAATTTGGCTATGAAGGGTTTATGGGCAAAATAATAAAAGGGGAAACCTCTTCCACATGTGTCAGCAAAACCACAAACCGAATGCATACGGGTATTAAGCAGATTAAGTTCATATTTATGCACATTAAGGAAACGTGTCTCATAAGGAGTACTACTCACATTCCTAAATAAACCGGTCATAGATGACACCAGTTATAAAGCTCTAAACCTCAGAAATATGATGTAGCTTGCCAAATTTCTAAGTCAAGTTTAAAGTTCAAATGAATAATTTAACGAAAACTCGTAGATATGCATATACGATTCTACTAATAACATGTTAATTTAGCAAGGCTTAGGCATAAACAAATGCAATTGCGATGTCATCATGGAAATACTACCGTTCCGACTCAACCTATATGCTAAAATAAACGTGCATTTTATGGAAATTTTTGAAATTTTTCAATTTTTTTTTTTTTTGAATTTTTGTATAAAATGAAATGAACAATGCAAAACAGAATGTAAACGTGAATGCAAGCAAATGATATGCGACGCAAAACCCTTCCCCAAACCAAATCGCACAATGTCCCCATTGTGCAAAATCATGTAATGAGAGAAAAGAGAAACGGGAAGTTGCGAGAAATAAATAAATGAGACATGAAGTGGAACTCGGGAACTCACAAGACTTTAAGCGCAAAGGAAACCTCCCAAACCGGCGTGAGCTAGGAGGTTTCAAAGAGCGATAGTGCTACCAATAAATACCTGAAAAGATAAACAAATACCACGCATAAAACCGAGAAAACAATAATGAAGCGGCAATTATGTGCAAAATTGAGGAAAATAGAAGAAATAAATAATGACGGAAGATAAAGTGGAGCAGAAAACTCCCTTAATTCCGCAAATCGACCAAACATAGCAGGAGAGAGGTCGTAAACAGGTACAACAGTGCAGGGTGGTCGATCGACCTCATCACTCAGTCGATCGACCAAGTGAACAGAACAAGCTCCTGAAACCGCACACCGTCGATCGACTACATAGCCCGATCGATCGACCGAAATACTCTTGTAACTTGATTTCTTCGAATTAGCTCAATTACTCGAGCTAATGAGGTCTACAAGCCTGCAAATGCACAATAATACGCGCCCAAAATTGCGCAAAACCCAAAGTAAAAGTCTATAGACGGAAATTAAACTAAGCACACACTAAGAGTTTTTATTTCTAAACAACTATGAGGTTTTATTCGAAACAAAAACAAAACACATCCGGGTTGCCTCCCGGCTAGCGCTGTTTCGAGACAGTCCCGCTCGACCTCTTTTTTTTCAAGACTCACTCTAATTGAGCCCAATCAAAACAACTCAAGGCTCTCAGCAACCTATCATACATCTGCGCATGTGCTACACAAAACTGTAAGTAGCACCGTAAAATAGTAGTAGCATAGGAAATTAAAATGTAATAACATCTAAGTCTAACAAATTTCCTATGACAGCTCCTAAAAACATCCACAAAATTATTCCTCCCTCCAGATAAGGGCGGAATGTAAAAGCTCAAATTAACAGCAGGTGGAAAATTAGCGAGCTCAGTTGCATTTGACTCAAAAACAACGCAAGTAGAATTAATATGCTCAGACGGGTATGTACTGTGAGGTGGAGGAGTCTGGTCAACTAAGGGTAGAGGTGGATAATCATCCCAAATGCATGGGCATGTAAAGTCAATTGGGTCAATCGGGTCCTCTATAATAGGCTCATCATCTATATCTTCATAAGTATCCCATTTGACCTCAAGACTGTCTAAATCTACCTCCTCACTCTCCGCATCGCTAGACTCGTCAAGATGGAGATTCTCGAAGAGAACCTCCAAATCATCCTCACTATCAGTGCAAGAATCATAAAGGGGTTCTAGACTATCCTCATAAAAGGGATTGTCAACCACGCTAATGGTCTCCTCTATGTCTCCGTCAGCATTTCCTAGATTGGTTTCTAAGGTCTCACCCACCCCCTCATCTGAGTCAATATGAAGAGAAAAGTTGGGTTTAAGAGATTCAGTAGCAAACCAATTAAAGAATTCTAATACCTCAATTACGGGGATTCCTTCGAAATCCCACTTACCTATAGACTCGAGGTATGCTCGCGTAGGGTCATTCATTTGCCGGAAAATGGTGCAGCATATTTGGAGATCAGAGAAGGCATCTCGTCTGGGCTCAATAAACTCCCAAAGTCTGGCTAAATAAACACCAAAGATTTCGTTCTCTTCCTGCGGAAAACTCAGAAGGAACGACATGAGAACGGTCTCAAGGAACCGAAGTTCCCTGAGACTAAAGAAAGAAAGACTAAAATTAAAGACAACTAAAACTAGCGTTGCCTCCCCGGCAACGGCGCCAAAATTTGATACCTGTCGAAATGAGTATCAAAAATAATATTTATAATTTCCAAACTACAACTAGCAAGCGGTAGTAAGGGTCGATCCGCAGGGAGGTAGGGAGATAATAGTTGTTATTAATTCTAGTCTAAGGGTAACATTTGTGGGGGGTTTTGGATTGGATTATGTCTAAGTCTAAATGCGTAAATAAAAGGGCAAGTAATAAAAAGAGATGTAAGCAATAATAAAAAGAATGCTAAGACGGTCGATTCCAATCGCAAATGCGACGACTCGGTATCTAAGTAAGTCTGATAGATCACGATAGGTGGGCAAATAAGAAGTCCTCTCGGTCCATTCTTAACTAGTAGCGCCTCTCAGCCTATGCTACTGGTCCCTAGGTCTCACTAATACTAGCTCTCGCCCTGAAAAGTGATTCCTAATGCCTAAATTACTTATCTTTCGATCTTAGCAATTTAGTCGTCTCAATTTATTAAACTATTTTCCCTCCCCTATCTCTCGATCTTGTGGGTCGGTCAAATACTAAGCATTTAACAAGTCTCCTCTCGGTCTCGTTGTCAAATATTGCAATTAAAACATTGAAACGGTGCTAATTTATCGCGCGTCGATCGATCGACCACTAAGCGATCGATCGACCAACAATCGATCGATCGATCCGACTAATCCATCGATCGACCAAAGGCCGACATCAGGGTTTACTAATCTACGTCGTCTTCACCGCAGGTCCCCTCACATCTTAGCACGGGGTTTCTAGCTACGCATGATAGAATTGATAACAACAACTAAATTAACAATTAACTAAACGAATACATAATTAAACTAACTAAGCAATAGAGATGCAAAGGACGAAATATTGATGGCTTTGGGAACTAATCTAATCAATTCTAAACTAACAAAATAATAAACTTAAGGACTGAAATTATGATTGAGCAATACCGAAACTGAAGGCAGAAAGGAAATCCAGATGCAAAATAGCGAACATTATTGAGAAACTAAAATATTTGAATTGAATGTAAACTATGCTAAAATCGAGACCTAATGTCTCTCCTAAAAACTCATGATTATTCTGAAAACATAGGTTAGTTTATATAGGAAAAATCCTGCGTAACCTTTATTCCTAAACCTAATCACAATGGGCTTTGGAATTCTCGATCTCTTAATTTGCGCATCAGACCCGTTGTTCAGTCGATCGACCATAAGCATCAGTCGATCGAATAAGTAGCAACGAACAGTAGCTACTGGAACCCGTGGGGTGGTCGATCGACCACTTGGACCATCGATCGACCAACAATGACGCATGCACTGCATTCTCGACGAATTCTGCATCGCGCACCGATCTTAAAACAGCTGCCATTTCTTCGTTCCTTGGTCAAATCAGGCGTTCTACGCGGCGTTGGAAAGCTAAGAGAATAAGCTTTCACCTCCAATTGGAATCACTCGATTATCAGGTCTAGAGCTCAAGATATAGCCATATGAAGCAGGCTGCAATGTCGAGAAGCACTTCTTTGCTTGTTAAACTCGTACGCACCCATGCTTTTGCTATCTTTAGGCCTTGAAACGCGCACCAAGCTCATTCCTCGAGTCAATACTTCATGTCAAATGCAATGTTAATTACTTAGGGACGGATTCGGCTCGATTTCCGCTCAATTCTTCATATTTCTGCAATAATAGACAAAAACACAAAAGTAGAGGAAAATAGGGAAATAATGGCATATATTGCACATTTGAGCTCTGAAATGCGTGTAGAATAAAGTGTGAAACATCATATTTTTGACACGCATCAGTAGGCTATGTGCTTACGTTTATCTTATTATTTGAAGCTCAAAATGCCGCCAAAGAGATCTGCCGCCGCTGCGAGAGCCGCTAACATGACTATAAATGACATAGTGAAGATAATTCAGCAGAATGACGCGCTCACTGATGCCCTAAAGAACGTGGGAAAACAAAAGGAAGTGGTAGATATATGAGACCACAGGTGCACCGAATCTGCTCGATAATTGGATTTGCGAGATAGAGAACATATTTGAAGTGGTAAACTGTCCGGAGGACATGAAAGTTGACCATGCCGCTTTCTATTTGAGAAGCCAAGCAGGAGCGTGGTGGTATAGGGAGAGAGGGGCTATGCGAGAGTTCTACAAGAACCAAGGAGAGACAGTGATTCCTTGGGAGGAGTTTCGAGTTGAGTTGAGATGTGAGTTTGTTCCGGAGCATATCAGGATGCAGCTTAGAGTAGAGTTCGACTTTTTCATCATGACTACAACATGACAGTGGCAGAGTACTATATCAAGTTCAATGAACTAGCTTGCTATGTTGAAGATATGCATCTGAGCCAGCAGGTTTTGGCCCTTCGTTTTGAGAAGGAGTTAAAACTAAGGATCTTAAACAGGTTACCAGCGGGGGTGCTTACCGATTTGAAAGTGGTATATGAGAGGGCTGCGCATGCTGAACGGCAGGAAAATATGGCTAAGGAGGCTAACGAAAAGGTGAGCGAAAAGCGTAAGGCTGACAATGATGGCGCTAGCAACTCACATTACCAGCGAGGCAACTACAGCCAAGCCAAGTCTTATTCTGGAGGGGCTAGCTATGGCGTAAGGTCGTGTTTTGGAGGGAGAGGAGGACGGAGTGCGAGTGATAACACCGGGTTGCAATGCTTCAATTGCGGTAGTACTGGCCACAAGAGATTAGAGTGTATGAGCTATGGAAGGAGAGGCTACTAGAGGCCATATCAAGGGAACTTTTATTAGACTCTGACGCAGAGTATGGCAAGTAATCGTGTGGCTGGGACATGGAATAACCAAGGAGGTCAAAGCAATAACAATGGTGGCTACAACTGTGCTAGTGGGTCCTATCAGCGTCCGAATAACAATGGAAATCAGAATTCAAGAGCCAAGTCCACAACATCGGCAAGTACGGTGCAAGGGGGAGGTAAAAAAAGCAGCGTAAAATTGTTTATGATGGATAAATAAAAATATGAGGAGGATGCTCAAGTCATTACTGGTACATTTCTTATCAATCATAAGCAAACTTTTGTTTAATTTTATTTAGGTGCTACCCATTCTTTTGTGTCTAGTAGTCATGCTTTGACCTTGGGGCTGGGAGTATTTGAGTTGGTAAAAGATGAAGTGTTTATACCATCGAGAGAGTCTGTATCTTGTTGTAAGTTGTATAGAGGGGTGTCTATGGTTGTCGGGGAGGTAGATTTTCCAGTTGATTTGTTTGAGTTTCCTTTAGACGGGTTTTAGGTCATTGTGGGGATGGATTGGCTGAGCAAGTATAAAGTAAACATCTACTGCCATAAGAAAAAGGTATCGTTGAAGGGTCCTAAGGGGGTTAGAGTGTCTAACTGAGGGTTCGTAGGGAAACCAAAGGTCAAAATCATAGAAGCGATGACCTTAAAGTCATGTTTAAGGAATGGGTGTCCTATGATTCTGTGTCATATGAAAGATACTATTATGAAGGAGCCGACAGTAGCAAGCATACCAATTGTGGGAGAATTTGTGGATGTTTTTCGGGATGACGGACATTGAATTTAGTGTGGAACTTAAACTGGGAACGGGACCTATATCTAAGTCCCCTTACCAGATGGGACCGAAAGAGTTGGAGGAGCTGAAGAAACAGTTGAATGAGTTGTTGGATAAGGGGTACTTTAGACCTAGTGTGTGACCGTGGGGCGCACCAGTTTTATTTGTGAAGAAGAAAGATGGCAGCTTGAGGTTATGTATCGATTACCGAGAATTGATCCATGTTACCGTTAAGAACAAGTACCCGTTACCAAGGATTCATGATCTGTTTGACCATTTAAGTGAAGCTGGGGTGTTCTCAAAGATCGATCCGAGATCGGGATATCATCAGCTGAAAATTAAAGCCGGGGACATTCCTAAGACAACATTTTGATTGAGATATGGTCATTATGAGTTCGTGGTGATGCCGTTCGGGATGACTAACGCACAAGCTGTGTTTATAGATCTCATGAACTGAATCTTTAGTCTATTTATAGACAGATTTATGGTGGTATTCATTGACGACATTTTACTCTATTCAAAGACTAAAGAAGAGCACGAGGAGCATTTGAGGTTAGTGTTGCAGACCTTGCAAGCTAATAAGTTGTACGCCAAGTTATCCAAGTGTTAATTACGGTTAGAGAAGGTGGATTTTCTGAGCCATGTGATTTCTAAAGAGGGTGTGGCAGTGGATCCGAGTAAGATTGAAGCATTGTCAAACTAAGAAGCACCGAAAAATGTAGCTGAAATTCGGAGTTTCTTGGATCTGGCCGGGTACTACAGGCGGTTTTTAAAGGATTTTTGCAAGATTGCATGACCAATGAAAGTGCTTATGAGGAAAGAGAACAGGTTTCATTGGGATGAGAGTTGTGAAACATCGTTCTAAACTTTAAAGGAGCGGTTGACTACAGCCCCTGTTCTAGCCTTGCCTGAAGAAAGTGAGAACTTTGAGGTTTATACTGATGCTTCTAAGAATGGGTTGGGTTGTGTCTTAATGCAGAATGGGATAGTTATTGCGTATGCGACGAGGCAGTTGAAACCTTATGAGAATAATTATCCTACCCACGATCTAGAGTTGGGTGTGGTGATTTTTGCTTTGAATATTTGGAGGCACTATCTATATGTAGCGACCTTCAAAGTATTTTCAGACCATAAGAGCCTAAAATACATCTACACTCAAAGGGAATTGAATATGCGACAGAGGAGATGGATGGAGTTGATAGGCGATTATGATATGGAGATTTTTTACCACGAGGAAAAGGGTAATGTCATTGTAGATGTCCTAGTAGGAAGAGTGTGCATTCTTTATGCACCGTTGTGTCACTGATGAGGTTGAAAGATGAAGAAGAAAGGATGGGGATACACATTATTCGAAGAGGGGATGCCATTAGTTACTTTACTTTGGAGCCTGAACTTTATAAAGAGATTAGTAAGAAGCAATTGCTCGATCCTAAGATCCGGGAATGGAAGGAAGAAGCGGAAAAGGGTACTACATCGAGATTTGTGATTCATGCTGATGGTAGTGTCCGATTTGATAACAAATGGTGTGTGCCTAATGTCGATGAGCTGAAAAAGATAGTCATGACCGAGGCTCATTATACACCTTATTATGTACATCTGGGAGGCGACAAGCTATCCAAAGACTTGAAGAAAACTTTTTGGTGGCCAGGAATAAAGAAAGAGGTAGCTGATTTTGTCGATGCCAGAGGGTCGAGGGGGAGCATTGGAGACCGCAATGTAAGATTCAATTACTTGAGGTACCGGAATGGAAACGGGAGTCGACATCCATGAACTTTATTGTTGGGTTGCCCAAGACACACAAGGGTAATAACATGATTTTGGTGACTGTTGACCGAATAACTAAATCAGCTCATTTTATTTCAATGAAAGATACTTGGAATAAGATTGAATTGGCTACGGCATATACGAAGAATGTAGCGAAGCTACATGGGGTACCGAAAGATATCGTATTGCACCGAGGCTCGAGGTTTATTTCTCGATTTTGGCAAGAGTTGTTGGAATTGATGGGGACTACATTGAAAATGAGTATAACTTTATATCCAGCGACTGATGGACAAACTGAGAGAACTATTCAGACCTTAGAGGACATGTTGAAAGCCTATGCGATGGAATTTGGTGGAAAATTTTTATGGAAAATTGGAACCGTTCGAATACTTCGCGTCTGGTTAAGACACAAAGTAGTGACATGAACACTAAGAAATTTGTTACCCTTAACATTCTATGTCTAGAATTACTCTCGTGATGCCAATGAACACGGATGTTCACAGAGATCTTGAGTAAGGGGTGAGGGTACATATTAGGAAGTTCTTTTATTTGAACACCTAATCCCGCCTGCCTCGATAGCAGCCTCTACTAATGATTAAGGAAGTTGTTTATACTCGATATGTTGTCATTTGTATGCATGCAATGCAACATCTAAGTTTTAATCCTAGCATGTGAAATTGAACTATGTCAGTCAACAAACAATTTAGCACTCAATTGGGTCGAAGTTGGGATTTAGGATTGATTACATGTGGATGCCAAGCAAATAAATCATACAATAATGAATATGAATTAGATTAATACGATAAATTACATGATGTAAATTACAATTGATTAACTTGAATTTACGTCATAAATATGCTCAAAAGGAGGATTTGAAAAGAGAATAAAAATAAAAGAAACAAAAAGAAATTAAAATATGAAAATATGTCGTATTAAAGGGTGATAATATGAATAATAGTCGATTAGAAACCTAATTAGAAAGCCTATGTCAGAACGAGAATGAGTTCAGAGATTGAAGCCAGCCCAGAACAGGCGCTGCAACTGGTGCGTTCTCTGGAAGAGGCGCATCACCTGTTGCGGCTGTTCTAGAGCTAGGTTCTGACTGTGAAAGTCAAACCCACAGGTTGTTATTGTTCGTTGGTTGTTTTACATTAATTATTGGTATACAACTCGAATAAAAGTGATTTAATCAGATTATATACGCTAACAAGTCAGATTGTTAAAACAAACTATTACGGCGATTTACAAAGATACGACGTCGGACTTAATTTTATATACAAAACTTGGATTGAAGATGGTTAAAAATAAGAACAAAATAGAATGAAACCTGAAAAATAAAGAGAAATATGTACAAAAGATGAATTCAAGCGACTTGATATGGATAAATGGAGTCTTTTAAATCCGGGTTTGAATTTATGACGAAAACCCGCAAATATTGATTATAAGGGATTTAAGTCGGAAAATTATTGAGAAGGATTTACAAAAACCAATTTAAAAATTATTGTATGAAATAAGAGGAAGAAAAAGAAAGAAAGAAAGCAAGAGATGAAAGAATAAAAACCCGAGGAAGAAGAAGAAGTGCAGCAACTGAAAGCAGCCTCTGGAAGAGGTGCAACAGATGCTGCAGCCTTTCCAGAAGGCGCATCAGTTAATGCGATTCTCCCCATGTCGCTTCTTTGGTGATTCCGTCAAAAGGGTTTTAAAAGATGACTTTAAAAGACGGTTTGAGCATAATTATGATATAAATTCTTACATATGTCATAATTACAGAAATAAAATAAATAAAATTGGGATTTTACACCCTGAGACTTACATGTTTGATGAAACGAGATTGACTAAGTTGTTAGTGATTGCTCGACTCGATGTATGAATGAAAGTTCCCTTAAAAAGGATTTAAAATAGATTGATTCGATTGATTAAGTAGAGCTGGTCAAATTGGTCGGTCTATGCAACGTGACTGGTACTCAGAATGATCTGAGCTTATGTGGTCGCGTAAGGCGAGCACGTAGGCGTCGAAAAGTAAGAGCGCGGTCCTAATATACAAAGGGAGAAGAGAAGGGCGGACACTCGCGTGAGAAATATTTGAGACAGAGGCCTCTATTTATACTAATCACGTGAAAGAATTTAGGTAAAAGTAGGATTAGGAAAGAAATCTGGAAGAAATCTGGAAACTGGGAAAAAACCAGCCCAGGAAGAAGCGCAGCAGGAACTGTGACCTTTCCAAGAGACGCAGCTTCTGTTGCGTTTTCTCCTTGGTGGTTTTCTCCTCAGCAAGAAAGATGTTCGCGGTTTTAATTAGGAATTAGGGAA
Organism: Silene latifolia; assembly: GCF_048544455.1. Classification (NCBI taxonomy): domain Eukaryota; kingdom Viridiplantae; phylum Streptophyta; class Magnoliopsida; order Caryophyllales; family Caryophyllaceae; genus Silene; species Silene latifolia. Next base: position 201,145,303 of record NC_133538.1, on the reverse strand, counting down.
GATGTTTGCTTCCTTATTCCGCAAGGAAGATATTTCCGTGATAAAAGATAAAATTTTGGAATAATATTCCAGAAAATTCTAAGATATTCCGACTCGGTTTTAGAAAATGGAAACGGTTTTTTACCCGAACTCCAAATGTACTCTAATTACTTTCAAAACGACTGTATTGGTGCGAAGATAACGACCATGAGGTGGACTCGACTGTTTGATCTATCACGTGTCGACGAACTTACGAAATGTCATAAATCGCTCCGCATGATTAAACATGCAGCCCAATCATCACTGGGTGGCTGGTGGGAGGTGCAGAAATAAGGTGTCTACCAAGCCCCCACTTTGAGTGAGGCTTGGACAAGGCCAAAGTCAAATAATAGCCCTCAGGTCAATCGAAGATTACAACATGAATACTATGGCGACGCGAGGCGGCTCAAGGGGTCTGAGCTAAGGACCTGTCGTTGGGAACATTTTAGAGTCTGTCGACTATCGAGGAGGGTCGTTTAAAGTCCATTAGACTACGTAAGGAAGCTCACCAGCCATAAGAAGAAACTTACCTGCAACACCCCTGGGTGAAACGGGGCTGAAGGCGCTTCGACAAAAACTCTTTTGTCTGAAGATAACTTGGGGTCTGAAGGCATTAGGGGTTACAGGGCTTCTGAAGAAACTTCTTAATACTTCTGAAGGCTAACTCTGAAAGCTACCATTAGAGGGAAAGCTATAGGATAACTCTCTGAAGGACTGAACATGAGGACGCTTCTGAAAGCTAACTTCTAAAAATTACTGAAGGGATTTATCAGAAGGTTATTGAAAGGATTATAGAACTCTTCGGGACTTATTTCTCTCGAATTCCATGGGGAACCATATGAGGGTCAGTAGGATGTTGGAGGAAACCGTTGGAAGGAAATAAGGCAGGACTTTATGAGAATCGCCGAATAAATAATCAACTTGATAGAAGGCGGGACTTTCTGAGAACCGTTTGAAGAAACTTGACTTTGTAGGAGGGTGAAACTTTCTGAGAAACGCTGATAAAACTTGACTTTATAGAAGGCGAGACTTTCTGAGAACCGCTGATAGGACGGAAGGACTATCAGAGAACTGCTGATAATAATCAATTTGGTCGATGGCGGGATTTTATGAGAACCGCCGAAAAATAATCCGCTTGCATCGTCTCAAGCGCTTATGTACTTCGATCAATTAATATATTGGCTGTATAGCCGCAATGAACTCTCACCGGGGAATACAATATTACAACCTCTGGGGAAAATGTAGACTGACTGGGTGAAGAAATACACTCGTAGGAAATACACGGAGTAAAAATACCCCTAGCACTAAAGGAAATATCTAAAAGCGATAAAATATAGGGCCTGGACCCACCAATAACAAATTTGTAACCAATTGAAGGTAAGAGCTACTGCGAAATGGGTTGGAGAAGAGGCGCAGCAGGAATGTGGCTTGGGGGAGAGGCGCAACAAATGCCGCGTTTTCTCTCAAGCTCATCTATACCTGTGTTAAATGAAACTCAGCGCGCGTTTCCCATTCATTTAAACAAAAACGTTTCTTCTTCTTCTTCTTCTTCTTCTTCTTCCTCGACACAAAACCCCAAAAACTCAACCAAATTTCATAAAAATTTGATCGGAACTCGCCATAAAACATGACTAATCCAGGTATACATCCTGTCTTTGCTTTAAACTTGCATTTGTAGCTTGAATTAGGATATAAAATTAGGGTTTTTTTACCCAAATTGTCGAAAAAATTGAGGGTTCCGTCCCAAATGAATTTGTCCTTTTGAAATTGACATTAGAAATGCGTAATTGAACTTGCTAGGAGCATAGCCATGTTTTTATTTTGTATTTTCGTTGAGTATTGTTGAAATGAGACCAAAATGAGACGGTCTTTTGCTATACCGCTTCAAATGGCTCAAGAATGGCCTTATACTAGTCGGTTTTTGATAAAACTTAATGTTTTGGAACCCTTAGATGATGGGTAAACTTGCTATTATGTCGGAATTTTAATTTTTGATAGGTCATCCGGGACACTTTTGCATGGGTTTATGCTTATAGTAGAGAAATGCTGCCGAAATTTCGACTCGTGGCCATAACTAAGCTTGATTGATTTAGACATGTAAGAATGTGACTTTACTAAATTTTTTGACTTGCTTGGTAATAGTGAAAGAATAGCTAAAAAAACAGCCTAAAACGGCCTCTAAACACTTCGGTTTGCTCTTTTTTGCAGAGGACGTGCCTTCTACCTCGGGGCAAGACCCCATGGAGGTGGATATTGATCCCCGTTAGGCTATGGTGGTTCACATGGGAGTCGCGTAGGAGATGGAGGAAGAGGAAGACGTGGCCAGGAGAGTCACCACGAGGGGGAGAGGGCGTCAGCTTGTGCCTGCGCCTCAGTGGGCCGATAAATAGGATGGCTGACATCTCATTTGGGCAGCGAAGAGTCACTTGTCATTCTGTACGGCAAGAATCATGGTGAGTGATATGGTCCACGGTCGTCACACGCCTATCAAACACATTTATTTTCTCAACAAACAACTAGTTAGTGGTTAAGTCGAGGTCGATCCACGGGACGGTGTGCTTTGGGTTCTAAGTCTATCTATCTCAATTTATGCTAGTGTCACAATCGATTTGGGTTTGTAGTTGATGAGTCTAGACTAATGAAATCAATAAAGTAAAACAAGCAATAACTTAAAAGATGTAAACAATTAATAAAGATACTAGGATGTCATGGGATCATAGGGGAATCATGGTAAGGAAGCATAAATGAGTTATAAAGATGCAAGCAATTTATTATTGTTGGATTTTAAGTTAGTTCATATCAAGTAATTCATAAGAAGATTTGGGTCCCGGAGCTAAGTCACTTGTGACTGTACAACACCTACAAGTCGACTTAATTCTTCCTATTAAACTACATACATGATAAACCAAATCCTAGGGAAACTTACGTCTCAGAGCCGAGTCGATTAAGACTTTACAACACCTACAAGTGACATGGGTTATCCCTATTTAACTCTATGCAAGGTCTAACAAGGCTTGAGTTGATTTATATCTTACAAGCCTTGTTGAATAGATAAGAGATGGGTAAAAAAAAATGCAAGGTTTCATAGTCTAGCCTTTCATCAAACATGATATGTGCATAAGTTGAAGAACAATAAGCAAGCATTCATATGAACTCATTAAGCATAAATCTATCCTATGATTAACTCCCCTAATCCCCCAGTAATCCTAGTTAAGTAAATACTCACTTATTATCATGGGAAACATGTTATCAATGGTGTCAATCATCACAACAAGTATAAACATGATAAGAGAGTGAGGAAACAAGTAATAAAGAGTAAAGAGTAAAGGAATTATACCCAACTTAAGATGAACAATTGGAAAGGAAAGAATAATAGAATAAAACTTGATTGATTGATGAAGAGTTGTCAATTCTCCAATAATAACCCAATAATCTTCAATTACTCAATAATTATGCTTGAACAATAATTAAGGAAAGATTAATATGGAATGATTGAGATTAATCTATTCTAATATAGTCCTAATCTAATCTAAGGAGACTCTCCACTATGGGAACTTCATCTCTTGATTATTATAAATGGAGTATATATAGTAGTAGATCATTAGGTTAAGCAAGGATGGGTTAGTAAATAACAATGCTAAGTTTTAAATAGGGAATTGCAAGTCCCGAGGAAAATGCGTAGATCACGTTGCTACTCCCACCACGATCCGCTCGGATCGGCTTGAAGCACGACCAGTCTGTCTGGAGATCTGCTCGGATCACAAGGAAGCCACTCGGATCAAAGATCCATTATCCGCTCGTCTCGTCTTCGGGCCGCTCGGATCAGGACATGGTAATCCGCTCGTCTGGTGCTTAGGACGCACAGATCTTGGCACAGTGTTCCATCCTCTTGCTTAAAAGCCTACAATCTATGTATACTCTTTATTCCTACTTCGTTGGTCGTTGTTCTCGCCTCCTCTTCATACTAGTCCATCTAGGATCGTCAACAAGCTTCCAAATAAGCACGGGAGACGGGAATTCCGCCTTATTATCTCCTTTCCTATAAGACACGTAAAGTGCGCTAGGAAAGCAAAATAGAAAGGATATGACGGATAGAATGACTATGAAATGTTATAATAGTATACAAAATGGGTTCAATTAGGGGACTAAATGTGCGCAATTAAGAGTCACATCAAACATCCCTAAACCGAACCTTTACTCGTCCCGAGTAAATAGGTGACTAGAACTATGACCTTTATTTAAATTATCCCAATAATATAACCGATATGAGACAATAAGCGGGTCTCACTCTGCCCCTTCAACTCACAACAAGACATCCATGAGGTAATGCCTTCTTGTAAGGCAAGGTGGGGCTTGCGAAAATGGCAATACATCCAAGCATTAAGCACACAAAACAAGTAATGGATGCATCTACAAAAGAATAGCCACCTTCCTCATCTAAGTGGCGGAAATCATCTAAAGGGGAAGCAATCTAAGGGTACACACTCTATCATAGATATTGTTTCTCCAAGCTACTAAGTCTAAAAGGATACCAACAAATCACCTCCAAGTTGTGTTAAACTAGGGTACTTTTATCCTCAATCGCTAAATGCTTTTGTCAAGAGTAGGCTCCCCATGGTGTTGGAAACACTATAGAATCGCAGAATTCCCCCTCTTGCCTAGACAAGAAGAAGGTTCGTCCCCTTTTCACCATGCAACAAAGAAAGGATTCATCAATGGATAAAAGGGATCGATATGCTTTGAGTTTTATAATGGTAGTTTGCTTTTGATTTGTTTTTCCCCGCAATTTCTTGTGGCTTTTGACATTTGAGAACATTTCTTGCCATTTCTTTGATGTTTGACATTTGTGATACTTGGCAATTTCTTTTGCATTCTTTTTGAACATTTTCAAAGTAACCCCATTTTGTCGCAAGGACACTTTTATTGAAGCTTAGGAGTCTATTTTTGCTCCTCTTTTTATTGATGCATTTTTGCAAACTTTTTGATTTTCATTTTGGTACTTGTACTCAATTTGGAGATTTGTGTGCTCATTCCCCTTTTGTTGGCAAAATATGATGATAAAAGTGTAAGAATAGTTGCATGGTTTCAAAGGTCACCTTGGAATAAACGGTAGCCAAGGAGTTATCACACCACAAGGTACTCTTGACTAGGCCTTAGTCCATAGGTCAAAAGATACTAGTATGACACATCCTAGGGTGTCTTGAGTGTATTCTAGAAAACAAAGTCTCAAGGAGAAAAATTATCTACAAGGGCCTTATATACACTTGTCAAGCTTCCCAAATAGGCATTTTCAAAAATTTTCTAACCATGCAAACGACATGCCATGATGCAACTAACATATATACAACTTTAATGCATATGCTTCTATCAACTATTATGCCATATAATCTAAATGCAACTCCTAATAACACATAGATACACAAACCGCAACAACAAAATACACCACATCCTCCTTGACATGTAAGCCCATCCTCCTCATATGAATAATGAAAATAAATGGAAGGGAAATAGAAATTAGAGCGATCATACCAAGCGGTCTTCACATTCCCTTTGCGAATGCCTCAAATGTAGTGTTATATCTATGTGAGAAGAGAACAAAAACACAAGTATATACAATTCTACACTACTAAATTAAATAACATGTTTTTGGTTTTTGAATTTTTCAAATTTTTATGGATTTTGTTTTTATGAAATTAAAGAACATATTTTTGGGATTTTTCGAAATTTTTCAATTTTTATACATTTTGGAATATAAATTCCCATCCCCCACTTTATTTTGGACATTGTCCTCAATGTACATGTAGGAGTAGGAATGAAAAGTAAATATATGTTTTTGGATTTTCGATTTTATGGAAATGAAGTACAAATGCAATGATATGATATGAATGAATGCATGTTCTAACTAAATGCAATTCTATATGACATATATAACAAATGAATGCAATCTACACTATACTAGAAGATGCATGCTTAGGTCACCTATGATCAAACCTCCCCAAACCGATTTAAGCACTATTTCTAGTGTAGAAATGAATAGGTTTGGTCATTAGTGATTATCTATGAATTCTAGTCTATATGCAACTAACTACATGAATCATGTGAGATATAATACAATGCAAACTAATCTAATCATGTGATATATATTACAATGCAACTATACTATATGAATTAACTAATATAAATGCAATATGAAATATATTACAAATGCAAGTGAGGTTTAAACTAAATGCAAGATGATTGAAAATGCAATGCAACTATACATGAGAGATAGGAAAAGAAAGAGTATCATACATATGGAGGTGGTGTGGTAGACACCTCTTACCCTTTCACTCATCATCATCATCATCATTACGGTACCCACGTCCGCTAGAACCTCCTTGGTCATATACTCTTCCTTGGCCAAAGAATCCTCCCCTTTGGCCACCAAAGTTCCCTTCTTGGTTCCCTCGGTTAGGGAATAAAAGGTGCGGTTGAGCCCAAGATGGAAGGGGGCCTCTAGGGTTGATGTACCCTTTTTGAGCCATGTTGTAGTAGTAGGGGTATTGAGCCAAGTAGTTGTCAACCCTCCCTTCGTGCACTCCAAGATCGAAATTTGGCATTAGTTGCATTAAATCATTCATGTTTAGAGCTCTTGGATCTTGGGGAGTGAACGGTACATGTTGTGTGGGGTAGGGTGGAATGGGTACCTAGGATGGTGGTGCATTACCCCATTCCGGCAACTCACGAGGTTGACGATGTTGACGAGGTGCTTCTTCTCTTTGTGGCGGGTTGTTATAAATCTCAATGGGAAGGAGGTAGTTCGGCCTAGGCGAATACCGACTCAACCGTGGCTCGGTAGGTGGTATGCTCCACCTCAAGAGGAAAAGTGAAGAGCATCCCTTTGTGAACCACTCTACACTTCCGACTTGATTGTAGGTGCACCACCGGTGGTGGTTGAAGATAGCATCCTCATCTATCAAAGTGCCCCCATTGAGCTTTTCATAGCTCCCATGAAGGTTAAACCCGAGGCAAAGTTCATTGGCCAAAATTGTGATTAGGCCTCCCATCACAAAGGTCTTGATATTAGAATTCCCTTGAGCATAGTCATTGAGCCTTGTAAGCATCTCAAGGAGCGTGTTGAAATTGTAAGCCCTTGTCCCTTGTACATTCAAGTAGGACTCTAAGAAGGTCAAGTCAAGAAGGGTGCACCTATCTTGTTCTAGCCTCCCATTGACGGTTCCGGCTATAAAGCGCTCGGTGATCCGAATCACCGGATGTTGGATGGCAAAGGTATAACATTGTTTGAAGGAATGGAGTTCCCTCCAAGAAATGACTCTCTATATGTGGTTAATGGTGAAGTCGGAGGGCTTATCGGTGTTTTCCCTCGGCACTTCAAGACCAAAAATGTTTGCAAATTGGTCTAAGGTTAACTTATGGTCTTGATTACAAAGACGGAACTCCAAACAAACATTTCTCCGCGTATTAGTGACAATGCGGAGACTACACAAAAACTCGAGGGTAAGACTTAAGTAGGTATCCTCATGAGCATAGAATAACTTCCCAAGACCCAAACCATTGAAAAACATCTCGGTTTGATACCTTATGCCAAGAACTTCTAAAACATCGGTATCAATAAATTGAGTAGGCTCGTAGTGCTTACCTAACAATTGTTCAAATCTTTGGCGGTGGTCATCGCTAGTGAAGATTACCTCGGGTAAGTATTCAAGTTGTGTAATACCGTGTATCTCTACATTTTGACGGCCCCTTGCCTCCCTTGGGGTGGATGAAGTAGTACCCTTGCGCCTTTTAGTTGCGGCATCGGCAGATTTCTTGCTCTTGCCTCTTAGGTTCATCATTTTGTTGATGGAAATGTTAGGGTTTTGGTTGTTTTTGTGATGGGGATTGTGTGTGGATGATGATATGAGTTTTTTAGAAGATAAGATAAGAAAAAAAAGGGATGGTGGGGGTGTTTATAACAAGGAAATGGTGGGAGACGGTCGGACCTGGGCTGGGATCGGGCGGATAATTTGAGAACCCAGCCAAAAACCCGTGCTAACCCGAGCGTCCCGAAGACGATCCGGGCGTCTTGTAGCTACAGACCGAGCGTCCTGCTCAGGAGACGCTCAGATTCTCAGTCAGTGAGGCCATGTGTTTTATATTCAGTTGGGGACGAGCGGATTGCTGAGGAGACGAGTGTCTTCTGCTGGGATGAGCATGTTCATTAGGATCCGAGCAGAATCTTATCCAGTGCAGAAATGTTCCCAAAGCATAGTCCAGGACGAGCGTCTCAGGGCCAGCTCGAGCGGATCCTTGGTCTGGACTAGCGTCTTCTTGACAATCCAGGCAGATTCTTAGCCAGAGTTGATTTTTGCCTGCAGCAGAGCTCAGGATGAGCATCTTACGGCCAGGACGAGCGTCCCGCGCTGTTCTTCGTCAATCCCTCATTTCTTTCATTTGAATTATTTCCCTTGCACCCTTTTGTGATTCCTTCTTATCGTTTTCTGAAAATATACTCAATGAATGGTTAAGCAACCCTCTCTCACTACTCTCATGCAAGAAATATAAAGGTATATATACAATATTGTACAATGCAAAGATTATGGGAAGGCATATAGTACAAATGGTGGTTTGAGATAGGACTCCACCAAACTAGTTTGATTTGTCGAAATTCTTTGTCCATAGAGCTCAAGGCTCGTAGAAGAAGGTAAAAAGCTTGTGAACAAGCCCCAAATAAGCATAAGTACGGTTTGCTCAAATTCAAAATAAAGCTCGGCCAAGGAAGATTGTCATTCATTCTCTCTTTCACCTTGCCCTTAGCACTTTGGTCTTTACAATGCTTTAAACCAATAGGCCTATGATTCTTGTCAACACGAGGCATGAAGTATGGTTTATTTTCGTCCGGAGACTTCCACTTACCACCTTCTCCTCTAATTTTGGTGATGATAATAGCACTTGGATTTGTCAATCCTTACAAAGTAGAAGGAAAATTCTCATAACATTGATGAGCGGTAACCCCCTACGGGTTGGAATTGTGGGTGCCAAATCTCCACAAGTAAGTTCATTTGTAATTTTGTTCTTGAGCTTTTCCACCAAGTACCCTTTATATGATGATTTGACTTTTTGGAGAAGGTCCACCATATCATCTCCAACAATCATAGGTTCCATGGTGGGTGTGAAATGGTCTTCATAGATAATAGGAAAGAGACATTCATCTTCTTCATGATAGGATACCTCAAATTTTTCAAGGATGGGCTTCTTAAGTAAGGTGATCTCACAAGTCCATTCTTCTGCCCTATTCTAAAGGTCCTTGCAAGACACATATTCTTCATATGCTTCTTTCACGATCTCGTTATCAGGCTATCCTTATAAGAATCATAAATGGGGACTTCGCTCTTCTTCAATAATTCGTTCTCCACTATCTCGATAGTCACATCAAAGGACACACCCTCATACTCACAAAGGCCAAGAGTATTCGGCGTACTCAACCTCATCTCTTCTTCATCAAACACAACACTTTCATACTCACAAGAGCTCAAGGAGATTGGCTCTTCCCACTTCTCATCAAAGGTAATTCCTTCAAACTCGCATTCATGATCAATGTCTAAGGAATGGTGAGGAGTAGTTACTTGGGCTTCCTTCATTTGGGAAATTTGAATTTCCAACTCCTCACCTTGGGTAACAATGCCTTGAAGAACATTGTCCCTATTTTTGCTCTCCTCTAGCATTTGTTTGAAGAAGTTTTGTTGATTTCCCATCATTTGGAGAACCATACTTTGAATGTCAACTTCATGCTCAACTTCTTGTGTGGGTGGGTGTGAAAGTGGTTGTATTGTGGCATTTGAAATTCATTGTGAAGTGGGTATTGGGTGGGTGGTTGTTGTGGATATTGGATATGGAGATTTTGGTGGGAAAAGTTGGGGTAGTAGTTAGGACTTTTATTGTATCAGTAGTAAGGTAGGTTTGTGTTGACTTGCTCCTCAAACTCCCCATACCTATTGTAGTCATACTCAAAAGATCCACCACAAACTCCATATGTCAAGTTTTGAGCCATCATAGATAAGACAAGGAAACAACTAGAACCAAGGAAACGACACAAAAACAGTAAGAACGACCTTGAGGAATAAGTTCCTCAAGGTTAAAGCAAAATTATAATAGACAAACAAGTAAGAACTTAATCACATAACACCGTCCCCGACAACGGCGCCATTTTTGATGTGGTCCGCTGTCGTCACACGCCCATCAAACACATTTATATTCTTAACAAACAACTAGTTCGTGGTTAAGTCGAGGTCGACGCACGGGACGGTGTGCTTTGGGTTCTAAGTCTTTTTATCTCAATTTATGCTAGTGTCACAATCGATTTGGGTTTGTAGTTGATGAGTCTAGACTAATGAAAGCAATAAAGTAAAGCAAGCAATAACTTAAAAGATGTAAACAATCAATATATACTTAAAAGAGTAACTTTTGAAGCGATTTCATTGGCTATTACTTTCGAACGATATCATTGGCTATTACTTTCGTTGAATATATTACGTGTGTAAATAAAAATATAATTAAAATAGAGATTATTCCATATGTTTTGTAAACAACCATTAAAATTTTAAAATAGTAAGTTAAAAGATAATTATATACTTAAAAGAGAAACTTTTGAAACGATTTCATTGGCAATTATTTTCGAGCGATGTCATTGGCTATTACTTTTGTTGAATATATTATGTGTGTAAATAAAAATATAATTAAAATAGAGATTATTCCATATGTTTTGTAAACAACCATTAACATTTTAAAATAGTAAGTTAAAAGATAATTAATATCATAATTATAAATTTACATATATTATTCAGTTGCTTAAAAAATGATAGAAATTATATTACTTATAAGTAGATAATGTGGGGAGTAATCTTCCAGTTCACAATAAAAATTAAAATAAAAGTCCTACATAGCTCATCAGTTTCGTTTAATCGAAGTGGAATTGCTTGCGATTGCTAGCTGTGGTTGTAATTGAATCTGTTTTGTGTTTACTTTCTAGGTTTATATCTTCCATCAAATTGAGTCCCTCCTAGTATCATACCAAAGCAATAACTACGCTATGTTTGGTATGCGTAACTAATTTTGCATGTCAAACCACTCATATAAACAATTTAAAACATGCATGCAATATTAAGTGAAGGAGTTAACTGTTTGGTTTTGGATTTCTCATGCTTTTATCACAAGGCTTCATCACTCAATTTGTTTTTTTAAGGAGTGATCTATCATCTAATATATGTCTTTCAATTGTGATGGACGGGAAAAAAAATCCTAGAAGGAACTTCTACATTAATTTAGTAAAGATAGTTGGTGATGATGATAGATTGATAGGCATCTCCATTCGGTCGAACTGAGTATTATATAAACTTCTCTTCAGGGATTATGATTTCATTATTTATTATCCTACAATGTTCAATCCATGTGTTTTTAGTTGTGATTATTTGGTATTACAGTAAGCATTATGTAGGAGAAAACATACAGTTTATATAGGTAAATAATTATGAGAGGTTAATAAAGTACTCTCTTCGACCCGATCATAAATTAGCATCATAGATTGTAAGCGAATTCAAGTTTGGTATGTTCCTATTTTTTAGCACCTCCATGTGTATGTTTATCTTCAACAATAAGACGATTTACTATTGTTTAATTTGGAGTTAGTCTTGTGTAAGACGATTTTACCCTAATATAGTTGTCAAACGATCCAATCCAAACATATAGAAAATAAAATTGACTCCACGAATTATGCTAACGTAAATAATTTATTATTTTCTTAGGATTGTATATTAGTTATAATGAGCAATCAATCAATCAATCAATACATATATATAAAGTAGGAACTTTTCGAGCGATATTAAAGAGTCCAACTTTTTTATAAATACTAACAAGAGTAGATTTCGAAACAAATTTACTAAAATTAACCTAATAAAAACCCCAAGTTTTTTATAAATCCTATCAAGACTAGATTTCGAAACAAATTTACTAAAATTATCCTAATAAAAAGTGGATTTCTTAATATTTAAAACAAAATTTAATAAAATTATACTAATATAAGCAGACCAAATATATTTTAATAAAATTATTCTAATATAAGTAGATTACAATTATCAAACACAAAACATGCATTTATAATAGGTTAAGTTGCCATTTTTATTTTTCTCCCACTTATGGTCTCATACATTTGTAGTTTTTATTCACGTATCAAAATTCAAGAAGCCGGCGGATAAATAATAAATTAATTTGATTAGAGTGTTATGTTAAGATGATGTAGTAGGTAGTTACATGAAGTATAAACTACAGTTATTCCATCAAAATATAATCAGAAAATAATCATTGGAGTGTGTATATAAATCATACATCCCTCGATACACATTCAAGAAATCAATACATATAAAATAATTCACCGATCTATACTTGTTACTCCTTCAGTCCCGGATATAGTTTACAATTGCTTTATACACGATTATTAATAATGTAATGAGAGAGGAATGCGTTTGTAATTATTAAAAAAAATAAAAACAACTCGAAATGAGGGGGAAATAAAGTGGTCCCCACCCATATGAGTTTGTTTATTTAATAGAAAATAAACGTGTAAAATATTGACTGACTCACCTTAAATAGGAAAGTGTAAACTATTGATCGGGTTGGAGGGAGTATTATTTCGTTTCATTAATTTACTCTATATAGAATGCGTAGATCATTAGGTCGTAGAGGCAAGAAACCGAGAATATGTAACACCAGCGAATTTCTCATTTTGACAATTAAAATTTATTTAACCGTTTAATTAATTTATTTTACATTTTTAAATTATTTAATTTAATTAATTCATTTTGAGCACGAATACTTATAAAAAAATATATTCTAAAACTTAATCTATATAAAATACGTATTTTAGTCAGACAATAATAATAGTGATAGTAATAATATTAGTTTCCGTCTCAAGCTAATATAGACTCGAGACATTATTCCGTCTAGCTGTAGACCGTCACATTTCCACTTGTGAGACTAATCTTTTCTCGACCTATCCTATATCAACAACTCATCACACCCACCTATCCTTTTTCACTCTACTTTTATATTATCAGTACTATTTATATCATTAGATATTATTATTATTATTATATATTGTTTTTATTACTATTATTTATTGTTGTTGTCATTCACACAGCCTCACCCCTGCATTTCCTCTTTCTCCTTCGTCCTTTTCTTCTTTTCGAAACAAACAACAACAGCAACACCAATACTCTAACTCCATTGAAATCGTCACCTTCAACCTCCGTTTTCTCCCTTATTTCTCAACCAAACTTCATTATTTTTGTACCATTAGCTTCCCCTCCTCATTCTCCTTCTTTCTATGTAAAAAAGAGCCAAACTTTCGTCTGTTGCATTTCGGTCGTCTTTCAAAGGATCCGGTTTTTGAGCTTTTCTGTGCCACTTTTGGGTTTAAGATCATCCTAGGGCGATTTCTTAGACGTTTAGGAGAGCAAAAAGGTACCGGTGATAGGTTACTCGACATAATATCGAAATCGTGTCCGTATATGTTGTGTTTAGCTCTTATATGCTGTAAAGTTTGAACCTTTAATCGATTTTTCATATGTATGGTTGAATGTGTCGGAATAATACTAGTTTTACATGCTCAATCGTGATAATTTCGTGTCTTGTGTTACATGATGGTTTACACGTATGGAATGTGTGGTTTATATGGAGAATTCCGTCTTAAATTTTTGTTGGAAGTGGCTGTTTTGAGACGGCAAACCCGAGTCTTGTCTGGGTGATTTTTGGTGGTTTTGTTCGTGAATTATTGTCTTTAGTTTCCGTCTTGTTCATCTCTTAAATGACTCGGTTTCGAACTCTTTTGGGCTCGGTTTATTACCTGCATAGACAGGTGGTTATGGCTGCTTGGAGTGTTGGTTTTGGGACGCTTCACACTCTGTTTTGGGTGGTCATTGGAGGGGTTGTTTTGGAGTTGGACTGGTGACTGTTTGTTGGCGGGCAGCGTGGCCACGGCCAGGTTGTTCCGGGTTAGACACGGGATACCCTTACCCCTGTTTTCTTCTTATTCCTTCTCATTTGTCTATGTTGGGGTGTGCTTGGCAGCTAGGCCTCGGGCCATTTGGAATTTTAGTAGCCAATAGGGCTTGTTCATATTTTGATTGTTGGGCCAGTTTAGGAGTTGGGGTGGTCTTGTGTATGCTATGTTGCGGTTATTTAAATTGGATCTCGTGTGTTATATAACGTATTTAGTTAAACATTGTCCATTTACATATCTTTCTCACATGAAGTATGATTGTGAAATCCCCGTGTTTTATATTACGTAACTCATTAAATATCGTTCATCATATATATTTTTCTCACATGATCAAATTGTTGGGCTTCACATGATTATATGTTTGGATTTTACATGAGTAGTAAGTTGGGTCTAGCATGCATTGTTGTTGGGCTTAAAGTGATTCAATTAATGGGCTTCTTATAGTGGTTTGTTGGACTCATAAATGAGTCACTTGGACTTGGTCACATTTTATTCCGTAGATTCCTCCTGACGTAAATTATTCATTTTCACGTACTATATTTTAGTTAACCGGAACATTTAATTATGAAATGAATTATTTACTACTATGTTACAGGTATGACGGACTATTATATTGCTTGTAATGAGTCACTAATCCATGTTTACGTGTATAGCTGAACTTGGATTGTCTTATGTGGATTATCATTTGCTCATTATATACATATTAGTCTAATTCCAAGTTGATTCGTATCGCTTGGTTGAGTCGTATTCGTATGATATATTTTTACGCCTTACTTGTGCCGTTCTGCCAAGTATTGGTTTACGCCGCTCTCGTGCCGTTCTGCCGAGAGTTGGTTGATTTATGTTTTTCCGCCTCTTTCGGATTTTCTGGGTGCGGGTTAGCTCATATCGTATTCTGGTGATAATGCCTTTATGCTATACCGTATTGCTTGACTTATCTTTACGCCTCTTTCGGTCTGTTCTGCCGATTGTGGGTTTAGCTCATATTTTCCGCCTCTTTCGGACTGTTCTGCCGATTGTGGGTTCTCGACTTCCGTTCTGTCGATCGAGTCTTGGATGCGGACTGTTCTGCCACATGTCGAAAAGGGAACCGTTCTGTCCCGAGAGTTTGGCCAGATTTAGACTAGGACTGAGCCTTGGGAGTACCATTGTCGTCCTACCAGGGGAATTATATATTTATATATGTGTAGTAAAGGTCTTGCTTGGTTATAGATATTGATATTTGTCTTTTAAGGTAAGAGTTATGCCTTGTGTTGTTTGTCTTGATCCTATTGGATACTAGGGGTGAGCTATAAGCCCTCTAGTTGCGATATGATCGCCGGGATTGATGTTCCCATCCGTTCTTATGGTGAGATGCAAGCCATAAGTATGAATGGGACATTAGTAGTCACGTCCCGTGCAATGTTTGCAAAGTGGCTTTCCAAGTAATGGCTATAGTTTCTATCCTTGTAATTTTGCATTGGTTGATCTCTTACTTAACTGTTTCACATGATTCGAATTTTAATCTCATATCTATGTCGTAATTCCTTGAAATGCGTGCTTTTGTATAAATGACCGTATTCTTATCTCTTATATTATTTAATTATTTCACATGAGTAGTGAGTCTCCATTATGCTAATATTGATCCATCGTATCCCATCTCATTTAATTACCATGTTTAAATATAAACTTGATATCCATATTTTTGTAAGAGTCTTACATGACTTACCTGTTTTAGTTCTTTGTTAAGTTCGTTTCGACATTTCGTGGCTGGGAGAACCTTGAGTTACTCCCCACTAACTGTGGCGTTCATGTTTACATGAATGACAGGTATTAGTGGTGCATTCATAGGGTGAAGACATGTGTGAGATAGCGAGCACTTCGGCCTAGTAGTTGGTTTATTAGGATTGTTTAGACCTACTTTTTATTGTATTGTCATTCGAGGGATATATTTTCTCTCACCTCGACTATGACGTTTGTATAATTTAAAATCTTTATGTGCGCACTCTTTATTTATGTTTTAGATTTTGGTGAACCTGCGCTTTAAATTTTAAAAGTTTCAAAAATTCCCTAAAATTCCGCATTTTATTAGTTATATCTTCCTCTTTATCGCGGGGTGTCACAGTTGGTATCAGAGCCTATGTTGCTCCCGACGCACACACGTGTCCCAAAATTTAAATTCGAACTTCACCTTAAATAATGAATGGGAGATGGGTAGAAATAAGGACCTAAGTTGGTAGTCTCTTTGTGTATGCTTCGTGGTAAGTTCTAACATGTTTGTTGATTGCCACTTATTTTTGTACCCTTGTATCAATGACCGTGAGCTTACCCGCGTTGCGATCAAAACTTGGTGCCTATTGCCGAAAATCGAAGATTTGTTCAAGTTTTGAAGAATGCTACTACTTCCTCGAAGATGTTTCTCAGTCTTGGTGTATCTTGCCTTATTCTTTATCTCTTGGTGCTTATCCTCCTTCTAAACTCTCTTCTGTTTTGCTTTGAAAGTTACTCTTGTACCCTAACTGCCCTTTTGTTCCTTGCTTATCCTTCTTTAACGCCTTATATATATATATATATATATATATATATATATATATATATATATATATATAGTACTCTTTCTTTGAGGAATGTTGACCTTGATTGGAAAAGTTTGACTTTGGTGGAGTTACTTTGTGGTTAACCCATAACCCTGGTTTTGAGAGGTTGTGATGTTGGAAAGACTTAGATTGTGTGATGAGACATACTTAATGATTCTTAGACCTAGATCCTTGATAAAGTGAGTATATTTGATTGGTGGATTTTGTGTGTCAAGTGTGAGTTGTATTGGTTACTAAGGTTATAGAACTTGGCTTTGTTGTTTATGTTTGGGATACTAGTGCTTAGTACTTGACTTAAAATGGATGAAACTGAATGGTGGATTTGAGGATGTAGAATGGACTAAGTAAGTTGAGTTTGTGATTGGCTTTTGTAGTTACTTTGGATATGAGGGTTTAATGTATATGTCACCATGTGATAAGTGTTATTTGTGGGATTGTAAGTTAGTCTAAGTGTGTGATCTTGATTACTACTTGAGGTATAGTATGAGAGTGAGACTAAACTACATTGTTTGGAAGTCTTAGCGCTTGTTTTAGTAGCTAGAAGGGATAATGGTATGGTTGACGCCGATTGTTAAGTTAAATGACATAGTTTCAATCTATGGTGTTAAAATGAGAAAATATGAGGCGATAAAGCGTTGTTACAACTAATACCTTGATTCTTGGGAAGCTGATGGTAAGTAAAGTTCTAGGATATCGGATTTGAAAGACTATACCTCGGGATGATGGTGACCATAATGGATTGGTAATGTGATTTGATATTAGTTGGCTCTTGAGAGTTCTCCGGTTGAGAGAGATTAAGTATTAAGAAGTCTTTGTCAACCTTGTGGAATATTTGAGGAAAATTTTCTGAGAATTTAGAGCTTGGAATTAGGATCCTTGATTGAGGATTTTGCCATTTTGAGAAACCCATAGATGACAGCAGTTGGATATGAGTATAGCTTTGTTGGAAACTGTGACTTTGATCTTATGGAAGTTGTTTGTGGATGTTTGAGGATTTGGAGTGATGGGATTACACTCGTAGTGGAGTGCCTTGTTTCATGGAATTGCTTAGGGTGAAGTAACATAAGTAATTTGAGGAAATCCTTGGAAGTGTTGTGATTATAAGCTTTGTGGTTAGGAAGCTTTCAGGACCATTTGGATGATGTTGTTGTTTGAGATATAAGTACCTGGAGTTTCCTTGTTGTCTAATTTATCTTCTTCTGGGACCATAAGCGTTACCGTTCATACCCCATCTCCTCGCTTCATCATGCTTCTCCTTACAATTTGATGTTGGTAATCTATGAAACTCTATCCTTGACATCCTTGTGGATTTGACTTCGAATCTTATCCCTATGAAATTCATCATAGCTCTTTTGATTAGTTAAGTTTGAACTCTCTTAGTGTACCTGGTATTTATGTTGTCTAAATTGCTTTTCATTTCATACAACTTCTAAACTTTCAGGCTACCAGTTTTGATTCATTGTTAAAAGTTTATGATACTTTTGCAAAAGCTTACCCATTTTAAAGGTTTGAAAATGAAAATTTGGTTTAGTTTCCTATTTGTACTTGGAATATAGACTACTTTATCATGATTTTAATTGCTAAACCTGATATTTCTTTAAATTTTATCTATTTTCTGTTAACTTTGATCTGTTTATGACTTCTTTGTCAAAGTTAAATACTATATTTTCAGAAATTGACTTCTTTTTGAAGACCAACAATGAATCTTTCAACTTCCAATCGAATTTTGCAAAAGAAAATTTGAGTGAATTACCTTTTTCTTTGATTTTGACGTTGATCGGAGGTTAGAACTCGTTATTGAAGAGGTTTGATAACTTGTCCTACGCTTGTCGGCGGATGATTTCGTTTTAGATTTCTCTTTCACTTGGAAGGTTAGCGTTCTTGTGTGCACGACAAGAGCAATTTCGTTCCATGAATGAGACTTATACTTTTGAAAACATTCCATTAATGTTTTTGAAAGTATTTTGATTTTGATTTATACAAATAATTTGATTTTGACCTTATCTGGTTCTGTCGGAAATTTTTTATTTGAAACTGCTGAAAGGATTTTAAGTCTCTCAAAAAGTAACCCTTTTAAATATTTTAGTTACGAATTTCTAAGGTCCAGTTTTATTTTTATATATATAACCTTTATTTCTACCTTCAAGTTTCGAGGACGAAAATTTTTAAAAGGTGGGATGATTGTAACACCCGCGAATTTCTCATTTTGACAATTAAAATTTATTTAACCGTTTAATTAATTTATTTTACATTTTTAAATTATTTAATTTAATTAATTCATTTTGAGCACGAATACTTATAAAAAAATATATTCTAAAACTTAATTTATATAAAATACGTATTTTAGTCAGACTATAATAATAGTGATAGTAATAATATTAGTTTCCGTCTCAAGCTAATATAGACTCGAGACATTATTCCGTCTAGCTGTAGACCGTCACATTTCCACTTGTGAGACTAATCTTTTCTCGACCTATCCTATATCGACAACTCATCACACCCACCTGTCCTTTTTCACTCTACTTTTATATTATTAGTATTATTTATATCATTAGATATTATTATTATTAGATATTGTTTTTATTACTATTATTTATTGTTGTTGTCATTCACACAGCCCCACCCCTGCATTTCCTCTTTCTCCTTCGTCCTTTTCTTCTTTTCGAAACAAACAACAACAACACCAATACTCTAACTCCATTGAAATCGTCACCTTCAACCTCCGTTTTCTCCCTTATTTCTCAACCATACTCCATTATTTTAGTACCATTAGCTTCTCCTACTCATTCTCCTTCTTTCTATGTAAAAAAGAGCCAAACTTTCGTTTGTTGCATTTCGGTCGTCTTTCAAAGGTTCCGGTTTTTGAGCTTTTCTGTGCCACTTTTGGGTTTAAGATCATCCTAGGGCGATTTCTTGGACGTTTAGGAGAGCAAAAAGGTAACGGTGATAGGTTACTCGACATAATATCGAAATCGTGTCCGTATATGTTGTGTTTAGCTCTTATATGCTATAAAGTTTGAACCTTTAATCGATTTTTCATATGTATCGTTGAATGTGTCGGAATAATACTAGTTTTACATGCTCAATCATGATAATTTCGTGTCTTGTGTTACATGATGGTTTACACGTATGAAATGTGTGGTTTATATGGAGGATTCAGTCTTACTTATACTTGGAATTCCGTCTTAAATTGTTGTTGGAAGTGGCTGTTTTGAGACGGCAAACCCGAGTCTTGTCTGGGTGATTTTTGGCGGTTTTGTTCGTGAATTATCGTCTTTAGTTTCCGTCTTGTTCATCTCTTAAATGACTCGGTTTCGGACTCCTTTGGGCTCTGTTTATTACCTGCATAGACTGATGGTTATGGCTGCTTGGAGTGTTGGTTTTGGGACGTTTTGTAATACTACGTATTTTATTAAGTTGCATACTCGACCAAGTAGGCTCTACTCGGCCGAGTAGTGTTAATTGTAGGGTCTGTTTTGGCTCTGCCGAGGAATACTCGGCCGAGTATGGGAATACTCGACCGAGTAGAGGATACTCGGCTGAGTATAGCTTTACTCGACCGAGTATCCGGTCTGGCGAGTGTTGTTTTAGCGGTTTGATGCGGGAGTGTTTAGGGTTATTTTTATATTTACCGTCAGTTTCTAGAACGTCATTTTAACCCTAATCATTTTACGATTACCTTAATTACTCTCTAATCACTCCCTAATCATCCTCTAATCTCGTGTGTGTGCAATCGTTGCGACCTTTACGTGCAATCTCGCATTCTACTGTTGGCAAGTTCATTCCTTGTGTCATTTATGTTTTATTGGGAGTACTGTATGTTTAGAATTAGGGAATAAAAGGGGGATGGTTCTTTATGTAATTGTGTTATGTGATTATTGTATAGGAGAAGACTTCGTAGAGGAGCCTTTTTGATTGTCTGATCTACATTCTACTGTTGATTGCTAAGGTAGGGTTTCCTACTCAGTTTTACTATTAATTGTTATGGCATGATTATTTCGTGATTATTGATAGCTGCTGATCATCGGAGTATGGGCGTTGTTGTGACAGTGTTGGTGTGGAGAGGTTGTGACAGCTGTGATGCTGTGTGTTGTGATTGTGGTGGAGTCACTTGCGGGAGTGGCTTCACACCCTAGTTCGCCCTCCGTGGAACCCGCCACGGGAGGGGATATGCACATTAAGGGACAGGGTTTTGTTTTAGTCGCTCGTTGATGAGCTAGACTTGGTGGGATCGGCTGCGGACACCCACTGGCGGCGTGGATTACCTGTTACGATGGGTAATCTGGCAGGGCTACACACTTCGGTGTGTAGTCGGCTACTATGTGAGATCGGGAGACCGGGGAGTGTGGATGATCAGCTGGTTACCGTGTTGTTTGCCTTACATTGATTTGAGTAATACTGACCCCGTGTTGTTGTTTGTAAAACCTGATGTGATCCATTCGGGGATGGTGAGCAGACTTGACAGGTATTGCTATTGGTGAGCTTGGGGCAGTCATGGGGGAATTGTCATCATCAGTCGTAGCATCACTGTTCGAGTTGTAGTTATGATTTTCAATTATTAGACATTTATTTATATTTCGTTGGATCAGTTTGGGATTTGGTTTTGATGTAAACATTATATCATTGGTACTTTAATAAATGTGATTTGTTCAGACACTTTTGATATTTACTAACCTCGGGTAACCGAGATGGTAACACACTTTCATGGTAGGGTGGTCCTGGTAAGGCACCTTGGTATGAGGGGGTGTTACAAAGTTGTATCAGAGCCGAAGATTCCGGCACCTAAACAAATGAACCTAATGAACTTAGGGAGTCTTAATAAAATGAACCCGGGGAGAGTTGTTTGGAGCTACCGCAAAGACTCGGGAGACGTCCCGGAGTCGCAATTTGGCCCTTATTAACTCGAGCCGGTCACATGGGGAAGAGTGTTGAGTGTTGTATCTTGAATGTGAATGCTTATGACGATTCATGTTGATAATAAGTGATGGTTGGAAGTTTACATGTGGAATTCGTAAGTTTAGTGATTTGGAAAAGTAGTAGAAAGAATGAGTATGCGAATTTTGGTGTATTGGATTCACCTGGGAATGAATATTATGGCTATGTGTTTATAATGTGGCATTTTAGTTCCTGTTGTTATGTGTTGGATGAGGGGATAGAAAGCATGATGGGGGAGTTTATACTGTTTTAACCCGTCTTTGGTATGGCTCGGCCGAGCAGGGCAGGTACTCGACCGAGTAGGGGGTACTCGGCCGAGTAACCAAGCACTCGACCGAGTGTAGTTCTACAGTGAGTAGCAGTGGCTACTGTTTGTGTTTACTCGACCGAGTAAATAAGAGTACTCGACCGAGTAGTGTCTACTCGGCCGAGTGTCGTTTATACTCGATCGAGTACGATTTCTGGGTAATTTATATTGGCTACTGGAGTTGGCAACTCGACCGAGTACCCGGGGTACTCGACCGAGTAGTCTTTACTCGACCGAGTGTTGTTTGATACTTGGCCGAGTGTTCTTTTGGCGCGAAATTGTTACATTTTGAGCCGTAGGCTTTTGTGCTTACGTTTCCTTGTTTCTTATCAGGTCAAAATGCCGCCCAAAAGAACCCCTGCACAGATTCAAGCTTCCGAGATGACTCTTGATGAGGTTTCTCGCAAGATTGAGCAACAAGAGGGCCTCATGGAAGCTCTTAGAAATGTGGGAAAGGGAAATGAGAAGCCGATGGATGCTACTCAGCTCAGCATCAACATTGCTCGTTTTAACCCTCCCACATATGAAGGGGTAGGGGAACCAAAGCTGCTCGAGAAGTGGCACCGTGAGATTGAAGCTCTCATGGAAATGGTTAAGTGCCCCGAAGACATGATCGTTGAGCAGGTAGTGTACTACCTGAGAGGTGAAGCAGCTGTTTGGTGGCAAAATGTCATGGATCATGCTAGAGCTTATTACCAGGCCGAAGGTTTGGGAGCTATTCCGTGGTCTGGGATGAAGAGTGCTATGAGAGAGTAGTTTGTGCCAGATCATATTCGACACAAGATGAGATCCGAGTTTGATTCCTTCACCATGACTGAGGAGATGACTGTCACTGACTACTATCATCGGTTTATGGAGCTATCTCGTTATGTTGACGACATGCAGCTAGGACCGAGGGGTTTAGCTCTCCGCTTTGAGAGGGGTTTATCTGCCAAGATCATGAATTGTATGGCAGCGAGGGTTGCTACTGACCTTAAGGAAGTGTATCTAAGGGCGGGCCAAGCTGAGAGGATGGTGGATCTCTCAAAGGAGATCAACGAGAGGACTCGCTGGCTGAAAGAGGAAGGCGACGATGGAAGCAACATATCGGTCGGGCAACAAGAAGGGTAACTACAACCACTCCAAAGCTTTTTCTGGTGGGGTTCATGGCTCAGGGGTTTTCGAGGTTCGGGCAAGAACGGAGGTCGGAGTGTGAGTGACAACTCCAACATAACATGCTACGGCTGTGGTGGTGTCGGCCACAGAAGACGGGAATGCACCAGTTTCAGGCCTGGCACCGGATCAGGAAATCAGCATGGGAATTTCTCCCACGGGCCAACTCAGAGTTTTGTTAGTAACCGACCGGGAGGTTCATGGGGCAATCGAGGTGGACAGGGCAACCAGGGCAGCTATAACCGCAGTGGTGGTGGATCATATCAGCGGCAGAACAACACCACCACCCAAGATTCAACAGCTAAGCCAAGTACCTCCAATGCTTCGGTTCAGGGTGGAGGACAAAAAAACAGTGTAAAGCTTTTCATGATGGACAAACAGGAAGCGCAAGATGATGCTCATGTAGTTACCGGTACCTTTCTTGTTCATAATGTACCATCTTTTGTTTTGTTTAATTCTGGGGCTACACACTCTTTTGTGTCTAAGGGTCATGCCATGTTTATGGGTTTGGGTAAGTTTGAGGTTGTAAAAGATTATGTGTTCATACCTTTAGGGGAGTCGGTGTCATGTCTTAAGTTGTATAAGGGTGTGTCTATGGTGGTTGGAGGGGTAGATTTGCCGATAGATCTGTTAGAGTTTCCTTTGGATGGGTTCGAGATGATCGTCGGGATGGATTGGTTGGGTAGGTATGATGCCAGGATAAATTGTCGGCAAAAGAGAGTGTCTTTAAAGGGGCCTAAGGGTGTTAGGGTGTCTTATAGAGGGTTTGTGATGAAACCTAAGTGTAAGTTCATAGTTGTGATGAATTTAAAGTCATGTTTGAGAAAGAAGTGCCCCTTGATTCTCTGCCATGTGAGGGATGACCGAGTAGAGGCGCCGACAGCTTCTAAGATACCTGTGGTGAGAGAGTTCGAAGATGTCTTTCCTGAGGAGATACCGAGTTTGCCTCCCAAGAGGGATGTTGATTTCAGTGTGGAGCTTAAACCGGCAGTGTCGATATCCAAAGCACCTTATCGTATGGCACCTAAAGAGTTAGCAGAGTTGAAAAAGCAGATACATGAGTTGCTAAGCAAGGGTTATATCAGGCCTAGTGTGTCACCGTGGGGAGCCCCGGTTCTTTTTGTAAAGAAGATAGATGGGAGTATGAGACTGTGCATCGACTACAGAGAGCTCAACCGTGTCACAGTGAAGAATAAGTACCCTTTGCCCAGGATCGATGACTTGTTTGATCAGTTAAGTGGAGCAGGTGTATTCTCCAAGAATGACCTGAGGTCAGGTTATCACCAGCTGAGGATAGCAGATGAGGATATTTCTAAGACAGCGTTCCGATCTCGATATGGTCATTATGAGTACGTGGTGATGCCTTTTGGGTTGACATATGCACCAGCAGCTTTCATGGACTTGATGAATCGAATCTTTACACCGTTCTTAGACAGGTTCGTGGTTGTGTTCATCGATGACATCTTAGTTTATTCCAAGACTAAGGAAGAACATGAGGAGCACTTGAGGATAGTCTTACAGACTCTGAGAGAGAATCAACTTTACGCAAAGCTATCTAAGTGCGAGTTCTGGTTAGAGGAGGTGGCTTTTCTGGGGCATGTGATATCTAAGAAGGGGGTATCTGTGGATCCTAGTAAGATTGAGGCCATGACCAAGTGGGAATCACCGAAGAATGTTGGTGAGATTCGGAGTTTCTAAGGCCTTGCTGGGTACTACAGGAGATTCGTGAAAGATTTCTCTACCATAGCACGGCCTATGACGTCTTTGATGAGGAAAGAGACCAGATTTGTTTGGGAAAAGAGTTGTGAGATGGCGTTTCAGACCTTAAAGGAACGCTTTACCACAGCTCCTATCCTAGCTTTGCCAGAGGGATGTGAGAACTTTGAGGTATATACCGATGATTCAAAGAATGGTCTTGGTTGTGTTTTGATGCAGGCAGGGAAAGTCATCGCTTATGCTTCGAGGCAGCTGAAGCCATATGAGGAGAACTACCCTACTCATGATCTGGAGCTGGGTGCAGTTGTTTTCACTCTTAAGATTTGGAGGCACTATCTTTATGGAGCAACTTTCAAGGTGTTTTCTGATCATAAGAGCCTAAAATATATCTACACTCAGAAGGAGCTTAACATGCGACAGAGACGGTGGATGGAGCTGATCGGGGATTACGATATGGAGATCATC
The DNA here is from genome assembly GCF_048544455.1 of Silene latifolia. Lineage (NCBI taxonomy): Eukaryota > Viridiplantae > Streptophyta > Magnoliopsida > Caryophyllales > Caryophyllaceae > Silene > Silene latifolia. Next base: position 201,120,102 of record NC_133538.1, on the reverse strand, counting down.
TATCACGAGGGTATGGCTAATGTTGTTGCAGATGCTTTGAGTAGGAAGAACATTCATTCGCTATGTACAGCTATGTCCTTGTTAAAGCTGAGGGATGAGATGTCTAGGATGGGGATCTTTATGTTAAGGAAGGGAGATACCATCGGGGATTTGACGATCGAGCCAGAGTTATATGAGAACATCAAGAGGAAGCAGGAGCTTGATCCTAAGATTCAAGAGTGGAAGTCAAGAGTAGAGAGTGGGACAGTTTCCAGGTTTTCTATCCATACAGATGGGAGTGTGCGTTTTGATGGGAGATGGTGTGTTCCTGAGGATACAGAGTTGAGGAGAGTTGTCTTGACGGAGGCTCACTGTACTCTTTATTCAGTTCACCCGGGTGGTGACAAGCTTTACAAAGATCTTAAGAAGACTTTTTGGTGGCCAAACATGAAGAAGGATGTAGCTGAGTTCGTTGCCAGGTGTTTGACCTGTCAGAGAGTCAAAGGTGAACAAAGGAGACCACAAGGTAAGATACAATCCTTGGAAGTACCTGAGTGGAAATGGGAGTCAATCTCTATGGACTTCATTGTGGGATTGCCTAGGTCACGTGAAGGTAACAACATGATCCGGGTGATTGTTGATCGGTTAACTAAGTCAGCTCACTTCGTTCCAATGAAAGATACTTGGTCTAAGATGCAGCTGGCACTGGGTTACAGGAGGCATGTGGTTCGGTTACATGGTATACCTAAAGATATCGTTTCTGATCGTGATGCGAGGTTCTTATCTAAGTTTTGGCAAGAATTGCAGGAGTTGATGGATACAACCTTGAAGATGAGTACAGCCTTCCATCCAGCAACTGATGGTCAGAGGAACGAACCATCAAGACCTTAGAGGACATGTTGAGGGCATGTGTTATGGAGTTTGGGGGCAGCTGGGAAGACAGGCTTGATCTGATCGAGTTTTCATACAACAACAGTTATCATGCGAACATCGGGATGGCACCTTTCGAGGCTTTGTATGGCCGGAAGTGCCGAAGTCCAGTTTGTTGGGATGATAGTTCTGAGATAGTGGTTTTAGGGCCACAGCCGGTACAGGATATGGTTGAGCAAGTCCAGTTAATTCGGCAAAAGATGAGAGCAGCTCAAGATCGTCAGAAGAGCTATGCCGATTTACACCGTAGGGACATTGAGTTCGCAGTAGGTGACAAGGTCCTTTTGAAAGTGTCACCTATGCGAGGTGTGATGAGGTTTGGTAAGAGAGGTAAGCTAAGTCAGAATTTTATAGGTCCTTATGAGATTTTGGACCGTATAGGCGAAGTAGCTTACAGATTGGCTTTACCATCAGCTTTGGATAGAGTCCACAATGTTTTCCATGTTTCTCAGCTTCGGAAATATGTGAGTGATCCATCGCATATCCTCGAGATGGAGAATATCGAGCTTGATGAATCCTTGGCCTACGCCGAGATTCCTAAAGAGATTCTTGATCGCATGGTTCGTAAGATAACAAATGGTGAGACGGTCTTACTCAAGGTCCTTTGGTCTAATCATAATGTGGAAGAGGCCACATGGGAACCCGAGGAAGCCATGCGAGAACGTTTTCCTAGTCTTTTTTATCAGGTATGTTTGGTTACGGGGACGTAACCGTTGTCTTTTTAGGGGGGTAGGAGATGGTCGCGGTTGTGTTTTGTCTTAGTTTAAGTCGGGTTAGTGAGTTTTGTGGTGTCTTGTGTGGTTCTTTGACGTTGGTAAATACTTGTTAGCATAGTCTTTTTGCGTTGTGTAGTGTCTTGTTTTGGGGTGGAGTGTGAACTTCGGGAGGAAGTTCTTTTTAAGGGGGGAATACTGTAATACTACGGATTTTATTAAGTTGCATACTCGACCGAGTAGGCTCTACTCGGCCGAGTAGTGTTAATTATAGGGTCTGTTTTGGTTCTGCCGAGGAATACTCGGCCGAGTATGGGAATACTCGACCGAGTAGAGGATACTCGGCCGAGTATAGCTTTACTCGACCGAGTATCCAGTCTGGCGAGTGTTGTTTTAGCGGTTTGATGCGGGAGTGTTTAGGGTTATTTTTATATTTACCGTCAGTTTCTAAAACGTCATTTTAACCCTAAACATTTTACGATTACCTTAATTACTCTCTTATCACTCCCTAATCATCCTCTAATCTCGTGTGTGTGCAATCGTTGCGACCTTTAAGTGCAATCTCGCATTCTACTGTTGGTAAGTTCATTCCTTATGTCATTTATGTTCTATTGGGACTACTGTATGTTTGGAATTAGGGAATAAAAGGGGGATGGTTCTTTATGTAATTGTGTTATGTGATTATTGTATAGGAGAAGACTTCGTAGAGGAGCCTTTCTGATTGTCTGATCTACATTCTACTTTTGATTGCTAAGGTAGGGTTTCCTACTCAGTTTTACAGTTAATTGTTATGGCATGATTATTTCGTGATTATTGATAGCTGCTGATCATCGGAGTATGGGCGTTGTTGTGACGGTGTTGGTGTGGAGAGGTTGTGACAGCTGTGATGCTTTGTGTTGTGATTGTGGTAGAGTCACTTGCGGGAGTGGCTTCACACCCTAGTTCGCCCTCCATGGAACCCGCCACGGGAAGGGATGTGCACATTAAGGGACATAGATTTGTTTTAGTCGCTCGTCGATGAGCTGGACTTGGTGGGATCGGCTGCGGTCACCCACTGGCGGCGTGGATTACCTGTTGCGATGGGTAATCTGGCAGGGCTACACACTTTGTTGTGTAGTCGGTTACTATGTGAGATCGGGAGACCGGGGAGTGTGGATGATCAGTTGGTTACCGTGTTGTTTGCCTTACATTGATTGAGTAATACTGACCCCATGTTATTGTTTGTAAAACCTGCGATAATTCATTCGGGGATGGTGAGTAGACTTGACAGGTATTGCTATTGGTGAGCTTGGGACAGTCATGGGGGAATTGTCATCATTAGTCGTAGCATCACTGTTCGAGTCGTAGTTATGATTTTCAGTTGTTAGACATTTTTTTATATTTCGTTTGATCAGTTTGGGATTTGGTTATGATGTAAACATTATATCATTGATACTTTAATAAATGTGCTTTGTTCAGACGCTTTTGATATTTACTAACCTCGGTTAACCGAGATGGTAACACACTTTCATGGTAGGGTGGTCCTGGTAAGGCACCATGATATGAGGGGGTGTTACACGTTTTACACTCTGTTTTGGGTGGTCATTGTAGGGGTTGTTTTGGAGTTGGACTGGTGACTGTTTGTTGTCGGGCAGCATGGCCACGACCAGGTTGTTCCGGGTTAGACACGGGATACCCATACCCCTGTTTTCTCCTTATTCCTTCTCATTTGTCTATGTTGGGGTGTGCTTGGCAGCTAGGCCTCGAGCCATTTGGAATTTTAGTAGTCAATTGGGCTTGTTCATATTTTGATTGTTGGGCCAGTTTAGGAGTTGGGGTGGTCTTGTGTATGCTTTGTTGCGGTTATTTAAATTGGATGTCGTGTGTTATATAACGTATTTAGTTAAACATTGTCCATTTAGATATCTTTCTCACATGAAGTATGATTGTGAAATCCCCGTGTTTTATATTACGTAACTCATTAAATATCGTTCATTATATATATTTTTCTGACATGATCAAATTGTTGGGCTTCACATGATTATATGTTTGGATTTTACATGAGTAGTAAGTTGGGTCTAGCATGCCTTGTTGTTGGGCTTAAAGTGATTCAATTAATGGGCTTCTTATAGTGGTTTGTTGGACTCATAAATGAGTCACTTGGACTTTGTCACATTTTATTTTGTAGATTCCTCCTGACGTAAATTATTCATTTTCACGTACTATATTTTAGTTAACCGGAACATTTAATTATGAAATGAATTATTTACTACTATGTTACAGGTATGACGGACTATTATAATGCTTGTAGTGAGTCACTAATCCATGTTTACGAGTATAGCTGAACTTGGATTGTCTTACGTGGATTATCATTTGCTCATTTTATACATATTAGTCTCATTCCAAGTTGATTCGTATCGCTTGGTTGAGTCGTACTCGTATGATATATTTTTACGCCTTACTTGTGCCGTTCTGCTAAGTATTGGTTTACGCCGCTCTCGTGCCGTTCTGCCGGGAGTTGGTTGATTTATGTTTTTCCCGCCTCTTTCGGACTGTTCTGCCGATTGCGGGTTAGCTCATATCTTATTCTGGTGATAATGCCTTTATGCTATATCGTATTGCTTGACTTATCTTTACGCCTCTTTCAGACTGTTCTGCCGATTGTGGGTTTAGCTCATATTTTCCGCCTCTTTCGGACTGTTCTGCCGATTGTGGGTTCTCGACTTCCGTTCTGTCGATCGAGTCTTGGATGCGGACTGTTCTGCCGCATGTCGTATCGGGAACCGTTCTGTTCCGAGAGTCTGGCCAGATTTAGACTAGGACTGAGTCTTGGGAGTACCATTGTCGTCCTACCAGGGGAATTATATATTTATATATGAGTAGTAAAGGTCTTGCTTGGTTATAGATATTTGTATTTGTCTTTTAAGGTAAGAGTTATGCCTTGTGTTGTTTGTCTTGGTCCTATTGGATACTAGGGATGAGCTATAAGCCCTCTAGTTGCGATATGATCGCCGGGATTGATGTTCCCATCCGTTCTTATGGTGAGATGCAAGCCATAAGTATGAATGGGACATTAGTAGCCACGTCCCATGCAATGTTTGCTAAGTGGCTTTCCAAGTAATGGCTACAATTTCTATCCTTGTAATTTTGCATTGGTTGATCTCTTACTTAACTGTTTCACATGATTCGAATTCTAATCTCATATCTATGTCGTAATTCCTTGAAATGCGTGCTTTTGCATAAATGACCATATTCTTATCTCTTATATTATTTAATTATTTCACATGAGTAGTGAGTCTCCATTATGCTAATATTGATCCATCGTATCCCATCTCATTTAATTACCATGTTTAAATATAAACTTGATATCCATATTTTTGTAAGAGTCTTACATGACTTACCTGTTTTAGTTCTTTGTTATGTTCATTTCGACATTTCGTGGCTGGGAGAACCTTGAGTTACTCCCCACTGACTGTGGCGTTCATGTTTACATAAATGACAGGTATTAGTGGTGTATTCATGGGGTGAAGACATGTGTGAGCTAGCGAGCACTTCGCCCTAGTAGTTGGTTTATTAGGATTGTTTAGACCTATCTTTTATTGTATTGTCATTCGAGGGGTATATTTTCCCTCACCTCGACTATCACGTTTGTATAATTTAAAATCTTTATTTCCGCACTCTTTATTTATGTTTTAGATTTTGGTGAAATTGCGCTTTAAATTTTAAAAGTTTCAAAAATTCCCTAAAATTCCGCATTTTATTAGTTATATCTTCCTCTTTATCGCGGGGTATCACAGTTGGTATCAGAGCCTATGTTGCTCCCGACGCACACACGTGTACCCCAAATTTAAATTCGAACTTGACCTTAAATAATGAATGAGAGATGGGTAGAAATAAGGACCTAAGTTGGTAGTCTCTTTGTGTATACTTCGTGGTAAGTTCTAACATGTTTGTTGATTGCCACTTATTTTTGTACCCTTAGATCAATGACCATGAACTTACCCGCGTTGCGATCAAAACTTGGTGCCTATTGCCGAAAATCGAAGATTTGTTCAAGTTTTGAAGAATGCTTCTACTTCCTCGAAAATGTTTCTCAGTCTTGGTGTATCTTGCCTTATTCTTTATCTCTTGGTGCTTATCCTCCTTCTAAACTCTCTTCTGTTTTCTTTGAAAGTTACTCTTGTACCCCTAACTGCCCTTTTGTTCCTTGCTTATCCTTCTTTAACGCCTCACATATATATATATAGTACTCTTTCTTTGAGGAATGTTGAACTTGATTGAAAAAGTTTGACTTTGGTGGAGTTACTTTGTGGTTAACCCATAACCCTGGTTTTGAGAGGTTGTGATGTTGGAAAGACTTAGGTTGTGTGATGAGACATACTTAGTGATTCTTAGACGTAGATCCTTGATAAAGTGAGTATATTTGATTGGTGGATTTTGTGTGTCAAGTGTGAGTTGCATTGGTTACTAAGGTTATAGAACTTGGCTTTGTTGTTTATGTTTAGGATACTAGTGCTTAGTACTTGACTTAAAATGGATGAAACTGAATGGTGGATTTGAGGATGTAGAATGCACTAAGTAAGTTGAGTTTGTGATTGGCTTTTGTAGTTACTTTGGATATGAGGGTTTAATGTATATGTCACCATGTGATAAGTGTTAATTGTGGGATTGTAAGTTAGTCTAAGTGTGTGATCTTGATTACTACTTGAGGTATAGTATGTGAGTGAGACTAAACCACATTGTTTGGAAGTCTTAGCGCGTGTTTTAGTAGCTAGAAGGGATAATGGTATGGTTGGCGCCGATTGTTAAGTTAAAGGACATAGTTTTAATATATGGTGTTAAAGTGAGAAAATATGAGGCGATAAAGCGTTGTTACAACTAATACCTTGATTCTTGGGAACTCGATGGTAAGTAAAGTTCTAGGATATCGGATTTGAAAGACTATACCTTGGGATGATGGTGACCATAATGGATTGGTAATGTGATTTGATATTAGTTGGCTCTTGAGAGTTCTCCGGTTGAGAGAGATTTAGTATTAAGAAGTCTTTGTTAACCTTGTGGAATATTTGAGGAAAATTTTCTGAGAATTTAGAGCTTGGAATTAGGATCCTTGATTGAGGATTTTGCCATTTTGAGAAACCCATAGATGACACCAGTTGTATATGAGTATAGCTTTGTTGGAAACTGTGACTTTGATCTTATGGAAGTTGTTTGTGGATGTTTGAGGATTTGGAGTGATGGGATTACACTCGTAGTGGAGTGCCTTGTTTCATGGAATTGCTTAGGGTGAAGTAACATAAGTAATTTGAGGAAATCCTTGGAAGTGTTGTGATTATAAGATTTGTGGTTAGGAATCTTTCAGGACCATTTGGATGATGTTGTTGTTTGAGATATGAGTACCTGGAGTTTCCTTGTTGTCTAATTTATCTTCTTCTGTGACCATAAGCGTTACCGTTCATACCCCATCTCCTCGCTTCATCATGCTTCTCCTTACAATTTGATGTTGGTAATCTATGAAACTCTATCCTTGACATCCTTGTGGATTTGACTTCGAATCTTATCCCTATGAAATTCATCATAGCTCTTTTGATTAGTTAAGTTTGAACTCTCTTAGTGTACCTGGTATTTATGTTGTCTAAATTGCTTTTCATTTCATACAACTTCTAAATTTTCAGGCTACCAGTTTTGATTCGTTGTTAAAAGTTTATGATACTTTTGCAAAACCTTACCCATTTTAAAGGTTTGAAAATGAAAATTTGGTTTAGTTTCCTATTTGTACTTGGATCATGATTTTAATTGCTAAACCTGATATTTCTTTAAATTTTATCTAATTTCTATTAACTTTGATCTGTTTATAACTTCTTTGTCAAAGTTAAATACTATATTTTCAGAAATTGACTTCTTTTTGAAGACCAACAATGAATCTTTTAACTTCCAATTGACTTTTGCAAAAGAAAATTTGAGTGAATTACCTTTTTCTTTGATTTTGACGTTGATCGGAGGTTAGAACTCGTTATTGAAGACGTTTGATAACTTGTTCTACGCTTGTCGGCGGATGATTTCGTTTTAAATTTGTCTTTGACTTGGAAGGTTAGCGTTCTTGTGTGCACGACAAGAGCAATTTCGTTCCATGAATGAGACTTATACTTTTGAAAACTATCCATTAATGTTTTCGAAAGTATTTTGATTTTGATTTATACAAATAATTTGATTTTGACCTTATCTGGTTCTGTCGGAAAATTTTTATTTGAAACTGCTGAAAGGATTTTAGGTCTCTCAAAAAGTAACCCTTTTAAATATTTTAGTTACGAATTTCGAAGGTCCAGTTTTATTTTTATATATATAACCTTTATTTCTACCTTCAAGTTTCGAGGACGAAACTTTTTAAAAGATGGGATGATTGTAACACCCGCGAATTTCTCATTTTGACAATTAAAATTTATTTAACCGTTTAATTAATTTATTTTACATTTCTAAATTATTTAATTTAATTAATTCATTTTGAGCACGAATACTTATAAAAAAATATATTCTAAAACTTAATTTATATAAAATACGTATTGTAGTCAGACAATAATAATAGTGATAGTAATAATATTAGTTTCCGTCTCAAGCTAATATAGACTCGAGACATTATTCCGTCTAGCTGTGACCGTCACATTTCCACTTGTGAGTCTAATTTTTTCTCGACCTATCCTATATCGACAACTCATCACACCCACATATCCTTTTTCACTCTACTTTTATATTATTAGTACTATTTATATCATTAGATATTATTATTATTATATATTGTTTTTATTACTATTATTTATTGTTGTTGTCATTCACACAGCCGCACCCCTGCATTTCCTCTTTCTCCTTCGTCCTTTTCTTCTTTTCGAAACAAACAACAACAGCAACACCAATACTCTAACTCCATTGAAATCGTCACCTTCAACCTCCGTTTTCTCCCTTATTTCTCAACCAAACTCCATTATTTTTGTACCATTAGCTTCTCCACCTCATTCTCCTTCTTTCTATGTAAAAAAGAGCCAAACTTTCGTCTGTTGCATTTCGGTCGTCTTTCAAAGGATACGGTTTTTGAGCTTTTCTGTGCCACTTTTGGGTTTAAGATCATCCTAGGGCGATTTCTTGGACGTTTAGGAGAGCAAAAAGGTAACGGTGATAGGTTACTCGACATAATATCGAAATCGTGTCCGTATATGTTGTGTTTAGCTCTTATATGCTATAAAGTTTGAACCTTTAATCGATTTTTCATATGTATGTTTGAATGTGTCGGAATAATACTAGTTTTACATGCTCAATCGTGATAATTTCGTGTCTTGTGTTACATGATGGTTTACACGTATGGAATGTATGGTTTATATGGAGGATTCCGTCTTACTTATACTTGGAATTCCGTCTTAAATTGTTGTTGGAAGTGGCTGTTTTGAGACGGCAAACCCGAGTCTTGTCTGGGTGATTTTTGGTGGTTTTGTTTGTGAATTATCGTCTTTAGTTTCCGTCTTGTTCATCTCTTAAATGACTCGGTTTCGGACTCCTTTGGGCTCTGTTTATTACCTGCATAGACAGGTGGTTATGGTTGCTTGGAGTGTTGGTTTTGGGACGTTTCACACTCTGTTTTGGGTGGTCATTGTAGGGGTTGTTTTGGAGTTGGACTGGTGACTGTTTGTTGGCGGGAAGCGTGGCCACGGCCATGTTGTTCCGGGTTAGACACGGATACCCATACCCCTGTTTTCTCCTTATTCCTTCTCATTTGTCTATGTTGGGGTGTGCTTGGCAGCTAGGCCTCGGGCCATTTGGAATTTTAGCAGTCAATTGGGCTTGTTCATATTTTGATTGTTGGGCCAGTTTAGGAGTTGGGGTGGTCTTGTGTATGCTTTGTTGCGGTTATTTAAATTGGATCTCGTGTGTTATATAACGTATTTAGTTAAACATTGTCCATTTACATATCTTTCTCACATGAAGTATGATTATGAAATCCCCGTTTTTTATATTACGTAACTCATTAAATATCGTTCATTATATATATTTTTCTCACATTATCAAATTGTTGGGCTTCACATGATTATATGTTTGGATTTTACATTAGTAGTAAGTTGGGTCTAGCATGCCTTGTTGTTGGGCTTAAAGTGATTCAATTAATGGGCTTCTTATAGTGGTTTGTTGGACTCATAAATGAGTCACTTTGACTTGGTCACATTTTATTCCGTAGATTCCTCCTGACGTAAATTATTCATTTTCACGTACTATATTTTAGTTAACCGGAACATTTAATTATGAAATGAATTATTTACTACTATGTTACAGGTATGACGGACTATTATAATGCTTGTAGTGAGTCACTAATCCATGTTTACGAGTATAGCTGAACTTGGATTGTCTTACGTGGATTATCATTTGCTCATTATATACATATTAGTCTCATTCCAAGTTGATTCATATCTCTTGGTTGAGTCGCATTCATATGATATATTTTTACGCCTTACTTGTGCCGTTCTGCTAAGTATTGGTTTACGCCGCTCTCGTGCCGTTCCGCCGGGAGTTGGTTGATTTATGTTTTTCCCGCCTCTTTCGGACTGTTCTGCCGATTGCGGGTTAGCTCATATCGTATTATGGTGATAATGCCTTTATGCTATACTGTATTGGTTGACTTATCTTTACGCCTCTTTGGGACTGTTCTGCCGATTGTGGGTTTAGCTCATATTTTCCGCCTCTTTCGGACTGTTCTGCCGATTGTGGGTTCTCGACTTCCGTTCTGTCGATCGAGTCTTGGATGCACGTTACCGCATGTCGAATCGGGAACCGTTACGTCCCGAGAGTCGGCGATTTAGACTAGGGTGAGTCTTGGGAGTACCATTGTCGTCCTACCAGGGGAATTATATATTTATATATGAGTAGTAAAGGTCTTGCTTGGTTATAGATATTGGTATTTATCTTTTAAGGTAAGAGTTATGCCTTGTGTTATTTGTCTTGGTCCTATTGGATACTAGGGGTGAGCTATAAGTCTTCTAGTTGCGATATGATCGCCGGGATTGATGTTCCCATCCGTTCTTATGGTGAGATGCAAGCCATAACTATGAATGGGACATTAGTAGCCACGTCCCGTGCAATGTTTGCTAAGTGGCTTTCCAAGTAATGGCTACAGTTTCTATCCTTGTAATTTTGCATTGGTTGATCTCTTACTTAACTGTTTCACATGATTCGAATTCTAATCTCATATCTATGTCGTAACTCCTTGAAATGCGTGCTTTTGCATAAATGACCGTATTCTTATCTCTTATATTATTTAATTATTTCACATGAGTAGTGAGTCTCCATTATGCTAATATTGATCCATCGTATCCCATCTCATTTAATTACCATGTTAAAATATAAACTTGATATCCATATTTTTGTAAGAGTCTTACGTAACTTACCTATTTTAGTTCTTTGTTATGTTCGTTTCGACATTTCGTGGCTGGGAAAACCTTGAGTTACTCCCCACTGACTGTGGCGTTCATGTTTACATGAATGACAGGTATTAGTGGTGCATTCATGGGGTGAAGATATGTGTGAGCTAGCGAGCACTTCGCCCTAGTAGTTGGTTTATTAGGATTGTTTAGACCTACCTTTTATTGTATTGTCATTCGAGGGATAAATTTTCCCTCACCTCGACTATCACGTTTGTATAATTTAAAATCTTTATTTCCGCACTCTTTATTTATGTTTTAGATTTTGGTGAACCTGCGCTTTAAATTTTAAAAGTTTCAAAAATTCACTAAAATTCCGCATTTTATTAGTTACATCTTCCTCTTTATCGCGGGGTGTCACAAAATAACTGAAGTAAAATTTGGTAGTTTGAACAACTTAAGCTTTGAGCAAGTTATAGTATTACATATATGATGAATTAATGATAAATTGTAATCTAACCATTACATAATATTGATTTCTTCTTAGATTCATTTTTCAAGAATAAAATTATACTTAATGCACAATTCTTCTTAACTTAAGTACAGAGAACAAAAAAACTAATTACAATGCTGAAAATCAACTTTTTTAACCACGAATATAAATAAAGTTTTAGGCTCAAATTGAATTTTAAATCGTTCGAACCATGAGTGTTAGACATGGGAAAAAAGATTATGAGAATTATTTGAGAAAGTTATAGAATAAACGAGTATAAAACTATTTTAAGATCTCCACAAGTTGAGTCGTTACAGTTTTGAAAATTTTTAACCGCAACACGTAATACGACAACTAGGGAGCATGTAATTTTTCTATTAAATACGAGTATGAGAAGACCTACAACTGTCATGTCCCCTCCCCCCGTATGACATCCTTTCTTTTAGCAGTCGTTTTTTGTTTTCGTTATGCGAGACTTGGTAGAGTACTTTAGTAGGGTTAGACTTAAGTAGCAAAATTCATGATCTTTTAGGAATTTCACACTAAATGTACTTCATCCTCTTGGCAATGATCTTTTGTATTGCTTTTACATAGTCGTCAATGCGGTTGTTTGGCCATGATTTTCGACATATTAATGGTCAAAGTTATAAAAATTGGACTCCCTAAGAAGTAAAGTGGAAGATGTTTAAGAACGGAAAGGAGTATACATGATACATTTTTTTAATATAACTCATAATGGTAAGCTTTACAACAGTATCAAGTATGGCATGCCAGTTATGTTGTTGAGGAACATTAACTCCATCAGAGGATTATGTAACGGGCCTATCTTAGTATCAATCGCTTTGGAAAAATCATAGTAGAAGGGAAGATAATTACGAGTTCCAAAATCGGCAAAAGGTATTGAACCCGAGGATAGTAATGACTTTTTCATATCAAAGATTATTTTCGTCCTTTAAGCGAAGACATACAGTCACTAAATAATGTCTAAATTTATCTGACGAAACCAGCTTTTAGTAATGGTCAGTTTTACTTAAAAGCGTTAAGATCAATGTCATCCGAGGGATTAATTAAAGTTCTCATAGATAATAGAGAACAAATGTATCAACACCACACAAAGGACATTGTTTACAAAGAAATTTTCACAAATTTACCAAATTACGTGTCGTATTATATATTTTGCATGAAAATTTTAAGGTCAAGTATTTTTAACTGTAAATAGTCAAAGACTATTTCAGTTAAAAACCAAAGGTGCGTGAGACAATAAGAATAATAACTCTATAATCCAACTATATCTTTGAATGTTATACGACTGATATAGATAATACCAAATGCCACAATTCTTTTGTTGTGTTTTTGCTAGAAAACTGTTGATTAATCAAGCCTCATTTAAAACAACCCCCGACATTTTGTTTGCCCTCATTTTCAGCAGGGGTTGACTTTTTATTAAATTAAATAATTTTATATTACCAGACCATTGTAACGTAAACCAATATTTTCAGCAATGCCCTAAAATACTATTTTGGTAACTCAACGATTTTGTTGATGCCATAAACTACTAACTGATGTTGTCACGTATAATACTACTAGGTGCCCCTTGCATTTTATGTAATAGAATCACATATATTTTTGATTGATTGTTGTTTAGACTACTAATTATTTTGGAATTTAGTTTGGATTTGATTTTGTGAGAAGTTTATAATAATTAAATACTCTTAACTGTATCTAGACAGTCAAGGTAAAAGTATGTTGTAAGAGATCTAACATTTTCTATAAGACACCAAATATATTATGAATTATGATACCTGTTGTTTTACGTAACATCATTTAATATTATGTAGTTGTTGGCGAAAATAATTTGCAAAACTTATAAAGGCAAGTGTTCGTTATTAAGTGTTTATTATGGTGTGCTGGAGCATGTGTTATAGATATAACGTTTTGTATTTAACTAAAAACCGGATGTGCACTGGATGTCCCTGTGACAATGAATAAGTTAACTACATACTATATGTAGATTTTGATGTTATACTACTGAAGAGCAAGACTTTTATGCTAAACGCACTAATAATTTATCGGCGATCAACTAGACAACTACATACACGAACACCAAGTTTTTTTCATTAATATTCAACATTGTTGGATTTTTTTTATCAATTTAAGAATATATTTTTACAGATAATTCTAATGGAAGCCCCGTGCATCGCACGGGCTTTCCAATTAGTTATCTCATTAATTCAAGATATATTAACAAGGCCAAATCTGCAAGCTCATAAGAAAATCATTTGTATAATTAAAAGACAATCATTGGTATAATTAAATCCCCTATTTACTAAAAGAATAGGTGAATTCATAAATTTTTCTTCCAAAAAATATCTTTTTAAATAAGGAAGCTATTTATTTAATTGTTTTCACTAAATAAAGAAATTACTAATTATAATGTATTTCATTAAAATTAATCTTTTTATCAAATTATGTATTTTTCACTAAACACTATACTATAATGTTTTAATTAAAATAGATATAATATAAAACTATAAAAATTAAATTCTTTTATTGATTCTATTATTTAAGAATGATTAGACTCATCAATACTATATATTAAATCCAGAAACCAAGGGACGTCAATATAATTAAAGAAAGTTATACAAATTAATTATACAATATAGTTTTAAATCAATAGCACTGTGTGATGGACCTAATTAAGGGATCTCAATGCAAATATTATATAGTTTGGGTTAGAAATTAATTATATAGAAGTTTGGTAATTTTCTTAAACATGGTCAATTCCCTTCAAATAAAATAATTAATTAAGATGGTCAATTTTCTTAAAATAAAATAATTAATTAAAATGGTCAATTTCAAGGAGACTAAAAGAAAGAAGATGCCTGGTAATTTTCGTAAATATTTATAGAAGATTAGAAGATGATCAATTTCCTTAAAATAAAATAATTAATTAGTATAAACATGCACACTTATGGTATTAATTATTATCATCATAAAATTATATATTAAATTTAAAATCTATGCAATTTTATTAAACTTTATAGTTTATTAGATGTATAGAGATGTTAATTAATTATTTAACATACAAAAATATTATAAGTAGGTTGATCGGTCCGTTTCGTATTCACAATTGAATAGATGTTGTCATTGGGTCACGTCCGAATCAAAACACAATTTATAGCTTCACAAACAACTCTACAATTAGTAAAGAGGCAAGTAAAGGTCGGATCCCAAGGGACGGAAATTGAGATGAGATTTCTATTGAAACTAGTGGTGTCTTAGGGGTGTCACAATTTGGATTGATGTAGAATGTCACTAACTAAATAGCAATGAAAGTAAATAACCAAGATGAATTAAAAGGGTTGTAAACAATTGATAAAAAGCACTAGGGTATCATGGGGTCATAGGGGAATCATGGGAATTGATCATACAAACATGTTCTCAAATTATAAGCAAGCCATTATTGTTGTGATGGATTGAGTTGGGTTATATCTTACAATCCTAGGAAAGTTTGGGTCCCGGAGCCGAATCGATTAGATTGTACAACACCTACAAGTCGACTTAGTCTTTCCTACACAACAACATGCATGGTCTAATGAGACTCGAGTTGGTTTATGTCTTACAAGTCTCATTGAAAAGATAGGTGATGGGTAAAAAATGCAAGGATTCATAGGCTCACATTTCATCAAACATAACATGTGCATGAGTTGAGATCAAAACAAGCAAGCAAATAAACCATGAAAGCATATTAATTTAAGCGTGAATCATTCCCCATGATGGTTTCCTCTAATTACCCATTAACCCTAGCTAGGTCACTACTCACTCATTATCATGTTGATCATGCTAGCAAGGTTGTCAATCATACCAACAAAATGAAACATGATGAAAAAATGAAAGTAATTAACAATAATTAAACAGAGATTAAGAGAATTATACCTACTAATGATTCCAATAATAAAGCAAAGAATAAAAGAAGTACTTGATGCTTGATTGAGAGGTTGTCAATCTCCCAATAATAACCCAAATAATCTTCAATTACCCAAAATAAAGGATGAACAAAAGAGATATTAAGGAAATAAAACTTGTATTAAAACTTGATTAATTGTTGATTACAATACTAAAGAGAGATTTGATTGATAGTAACTACTCTAATAATTGATAAGAAGAACATGCTCTTCTAATTAGACTTATGGGGTATTTATAGTGGAAATTAGGTGGATGCATTAGGGTTAACTAAGGGCTAAACTAGTAATTACACTTTTTAGATTGAGCAGGGAGAAGCCGATATTTTCCGAAGGAAGGGCTTCTTTCACGGATGCTTGAAGAGACGAATTTGTGCTGGACTGGAATCCGGGCGTATTGGTGTCGGGACGGGCGGATTGTAGCAGGGTAAGACGGGCGTCTTTGGGAGAAGACGGCCGGATTCTGGTGGCTGCTGCCCGGGCGTCTTTGGCAGAAGACACACGGATTCTCGTGCTGGGGACGGGCGGATTCAAGGCAATCCGCACGGATTGCTGCTCAGCTTTGTTCCTTCTTCTTTTCTTCCCTTTTCTTCATAAAATCATTGGGGATTTCCTTGGGGATGCAAGGATCCTTTCTCGTCTTTGCCCAACTACTATAATATGTACAAAGGCCTTCTAATCTTATCTCTCCTTGATGCTTGGTCATTGAATTCAATCAATTTAGTCTCGTTTTGCCATGAAAATGCAAGATTTGCACTCCTTTCCTACCAAGGGATCAAAATCTCAAAGAATATGCAAAACAAAGAACTAAAGACAATAAATGACCCAAATATGCACTAAAAAGCATGGGAACAAGGCTAATTCGGGGGCTAAATATGCGCTAATTATGGTCACATCAAATATCCCCAAACCGAACCTTTGCTCATCCCGAGTAAAGAGGTGACAAAGACTAGGACCATTATTTAAACTAACCTAATAACATAGCCAATATGAGACAATTAGCGGGTCTCACTCCGCCACTTCAACTTACATCAAGACAACCATGAGGTAGGATGCCTTCTTGCAAGGCAAGGTGGGTCTTGCCAAAATGGCGACACATCTAAACATTAAGCACACAAAATCAAATAGGGGATGCATCAACAAAAGGAATAGCCACTTCTTCATCAAGTGGCGGAGGCAACTAAGAGAGAACAAATTTAAGAGAATATAATCCTTCACAAATACTAGTTCAACAAATTACTAAGGTTAAGAGGATGGCACTAAATCACCTCCAAATGGTGTTAAACTAGACTACTTTCGTCCTCAATTTCCAAATGCTTTCGTCAAGAGCGATCGAATGGTGGTAGAATGATGATCCCTATGATGCTAGTAGCATATGACATGACAAGTCTCGAATTCTCTACAAAAATAAAGGTCATGGATCGTCCCAAGCTCGACAAAGTGGCTTGACAAAAGGCTTTTTGGGAATGAAATGCTCAAATCGTTATAAACAAAGGTGGATATGACTAGTATTCAAAATTGTCCTCATTTAACTTTCACATTTCAAAAATTTAAGATGGGGTTTGTCCCTTCCGGGCTAGTGTCCTTTGCTTTCGCCAATCGCTTATTAGGCAACCGGTTAACCCCTAGACAATAGCTTTTCAGGGTGATAGTCACTCTGTCTCTGGGCGGTTGAATTCACAACCGTGTGGGGGCCCAATTTAATGGATCCCTCTCCGAAGCACATCGAAGTGGTACGCCTCCATCAAAACAACTAAATTTCTCAACATTTCAACATTTCATAACATTTGAGGTTTCCTTAGCAATAAATTACTTCCACATGACAAAATTTTCGAAATGAGCACTTCAAACTTATTGATAGAAAGTATTTTTGGGTTGCCTTACCACAAGGTCAATCAAGGTCACCTAGACAAGTTAACCAAGTCCACATCGCATCACGGGGTTGGATAGGTGACTCACATGCAAACCCTTGACTAGGATTTGGGTCATGGGTCAAAAGACATTAGTATGACACAATCTAGGGTGTTTTACAACCATTCTAGTAGGCAAAGTCTTAAGTTGAAAAAGTATTTGTAATGGCTTAGTTGCTCTTGTCAAAGCTCTCAATTAGGCATTTTTCAAAATATTTCATCTAAATGCAACTATATGCCATGATGCAACTATTATATACATCCTAATGCAAGTGATTCTATCAACTAGTATGACATATAAACTAAATGCAAGTCCTAAGTTCACATTGTTATACCGCATCAATCAAAATAAAGCCACATAGGCATTAACATAAAGAGGAAAAAGGAGATTGGAAAGATCATACCATGCGGTCTTCATAATCCTCATGTCTCGGATGTGGCGTAGTCAATCAATGTGAACAAGGATAGAACAAACAATATACAATATATACATAACTACACTACAAAAGAAAATAAACTTGTTTTGGGTTTTTCAATTTTCAAATTTTTATGGTTTTTCGAAATTTTTCAATTTTTTTGGATTTTTGAATAAAAAGTTAAGTTAGAATTCCCCATCCCCACACTAATATGGGCATTGTCCTCAATGGCCAAAATGATGGAAAATTATGCAAAAATGATGCATGATTTCTACACTAAATGCAAGCTACACTAATCTATACTACATGATGCATGGTTTTTGTTTATGATGGAGAGGATAATTTAGATTACCTCCCATTGTGTATGCATTAACTTCCCCAAACCGATCTAGACATTATTACTAATGTCCAAGGATGGGTGTAATTCATGCACACACTATGCAATGCATGAAACTAATTTTATCATTTTGGATTTTGAAAGGTGGGAATAATAAAATGAGAACACCTCAATGGGGCCGAGGTGTTAGTCCTCAATGGTGCTAGGACTACTCCAACAATGATCAAGATTAATAAATAGAACAAAGAGAGAAATAGACAAACCTCACGAGGGTAAGAGCCTCTAAAGCTTGCTAATCTTCCATCATATCATCATTATCATCACCTTCCTTACTAGAAGTGGTCTCATCACCACTTTCTTCTTCACTTTATTCTTCACCTAGCTCATCATCCTCGTCTCCTTCTTCACTAGCTTCTCCATCAATGTTATCATCAACCTCTTCATTACCGACAACCTCATTATCACCCGGAACAACCCTAGATGCACTCGGAAAGAAGACTTCCCTATCCGCCCAACTAGGCAAAGGACATGAAGGGTCAAGTATTCCTTGCCTAGCTAAGTGAAGGAGGGGTGGATATTGGGCTAAGTAAGCATTTTTCCGATCCTCGAAAGCTTGCTTGTGCATCTCTTGCATGAGAAGAGTCAAATAATCATTTCTTGCTTCAACACCTTCCGGCTTGAACTCTTGGTACTCGAAAGGATAGGTTGGTGTGACAATGGAAGAGGAGGGCCTTTCGATTTCACCCTTTTGTTGTCGGATAATGTACTCGGCCTCTTTTGAAAGGGGAAGTAGATAGTTGGTCCGGTGGACACTCAATCGACAAATCTTTGAAGGCAAAGTGAAAGATCTAGCCTCACTAGTGAGCCATCCATACTTGGTGTCAAGAGGGTTATGGGTAACCCACTTGTACTTGTATATCATAGTATTAATATCAATGAGATGACCACCCTCTTTCGCCTCATACTTGCTATCTTTGTTGAAGTTTGGATCAAAGTATTTAGCTAGGATAGTGACTAGGCGTCCATTCACAATAACGGTGGTGCCTTTCTTCCCACAATCAATATTTAACCATCTATCCACCAAGAGCCTTAGAGAGCTAAAAGGCTTGGTGAATTCCCTTCCAACGTTCAAAGCCGACTCAAGAAGAACAAAATCGAGTTTGGTGAAATGGTTGGTGTCTTTTCTTGCAATGATGGTGTTCCCTATGACCTTGTGCCACACTCTAATGCCCGGATGGTGGACTAATAGAGCGCGACTAGCATGAAAGTATTCAAATTTCCTTCCGGAAATCGCCTCCCAAAGAGGGTCGGGGTCATACTTGCCAACATTCTTAAAATAACTCGGTGAATCACTAAGACCCAAAGCTTTACCCATTTCCTCAAAGGAGATGCGCCTACTAACATTAGCTAGACGAAACTCGATGGTCTCCATGGTCTCAACCTTGTTAACTTCCAAAGAATTCAAAAATTCTAAGGTAAGGGAGGGGTATGTCAATTCTTTTGATTCAAACAATTTCTCCAACCCCATGGCTTTAAAGAAGGCTCTAGTTTGCTCAAGGACACCCAACTTATCTAAGGTATCTTCACAAATAAACTTGGTGGATAGAATTGATTTCCTAGCAAACTTGGCAAAAGTGTCCCTATGGGATTTGGAAATGAAAATTACCTCCGGATAGTTCGAAAGTTGAGCAATTTCCGGAGTAGAGGATGTTGTTGCTTCCATGGGAGGTTGTTGTTGTTGAATTTCCAAGTTTGGGCTAGCTACCACCATAGCCAATGCTTTCTTTGCTTGAAGACTCTTTTGTCTTGATGAGAGTGCCTTTGCCTTTGGTGCCTTTGCCTTTGTTGCTTTTGTTGCTCCCTTAGTCCTTGCCATTGATGAATAAACCAAGAAAAGAGTGAAAAATCTTCAATTTCTAGTGCACCCAAATCGATTTAAAGATGAAAGGCTTTGCCTTTATGAATTCAAAAATCGACTCAAAGGTTGAAGATTTTGTGCTTGGTTTTGATTTTTGTTGAAAGAGGAGTGATTGATTTGTTGTTAAAAGGATGTTTTGATTTGATTTTGGTGAATGTTGTTGAGGAATCTTGTTTTTGTGATGGAGAGATTGAGGGTTTTGGAGTTATGAGTAGTGTTATGAATGAAGAAATGAAGAAATGAATGTGTGAGGGGGTTTATAAAACCCAAAAAATTTGAAATGCAGGGGCAGAACGGGCGGTTTCTGCTCGGGACGCCCGGATTTGGCGTGTTCTGGGTTGGGAAAAACTCGCCTAAAGACGGGCGTCTTTCAGTGAAGACGCTCGGATTTGCAAACACGGGACGGGCGTCTTCTACAAAAGATGGGCGGTTTACTTTACAGGGATTTTTCTTGTTTTCCTCAGCTTAGAAGACGGGCGTCTTCCTTTCAGGACGGGCGGATTTTTGAAGACGGGCGGATTTGAATGCAGGACGCCCGAATTCGTTGACAGTCAGAAATTTCAAAAATTCAGCTCATGTTGGACGTGCGTCTTCTACCCAATATGCCCGGATTGCCTGAAGACGGGCGGATTCTCCTGAACCCGCTCGGATTCGACCCCTTTGTACCCGGATTCAGTTCCATCCGTGTACTTTGCATATCCCTTGTGATTTTTCCATTCTTCTTCATATCTTGTGTTCTTCGTTGTGGGGGCACTACTAAGGCATGGATAGCCTAGGCAATTGCCATCCCCACACTTGGCTAAAGCACTACACATTAATTGAATTTATTAGTCCCTCCCCCACTTCTCTCAAACATGATAATTATCTTGATCAAAGTATAAAGATCCAAAAATAACAAAAATGCAATATAAGAATTGAAATGCAAGTTAGGGAGTTAGAAATATTTACAAATGGTGGTTTAGGGAGGACTCCACCAAACTCTCATTCTTGATGAGATGTCAAGGGGGCATGTTCAAGGTGTTGTTGATGTTGCTCAACACCTTGAAAAAGTAATCAAACGCTTGTTCATTATCATGATAAAGGTCTTCAATAGACCTTGGCCGTTGTTGTCGGTCTTGATCGATGACATTACCAATGTAGGGATTAAAAATCCCTTCAAATTCGTCGTCCCAAAGACCACAAACTTCATTAAGTTGATCATTGAAAATCTCTTGATTTGATGGAGACAACTTTCCCATTTCCTTTTCTTGGCCAATAAGGCCATCTTCTTCATTGCTTGACTTTGATGAGCTTTGCAAGCTCTCTTTGTCACAATTCACTTGCTCTTTGGATGGAGCATCTTCAATTTTCTTCTTCCATTGGAGTTCCGACTTCTTCCTTTCATTCTTCTGACTATAATGATCGATCATAAAACACGGTTCATGTAAACGGGGAGCTCTCATAGTCTTGTCAAGATTAAAAGTTATACTCTCATCTCCCACTTCTAGAGTGAGCTCACCATGTTTCACATCAATCACCTCACCCGCGGTGTGTAAGAAGGGTCTTCCTAGAATGATTGGAATGTTGGAATCTTCCTCCATATCAACAATGACAAAGTCCACCGGATGAAAAACTTCCCAATTAAATGCGGGGACATCTTCCCATATCCCTAATGGTGTCTTCGTCGATCTATCGGCCATTTGGAGTTTGATATTGGTGCATTTAAGCTCTCCCATCCCCAACCTTTTACTCACCGAGTATGGCATAACACTCACACTGGCCCCTAGATCACATAAGGCTTTGTTGATCGTGGTGTCGCCAATGGTACACGGTATTGAGAAGCTTCCCGGATCCTTTAGTTTTGGAGGTGAACTCCCTTGAAGTATTGCACTACTCACCTTAGTGAAGGCGATAGTCTCAAGCTTCTGGATCGACTTCTTCTTTGTGAGGATGTCTTTCATGTATTTCGCATAGGCCGGCACATGATTGATTAATTCCGTGAAAGGAATTGAGACTTCCAAATTCTTCACAATTTCCATAAACTTTCCAAGTTGGTCATCAAATTTGGGCTTTGCTTGACGACTTCGAAAAGGAAGTCTAATCACAATGGGCTCCTTCTCCTTGACCTTGTCTTCATTTTTCTTTGAAATTTCTTCTTTTGATGATTCTCCATCTTTGGAGTTTTGCACAATTTCTTCCTTATCACTAGCTTCCACAACTTCATCCTCAACTTGCTTCTTCGGTGCTTCATACCTTGTACCACTTCTCAAGTGAATGGGATTAACCGTTTCATGTCTTGGGGGATTACTTTGAGGTGGTAATTGCCCATTTTATCTTTGTGAGCTTGAAGATGCTAGTTGAGTCAATTGGGTTTCCAACATTTTGGTGTGAGCTAGAATGTTGTTGATGGTGGTTTTCTTTGCTTGACTATCTTTTTGCATTTGAGTGAAAAATTCTTGTTGATTCTTTTGCATTTGGAGGACCGCTTTTTGAACATCAAAACCTTGGTCATTTTGGTGATTGTATGGATTTTGATTTTGGTAACCTTGGTTTTGGTTGTAAAAGGGTCTTTAATTTTGGTTTCTCATGGGAAGTGGGGTGTATGTTGTTTGAGGGTTTTGAACATTTTGGCTTTTGTATGATAGATTTGGATGGAATTCGGTGTTTTCATTGTAATAGTTGGAATAAGGGGTACCACTCTTGTATGCTTGGAAAGCATTCACTTGTTCATTTGTTCCCCTACATTCACTTTGGTCATGTCCCAAAGTTCCACAATTCTCACATATCCCACTTAGGATTGATGAGGATGAGGATGCCGTCATGGCATTAACATGATGCTTTGGTGATTTTGAGGCTTCTTCAAGTCTAGCCATAGCTTGTTCAAACTTCAAATTGATTGTGCCAATGTGATCACTAAGTTGAGCACCCAATTGAGTAACGGAGTCCACTTCATGCCTTCCTCCTCTAGTAGCCTTGCGAGGTCTACTATATTGTGAGTTATGGACCGCCATTTCCTCAATTTTGTTCCATGTTTGATTGTCATCAACTTCGGTGAACATTCCATTTGATCCCATGTTGAGAATGTTCCTTGAATCATCATATAGACCGTTCCAAAATTGTTGTACCAAGAACCACTCGCTAAGTCCATGGTGAGGACATGAGCGACAAATTCCCTTGAACCGCTCCCAAGCTTCATACAAAGATTCTTCATCCCTTTGCTTAAAACCCGTAATTTGAGCTCTTAGCATGTTAGTCTTTTCCGGTGGGTAGAACTTTTTGTAGAAAGCTAGAGCCAACTTCTTCCAAGAATCAATTCCGAGAGTGGCCTTATCAAGGCCCTTCAACCATTGTTTCACGGTGCCAATTAGAGAAAAAGGAAATAAGACCCATCGAATTTAGTCTTGAGTTACACCGGTTTGAGAAATCGCATCACAATAGTCACAAAAGGTTTCCATATGAGAATGAGGGTCTTCACTAGGCATCCCCCAAATTGGCTCCTTTCGACTAAATGGATAAAGGCGGTTTTGGCAATAAAATTTCCGGTCAAATGTTGTGGTGTGGGAGTACCATTGGGTAGGTTCTCCTCGGTGGGTACGGAATGTGATGAAAACTTAGGCATTGTGGGTTGATTTTATGTGGTATTTTGTGTTGGGTTCTCCTCACCTTCTCTTGCAAAAGGGTTGATGAACTCAATAGTTGGTTGAATATCCACAACCTCACTAATACCTCTCAAATTCGTCCTAGCAAATCTTCTATTGTTTGTTAAAGTTCTTTCAATTTCACGATCAAAAGGTAACAAATCACCTTGTGACCTTCTAGACATGCAAAATATCAAACAACTCGAAAACAATTAGAACAAACCTTGATGAGTTTTACTTCCCCAAGGCAAAGAAAGACACAACTAATAACAATATAAGAAAATCTAAATCAAGATAACACCGTCCCCGGCAACGGCGCCATTTTTGATCGGTCCGTTTCATGTTCACAATTGAATAGATGTTATCGTTGGGTCACGTCTGAATCAAAACACAATTTATAGCTTCACAAACAACTCTACAATTAGTAAAGAGGCAAGTAAAGGTCGGATCCCAAGGGACGGGAATTGAGATGAGATTTCTATTGAAACAAGTGGTGTCTTAGGGGTGTCACAATTTGGGTTGATGTAGAAGGTAACTAACTAAATAGCAATGAAAGTAAATAAGCAAGATGAATTAAAAGGGTTGTAAACAATTGATAAAAAGCACTAGGGTATCATGGGGTCATAGGGGAATCATGGGAATTGATCATACAAACATGTTCTCAAATTATAAGCAAGCCATTATTGTTGTGATGGATTGAGTTGGGTTATATCTTACAATCCTAGGAAAGTGTGGGTCCCGGAGCCGAATCGATTAGATTGTACAACACCTATAAGTCGACTTAGTCTTTCCTACTCAACAACATGCATGGTCTAATGAGACTCGAGTTGGTTTATGTCTTACAAGTCTCATTGAAAAGATAGGTGATGGGTAAAAAATGCAAGGATTCATAGGCTCACATTTCATCAAACATAACATGTGCATGAGTTGAGATCAAAACAAGCAAGCAAATAAACCATGAAAGCATATTAATTAAAGCATCAATCATTCCCCATGTTGATTTCCCCTAATTACCCATTAACCCTAGCTAGGTCACTACTCACTCATTATCATGTTAATCATGCTAGCAAGGTTGTCAATCATACCAACAAAATGAAACATGATGAACAAATGAAAGTAATTAACAATAATTAAAAAGGGATTAAGAGAATTATACGTACTAATGATTCCAATAATAAAGCAAAGAATAAAAGAAGTACTTGATGCTTGATTGAGAGGTCGTCAATCTCCCAATAATAACCCAAATAATCTTCAATTACCCAAAATAAAGGATTAACAAAAGAGAGATTAAGGAAATAAAACTTGTATTAAAACTTGATTAATTGTTGATTACAATACTAAAGAGAGATTTGATTGATACTAACTACTCTAATAATTGATAAGAAGAACATGCTCTTCTAATTAGACTAATGGGGTATTTATAGTGGAAATTAGATGGATGCATTAGGGTTAACTAAGGGCTAAACTAGTAATTACACTTTTTAGATTGAGCAGGGAGAAGCCGGTATTTTTCGAATGAGGGGCTTCTTTCACGGATGCTTGAAGAGACGAATTTGTGCTGGACTGGAATCCGGGCGTATTGGTGTCGGGACGGGCGGATTGTAGCAGGGGAAGACTGGCGTCTTTGGGAGAAGACGGCCGGATTCTGGTGGCTGCTGCCCGGGCGTCTTTGGCAGAAGACGCACGGATTCTCGTGCTGGGGACGGGCGGATTCAAGGCAATCCGCACGGATTGCTGCTCAGCTTTGTTCCTTCTTCTTTTCTTCCCTTTTCTTCATAAAATCCTTGGGGATTTCCTTGGGGATGCAAGGTTCCTTTCTCGTCTTTGCCCAACTACTATAATATGTACAAAGGCCTTCTAATCTTGTCTCTCCTTGATGCTTGGTCATTGAATTCAATCAATTTAGACTCGTTTTGCCATGAAAATGCAAGATTTGCACTCCTTTCCTACCAAGGGATCAAAATCTCAAAGAATATGCAAAACAAAGAACTAAGGACAATAAATGACCCAAATATGCACTAAAAAGTATGAGAACAAGGCTAATTCGGAGGCTAAATATGCGCTAATTATGGTCACATCATAGGTTATAAATAATTCAAGTTAGATTCCATAATGTATAATATTGCATAATTCTTTCGATTTGATTTAATGCATATATGAAATATATTTATATAAATATATAATCCTCTTAAAATTGCATGGCTAAGTAGTAAAAGTAATTTCGTCAGTAAAGAAAAGAATATTAGTAACATTGGATATAGTTATTTTATATTAATCACTCATTTGAATAGTAAAAGTAACAATATTATCAACGAGATTAGTGAGAGTGGTAGAAACAACAACGGGAGTAGTGAAATAATCAATATTAATGCGATAATAGTGAATGTAACAATAATTACGACGGGAGTAGTGAAATTATAAATATTAATGCGTCAGTAGTGACAATAACAATAATTACTGCGGGAGTAGTGAAAGTAATAATGATTACGGGCAAGTAGTGAAATGTTATTACTATTTTTTCATTAATAAGAGTAAAATATTAATAGCGGGAATAGTAAATTTGTCTCAAAATTTATTTCATCGTAATTTAAGGATATGTTATAAAAAATATATTAATGATAAATTTATGGGTTATGCAACTTTAAGTAGTTTTATTTAATGAAAAAAAATTAATGGTAAGTAGAGGTAGCCCGGGCGAAGCCGGACACCAATACTAGTAAAGATACTATTAGAGAATATAGATATATTGAGATATTAGGAAAGATATTATTATGGGTATCATAATAATATCTTATAAAATAGTTTAGGAATATTTATGGATTGCTATTAATTAAAGAAGAATTATATTTTTCCCAAACTATATCTATAATAATATCTTTCCTAATATCTCAATATATCTATACTCTCTAATAGATACCATAATACAGAAAAAGTGAATAATATACACAAAGTAATATCAGTCTTATTTATATTCACGGATGAATTAGGAGTTTAAATAACTCTTGACTTCTAATTTGTGTTTGTACATACTCCGTATAACGGCATAACTATTGCTTATTTTCTGAACGGGTGTAAAATTAGTGCTACAACTTGCATTCACAATAGGTTGTACTTGCCACGAATCTGACACGTAATTATCGGAGATGACCCATTAGTAATCAACCTTTGTTAAAAGAAGTTTAGTTGAGTGATGATCTTAGAAAAACAGAAAAAAGTATTGCCACTTCTAAACCATATACTATATATATATATATATATATATATATATATATATATATATATATATATATATATATATATATATATGAAAATCACTAAAAATCTAAATATACATATATGATGAAATTACTTGATAATTCACTAAATAATTGTATATATTAGATATATTTCAAAACACGAAGTTTTCAGGACGAGTAAATTATAAACTCAATTAAGACCGGGACAATTTTGTATCAACTTGGAAAATTATGAAGTTAAAAACTTAGCATTTTGGATCAACTTTGAATCATTTTTTGAATGTCTACCATCAAACATAATATAATTATTGCAAAATAGGTTTAATATAAAAGAGCAATTAACATACTACTGATATTTAATTATAAATCACACAAGGTGACCAAAACGCACATTCATTCCTAAAAAAAGAAGCTTCTTTAAGGATAACTTTGTGATTAATAAATTCAAACCACTGTTCTGATATAACCCGGGCAACGCCCGGGCTTGAAATCTAGTTAATAAAGATACTAGGATGTCATGAGATCATAGGGGAATCATGGTAAGGAAGCATAAATGAGTTTTAAAGATGCAAGCAATTTATTATTGTTGGATTTTAAGTTAGTTCATATCAAGTAATTCATAAGAAGATTTAGGTCCCGAAGCCGAGTCATTTGTGACTGTACAACACCTACAAGTCAATTTAATTCTTCCTAATAAACTACATACATGATAAACCAAATCCTAGGGAAACTTACGTCTCGGAGCCGAGTTGATTAAGACTTTACAACACCTACAAGTCGACTTAAGTTATCCCTATTCAACTCTATGCAAGGTCTAACAAGGCTTGAGTTGGTTTATATCTTACAAGCCTTGTTGAATAGATAAGAGATGGGTAAAAAAAATGCAAGATTTCATAGTCTAGCCTTTCATAAAACATGATATGTGCATAAGTTGAAGAACAATAAGCAAGCATTCATATGAACTCATCAAGCATGATTAACTCCCCTAATCCCCCACTAATCCTAGTTAAGTAACTACTCACTTATTATCATGGGAAACATGTTATCAATGGTGTCAATCATCACAACAAGTATAAACATGATAACAGA
The DNA here is from genome assembly GCF_048544455.1 of Silene latifolia. Lineage (NCBI taxonomy): Eukaryota > Viridiplantae > Streptophyta > Magnoliopsida > Caryophyllales > Caryophyllaceae > Silene > Silene latifolia. The sequence continues at coordinate 201,092,128 of NC_133538.1, read as the reverse complement.
GTGAGGAAACAAGTAATAAAGAGTAAAGAGTAAAGGAATTATACCCAACTTAAGATGAACAATTGGAAAGGAAAGAATAATAGAAGAAAACTTGATTGATTGATGAAGAGTTATCAATTCTCCAATAATAACCCAATAATCTTCAATTACCCAATAACAAAGCTATAACAATAATTAAGGAAAGATTAATGTGGAATGATTGAGATTAATCTATTATAATCTACTCCTAATCTAATCTAAGAAGACTCTCCACTATGGAAACTTCATCTCTTGATTATTAAAAATGGAGTATATATAGTAGTAGATCATTAGGTTAAGCAAGGGTGGGTTAGTAAATAACAATGCTAAGTTTTAAGTAGGGAATTGCAAGTCCCGAGGGAAATGCGTAGATCACGTTGCTACTCCCACCACAATCCGCTCGGATCGGCTTGAAGCATGGCTAGTCTGTCTGGAGATCCGCTCGGATCATAAGGAAGCCGCTCGGATCAAAGCTCCATGATCTGCTCGTCTCGTCTTCGGGCCGCTCGGATCAGGACATGGTAATCCGCTCGTCTAGTGCTTAGGACGCACGGATCTTGGCACAGTGTTCCATCCTATTGCTTAAAAGCCTACGATCTATGTATACTCTTTATTCCTACTTCGTTGGTCGTCGTTCTTGCTTCCTCTTCATACTAGTCCATCTAGGATTGTCAACAAACTTCCAAATATGCATGGGGGACGGGAATTCCACCTTATTATCTCCTTTCCTATAAGACACACAAAGTGCGCTAGGAAAGCAAAATAGAAAGGATATGACGGATAGAATGACTAGGAAATGTTATAATAGTATGTAAAATGAGTTCAATTAGGGGACTAAATGTGCGCAATTAAGAGTCTTATCAGTGAGCTTTCGATCTTCCATTGTATTGAGTCTTTTCTTTATACTTCACCTGCTCTACTAAGCTTAGAAACTAATAAACCTTCAAAAATGCATGACGCCGGGAACATGAGGTCATTTTCTGGGTACACGACCATGATGGAGGCCTTTGAGAAGGAGGAGGAGAAAGTGATCATCGATCGTGGGGCATTCAGAGCTTTGGACAAGGGCTGGTATGAGATCAAGCAGAAGAAGATTCGGGCCAACATGTGCCTGATTTGAGCCTTCCTGGATCGCTTCTAGGATACAACATCAACTTTCCATATGCCCTTTGAAGATGTCGGGGTTAATTTTGAGGACTACGACATGATCTATGGCTTGCCTCACGGAGAGGAGCCGATAATGTGGCCTACGACGGCCATGAGAGTAGATTCAGCTGAGGCTAGGTGTTTGATCAGCTGGCCTAGGCTGCGGCTAGGGTACCCGGCCTAGTTCCGAGTTCTTTCGTTAAGGATTACTTTGACGGTAAGACTCCGACGAGAGTGCAGATGACTGCAGGTGGCAGTACGGTGCCTCCTCCACCATGCATAGTGATACGTGCATTTTATATAGTCTTTTGGCCATTTTATGCACGTATTTCTATGCTATTATCGTAGTTTTATGCTACGAAATGCCCCGAATATGCTACTTTGGTTTGTTTTATTCTATTTGCAGGAATGGACCAGAAAATAGTGAAATCGAGCCTTTTACCATCGGTTTAGCATGAATTTGGAGGAAGAGTGAATTTGGAGCGGGAATGTAGCTATTTTGAGATGCGCAAAAAAGTAAGATAGCTAGGCGAGCAAAGGAGGAACTTCAAATTGCTAGTGCCTACTTTGAAGAGTCATATCATGCGTTCTATAATGGATTTTCAGGTGATTCTAATTGGAGATGAAATTTTGTTCTCTTAGCTTTCCAACGCTACCAGAATCGCCTTGTTTTCCCAAGTAAAGAACAAATGGCAGCCGGTTGAAGTTCAGTGCGCGAAGCAGGAATTGTGCGCTGGAAAGTACTCGATCGAGTACAATTGTGTTTGATCGACTCCTTTTTCTACTAGATCGAGTAGTGCCTATTTAATAAGTGCTCGATCGAGTACCTAAAGTACTAGATCGAGAGTTTTTAGCTTGGTTTTGTTCGATCGAGTGATATAAAGTTACTCGATCGAGTGATTAGCTTATATACTCGTGATTTTTATCCCGTGTTAGGTTTATTTTATGTTAATAATGACTTCCCTGTATAAAGGAAGTCGCGATTAGGTCGTAAACACCTTTTTTATTGACGCCACTCTTTACTCTTCTCTTTTCCCTAAACTTTTCCACTGTATCTTTTGGTTTTCGGGTTTTATCGCTTGGATCTTGTCGCTCTTTACGCCGGAATTCTCGTGATTGTAATCTTTCTCTCTTTTAATATTTATCTCATACTTTGTTTGCTTTAATTCCTTTGTTCTTCCTAATTAATTTCTGCCCTAATTAGTTTATGCATTTTTATTACAATTTCATTATGTCATTTATTAGTTATTTCATTATTGTTATTATTGACAACATTAGCAATATGAGTAGCTAAATTCATTCATGTTGGGATTAGGGGATCTATGGTAGAATAAAGACGATGTAGCGAATAGACTAGACGGCTTAGTTGTGAGAATCTGTACCCATGGCAATTTAATTATAATACTGACTTAGTTGAGTGCACGCTTCTAAGTTACCCTTTAATTTGGTTAATTTCGTTCCTGGATCAGAAGATTGGAATGAACAGACCTGCTATGAACAGTAGACTACCCTAATGAGGACAGAAGTTAAGTTAGTAGAATTCTAGGATAGAAAGTGGACTGGAAGGACCTTTCCGTTATCCTTCTCACAGTAGATTGTCTAGGCTATTTGCAACTGAATCGATTGACTACCATGGTGAACTGAAATCCTGACATATTATCTCTTATCTGTTATCTTTATCACATTTTCTGCCTTTATTTCTGTTTCCCTTAATCTTCAGTAGTTTAGAAATCAATTAAACCCCCATTGCCCCCATCTTGTGACCGTAGACAGACCGAATAGACAAGTAGACAGTGACCGCCTCCCTGTGGAGATCGACCCTACTTACCGATGACTTCCGTTAGTAGTAGCTAGGTATTTATTTTTGGTACTGAAATGACCGTATCAAATTTTGGCGCCGTTGCCGGGGAGGCAACTATTTTATTTGCTTGTTTATTTTTGTCTGTCTTTAGCCTCAAGGGATTAATTCCTTGAAGCAGTTCTCATCTTTTCCTTTAGTGTTGTTTTGATAGGTGCTACATGTCCTACCTAGACAATTCTAGGTAAAAGATCGTTAAAGGGAAGGCTTGAGTACCTTTGATCTTGGCCATGGAGAGCAATGCAACGTCACTTGGGTTCATTTTAGATGACGATTTTGCTGAAGATAATGGTTACGGTGAATCTCCCCTTTTCAAGGCCGAGCTGGATGCGCTTGAGGCTGCGATTTACGGGACGGATTCCACTAAGTAGGGTGATGAGAAGACAGTTGAGTCCGTGATTGCTCCTAGCACGGAAGAGGTAATATCTTCCTTTGTTAATGATTCCATCATCGAGAGCGACCACACCGAGGTAGTTGACGATAATTATATTATTGTTTGTTTAAATAATACATTGCCTCATTTGACTCATGCTTCGTATTTTAATGTTATACCCATTCCTAGCTGGATGATTAATTTAATAGTTTTTCACTGTACTTGTCGTCAGAAATTTGTCAACCTGAATCAGCACCCTAGATTATTGATAATTTCTCCCGCGCTCCTTTATTTTGTTGACAAATTTAGGAGCTCTCATACGAAATTCGTTAGACTTAAACGTTCATGCATGTTATTTTCCTATGTTGCTATTATACTTTGGTGCTAATTATGCTCTTGTGTAGCACGTGCGCAGTTATATGATCTACTGTTAAGAGCTTTGAGTTTCTTTGATTCTGGCTGACTGGAGCAGCTGTTTAAGAAAAGAAGGTCGAGCTGAGACCTGACTGAAACTAGCGCTACCCGGAAGGCAACCCGGAGATTTTATCTTTAGTTGTTTTTCAAACATTGCTTTTCATTTCAGTTTTGCGTTGTAATAATTGGTTTTCATACCATAGACTATATCAGTTATGCTTGTTTTGTAGTTTTGCGGGCTGTTTTGATGCGTCTTTGCAGGAATCCACTTAGGATGACTCGATCGAGTACTTTTTGTACTCGATCGAGAACTTTTTCTGCTGAAATCACTCGACCGAGCATTTATTCTACTCGATCGAGTACCTGCCAAGGAGAAACCACTGGATCGACCATTATTCTTCCTCGATCGAGCTGTTTAAGATGCCCTTTGTTGGATTGGCTTCCTGTGACGATGTCCTATAGCTGTTTGCGACCTCCCACGTTGCTGGCTGGTTTGGGGAGGTCCCTTATTCGCGCAGTCTTGTGAGCTTTCCGTATTTACTCTTTTTCTCTTTTAGTTTCCATTTCCTTTCCATGATTTGGTACAATGGGGGCATTGTACGGTTTGGTTTGGGGAGGTTATGCATCTATATCTGTGCCTGCAATGTTGTTTTTATTGCACTTCTGTTGTCACGTTTAATTTCCGTATGCATTGTTGTTTATTTTTAATAAAAATTCAAAAATCTCATAAAAATTGAAAAATTCGAAAAAATTCAAAAAAAATTTCACGTTTATTTTTGCATATAGGTTGAGTCGGAACGGTAGATTTATATGATGATATTGCACTGAAATTGTCTTTTTGCTTAAGTCCTGCATTTAAACTAATTATCTTTTTAGCTTTGTCTTTTTGCATACCTTTGAGTTTATGTTAAAATTTAGCTGAACAAATAGACTTGACCTGAAAATTTTGGCAAACTACTTATAATTTCTAAGGAATTAGAGCCGTATAAACTGGTATCATTTGTGACCAGTTTCATGTAGGATTGTGCGTAGTTACTCCTTGCATAGCATGTTCTCAATTTGCACGTATATGAAATTCAATTACTTTTTGCCAACATAAATTTGGGTTAGTGGTTGGTGTCACATGCATGGAGGTGCTTACATTTCCACTTTCTTTCATTTTTACCCATTTAACTCCATATTAGCCAAATTTGCCCGTGACCCTTAGCTACATCCAAATTTAGCCTGCCTTATCAAGCTAGTTTAGATTGTTTTGCGGTATATAATTTATTGTGCCAAGTTTGGCTTGTATCCATTGACTTGGAGTTGGTATTTAATGAAGAAAAGGAAGATGAAAAAAAAGAAAAAAAAACGTGAAAAAGAAAAAGAAAAAAAAAAGAAAGAGAAATCGAAAAAAAAAACGAAAAAAAAGAAACCGTGATGAAAAAAAAGAAAGAAAATATGTTGTTTGATGAGACGGTTTCGCTCCTATGCTTTATTTACATTTATTGAGGAGTATTTTCAATTCGGTTTGGTGAGTTTTGTGCCAAATGAAGGGCATATGCGCTTAATTCTATAATTGAGTGAGAAATGGATGTTGTTATATGGTTTTGTTTAGGTACTAGCTTGGTCGCCTATACCTCCACATTCCCATAACATGTTTTGCCTTTCCTTACCCATTGCCTCACTTTACCATATTTTTGTAAGCCCTCGGCTGTGACAGGACCTTGTTTGGTTGGAATGTATGTACGGTAGCTAGAATTGTCTATCATATTAGTTGCATGCATGTTTATGTGGGTCGTAGTCTAGGTGAGCGACTATTTTTCTTTCTCTCTTACATATATATGTTCACCCTTTGCTTCATGAGAGAAGAGTGACCCGTGAGAGTCCATTATTAAAAGTCTTGCAAGGTCGACGGTTCAGCTTTATTATAAACATCTTACAACTCGTTTGCATTTGACTGTTCGCTATAATGCTAGTTTGCTTGCATTAAATTGGTCTAAGTGGGCATTTGTAGCTAGCTCTGAGTTATCTTTTCCGTTCCATTAGTTTGCATTTAGTTTACTCGAGGACGAGTAAAGGTTTGGTTTGGGGAGATTTGATACGTGCATTTTATTTAGTCTTTTTGGCCTTTTTATGCACGTATTTCTATGCTATTATCGTAGTTTTATGCTACGAAATGCCCCGAATATGCTACTTTGGTTTGTTTTATTGTATTTGTAGGAATGGACCATAAAATAGGGAAATCGAGCGTTTTACCATCTGTTTAGCATGCATTTGGAGGAAGAGTGAATTTGGAGCGGGAATGTAGCTATTTTGAGATGCGCAAAGAAGTAAGATAGCTAGGCGAGCAAAGCAGGAACTTCAAATTGCCTGTGCCTACTTTGAAGAGCCATGTCTCGAGTTCTACAATGTATTTTCTGATGATACTAATGGGAGATGAAATTTTGTTCTCTTAGCTTTCCAACGCCACCGGAATCGCCTTGTTTTACCAAGTAACGAAGAAATGGCAGCCGTTTGAGGTTCAGTGCGCGAAGTAGGAATTGTGCGCTGGAAAGTACTCGATCGAGTACAATTGTGTTCGATCGACTCCTTTTTCTACTCTATCGAGTAGTGCCTATTTAATAAGTGCTCGATCGAGTGCCTAAAGTACTCGATCGAGAGGTTTTAGCTTGGATTTGTTCGATCGAGTGATATAAAGTTACTCGGGATTTTTATCCCGTGTTAGGTTTATTATTTGTTAATAATGACTTCCCTATATAAAGGAAGTCGGGATTAGGTCATAAACACCTTTTTTACTGACGCCACTCCTTACTCTTCTCTTTTCCCTAAACTTTTCCACTGTATCTTTTGCTTTTCGGGTTTTATCGCTTGGATCTTGTCGCTCTTTACGACGGAATTCTCGTGATTGTAATCTTGCTCTCTTTTAATCTTAATCTCATACTTTGTTTTCTTTAATTCCTTTGTTATTCCTTAATTAATTTCTGCCCTAATTAGTTTATGCATTTTTATTACAATTTCATTATGTCATTTATTAGTTATTTCATCATTGTTATTATTGACAACATTAGCAATATGAGTAGCTAAATTCATTCATGTTGGGATTAGGGGTCTATGGTAGAATAAAGACGATGTAGCGAATATACTAGACGGCTTAGTTGTGAGAATCTGTACCCATGGCAATTTAATTATAATACCGACTTAGTTGAGTGCACGCTTCTAAGTTACCCTTTAATTTGGTTAATTTTGTTCCTGGATCGGAATATTGGAATGAACAGACCTGCTATGAACAGTAGACTGCCCTAATGAGGACAGAAGTTCATTTAGTGGAATTCTAGGATAGAAAGTGGACCGGAAGGACCTTTTCTTTATCCTTCTCACAGTAGATTGTCTAGGCTATTTGCAACTGAATCGATTGACTACCATGGTGAACCGAAATCCTGACATATTCTCTCTTATCTGTTATCTTTATCACATTTTCTGCCTTTATTTTTCTTTCCCTTAATCTTCAGTAGTTTAGAAATCAATTAAACCCCCCATCTTGTGACCGTAGACAGACCGAATAAACAAGTAGATAGTGACCGCCTCCCTGTGGAGATCGACCCTACTTAACGCTGACTTCCGTTAGTAGTAGCTAGGTATTTATTTTTGGTACTGAAACGGCCGTATCACACAGCTGAGTAGCGAGCTCGACTGTGGCTCTAGTGGTTCCTATCTTCGATTTACTTCGGAGACAAGTGGAGAGGCTGTAGATGAAGCTTCTTCCTCTTCTTGCTGAGTTGAGTAGCCTAGGTCATCTGGACTGGGTTACTCCTAGCTTTGCGGTGCTCACTCGGTACATGAGGGCCATGGTTCATCCTGAGCTGATGGAGAAGGGGACTTCTCCTGCCACTGTCGGTCCAACTTTCATTCTGGAGCTATGAACCTTCCTTTTTTTTCTCTTTCATTTTATGAGTTTAGAAATGAGAGATCGCTATAAATGAAAGATCATTTAGAAATGAAATGAATGATCATTTGAAAATGAAATATATTTCGAAAATAGATAATGAAGGATCATTTGAAATGAATTTGAATAGGAAGTGAATAATAATGAAAGATCATTTTGAATATGAAATGTATGGTTGGAAAGAAAGATCATTTTGAAAATGAATTTTCGGAAAATTTTGAATCGAATAAAGGATTATTCGGAATGAATGAACATAAACGATTATTTTGACAAAATGAATGATCATTTCTTCTTTTCATGCATGGGTGTACTCGTACTTCCCGGCTTTTCTCCTACGAGGGCTGCGGATGTGGCGAGAGAGTACCCCGTGGTCAGAGACTGGATCATGTTCCCGCAGAAGAGCCAGCGGTCTTCTTATTACGACACGTGTAAGATGGGTGTCAACGCCGTGCAGCTTGACGGTGTAAGCATTCTTAATTTCTTTCAATTTTACTTTGCTTTTCTTTATTAGTAGTGATCATAGGAGTGACCCCTAATATCCATTTTTGTGGGTGCTAAGACCCTAGGAGGACTACGCTGGTGCTCCAGCCTTTGTAGCGACGTTCTTCACCCTAGGAGTTCGAGTAGGCTGCTTCTGATGACGCCCATGGGACCTGTGTGGTACCTGGGTGAGCGGTTGGCTCGGCAGTACCTCCGTGACGCCGTCGTGGTTCCCATTGATCCCATATGGACGATGTTTAGGGAGCCTTCAGAGGCTCAAAGGATAGCTGACCTGGTAGGAGCGAGTGGCGATGCTCTTCTCCTTCCCGAGCTCGATTACTCGAGGTTTGTGCGAATGAGCCTAGCGTACTGGCCAATCGTGGTGAGTATACTTCTCCCTCGGCTACTTCAATTGATGAATTATTTTTGAGCATATCTTGTAAATGACGATTTTGATTTGACAGTAGATCGAGGTGGTGAGCGTCGAGCCCCCATGTTTTCCCGAGACGCTAGAGTACTCGGGCGCAGCTGGTACGACGGTGTCCATGGAGATTCCATCCTTCACCGAGGCAGTGACTGAGGCTGGACTCGATGAGTGGCAGCGCGTTCTGAGGAGGGTAAGCCCCAGTTTAGATTGTCTTATCTTTTTTGAAATGATCGCGTAAGAACACGATATTGAGACTTGTTTTTTAAATGAAAATGCAGGTGGTGCCGTCGAGGCATGTGGAGTTTTAGATATGGCCAACCAGCTACGAGCGAGGGTTGTGGAGGCTCTTTCAGGTGGCTTGGGTCAGCAGGTATGAACCTCTCTTTCTTCTTTCTTAATGTGCGTGAATAATTGAATTATTTTGGGAGTACTTGCCTTTCTATGCTTTGTTACTCATCAACCTTCTTCTTTTTAGAGGGAGCGCGAGCTGGAGGAGTCGCGTGAGGACACAGCCCGCCTGTCGAGGGAGCTGGAGGTTCGAGATGCTAACATCGCCATTCTTGAGGCTATGGTGGCAGAGTTGAGGGGTCGTCTGGCTAATTGTCGAAGCCAGACTTGTAGTTTTGTACATTTTGTTTTGCTTTTGGGCATAAGCTCGAATTTAGATGGATATATTTACATTTTTCCGTGTATATATGATGGCCTGCGAGCCGTTTGCTGCTGCTGGGTGCAAAATCTATCGTATCTGCAGGTTAGCTTGGATGCAGGTTTGGCATATTAACGGTTTACACCATCATGCTGCCGGAATTCACATAGAAAATTGCAAATAGAAACACTTGTAGTAAATTAAAGAATAAAAAATCGGCCTAAACAGCAAAAAATGTAATTTGACCAAGTCGAAAATGATGTAGAAATTAAAAAAAGAAAAAAAAGTGCCCCATAGTGAGCAAAAATAATAAAAAAAAATGACTCGACACGCGACAGACGACGGGAGTGCTTCCCCCTAAAAAAAAAAGAAAAAAAAAGTAAGTGTAAGAGTTGAAAATAGAAATTAGAAATGATTCCCCAAAAATAAAATAAAGAAGTGAAATGAGTAAGTGTGGTTGTGAAATGACGATATCGTCTCGAAAAGCGAACCCGCGTTGGAATTGGATTCCGCGGCGAAAAGGAGCAGAAATTTGGTAAGGAAAGAAATTTCCGATTTTGCCAAATATATTCTTATAGGAATAGGAAACAAATAGCTAAAACCGAAATAGGAAAAATGCTCACGGAATTAGCAGGAAATAAGGCTGGGGAAACGGCGCAGCAAAAGCTGTGGTGCTTCCAAAGGGCGCCACTGTTGCTGCGTTATTTCCTGAGTTGGTCTCCTCCTGGGCAAAATTAGGAAAGGCCGAATAGTATAAATAAAGGCCTCGGGTTAACTTCTATTCTCACAATTCTCCCTTCTATTACCCCGTAGATCATCAAATATAATAATTTATCTCAAAAAAATCACTTCCAAAAAAATGGATACTTTTGAATCCTGACTAAAAGAATGGACCAATGAGTTTTCAAACAAGGAGAAGCATGATATGGGCTTTTTTGGATCGATCATCAGTTTTAAACAAGTAAAAGTGGTAAGACCGTTACTCGATGCTTGTCTTGGATATTGGAATCCGGATTATCACGTTTTTGCCTTTCCCGGAGGCGGAATTTGTCATTTTCCCGAAGAATTTGCATCGATTGGAGGGTGGGATACAGAAAATATTCCGGCCTTACCATCTAGCTGCGAGGCGCAGAGGCTTTGGATTTTGCCTTCTTCATTGCTTTGTCTTGAAGGGCCATGTTGATGCGGAAATGAGAGGCGACCCGCGATTGTTGGGTATTATCGAGCAAATGGAACTGCGCAAGAGCCCAGCTTGATTGGTATTAGGAGAGACCATCTTAGGGTTGGATAACCTAAAGGCGAATCGTGTGCTCCCGTATCTAGGAAGTCCTATTATTTTACAGGTAAAATGCTCCCGTCCTCTTTTTTTTTTTTCGTTTTTTTATGCACGTGAATACGTAAGATGGAGGGGCATTAATACTTGTCTCCTTTTTGGCAGATTGTGCTGATGGAGAGGCTGCGATTGATCGAGCCCCCAGTTGATGTGCCTGGATATTGATCACGATCGATTGTGATGAGGACAAGGCTATACCTGGTATATTTTACTCGGGTTTACAACTACTGGGAGAACAAGCTAAAGAACAAAGGCGGTCCGTTGATTAGATGGATCGTCCCTTGGTGGAATCTCAAAGTATTGACATGAGTATTATCCCTTAATCCTACTCGATCTATTTGCATCCTAGGCTTAGAGTTCATGGTCAGCATTTTCCCGGAGAGGTTGATGAGGCAACTGGGCATGAAGTATAAAATTCTGAAGCTTGACATCGTTCCGCAGACCGCATTTGCGCACAATTCTGAGTCCTGCCTCGAATGGGCATTGCGTTGGGCCCAATGGAACATGTGGTTTATACCTGTCCTAGTTGGTTCGTATGGGTGTCGGATTCTTACTTGTAGTGGGTCAAGGCTAGCACCTCGGAGTAGCATGGAAAGCTGAGAAAGCATGAGCCGATTGACTACAAGATCTGTCATGTGGCGAAAGTGAACCAGAAATACTTGACTGAAGAAGAAGAAGAAGAAGCTAGATTTCGAGTCGTCCGCCCGAAGAAGAAGCCAAATAATGCTCCTGTTGAGAAGATGATTGTGGATCGAAATAGAAAGACTAGGCCTCGAGAAGCCATTGGTGATTAGGTCAGAGATAACGCAAGAGCATCCCCCTCGAGATCGAGACAAGAAGTACGATAAAAATGACAAAGGCAAAGCGAAGATGGAAGAATAGGAATAGCCTAAGTCTTTATTAGTATTTATTATTTATTATTGTAATAAACAGCAGGAGTTTTAGAATCATTGCCTAGCATTCATTTCAGCATTTTTTATTGGATGTATTATTAATAGATGAATAAACTTGTTGCTTTTAGTTAGGAACTTAAAATCAATTCCCTTTATTTATTCTTTTAAATCCCAAGTGCCGAAGCAAATGTCCTATTAACATTTTGATTAGAAATTGATTGGGTTGTAACATGTGAAGGATTGCCTAAGTATTCATTAAAAATGAAATCAAACCCAGAACGTAGTTCGAAATAGAAAATGTAAAGGAATAAATGATCGAAGCAAGAGCTTGTAAATGAACATAGGGAATAAGCATGGTGCTTTACTTACTCTTAAAAAATGCAATTAAGTTATTTCGATGATACTGAGGATAAAAACAAAAACATGCCAAAATGCAAGAGCGAGGTGCGTGGCACGTATTTCGAGGCTGGCCGGTGGCCGTGTATTACGTATCGCAAGAGCGGCACGTGGATCCCGCGTGGCTTGTTATTGAGGTTTATTCTAAGGGTAATATCGCTTGAGTTGGTCTAGATTAGTCGGATTTGAAAACTCATTCCCGTCTATGTTTGAAATTCTAACCGCACCCCCTTAAAGTATAGATTTGACTAGATAAGGCCTGCCCAATTAGGTTTGAATTTTCCCCTCGGGCCAACTGGTAGAAGAGCTCGGACAGATTTGAGCACTAGATCTCCCTCTTTGATGTTTTGGGTTTTGACTCTCTTGTTGAAGGCTTTCCTAATCCATGCTTGATAAGTCATGACATTATGCAAGGCATGTAATCTTCGTTCGTCCAGGAGGATGAGTTCTTCATACCTATACCTATTCCATTCTGCTTCCAGGATTTGGCTTTCAAGTAGAATGCGTAGAGATGGGATCTCTAGCTCTACTGGTTGTACGACTTCTATGCCATATGTTAGATAGAAAGGAGTGGCTCCAGTGGGCGTCCGGACTGAGGTTCGATATCCCCATAATGCAAAAGGTGTTTTGCTAGGCCAGTCTCGATAGTTCTCGATCATTTTCTTGAGGATCGTGACGACATTTATGTTTGCTGCCTCCACTGCACCATTAGTCTGAGGTCGATAAGGCGAAGACTAGTGATGCTTTATTTTGTACTTAGCCAGTAACTGTTCGGTTTCAGCTTGGAAATGGGGCCCTTTATCGCTGATTATCTCATGTGGGCACCCATATCGACAGACGATATTGGTTTATATAAACTTAGCCACATGTTCGGATGTTAGAGCAGTGTAGGATACTGCTTCTACCCATTTCGTGAAGTAGTCGATGGCTACCAAAATGAAACAATGACCACCCATCCCAGCTGGAGTGATCTTCCCAATGATATCGATTCCCCAAGTAGAAAACGGCCAAGGATATGTCATCGTTTATAGTAGAGATGGTGGAACATTCTGTACACTCCCGAAGATCTAGAAATTGTTGCAATGCCTTACGTATTTGATGCAATCTGTCTCCCTCGTTGTTCAATAGTATCCTGGATGCATGATTTTCTTTGCCATCATTGGTCCACTCATATGAGGACCGCATTCTCCATCATGGACTTCTTCCATAACCTTCTTTGCTTTTGAATGATCAAGGCAAGGAAAAATGACGCCTTGTGGCATTCTCTTGTATAACCCTTTGATTAAAATCACATTGAGATGCTAATAAACGAATCGCTCGTTGTCCTCTCTTATCTATATTGGGTGGGTATGCGCCGTTGAGCCTGTAATTCAAAATGGCTTGGTACCAAGGCTCCTCCTGATTTTCGCCTTTATTGGTAAGAAGATATACGTAAGCTGGTTCGCACCGTCGCTCAATGCATAGTGACATTTCTATCATGCTGTCGGGCATGTTAATCAAATATACAAGTTTCGCAAGAGTGTCTGCAAACTGGTTTTCTTCTCGAGGTAGATGCAAATAGACAACTTGGTCGAAGAACTGAGCCACTTGATCTACCAGGCTTGATATGGTGCAAGCCTTTCACTCTGGATCTTCCATGATCCAGTAATTTGATTGATGATTAAGGATGAGTCGCCATGGACTCGGAGTCTCTTGATGCCTACACTGACTCCTGCTTGTAAACCGATGAGGTAAACCTCATATTCCGCCGCGTTATTAGTCACCTAGAAGTCGAGTTTGATATAAATTGGTGTATGCTCGCCTTCATGAGAAATGAGTAATATTCCTTTACAATACCCTCTTAAATTGGAAGCCCTATCGAAGCAGAGGTCCCATGATTCTGTATTGGTGTGTAGAATATCTTCATCTAGAAATGACCGTGAATCTATTACTTGGGTATCAGGGATTGGGATATCTGCGAAGAATTCGGCTACCGCTCGTCCTTTAATGACCTTCAGAGGTACATATTTGAGATCGAACTCCAAGAGCATCAGGGTCCATCTCGTTAAATGTCCATTTAAGACAGGTTTTTCGAAAATGTATTTGATAGGGGCCATCTTCGAGTACACCTTGACGGAATAACTGAGCACATAATGGCGTAGCTTTTTGGTTGCCCACACAAGAGCGATGCATGTTTTTTCAAGTGGTGTGTACTTAGTCTCATACTCCAAGAACTTCTTGCTAAGGTAGCAGATAGCTCTTTCTTCTTTCCCGACGGTCTGTGCGAGCATAGCCCCCATGGTTGTTTTTGTGAGTGGTGAGGTACAGAGATAAAGGTTGGTCTTTCTGTGGTGGCATTAAAACAGGTGGCTTGGCCAAGATCTCTCTGATTCTGTCAAATGCCTTTTGACAATCATCGTCCCATATGGTGTGGTCTGTTTTCTTGAACTTTTTGAATATGGTTTCGCAGATCATAGTGAGCTTTGATTTGAAGCGACTTATGTATTGTACCTTGCCAGGGAAACCTCGAACTTTCTTTTCTGTCTGCTGCTGTGGCATCTCGATTAGAGCCTTGATCTTGGATGGATCAATCTCTATTCCCCTATGACTAACTACATATCTCAACAGCCTGCCGGATGTGACTACGAATGCGCATTTTCGAGGATTAAGTATCATATTGTACTTGCGTAATCTGAGAAAGAACTTGCGAAGGTTGGCGATGTGACCTTGTCTATCCTTGGATTTGACAATCATGTCATATAGCTCTACTTCTTTGTGCATCATGTCATGCAACAGGGTAGTCACGGTGCGTTGATATGTTGCTCTAGCATTGATTAACCCAAATGGCATAACGATGTAGCAATAGGTACCCCACTCAGTGACAAACGCTATTTTATGCATATCTTCTTCAGCCATTTTGATCTGATTGTATCCTGCATACCCATCCATGAAATAAAGGTGTGCGTGATCTGTTGTATTATCTACTAGTATGTCGATGTGCGGGAGTGGAAAATTGTCTTTTGGACTAGCCTTGTTCAGATCTTTGAAATCAACACAAACCCGGATTCACCCATCCTTTTTGGGTAGGGGACTATGATAGCCACCCAGTTTGAGTACTCGGTAACTTTGATGAACCCGGCTTTGAATTGCTTGTCCATTTCCTCCTTAATCTTGAGAGCCCATTCTATTCTCATTCGGCGAAGCTTCTGATTTACGGGTTTGAAACCTAGCTTGATTGGGATCCGATGTTCTGCAATATCCCTGTCTATCCCTGGCATATCTTTGTAGGAACAAGCGAAACGTCTTTGAATTCATGAAGATTGTCGATGAAGCGAGCTCTTTCATTTCGGTCAAGGGTTGTCCCTATCCTAAGTTCTTGGGGTTCTAAATATGTCCCTACGTTGATAGGTTCAGTGTTCTCTATAACTGGTGCCCCTTTCCCCTCCTCTAGTATTTCTTTAATTATATAGGGAGGTAGTTCGATTGAGTCTGGGTCAGGATCATCATCGGTATCATCATAAACAGAATTGCAATCACGATAACATGAAGAGTAAGCAGAATCAGATTTATTCATATTAATGTTGGGAAATAGCTGAAACAAAGAAGCCTTCTATGCGGTAGTCAGTGGCGGTAAAGGGACAGTTGCTGGGGCATTTCCCAAACTACTGTTACTCGATGATGCTAAGATAGGAGAAATGATAGGATGGGGAGTGACATTAGGAGGAGAATATTTAACGACTTCTCTAGAATTAGACTCAGTTTCCGACTCCGACTCCAACTTAGACTCGAACTCTTCTGGTTCTCTTTTGAACATATCTCCTTCTCCAGTTGTGAGCTTGAAGAGCCTTCCTTGGTTATTGGTCCATTTGATTGGTTTTATCCATCATCTTCGCTGATTGGCTGGATCTGCATCCGTTATGAGCGCTGCAGGGTTGAAATATTCATCCCGTAGTATCATGGTAATAATCTCGTCTTGGGCTACCTTGACAAATCGATCTTCTCCGAACAAAAAGCTAACAGCTTGTTCGTCGAGAAAAGGTGTCGGACGAGCTTTGACGGTAGGAACCGTTTCTTGAGGAATGAAATAACAATCATGGAACACTTCAATTCCAGCTAACTTTTTTCCTTTGAACATCCAAGGTTCAGGAAACCCGTGAAAAGATTTATGGTCTCCTTCCTTGACGAAGTACCCATTTAGTGTAGGGTGATATAATCGTATTTGGTCTCCTCGATGTTTGCGATCGTGAACTTGAACAAGCATTTCGAAAGCTTCTGATAATATAGGTTTTTATCCCAATCCTAGTGGTATCCTCTGGGAGTGACCTTCTTTGAAAGGCAGGAATGTGTTGTTACGGATAGGGTTTAGTGGCATTCCTAGGAAGTATCCCTGGGACTTGAGTATGTGGTTGACCACCGGGTTAGAATATGGTTTGAAGTATAGAAGATCCAATTCACTTTCTACAAGACTGGTGATCAGGAATCCCCCTAACTCGTGCATTGGATCTGACATGACTTGGTTGCTGGACATTTTCTCGATTACTATCTTGATAGGCGACGAAGTGATCGTCACTACTCCACCATCTAAAGGGATCTTGATCTTTTGATGAAGTGTGGATGTCCCAGCTTTGGAAGCGTGAATCCATGGCCTCCCTTAAAGTATGTTAAAAGATGCCTCGATGTCTACTATCTGGAAATTGACCTTCCTTTCAATTGGCCCAGTGGCTATAGTAAGATTGATAAGGCCTATCACTTTGCACCGCGTCCCATCGTATGCGCGAACACCTTGATTAGTTGGGGTCCAATCCGACTCTTTCATGCCTAGTTTGTAAGTTGTTTTCAGTGGTCTGACGTTGACTACGGAGGCATCATCCACTAGTGTCATGGGTGCATTCTTTTTAAGACATGTGACACTGATGTACAAAGCTAGATTGTGAGTGACACCGAAGGGTGGCAAATATTCATCTAATAAAGTAACTGAGTTACTTAGTTTGATTGAGTCCTGGAGGACTAGGTTAACCACGTCGTCAGGAGTATAGTCGTGCGCTATGTTGATTTTAGCCAATGCTTGCAGTAAAGCTTGGCGATGTGGAAATGAACTCGCCACTAGTTGCCAGACTGAAAGATCAGCCTTTGTCTTCTTTAGTTGCTTCATTAAGTGATCAGTGACTGAATCCTCATTGATACCAAATCGAGTGAGATGATCTACGTCAAGATCTTCCACGGTTTTGACTAAAGGATGTTCTTTGAGGTAAACATCTTCGTCTTCATCTAGCCAAATGCCATTGATAGTGTTTAGCTCTTTCAAGCGCAGAATTTCGGCCTCTTGACTAATAATCTACTGAACCAAATTCTCAACTATCGTGATGACTTCTTGCATTGTAGATTCGTAGGATAGAGTAACGACCATTTGCGTGGCTTCTTGAGTTGAGATGTTGGGCTTCCGTAGGGATGACACGACATCTTCCAATTCAGCGACTTGTCTACTCACACTCCTTGCCCATGCAACAAAATCTGCAATAGTGGGTGTGATAGTAGAGTAGGTTTCTCTGTAGTCAACCATATTGATATCGTCTTCGATTGGAGAGATAAGTTGTGAACAATCCAAGGTTGATTCTTCGTTCGATATCATCAGAATTCCAAGAGGATTCTTTGTGTTGTTAAGCTTACTTGCGGGAGGGATAGGCAATCGTCCATCTTCGATCATGTCTTGGATAGCATGCTTCAACCTATAACAGTTTTCTGTGTCGTGTCCTTTACCCTTGTGATACTCGCAATAGGCATTGTCATCCCATAATTTAGACTTCTTTTCTGGGTCGGGTGTAGGTCCTATTGGTTGGATTCTACCCTATTTTATAAACCTTTTCAGCGCATTTGTATATGTGTCACCAATATCGGTGAACTTTATTTGTGTATTATTTTTCTTGGATGACTTGACGAGGTTGACATCGTCGGTCTTGCTAGTGGAATCATAGGAACGACTTCCAGCTGACGTTGAACCTTGATATCCGCGTCCCACAGTTTTGGACAAGAGTCCTTTGCGAATATCGTCTTCGATCCTTGTACCTAGCACCGTTAAATCTTTTAAAGATTTGATATTTTGGTACCTCAAGTGATTTTCATAGATAGGTCTTAGGTTGTCCACGAATTTCTCCACGAGAGTGGCCTCGTTTGGACACTCAACAAGTTGGGTACTAGTCTTTCTCCACCTACTTAGTAAGTCGGTGAAACCTTCTTTTCATTTTAGGTAAGAACCTCTAGAGTGCGCATGTTGACTTGAATCTCGGCATTATCTGCATACTGCTTGGTGAACTCAATGACAGCATCATCCCAAGTAGAGTTTTTTTGTGGTCTAGAAAATAGAACCATTATTTCAGAATGGTGTCGAGAGATGAAGGAAAGATCCTTAAGAACATCTCTGGCTTGATGCCTTTGATAGACATATAATCTTTGAAAGTATGAATGTGGTTTAGAGAGTTTTCGTGCCCCTTGAACTTCGGGATGTCAGTCATGTTGAAGTTGGTTTGCAGTTGAGTATTTACTGCTTTATACTTTCGGCTGTTTTTCCTGTAGATGTTATCTCCCTTGAGGTACATTAGTTGCTCTTCCAGGTACTGAAGACGCTTTTCTACTTCAATAAAGATAGGTGGAGAATCTATTTCAAGCTTTCCGAAGGGCAGAGGATTGCCGTGCAAAGGGATGTCAGGAATAGGACCCTGCGCAGGAGGAAGTTTGGTTTCTACGACTACTATGCGGCCTTCGATTGTTTAGAGACGAGCGTAGGCGACATCTTGACTGGCTTGGAGCCGGAATAGTGCAGCCAAAACTTGATTATTACCATTACCATCGGGTGGACCCTGGATGCTTCCTTGACTTTCGTTAGTTCCGACCATCTTGGACTGAAGATCAGAACCGATGACAAATCAAGACACAATAGACTACATCGCACACTTACTCGAACAAAACAAAAAAAGACTCGTGTAAGGACTCAAAAGGGAGAGGACACATGTGACCCTTGTGTCATGTGGGTTTTGAAAATGTTGGTTTCGAAATGTTATCCTAGACAATGATTGTGTGTGATCGTAGGAGTGTCGACTTTGAAATGATTTTGAAAATGGTTGATTTTTGACACAGTTTTGACTTGATTTTATTGACTTTGAGCTTTTTAAGCTATTTTTGAAATATTTACATTTTACATTTCAAAGAAAGGTTTTGAAAATTTTTTCATGGGTTTGTTTAAAAAGGTGATAACAAAGAAGTTACAAACACGACATAGGCATTATAATGGCATGCTGAGTGCTTTTAGAAGGGTTTTGGTTTAAAGGGTGGGTTGCCATACCAAGCCATCGTACATTGGTCTATGGAGGGCTCCGTGCGAAACATGAGTCTGGTCGATTCCTAGTCCATTCGCTCGAGTAGTGAAAGCTCTTGATACAAACATGAGTAAGTATCGTGGTATGGTTAACGTCAACCGATATCCATCTTTCGGCACAAATAGGAATTTGCACCGTCCATACGGGACGATTGGTCGAATTGGTTGGGTAAACCTAGGAAGGCTGGCTAAAACGACCTAAGAAGGTCGATTGATGAAAACCGACAACTATCTCAGATAAACTATTCCCTAACCTTGTTCAAGTTTCACCCTAGGTAACACTAGACTTATTCTAAGTGTATCATCCCCAGCGGAGTCACCAAACTGTGGACATAGCCACCCGCGCCGCGTGCACCCACGCGTTGGTTTCGAGGCGGCGACACTTCTCCCACGGAACTCTAGCGCGAGGCTGAGGCATGTCATGGGCCGTTACCGATTTGAAAGGAATTGAAACCGGTGATGAAAGGTTTGACAAGCCTGCATTTGTGGCGTCGCCACCAATTTTTATGGAAAATTGAAACCGTTTGAATACTTCGCATCACGTCAAGAAAAAAAAGTAATGACTTGAACACTAAAAAACTCGTTACCCTTAGCATTCTATATCTAGAATGACTCTCGTGATGCCAATGAACACGAATGTTCACAGAGATCTTGAGTAAGGGGTGAGGGTACGTATTAGGAAGTTCTTTTATTTGAACACCTAATCCCACCCGCCTCGAGAGCGGCCTCTACAAATTATCAGAGAAGTTATTTATACTCGATATGTTGTCAATTGTATGCATGCAATGCAACATCCATGTTTTAATCCTAGCATGTGAAATTGAACTATGGCGGTGAACAAACAAATTAGCACTTAATTGGGTCGAAGTTTGGATTTAGAATTGATTACATGTGGATGTCAAGCAAATAAATGATACAATAATGGATATGAAATAGATAAAAACAATAAGTTATATGATATAAATTACAATCGATTAACTTGAATTTACGTCATAAATATGCTCAAAAGAAGGATTTGAAAAGAGAATAAAAATAAAAGATACAAAAAGAAATTAAAATATGAAAATATGTCGAATTAAAGGGTAAAAATATGAATAATAGTCGATTAGAAACCTAATTAGAAAGCCTATGTCAGAAAAGACTGAGTTCAAAGACAGAAGCCGACCAAGGACAGGCGCTGCAATTGGTGCGTCCTCTAGAAGAGGCGCATCACCTGTTGCTGCTGTTCTAGAGCTTGGTTCTGACTGTGGAAGTCAGACCCACGGGTTGTTATTGTTCGTTGGTTGTTTTACATGTATTATTGGTATACACCTCGAATAAAAGTGATTTAGTCAGATTATATATGCTAACAAGTCAGATTATTAAAACGAATTATTACGGCGATTTACAAAGATACGACATCGGAATTGATTTTATATACAAAACTGGGATTGAAGATGGTTAAAAATAAGAACAAAATAGAATGCCTGAAAAGTAAAGAGAAATATGTACAAAAGATGAATTCAAGCGACTTGATATGGATAAATCGAGTCTCTTAAATCCGGATTTGAATTTATGACGAAAACCCCCAAATATTGATTATAAGGGATTTAAGTCGGAAATTTATTGAGAAGGATTTACAAAAAATAATTTGAAAATTATTGTACAAAATAAGATAAAGAAAACGAAAGAAAGAAAGCAAGAGACAAAAGAACAGGAACCCGAGGAAGAAGAATAAGTGCAGCAACTGAAAGCAGCTTCTGGATGAAGCGCAGCAGATGCTGCGGCCTTTCTAGAAGGCGCATTAGGTGATGCGATTCTTCCCCACGTCGCTTCTCTTCTGTTTCCGTCAAAAGGGTTTTAAAAGATGACTTTAAAGAACGGTTTGAGCATACTTGTGATATAAATTCTTACATATGTCCTAATTACAGAAATAAAATAAATAAAATTGGGATTTTACACCCTCAGACTTACAGGTTTGACAAAACAAGATTCACTAAGTTGTCGTTAGTGATTGCTCGACTCGATGTATGAATGAAAGTGCCCTTAAAAATGATTTAAAACAGATTGATTAGATTGATTAAGTGGAGTTGGTCAAATTGGTCGGTCTATGCAACGTGCCTGGTACTCAGAATGATCTGAGCTTACGTGGTCACGTAGAGCAAGCTCGTAGGTGTCAAAAAGCAAGAACGCGGTCTTAGAATGCAAACGGAGAAGAAAAGTGCAGACACTCGGGAGGGAAATATGTGAGGCGGAGGCCTCTATTTATACTAATCACGTGAAGGAATTTAGGTAAAATTCAGATTAGGAAAGAAATCCGAAAGAAATCTGGAAACTGGAAAAAAACCAGCCCAGAATGACGCGCGGCAGGAACTGCGACCTTTCCAAGAGGCACAGCTCCTGCTGCGTTTTCTCTTAGGCGGTTTCCTCCTCGGCAAGAAAGATTTTCCCGGTTTTAATTAGGAATTAGGGAAGATGTATGCTTCCTTATTCCGCAAAGAAGATATTTTCGTGATAGATGATGACCGTATTCGTGCATAGATGACGACCATAAGGTGGACTCGACTATTTGAGCTATCACGTGTCAATGAACTTTCGAAATGTCATAAATCGCTCTGTGTGATTAAACATGCGGCCCAATATTCACTGGGTGGCTGGCGGGAGGTGTAGAAACGAGGCGTCTACAGAACTATAGAAGTATGTCAGCGATCCGTCACATGTGCTTTTGGCTGAGACGATAGAATTGGATGATGCACTCACTTGTGTTGATGTACCTAAGGAGATCTTAGATCGTAAGGTGCACAAAAAAAGGAATAGTGAGACTACGATACTGAAGGTGTTATGGACTAATCACAACGTGGAGGAGGCGAAGTGGGAATCGGAAGAGGCTATGAAGGAGCGTTACCCGCATTTATTCGATCAGATATGTTAGTTATGAGGGCATAACCTTATTCTTATAGGGGGTATGAGATGATCGCAACATGTTTTTGGGTGGTTTTGGGTACACTTTGAGTACATTTTTTGTTATTATTATTATTATTATGGGTTTGGTATTTTATTTTGGGAATTTTTGGTCATTTATGTATGTTGGACTTAGGAGAGTTTTGTTGTGCAGGTATGAGTGTGAACTCCGGGGAAGAAGTTCGTTTTTAAGGAGTGAAGAATGTAATACTCCACATTTCTTCACAGTGTCACTCGGTCGAGTATGCTGAGGCACTCGACCGAGTGAGTGTTACTAGACCGAGTATTGTTGGTCGAGTGTTGTTGGGAGTTTAGCGTGTGTTCTGTTTTGAGTCACTCGGTCGAGTTGGTGAGGCACTCAACCGAGTAGGGCTCACTCGGTCGAGTGGGTGGTGGCATTAACCGAGTGACCGGTCTGGGGACGTCTATTACGAAGTTTGATTTAGGGTAATTAGGGAGTTATTAAATCATTTCTTTAGTTTATAAAACACCATTTGCACCTTAATCTCATTTATAAAACTCTCCCTAATCACCCTAATCATCATTCAAGCTCGGATTTGGCGTTATTGGTCGCGGATTTCACCCTTGCTTGTGTCTATCATTTTGTAAGTCATAGCCTTCACTTTTAATTACGTTTTTGGTGTTTATCTTAACCCTAGGTTGGGATAATTGGGGGATTTCAATAGTTTTGTTGTGGATCGTCGTAGTAATAGTATTGTATTAATTGTTGCATAGGTGACGGCTTCGTAGAGGAGCAAGTCTAACTGATTGATTGCTGATTTGAGATTGCTAGCAAGGTGCGGACATTGATCACCCGCACGCTAAGCCAACCTGTGGACGTATAACGGTCTTGATGCCACGTTTGGAGGCGTAGAAATGTTTTACCCGGATCGCTTTAGATCAGTTTGTTTTATCTCGGTGAAGGTCTCGAAACGATACTAGAGATGTTCGGAGTCGCCCCCGAGCAATTATGGAGTGCTTGGACACCGTACAAGATCCACTTTATACCTCGGTCAATCAAGGCAAAAAGCGGTGGTTGACATAGATAATAAATATAAGGACATGTCCCCCTTTAGCATCCTATAGCTAGAATGACTCACGTACGCCCTGGATAACGCCATCCACTATCGAAAGGTTCTGAGTAACGGGTGAGGGTACGTAGTGGGAAGCTCTTTAATCGAACACCTAATCCCGCCCGCATTAGCGGCCTCTACTGATCGATCGTGGTTGCTAAGTGTAAAAGTTGATAAAACGGTAAATGCATGAATGCGTATCCAAAAATTTAACCTAACATGTGAAAGTTTGCTAAGTCTGTTTGTTTATCCAAATATCAAGTAGTTGATGTCGAGTTGGATTTAGATTGATTTGCATGCCAAAACGGAAATTAAACATTCATTTACCAAGTTCGGATTATGCTGTTTAACACGATCCATTTACTTGGAAAAGGAGTGTGTTTAACTGATAAAGTGTAAAATGTCAAATGTAAAATCGTCAATCTGATCCATCATGTATTTGGGTCAACTGAAGTCAAGATCGTCCTAGGAAAGTGCTAAAAACGAACAGAAAAGTGCTAGGCAACCCCTTTGAGACGCGAGCCATACAGCGGAGCAACAAGGCCTGTCGAGATTGGAAATGTAAAAAAAAGGACCTGCCTTGGGGCGCGAGCCATCAGGCGACATATAGAGCCTCTACTAGTTGTTTAAAAGGTCGTAAAACCGCTTTGTGATTAATGATTTGCAAGTATTGTTTGCATGACTCGGAATAATTATTATTATGTTAGTAATATTCGTTGTGAGATTTGCAAGTTTGAAAAGTATAGTAAAATGTGTAAAAAGTGTATGCTTAACCATATCGTCATCGTACTCGAATTAAATCGACATGGCTCATATATTAGCCAAGGATGACATATGATATGGTCAAGATAAGGATGAAAATAAAATGAGATAAAAGGAAAAGGAAAATATTTGATATGAACTAATATGTTAAGTTCATTTCTTTGTAATTAGTCTAGTTTGTCATCGTACTCGGATTAAACCGACATGGTATAAGGAACCAAGGATGATTATGAATTATGACTAATATGTTTGCAAGTGTAAATAAATGAGAAAAATGGTAAATAAAAGAAAATATTGTTAGAATACCCTTTAAAATGTAATTAACCAAATAATATTACCGAGTCACGGATTAAACCGTCATGGTATAAGGAACCAAGGGTGATTACGATTTATGGTTAAAAAGTTTGTCATAAAAAAAGGTGTTTTGAAAATATTTGAAATGATGAACCGTTAGAATAAAAGATGAAACAAAGAGGAAAGACGAGCACAAACACATTTTAATTCTGACTGGGGATGCCTAAAGAGGCGCGAGGCTAACTACCAGCCTCTGTCTCCAATCAAAATCCGTTTTTGGCTCAATCGATCCATATTTTGGATCGTTTTATGCATTGTTCTTATTTATAAAGTCATGAAAAACAGTAAATATATGAAATAAGTGGAATATTTAAACCCTCAAACTTACATGTTATGATGTTTGCGAGGTAGACGACAATTGAGACGGTATTCTCGTTATGCGACTACTCGGGATCAAAGAAGTTTAAAAGAGTGCCTTAAAAAAGGATTTTGTTTTGAAAAGATGTTGAAAAGATATTGTTTAAAAACATGTTGATTAATGTTAAATTGGTGGAATGGGTCGGTCAAATGCACGGTGACGGTACCAAACAAAATGTGTAAGGCTTGTGTTTTCGATCGGTAGGTCGAAAACACGTGTCGATTTTTTGACTTAAGAAGTCGAAAGGTCTAGAATTTTAAGGGAGAAGGAGGGGGCGGACTCTCGCGTAACCTAAAGAGGTCCATATAAGAGGGTATTTATAGTGAAATGGGTATGGTAGTATGTAGTTTGAGTTTTCTTGTTGGCTAAGGATAGCCACTTGAGGCGCGAGCAGCCAACGGTGGAAAGCGACGTCTTGTCCTTTTCAATTTAGATGTGGCCTTTGCTCTATCTATTGTTTGGTTGGTTTGATTTGTGGTATTCAAATAGGATATCGTGTAACAATATGGTCATCTAATAAGATGGTATTTGGGTGTTATTTGGGGTGGGCATTTTGTGCTTGACCCGGGTTTGATTATTGTTGAATCGGAATTTGAATTTTGAGTCGGTTTTGGTCTGATGTCGGTTTTGACTCTAATTAGTGTCATTTTAATGAAAATGACTTGATAAATCCATTCATGTCATTATTTTTGACATTCGACACTCGGGTTGACTCAGATTGTCTCGGTTGCGGGTTTCTGGGTCGGTTTTGGGTCCGAAGACGGTTTTAACTCTAAATAGTGTTGTTTTAATGCAAATGAAGTTAGAAAACCATTTTTGAAATCATTTTTCATATCCGAGTAATGCATTAAACCATCTCATGTATAGCCAATCCACACACACATGTCAAGAACATGTTGTAGTCCGATCATCAACAAGTGTTTTTTGGAAGGTGCAGATACTGGGTATCTATAGAGCCCCTACTTTGACTGAGGCTCGGACGGAGCGAATGTCAAATTCTAGCCTCTAGGTCAATTGAAGATTACAACCTAAAGACCATGGCGACATCGAGGCGACTCAAAAGGGTTTGAGCCAAGAACCTACCGTCGGGAAGGGCAACGTCGAGGCGACTCGGGGATTCGAATCAAGGACCTGTCGTCGGTAAAAGTTTAGAGTATGTCGACTACCGATGTGGGTCGTTTAAAGTCCATTAGAATATGTATAAAGGCTCGCCAGCCATAAGAAGAAGTCATACCCGAGGCATCTTCGGGATATGTCCTCGAAGTGCTTCTTTGTTTTCTTTCATGGAGACTCGCCAGTCATTGAGAATGAGTCATACCCGAGGCATCTTCGGGACTTGTCCTTTAATTGCTTCTTGTTCGTTCTTAGACACTCGCCAATCCTTGAGAAGGAGTCATACCTGAGGCATCTTCGGGACTTGTCCTTTAATTGCTTCTTGGTCGTGCGTAGAGACTCGCTAGTCATTAAGAAGCAGTCATGTAATACTACGGATTTTCATAAGCTAGGTACTAGACCGAGTAGAGCCTACTCGGCCGAGTAGTGTTAGTTGTGTTTTCTGTTTTGGTTCTGCCGAGTATGATGAATACTCGACTGAGTAGAGGATACTCGGTCGAGTATACTCTTTACTCGACCGAGTATCCGGTCGGGCGAGTAATATTTCAGTGGTTTGATGCGGGAGTGTTTAGGGTTATTTAATATTAAGAATCAGTTTCTAAACGTCATTTCAACCCTAATCATTTTACAATTTCTCTAATCACTCTCTAATCACTCCCTAATCATTCCCTAATCCTCTATTGTGTGTGTGCAATCGTCGTAGTTCTTGCATTCAATCCCTCATTCTACTGTTGGTGACGATGTGGTAATTGTTATGCATTTGTATGGTTGATTGCTTGTGTGTGCTTGGATTGCGAAAAGGTAGGGTTTCTCCTACTCGGTACTGTTAATTGATTGAGATTGCATATACTTTATAATTGTTGTTATCTGCTGATCATCGGAGGTTGGGTGTTGTGGTAACGGTGTTGGTGTGGTTGTGTTGTGACGGTTGTGGTGTTGTGACAACTGTGATGCTGTGTGTGTGTGATTGTGGTGGAGTCACTTTCGTGAGTGGCTTCCCACCCTAGTTCGCCCTCCGTGGAACCCGTCACGGGAGAGGATGTGCACATTAAGGGATAGGGATTGTTAGTCGCTCGTTAATGAGCTGGACTAGGTGGGGATGGGCTGCGGTCACCCACTGGTGGCGAGGATTACCTGTTGCGATAGGTAATATGGCAGGGCTACACACTTCAGTGTGTAGTCGGTTACTGTGAGAGATCGGGATACCGGGGATGGAGGATGATCAGCTGGTTACATGGTTTGTTTGTCTTATCTTGATTGAACGGTAACTGACCCCGGTTGTTGTTTTGTAAAACCTGCGGTGATCCATTCGGGGATGGTGAGAAGATTGTGACAGGTAATACAGATGTTTAGCTATGGGATAGTCATGGGGAGTCATCACGTCAAGTCTAGCTTCCGTTGTTATGAGTTCAGATGTCTTAGATTTCATTTGTATTGAGACCTTGTACGTTTATTTTGAGTTGGTCTGAGATAATGTAATCGCTAACTTTTATACTTTAAATTATGTGTTTGAGTTGTTGCTTTTGATATATTAACTTCGGGCAACCGAGATGGTAACAGCCTTTCATGCTAGGGTAGTCCTTGGTAAGGTACCTTGTTATGAGGGGGATTTACAAAGTGGTATCAGAGCCGACGATTCCGGCACCTAAAACAAATGAACCCAATGAACTTAGGGAGTCTAAATAAAATGAACCCGGGGAGAGTTGTTTGGAGCTACCGCAAAGACTTGGGGGACGTCTCGAAGTCGCATTAAGGCCCTTACGATCTCAATCCGGTCACATGGGGGGAAACTGTTGTATGTTTGAGTCATGTGAGTTTGATACCTATAGTTTGAATCTTGTGCATGGTTGGATGAAATGATGAAAGAAGTGGAATGTGATAGTTGTTGAAAGATGCATCGAGGATTGTTGTTAAACTTTGAGCATGAATATGATGGCATGTTAAGTGTTGGAATATGGTAAAATATGAAAGGTGAATTGTGAATTTGTATCTGATTGATATTGAGCATGAAGAATGTGATCATGTTACCTGTTTAATACAATCTTGAGCATGAAGTATGGTAGTGGTACATGTGCATGTGAACATGATGATGTTAATGCTTGATTGTTGGTAGTAGCATATGGTTACGGGCATGCGTCTATATACATGAACGTCGTGTCTAATTTTCATGTGGGTATGATAAGAGTTCACTTGTGTACTGGTTTCTTGAAGTATTGAGTTGTTGTTGTTACCTTATGCATGTTTAAATTGTTTTGGTTTAGGAAATTTGATATGTATGATGATCGATTATGGAAGGGTTGTCTTAAAACTATCATAAGTCGAGTTCTAGAACTGATATGGTTGGGATTCCAAGTTGAGGTGATATCTTGTCTTCTTACGATTCTAACGATAGGTCACACGCCCAAAACGACCAAGTAACGAGTGAGATATGACTATTTTATGAAAACTGGACGATGTTGAGAATTGTGCTGGTACTCGACCGAGTAAGGTAATACTCGAGCGTGTAAGGGCTACTCGGCCGAGTATTCCCAATACTCGACCGAGTAATCCTCTTTGATAATTACGTTCGCTTCTGGAGTCGAAAACTCGGCCGAGTAATATAGTTACTCGACCAAGTATCCTGTACTCGACCTAGTATGCTATGTACTCAACCGAGTACTTTAGTGGGCGGCTATTTTGAGTCGGTGGCTATGTTTTTACCTTAATCTTGAGTCAGTGGCTATGTTCTTACCTTCAGTTTGAGTCGGTGGTTATATTCTTATATTTGTTTTCAATCGTTGGTTATGTACACATATGTTTTGAGTCTTAACGCATTCTTTTATATATGTGACGGTCTTGATACGTAAGTTACCTGATGTTATGACAAGGAGCATTCCGGCTTGTGAAGGACATGTCTTGGGTAAGGAATACATGTGTTAATATGGTTCTGAGGGATAGTGGAAAAAGGAAAAGGAGGAATGATGAGCTAATCAAGGTAAGGAACATGTTGGTGAGATATGGTGAGTGATATAGTCGTGTGTTGAGTAATATAAAAGTAAGTGTATATGGGCAAGGGGGATGTAAGTTTAAAGAAACGCGAGAATGAAAAATTGAAATAAGGGATACGAATAGTGGCATATTGGGCGTGTAATGAATTATGGATGCAGACGGTTAGGATTGAGTTTCTTAAGGATATATGTAATAAAAGGTTGTGGTAGAGGGATAGAGAAGTAGTGTATGTAGTGAACTTAGATGGAGTTATGTCTCGACGTGGATTTGTAGATAGTGACTGAGTTTGGGAATTTGGAATATCAAGGGGAGAGCCTAGTGTGTAATTATTTGGGAAATTAACGGTATGAGGTAAATTTTTGGTTTTCTAGAGACACGAAAGGGAGATACGACTAATCGAAGGGTAATCGTTAGTGTTGGACTTGATGGTGACAAGGGTGAGTGAGAAGCAAGATGAGAGAGGATAAACGATAAGATATTGATATGAATTGATGGAATTAGAGTTCTGGAGATATGAGAAAATAAGCAATTGCTAAGGATTTAGGTAGAAAGAGAAAGGAGATGTATTATTAATTTGTATTATTGAGTAAAAAGGGGGAAAGAGGGATGGAAGTAAGTTGAGAGAACGTTGACCAGAGTTAAGGAGCATGAAGGTAGAAAATTGTAGAAATGTACGATAGCCTCAATAGAGGGTGTGAGTTAATGGTTATATAGGAGGGTAGGACGACATGTTAGCCGTGAGGTTCAAGGTTTAAATGGAATGAGAAGCTTGTAGAGTGCTTGCACGATCTGATATTTTGGTAGAGAGTTGCAACGATATGATAAAGGATAGAATTAGGAATAATGTTGAGGTAGATTTAGTTGATGGATTGGATGTTCGTTATTTGAGATGATAACCAAAGAGAGGAAACGGATTGTTATATTAAGAAGTGATAGTTAGAGAGTAGTCACATGAAAGATGTTGGTGTCATAGTATTATCACTAGTGGTTGAGGATGATGTTACTTTAGGAAAGTTCGTTGTTCTAATGAGGTTGATTTTGTGGAGGTGATTAGTATGTTTGGTTGTGAGGGAGTATAAGATGTGGATATATGAGGTGTTCGCTGGAAGTTGGGTGCTGATGTTATGGCTACATTTGCCGGAGGGGTGATAATTATGTGTATGAGAGGATATGTTATGAAAGGCACCTGAGTTAAGTCCGGAGGAGAAGTATTCATTGTCAAGTGGTAACTTACGTGATCAGGATTGGCTAGTTAGATTCGATTATGGGTCAATGAGGTGTGTAAAACCTTGTGTGAGGTACTGGCCTCACGAGTAATGGTGTGGCGTGATATTTACGAGTCGTTATATGTGTGTTCCGCGTCATATGTTATACTTATATGTGTATGTATGATATCTGTAAGTAATTGTGTGAGGTTCCGGCCTCAGTAGTCATGGTATGGATAATATTCATAAGGTTGGTATTTGTGATTCCGTCTAATATGCTGCGTCGTGATCTGGTAGAGCAATTTTAAGAAAGTCTTGTGGACAAGGAAGTGGTGCTGAGTCAGTGTTATGAGATTGTAAAATTTGTGATGGCTATCGATGTGGTTGTTGTGTACTGTGCACGGTAATTCATGTTGTGATACGAGTATTTTGGTGTTGTCATAGATTGTTGTTTGTTTACTGCTATTTCTGGTCAGTGTCGGTCGGAGCATATAGACCGTTGTGTTGTTTCCCGATGTTTCTTTGGTTTTTATAGAGTATGATATGAAAGAGAGTTGGGTATGGTTCTGTTGTTGTCATGGTAAAGTAATATTCTGTTGTGAGAGGTGGTTGGAATACTTTTAATCTTGTGTTAGATGAGGCATTGGTGGACATAGTTGTGAAAGGAAATAGTGGAACATGAGTAGTACATATTGAACTTGAAACTACATGTGGTTTAACACCTTTTCTTGGGACAGTGAGTACGGAGTTTTGGGACTTAGTATCATGTCGAGTCATGGGTGAGTTTTGTGGTAATAAAATAGATGAACTTGAGAAACTAATGTGAGTGTGTAACAATTGTGGATTGTGAGTTAAGATCATGGAGATGAGTGTATAAGTATATAGAAGTATGTTGTTTTGCGGTAATGTGGAAGATATGGAGTGGTGGTTATATTGAGGATTTTATGATATATGTTATGTGAGTACAAACAATTGGAGGCACGAGAGCTGCTAGAGTAAGAGAACCTTGGATATAGGAATAGATGTAGTAGGTTTCGAGGCTATAGGCGGATATCGTTGACATGCGGTCGTGATGAGGATAATGAGAAGATATATAGTTAGGGATCTAGTATTAGTGAGTTATGAGGATGTAACATTTGTCTTAAGAGGAGTAGGATGCGACAAAGAGAGTTTGATAGGTATACATGTTATACTATAATTGGAAGTTTGAGTGTTGGTGTAGAGTAAAGGATGGATTTATGTTGGGGTTGATTTTATTACAGGTAATGGTGGTAGTAGTATGATGTTTAGGAGTGTGAGTAAACTTTGATAGTGTTAACGACTTGTGTGAGGATGTGTATGTGTGTGAAGTAATAAACTTCAAGGACGAAGTTCGTTTTAAGGATGGTAGAATGTAACATTCCGTTTTGATGGTTGATCTTGTTTGATGGATTGTCTTGGTAATTGAGGATGTTAGTGAGCGTTATGAACTAAGATAAAGTTGGCAACATTTAGGTTGTGGGTATCCGATAGTATTAGGGAGTTAGTATTGGGAGGCTATGCTATAGTTGAGATGATATCGTAAGCCATGTTGTGGAAAGAAGAGTGGTTGGTGGAGTTAGTGTTAGGTGTCCATGTTTTATAGGTTGGGTTGGAACTTCGGGGACGAAGTTCTTTTTAAGGGGGGAAGACTGTAATACTACGGATTTTCATACGCTAGGTACTCGACCGAGTAGAGCCTACTCGGCCGAGTAGTGCTAGTTGTGTATTCTGTTTTGGTTCTGCCGAGGAATACTCGGCCGAGTATGATGAATACTCAACCGAGTAGAGGATACTCGGTCGAGTATACTCTTCACTCGGCCGAGTATCCGGTCTGACGAGTAATATTTCAGCGGTTTGATACGGGAGTGTTTAAGGTTATTTAATATTAAGAATCAGTGTCTAAACGTTATTTCAACCCTAATCATTTTACGATTTCTCTAATCACTCTCTAATCACTCCCTAATCATTCCCTAATCCTCCATTGTGTGTGTGCAATCGTCGTAGTTCTTGCATTCAATCCCTCATTCTACTGTTGGTGACGATGTGGTAATTGTTATGCATCTGTATGGTTGATTGCTTGTGTGTGCTTGGATTGCGAAAAGGTAGGGTTATCCTACTCGGTACTGTTAATTGATTGAGATTGCATATACTTTATAATTGTTGTTATCTGCTGATCATCGGAGGTTAGGTGTTATGGTAACGGTGTTGGTGTGGTTATGTTGTGACGGTTGTGGTGTTGTGACAGCTGTGATGCTGTGTATGTGTGATTGTGGTGGAGTCACTTGCGGGAGTGGCTTCACATCCTAGTTCGCCCTCCGTGGAACCCGTCACGGGAGGGGATATGCACATTAAGGGACAAGGATTGTTAGTCGCTCGTTGATTAGCTGGACTAGGTGGGTATGGGTTGCGGTCAACCACTGGCGGCGAGGATTACCTGTTGCGATAGGTAATCTGGCAGGGCTACACACTTCGGTGTGTAGTCGGTTACTGTGTGAGATCGGGAGACCGGGGATGGAAGATGATCAGCTGGTTACATGGTTTGTTTGTCTTATCTTGATTAAACGGTAATTGACCCCGGTTGTTGTTTTGTAAAACCTGCGGTGATCCATTCGGGGATGGTGAGCAGATTGTGACAGTTAATGCAGATGTTTAGCTATGGGACAGTCATGGGGAGTCATCTCGTCAAGTCTAGCTTCTGTTGTTATGAATTTAGATGTCTTAGATTTCATTTGTATTGAGACCTTGTACGTTTATTTTGAGTTGGTCTGAGATAATGTAATAGCTAACTTTTATACTTTAAATTATGTGTTTGGGTTGTTTCTTTTGATATATTAACCTCGGGCAACCGAGATGGTAACAACCTTTCATGCTAGGGTAGTCCCTTGTAAGGTACCTTGGTATGAGGGGGTGTTACAAGTCATACCCGAGGCATCTTCGGGACTTGTCCTTTAATTGCTTCTTGTTCGTGCGTAGAGACTCGCCAGTCATTGAGAGTCAAATAATCGACTGTGGGAAATAGCCTGATTTATCGGGCTCATTTCAAGTGGTTTGCTGTGTCAATTGACTTGCTGGGGAGAACTTAGCACTATGTTTTGCTTAACGTTATGGTATACATGGTTAGTGACACCACAAATGCAGTCTAATAAACAAGCAGGTAGGCATGCAAGCATATAAGCACGTAAGCACATAAGCATGTGAGCAATTAGCATAAAAACAACTAGCATGTAATATCTCACGTGAGGGGAGATAGGAGTTTCGAAAGTTGTGAAGCTCAATATTGAGTCTTAGTGCTCGTGGATCCGTGATTTGATAGATTGGAGACACGTGACGTTTGCGACATTGACTCACACGGATGCATACTGACAGACTGGCAAATAGACAGTCGTGAACGTGATACAAACTCAGGATCGACAGGACACGGGGGTGACTCTGACAGACTTTGCTTATGTGTATGCAACTCCTTAGCCAAGAAAGGGTGACAACGCGCATCAGATGCTTGGAGTAGAAGGTCTGCTCGGCAGGGGAACACGAATTGATTATCTTCTCCAGACATCTTTGCCTTCGTTTGCTTGTTTGAGATCCCTTCTCGAGTTTTGATGATTCGGAGAGCGAAACCAACATATTGCCATCGTCTGAACTGAGCACTAAGCTAAAGGTGTTTTATTTTGAACTTTAGTTAGACTCAAGGGATGAAGGACGGGTAGCATCTCGGAAGAAAAGCACCCAGTGTGGGAAGGTGAGAACTTGGTAAAAGGAAGCATTGGGTATCGCATCCAAGAAGGATCCCCCAGTAAAGAGGTATAGCATTGAGCGTGAGGCTAAGTGAGTTGGGAGTGATGGATGAAGAGGGATGTGTGATATTGTAAGGTATGTGTGGTTGTGTCTGTTGGAATATTTGTCCTCCGACAATAATGCGACCACAACTGTTGATCATGATGATCACATGTTTAAATCTCATTTTAAGAATACATGTGGGATGTAATATTTTACAGTCAACTGGTCCACACATATCGGTAATGATTGGCTGACTAGAGTTTGACATTACTGTCGTGCGACGGTGGTGATCAGTTGATCCCTTAGGTCATACCTATAGGGAAATACTCTTAATTGATTATTTAATTAATCGTATGCCGATACGAGTTAATTAAATTGCTTAAAATTGACGGATGATTTTGTGAGTAAATCTAACGTCTCTTATTGTAATTCGATTATATTAGATACGGTCTAAGTAATTGAATTGTTTTTTTGCTTGGATAAATATTATTGTTTACGAAACAATTGAAATTGAAATTGAATGAATAATTTATTATAAATACAAGACGTTGTAATTTATAATTTGATAAACCATTTTGGTACAAGTGATTACGAATTACTAGTGGATTTTTTATATGACATATTTTATGAGTATGTTGATTTTTAATATGTTAAAAATACATTACAATTTCACATGTCAAGTAACATGTCACATATGTCACAATTGACATATGACAAAATACAATGGACCTTTCATTTTAACATAAGTGTACCGAAATATTGGAGGGAATAAGGTTAATATTGTGTTTTGATTATGTTAAGTAGAAAACATGATGACTAACCTAAATGACTAGCCTTACATGCCTAGTCTCACCTTGAGAAGAACAAGGCCATGCATTGGCTTCCCTTGTCCCTCCTCCCACCGGTTTTCTAGAGCAAGATAGAGGGTTTTTCCTCTATCATTTTTCATTCACAACTTCAACTAATTTTTCTAGTGTAAGAACAATATAATCGCTCCATAATTTATGAAAACTTAGAGAGATAAATACACACAAATCTCTCCTCTTGGCCGAAATTTTCAAGAGGAAATACAAAAATATTTTTGTGTCAATTTTATAGTAAGACTTATATTATTTCTAGTACAAAATAATATTAGTTATTAAGAGATTTCCTTGGGTATTCACATTTGGGAGAGGTTCTAATTTGGTCTTTTTGTTCATCCATTTTAAGGAAAGCTCAAGAACCAACAAATAGGTGAATTTGTTGGTGCCCATAAAACCGAAATCATATAGTAAGATTGATGATTTCTTCTCTTATCTTATTTATGTTTGCATGCATAAGATCTAGTTTTAATTTTATGATTAAATTAATATGTCACATATATAAATATGTAAATTAATAAGATTAATGAATTCTAACAAGTGGTATCAGAGCCTTAGGTCGTTTGCACGAAAATCGGTTTATAGTTTTCCGAGTTATATGATTAACATAAAAAACTAATTAAATTGGTTTTATGAAGAAAAACCTTAAAATAAATTTGTATGTTAAAAGTTTAGGGTCCTAAGTGATTTTTAGGACATTTTGGTTTGTTTATAGATTTTATTGTTCATTTTATATAATAATGGCATTAAAATGTGATTTTTATGATAAAAATGTCATTTTTGGACTAAAACTAGCTAAACTTTGATTTTTTCAGTGATTTTTGGATATGTTGTCACATATATTATCTAATGATGGCCTGTAAATGTTCATAATAAAATGAGTTGTATTGCTCGAAATATGGATTTTTCAAGTTAAAATCATATTTAAATGGCTAAATAGGTTAATATGAGTAATATTTCGAATCTGGTCATGGAAATTTAGTATGTTGTCACATGCTATTTTACAAGATGTGTATAAAATATTTGGATATAATGAAGTCTTTATGCATGATTTATGAATTTTTGATGAAAAATCACATAAATAGTGACTTTAATTAGTAAAAATGCTACAACATACTTCATGACTAAGGAAAAACTTCACATGTTGCATTTTATCATATATTTCAGATCTAAAAGTGAAAAGTTGATGAATATAATTTTTCTCATATTTTTAGGATCATAATTTTTAAATCCGATAAACCGCAACATTGTTTTTCTCGATAAATTTTCGAAATTTTTAACCTAAGTTTTGAACATTATGAGTGTCGTGGTAATTTTTCCAGAATGTTCATGAGTTTAAATTTCAAAATTTGAAATTATTTGAAATTTTTATGATTTAATGTGAAGTTTATGACATAATTTTGAATTTTAGGTCCATTTATGAACAATATTAATAAATCTAGGTGAATTATTGTCAAATGTTAGTGGAGACTAATTTTGAGTCCTAAGATGGTTAGGGTAATTAACTTGTACATAAACATGAATTTATGTAATTATTGTGATTTTAAAAGGTTAAATCATGCAAATCCATAAAAACCGATTAATATACGATATTGGCTCTATAAAGGCGATTTAGCATAAAATTTGGTATGTTCATACATATTATAATGCTGCATTTTATTTATGATTGTCATATTTTAATTTTATGTAATTTTGAATTATGTAATTTTACTTAGTATGGCCTTAGTTTTAATTGGTATTACGCGAAATGTATGGGAATATCGATTCGGTTGTAATTATTGTGATCTCGTATCACCGTTTTGTAATTTAATAGATTTATTTTATTTTAATTACAAATTTTTAATAGGAAATTATGTAATTCATTTTGTAATTTATTTATTCCGGAGTACTTTGAAGACGGCGCCACTCGAGAAGGCGATCCATCAAAGAAAATGTTGCCTTGATATGCATGCCAATACCGAAGTTCAAGAGACCACATGAGTTGGTTTCTGAATTTGTAATAGTTTATTAGATTTACTATTTTAGGAAGGCCATACTAGGATTTTACTTATGCTTTGCAGTTTATTTATATGTTGCATGCATCGCTAAATCGCCATAACTAAAACATGCATTTATATCGAGTTTATCGACCTTGTCAATTACAATTATCGTAGATCACCGCTTTAGTTCACTTAAAACGTGATAGATAATAAATTGACATGACCTCTCACTAAAAATAAACAATTGAGATTTAGCCTTACCAAAAAGTAGAAACCATGAAAACCTATTTCATGAGGGAGTGCACTCGGCCCTACCGGGGTACAAACCTTGTTACGTAAGGGAAGTGGGTGATAAATTTCTATCCACCGAATTCATGTTGATCATAAGGGATGAATCGGCCCTACCGTGCCCAAGTTGATGTGGATTTGGATCATGGACACATTTATTCGAAATTTGGATTGAGCTCAACGGAAGTATTCGTGACCGTAGTCGCATGTGTTCCGGGCTAAAGATAAATATTAATGTAATTTTATCGACCAAGAGTTCTAAAAGTAGAATCGATTAAAGAGTTAATCCACCGAGTTATATTGATAAGGGATGAATCGGCCCTACCGTGCCCAAGTTAATTTGAATTTGGATATTGGAATCATTTATCATAGTTGGGTAGAGGTCACTATGTCAATGCTTTACTTGTTATTATATTTACAAGTATTATTATAACGATAAATGTTTTGTTTTATTTATTCCGTTATCATATTGTTCTATTTCTTTACCTCAAATTATATACGATATCATTTCTATTTTAGTTCAAATCTCCATTAAAACATCGTAACGGAAGACAAAATTTGAATTTTCTTCTAAAAACCTCGTATTATCCATTGAAAGGATCTCTTGTGATGATCACATGTTTAAATCTCATTTTAAGAATACATATGGGATGTAATATTTTTACAGTCAACTGGTCCACACATATCGGTAATGATTGGCTGACTAGAGTTTGACATTACTGTCGTGCGACAGTGGTGATCAGTTGATCCCCTTAGGTCATACCTATAGGGAAATACTCTTAATTGATTATTTAATTAATCGTATGCCGATACGAGTTAATTAAATTACTTAAAATTGACGGATGATTTGTGAGTAAGATTAACGTATCTTATTATAATTCGATTAAATTGGATACGGTCTAAGTAATCGAATTGTTTTATTACTTGGATAAAATTATTGTTTACGAAACAATTGATATTGAATTGAGATTGAATGAATGATTTATTATAAATACAAGATGTATTTGTAGTAGTGTTTGTATAATGTATTAGTATATTTATACATATTGGTATAAATATATTAGTATATTATACGTATTGGTATACCTATTGGATTAGTATATTTATATGTATTTGTATGTGTATTTATATGATTAGATGAGTATATTTATACGAATTTGTATTATTATCTTATTTTAGGAAATGTGTTTTGTGATACGGTTTTACGAGAAGAGCCTAGCTTGTGTGACGGTTTGCTTATGCTGATTTGCTGTGAGGTAGATTAATCCTACTCAGTTTCAATATTGCATTTGAGTTGTCATGTGAGTCGTGTTTTAGCGGTTATTGTATTATAACATGATATTGGTTAAGGTGATTGGAGGAATCGGTAATTGGCATATTGTGTGGTATTTGCATTTATTATACTTATCATGTATATTGGATAATATAACGGTTGTGATTGTTGGTTGTTGTTGAGGAGACGGGAGACGGCTGTGAGACCGTCTTCCGCTTGGGTCGCCTCTTGGAGCATTCCTACTCCAAGAGGGATGTGCACATTAATGACTTGAGTTTGGAGGGACGCGTGTGGTTGAGACACAAAATTTGTCAGGGGATCCGGTTTCTTCTGGACCAGGTACGTCTGGGCGTGTCCCGGTACCTGTTTGGGGTTATCGGTATGTTTGGGCGTGTCCTGGTACTAGTGTGGTTGACAGTATGTCTGGGCGTGTCCCGGTACCAGTGAGGTTATCGGTATGTCTAGGCATGTCCTGGTACCATGGTGGCGGTTGTTGGATATCATGTTATTCATATCATAGTCATGTTATATGTTCATACACTCGAGTCGGGTCGCACTTTATTTATTTATTGAAATTAACGTTTATGGTGTTTGCGCATTGTCACCTATCTCTTTTGGGGTAGCCTATGTCGATCCATATGATATCCTTTGGTCATATGGGGAGCAGGTTATGATCAGGTTGTTTGGATAGTACGCGGGAGACGAGACAAGTCTAGTTTGCTAGAAGAGTATAGATATCACGAGTTGTATTTTAGTTATTTATTTGTTTACGTTTACGTAATTCACTAAACATTTATATTAATAAAATGTTCTTTGATTGAAGTTTTGAAACACTACCTCGAGAAATCGAGATGGTAACGCTCCAATTATCTTGGCCGGATAATCGGGGTGTTACACCCCTCGATTATGAGTCGAAGATATACAGTTTGTGAAAATGTTCCTTATCAAGTGAGCACAATAAAAAAGTGGACCCTAAGGGTAGACTAGGTATGTCCCATTTTGGGTAGCAAAGTTTTGAAGACTCCGTATCTGGGTCAGGGTTTAAATGGCTTCGGCATTTTGGAATGTGAAGCTTGGTAGTAAGAGGTTTGTTTGACAGATAGAAATCTAGAGCTTGTATTTTGTGGTGTTAAGGCAGATGGGTTATGGCTTGCGATGTAACACCCCCACATACAAATGTGCCTTACCAAGGACCACCCTTGCATGAGAGACTGTTACCATCTCGGTTTCCCGAGGCTAGTATATCAAAAGTAACCATTCCAAAACATTTATTAAAGTATATAAAGATAACGATTACATCCTCTCAAAACCAACTGAAAAGAAATATTTTCTAGTACTCAAAACAACAGGAAACTAAAACAGCTAAACTCGTAACAGCGGAAGCTAGACTCGAAGTGATAACATCCCACCTCGTCCCCATAGGTAAAGACAACCATCACCTGTCATAATCTTCTCACCATACCCGAGTGGATCACCACAGATTTACAAAACAACAACAACAAAAATAACGGGGTCACATCACTGCATAATTAAAATAAGACAAAGTACGATGAAGATAAGCAGCTGTTCCACAATCCATTTCCAAATCCCATCACATCTCGTAACTGACTACACACTAAAGTGTGTAGCCCTGCCAGTGGGGGACCGCAGCCTTGCTCGCCAAATCCCCGCTCATCAACGAGCGATAACCCTGTTCATTAATGTGCACATCCCTTCCTGCGGTGGGTTCCAGAGAGGGCGGAACTAGGGCGTGAAGCCACTCCCGCAAGTGGCTCCACTTAGCCGTGGACGCGCCTAGCGAACATCACCAACAACCATCATCACAGGAACACCAAACTCCAATCCAAGAACAACAGATAATCACAATATAAATCGTACAAACAATTACCACATAATATTAAATCAATTAAACAGTAAATCGTGTTAGGAAACCCTACATTTTCGCAATCCAAGCACACACAAGCAATCACTAGAAATTCTCCATGACATTGTCACCTACACACAATAATCACATACCATCACTATAAATCATTCCCCCAAATTATCCCAAATCAATAATTAGGGCAAAACCCTAAAAGACAACCTATTAACAGATTACAAAGTACTAGAGACTTACTTAATAAATCGACGCAAGAGGGAAATAAAAAGGACTCATGAACCATCAACGATCTTGGGAGAGATTAGAGAGGATTAGAGTTATGTAGAATGTTTAAGGTTTTGTCAAATGTAAAAAGCGAAACAGTAAATCTTAATTTATAACTCTAATCGTCTCTAATCAAACAGCGGAAATAATCTCCGTCAGACCGGATACTCGGTCGTGTATGCAGTATCTTGGCCGAGTATTCCTATACTCAGCCGAGTATTCCTAGACAGTAGCCTGACCAGAAATAGACGACGCACTTGCTCGGCTGAGTAAGTCATATTCGACCGAGTAACAGACTTAGAAAAACCGTAGTATTACAGTCTTCCCTCCTTAAAAATAAACTTCGTCCCTGAAGTTCCAACCGAACTATAAAACATGAACACCTAATACTAACTCCACCTACCATGCTTACTTCCACAACACGGCTCACGATATCGTCTCAACTACAGCATAGCCTCTCAATACTAACTCTATAATACTATCGAAGTTTAATCACACTCATAAACACCATACTCACTGCCATCACCTGTAATAAAATAAACCACAACACAAATCCATCCTTTATTCTACACTAACTCTCAAACTTCCAATTACTACAATACGTACAACCATCAAACTCTCTTTGTCGCATCCTACTTCTCTTAAGATAAATGTTACGTCCTCGTAATTCACTAATACTAGATCCTTATCTATATCTTCTCATTATCCTCATCACCACCGCATGTCAACGATATCCGCCCATAGCCT
This sequence comes from Silene latifolia, assembly GCF_048544455.1. Lineage (NCBI taxonomy): Eukaryota > Viridiplantae > Streptophyta > Magnoliopsida > Caryophyllales > Caryophyllaceae > Silene > Silene latifolia. The sequence continues at coordinate 201,050,993 of NC_133538.1, read as the reverse complement.
TAACACCTACCTACATCCATTCCTATGTCCAATATTCTCTTACTCTAGCTGTTCTCATACCTTAATTCATTCGGCACATCACCTAACCTATACCACAAAGTCCTTAGCATAACTATTACCACAAATGACATATTTCTTTATACCTGCACTTATCCTCACAATCATAACTCGCGATCCACAATTGTTACACACTCACACTAGATCCTCAAGTTCTCCTGTTTATTACCGTAAGACTCATCCATAACTTAACATAACACTAGTTCCCAATAAAGATTACGAACCACTTGCCGCTTCCAGCTCAGCGCACACACACTCCAAAAAACTCATGCCACAACTATTACAACCAATGCCTCATCTACAACAAGATCGAGAGTACCCTATAACTTTTCACTACTGTGTCCCATAAAAAGAATATCACTATACCATGACAACAACGGAAACATACACAACTTCCTTCCATATCATACTCTACCCTCACTCCCAAGCCAAAACTGATAAGAAACATTAATAAACAAAATAACACCCTATATGCCCAGACCGACACTGACAGGAAAGAACAGTAAACAAACAACAATCTATATAACTGATATATACTTTCGAAATTTTCTCTCATCCGTATCCCCCCTACTACACCACGACTGATGACGACATTGTAACACCGCCACCAACAGCCGCACCGCGGCGCGAAAATACTTGTATCACAACACGAAGTACCATGTCTGGATCGCCACCAGAGGCACAATAACCACATCGATAATCATCGCAACTTATACAATTCCATAAACACTGACTCAGTACAACTTCCTTAACAAGAAAACTCCCTTAAGACCGCTTTTCTAGATCACAACACAACATATAACAGGGAATAAACAGATACTAACCTTATGAATCTTATCCATACTATTACTCATGAGGCCGGAACCTCACACTATTATTTACAGATATCATACATACACATACAAGTATAACTAGCCATTCCAGATCACCCAAATTATAACTCTTTGAATACCATCCTATTAGGTTATCATACACAACATATGATGTGGAACACTCATATAACGACTTATAACCATCACACCATACCATTACTCGTGAGGTTAGAACCTCACACAAACATTTACACACATCCTAAACCCATAATCGAATCTAACTAGCCAATTGTGATCACGTAAGTTACCACTTGACAATGGATATCTCTCACCCGAGCTTAACTCAGCTGCCCATCATAACATATCCTCCCATCTACACAATTATCACCACCCGACGAACGTAACAATACATAAGTACCCAACTACTAGAAAACACCTCATATATCCACATCTTATACTCCCTCAAATCCATACATTGGTCAATCAGGCCTCCACAAAATCAACCTTTTAGAACGACTAACTTCCCTATTTAACATCATCCTTAACCACTAGTGACAACACTACGACACCACCATCTTTCATGCAACTAATCTCTTACTATCACTTCTTAATATAACAATCAATTTCCTCTCTTTGGCTATCATCCCAAATAACGAACATCAATTCCATCAACAAAATTTACCTCAACATTCTTTCCAATTCTATCCTTAATTGTATCGTCACCTAACTCTCCACCAAAATCTCATATCGTGCAAACACTTTACCAGCTTCTTACTCCCTTGATACCTCGAAACTCACGGCTAACATGTCGTCCTGCACTCTTATATAACCATTAACTCACACCCTCTCATGATGCTATCGTACATTTCCATGATTCCTTACTTTCATGTTCCATAACTTTGGTCAACGTCCTCCCAGCTTACTTCCATCCAATAATACCAATTAATAATTCATCTCCTTCCTTCTTCTACCTAACTCTTTAGTAATCCGGTTATCTTCTTGTTGCTCCACAACTCAAATCCCTTTAATTCATATCAATATCCTCTCATTCTTTCTTATCACTGATCCTCTCTCATCATACTACTCACTCACACTTGTCATCATCAAGTCTACACAACTAACGGTTACTCTTCAATTAGTTGTATCTCCCTTTTGTTTCCCTAGAAAATGAAAATTTCACGTCATACCGTTAATTGCTTAAAGAATTACACACTAGGCTTACCTCTTGATAATCCAAATTTCCAAACTCGGCCGCTATCTACACATCACGGCATAACTCGATCTCACTATACATCATTCATTTCCATCTCTTTATAATGACCTTCCATCACATATATCCTTAACCAACACAATCCTAACCGTCTCCCTCCATAAATCCTTACATATCCCAATTTGCCATTATTCGCATCCCTCATCTCAATCTTTGCATTCCCACGTTTCTTTACACTTACATCAGCCTTGCCCATATACACTTACTTTACATTACTCAACACGCGACTATATCATTCACCACATCTCACAAAACATGCTCCCTGCCTTGATAAGTTCATCAATTTTCCCTTTCCTTTTCCGTTATCCCTCACATCCACGTATAACTCATGTCCTCCTTACCCAACACATATCCCTTATAAGCCGGCATTCCTCACATCATAGCATCTGGTAACATACGTTTCAAGACCGTCACATATGTAATAGAATACTTTAAGACCCAAAACATACATGTGCATATAACCTACGGCTCAAAACATATGTAAGAACGTAGCCGCCGAATCAAAACAACTGCCCAAAGAGATACTCGGTCGAGTGCATGACGTACTCGACCGTGTACAGGACACTCGGTCGAGTAATGAGACTACTCGGCCGAGTTCACGACTCCAGAAGCTGAACAGAATTATCACGGAAAGATTTCTCGGCAGAATATGGGTTACTCGGTCGAGTATGGAAGATACTCGGCCGAGTAGGGCCCACTCGGTCGAGTGCTTGTACAGTTCTCAGCAACGTCCAGTTTTCGTAAAACAGTCATATCTCACTCGTTACTTTGTCATTTTGGGCGTGTGACCTATCGCCAGAATCGTAAGAGGACAAGCTATCACCTCCATTTGTAATTACAGAAATATCATTTCTAGCACTCGACTTATGACAGTTTTAAGACAGCCCTTCCATAATTGGTCTTCATACAAATCAAATTTTCTAAACAAAACAACTTGAACATGAATAAGGCAAACAATAACAACTCAATACTTCTAAAAAACCAGTACATAGGTGAACTTTTATCATACCCATATGTAAATTAAACACAACATTCATATATATAGACGCATGACCTTAATCACATGCTACTACCAAGAAACAAAATATTAACATCATCATGATGATATACACATACCCCATATCATATTACATATACTCCAATAACTTCCATTCAACCCAAAAATATACTTCACCAACATACACTTAATGGCATACAATAGATAACGATCCCTTGACACCCCATCGTGACCGGCTTAAGTTGTAAGGGCCTCAATGCGACCGCGGGACGTCTCCCAAGTCTTTGCGGTAGCTCCAAACAACTCTCTCCGGGTTCATTTTATCTAGACTCCCTATGTTCATTAGGTTCATTGGTTTTAGGTTCCATAATCGTTGCTCTAATACCACTTTGTAACACCCCCATATACCAAGGTACCTTACCAAGGACCACCCTAGCATGAGAGGCTGTTACCATCTCGGTTTCCCGATGCTAGGATATCAAAAGTAACCATTCCAAAACATTTATTAAAGTATATAAAGTTAACAATTATATCGTCTCAAAACCAACTCAAAATAAATGTTTACAAGTGATGCGTGCATTTTATATAAGGTTTTTACCCTATAATTACATGCATTTCTACGTTATTTATGTAGCATCTAGCTACAAATATCCCCTGAATAGTCTACTTTGGTTTGTATTGTATTATTTGCAGGTAAGAACCGGAGAGGAGCATAATCAAGCCTGAGCCAGTCCCGTTTGCATGCATTTTGGATATAGAAGAATCGGAGCCTGGAATCTGTCACCTAGGGATTCGTGAAGTGGCATTGGAAGGTGTTCCGAGTTCATCCGTGCTGATACAGTGCTAGCTAACTTGATCGACTAAGTTGACTGCTAAAACTGGTCGATCGAGTACGCTTTTATGCTGAGAACCCTCGATGGAGTACTTGCTCTGCTCGATCAAGAAGGGTTTTTGCTGAGTTCCTCGATCGAGTACCTGCTTTGCTCGATCGAGGTGTTTTACCTTTACAATTCTTGATCGAGTAGTTTGTTTATTCTCGATCGAGAGGTTTTGACGCTAGAATATTTCTATGCAATATTTTAGATTTACCTATTGGATATTTTAGTTCTATCTTAGAATAAAAGAGGAGGACGGCAGGTAGTACGGGGATCATCTCCTCTTTTTCTCTTTACTCCTTAGACCTAGAACTCTAGCTTTTGGAATTCATTGTACTGGGAACTTCCGATATTGAACTTCAATTATTATTGATTGCAACTGTTCTTATTTTTGTTATTTCTTTCCTCGATTACTTTATTTTCTTGTTGTCTTTTGTAATTTATTTCTAGTATTAGGGTTCATAAATTATCGCTTGATTATCATGTTCAAGTTAATTGTTTTGTTTGTTATTATTAATTTCTCAACTTTAATCATGCACAGGTAATCACCTTATGCTAGGACATAGGGGAGTCATGGTAATTAGGGAGGTTAAGTTAGGTGATTAGGCTTGGCTAGAATTAGGGTTTGTGTTGTTAATCACTGCAATTAATAGTAATTAACTGTTTGAGTCGACGCATGTAGCTAGTTGATTTTATACACCTTGACCTAGATCGGAAGATTGGGAGGGGTAAGACCCGCCGTGTGTTATTCACATTAATCTCTTATTAGTCATTACTAATAACTTAAAAAAAAACTTAGTTTAGTCATAAACTAATCTAGATCTTATGTATGCAAAACAATTGAATAAAAGAGAAGAAATCTATTATTCTTACAATGGTGGCCGAAATGGATATACTAATTGGACTCCTTCCAAATTAGTCTTCTTAAGTAAAATCCAAATGCTCCAAGTGAAAAACCCTAGATCCAATGGTAGGATCTACTCCTTAAGGTATTGTACCAAGGTAATCCCTCTTAATAAATGAACTAATTTTGTTACTAGAAATTAGTAAATGTTCCTCTAAAATAACTAATATAATTTTATTACTATTACTAGTAATTGTATCTTAATATTAGTATAGAAATGATGTTGTTATTTTCTCTCTCAAAACAACTTTAGAAAACTAAAATTAATGATGGCATTAGAATGAATTTACCATAAGGAAAAACAACATTTATGGTCAAGAGTGGAGAAGGGGGGCCGGGTAGGTTGAGAGAAGTAAGGCCAATCCTTGCTTATATTTTCACTCAATTGTTCTTCACAAGAAAACTTAAAGTGACCAATCCCTAAACCATGCTTAATAGGGTTGTCTGAAGCAATTAAGATAAAAAGAACAATTGTCCTCCACCTATATGAAAAACCGGTTTCCATATGTAAAATGGAATCCATTTTAAGCTTGTAATTTTGTCATTTGTAATTTGTGACATATGTGACATGTTACAAGACATATGATCATGTAATGCATTTTTAACTTATTAAAAATCATTACATAAACTAAATCACATACAATGACTTAATTAACAATACATGATTGCATATACTTAAAATGGACCATTAATTATAGTTCACAACACCTTGTAATTATAATACATTATTCATTCTAATTATAATTGTTTCATAAACAATAATAAAAACATCATTTATTTTAAAGGATTAATTAACTTGTATCATAATACAATTAATTAATTTATCAATTAAGAGTGTTACCCTATAGGTATGACCTTATGGGATCAACTGATCACCACCGTCATACGTCAGTAATGTCAAAGTCTAGTCAGCCAAACATTACCGATTAATGTAGATCAGATGACAATAAAATATTACTTTCCCTCGTATATTCTTATCATGAGATTTAAACAAGTGATCGCATTATTGTCGAGGACACATACTCCAACACAGTGAACATTAGGGCATTCTAAAGAGGACGGAAGCTAAGTTATTAATGTTTTAGGGCGAAAAGCGGACCGGAAGGACCTTTTCAATACCCTCCAGACCGAGTTTATGCCGATCTTTGACCCTAGATTGGATCCCTAGAGAACCATGGTGAACCGACTGTCCTAGCTGTTTCTCTCTTTCTGGTAATTTCATTAGAACCTATTGCTCGTTTCTTTACTGTTCCTTTTCTCTATATTTCCATAGTTTAGAATCAAACAATCAACCCCCAAGAAACGGTTACCGAGGTATACTTAGTTTTGCATACAGAATTCCCATCTCCCTGTGAATACGATACCAGACTGCCCCTACTACATTTTATAGAGACCGGTTGGTTTTATTTTTGATAGGGTTGCGACAACCGTGTCAAATTTTGGCGTCGTTGTCGGGGAGACGGTGTTATTTTGTTTCCTTTATATTAAGTTTGTCTCTAGTCTCAAGGAATTTATTCCTTGAGACGGTTCTCATATTTTTCTCTAGTGCTATAGTTATTTTGTAGGTGATCCGTCCTAGAAGAGAGATCCGAAATCTCTGTTATTCTTACAATTTCATGTGCTAAAATGCCTAACATCGCTAGTCACTCGGAACCTACTGTAGATTCCTTACCCAAGGCTTTCCTACTTCCTACTACAGATGCTGGTACCTTTGGAATTCATCCATATTACATTCAGTTGGTTGAGAAGAATCTTTTTAGGGGAGTAGCTGGTGAGGATCCGGGCAAGCATATGGATTTGTTCACTAATTACTGCTCCGCCATTCCTTTAGTTGCTGGGGTGACACAAGATAAGGTCAAAGAAATTCTTTTTCCTTTTTCTTTGACTGATGACGCCCGGGAGTGGTTGAGAGATTTGGATAGGGAAGCTGCTAGGGTGACTGACTGGAATTCTCTAGCTTTAGCCTTTTACAGAGTGTAATTTCCTCCACAGCGCAACAACGCATGAAGAGGCAAAATCACTAATTTCACACAGTTGGCCATTGATTATTTGAGTGAAGCTTGGCCTAGGTTCAAGAAGCTAGTTCGCTCTGTACCTCATCATGGGTTACAACAATGGTTCCTTTGCAACCAATTTTACAATGGGTTGTATGACGATCAAAGAGCCGTATTGGATATTGCAGCAAAAGGAAGGTTTTAGAAAAATATTGAAGATAATATGGGATGGCATCTTATTGAAAACATGGCCGTTCATGTAGCTGAGTATGGGAATCCCAGAGGAGGTAGGCGAGTGAGTGAAATATATGGTGAATCCCTCGTAGCTGACTTTGAAGTTCTTAATGTTAGGTGTGACAAGTCAAAGAATCCGACAATTTTGGGTGATCAACAGCAGGTCCATGCTATGATTGAGCAAGAGGTGTTTTGTTGCAGATGTGGCACGGAAGGACATGATCTTATTACTTGTATGGCAGAAGTAGAGCGAGTCCATGCTTACCAACAATATAAGCAAGGAATTCCGTTCTCCAAATTTTATGAAGACATAGCAATATCAAGTATTTCTAGTCCTATCAAGTCGATGCCGCAACAAGATAATTCTTCTTCTACAAATACAAAGATAGCGGAGTTGAAATCCTTAGTACTATCTTTGGCACTTCAATTCCAGAAAAATGCGGAAGACAATGGGAATTCAATAGAGAAGTTGAAAAATCAATTCACACAATTTGCATCCAAGAAAATGAATCAAGCAAATCGACCACCTTCTTGCAACCCAATTAATGCAATTAATCTCTGAAGCGGTCTTGCCTATGCCGGACGAATAATGCTGAAAAATGATGATTTACCTGTTGATGGAAACCCGGAATCTGTTTTAGAAGACCAATTTGACGTTGAAGTTGTTGAACCTCGTCAAAGTGCTCGATCGAGTGATGTGGGTACTCGATCGAGCAGTTCTCCCTCTGAAAGTGCTCGATCGAGTGGTAAATTTACTCGATCGAACACCCCCAAAATTGATAAGCTCAATCGAGAAGGTTGTGTCCCTTGATCAACCAGATCCTAGGAGAAAACTGCTCGATCAAGTGGTAATTTGACTTGATCGAACGCACGCAATGGTGAAGATGTTGTTTTGAGGTCTAAACATGCTGCTGGGTCATCTTCCTCTGCTGCGGAGATCCCGAGTTTAGACAAAGGTAAGGAGAAACTCGCAGACCCGCTCATTGTTACCAGGATTCCCTATCCGGGACGACTGAAGAATGCTAAGGTTGAGCGACGGTTCGGCAAGTTCGTGGAAGTGGTCAAGAACCTTCAGGTGACCGTTCCCTTTACCGAGCTAATTACCCAGGTAACTTCTTATGCGAAATTTATGAAAGATATTTTGACGCGTAAGAGACAGCTTAGTGAGTTTGAGACTATTGCTTTCATGGAAGAGTCTAGCAGTTTAATTCTTAATAAAGCTCCGCCCAAATTGAAAGACCCAGGTAGTTTTTCTATTACCTGTATAATAGGAAATGAAGTGATAGAAAACGCTCTTTGTGATTTAGGAGCCAGTGTCAGTGTCATGTGTTACTCTGTTTGCAAGAAACTTAATATGGGTCACCTTAAAACGACTAATATCAGCCTCCAGATGGCTGATAGATCAGTTAGACGACCCTTAGGCATCTTAGAAGACGTGCATGTCAAGGTAGGGAAGTTCTTTATTCCAGTAGATTTTATTGTCTTAGACATAGCTGAGGATGCCCGGACCCCGATTATGTCGGGAAGACCATTCTTGTGTACAGCTGGGGCTATTATAGATGTCAAACGGGGGTGTTTAACTCTTGCGATGGAGGATGACGCTATCACTTTCAGTTTGCCTAGTACACGTGCTAGACCAATGATAGAGGATACTTGCTATTCAGTTGATATCATTGATGAGTCTGTTTATGAGGTCTGGTCGGATTCCTTGATAAGGGATCCACTGGAAGCTTTGATGTTGTTAGATGAGAGTGCAAATAACCTGGAGAACAATGACGTTGTGTTGGATTTGCTTGAAGCTGCGATAGATGAGCGTGAACTCACCAACGCTGAAGGAGAGAAGGTAAAACAATTAGTAAACACTTCTTGCGCTATTGAGGTAAAGGTAAATGAGCGTAAGCCTCTTCCTTCTCATCTTAAATATTTATTTTTAGATGATACTGAGCAGTATCCATTCATTGTTAGTGTTAAGCTTAATGATAACCAGCTAACTGCTCTGTTAGCTGTTCATAAGAAAACAGGAAAGCCATGGGTTATTCTTTGGATGATATTCAGGGCATCAGCCCTGATATTTGGATGCATAGGATTGAGATAGAGGAAGATCACAAGCCTTGTAGACAAGGTCAGCGCAGGCTGAATCAGAAGATGCGGGACGTTGTGATTGTTGAGGTAATGAAGCTACTTGACGCAAATATTATCTATTGTGTTGGTCATTCTAAAAGGGTGAGTCCAGTTCAGGTAGTTCCTAAGAAAGGAGTAACCACCGTGGTTAAGAATGATAAAATTGAGTTGATACCTACTAGAGTTGTAACTAGTTGGCGGATGTGTATAGACTATAGACAACTGAATGCCGCCACAAGGAAAAATCATTCCCCCTTCCTTTTATTGATCAGATGGTAGAAAGGTTGGCCTCTCATAAGTTTTTCTGTTATTTAGATGGATACTCAGGGTTCTTTCAGATCCCTATCCATCCGGATAATCAAGAAAAGACTACTTTCACTTGTCCTCAAGGTGTTTTTGCTTATCGTAGAATGCCTTCTGGATTGTGCAATGCTCTATCTACCTTTCAAAGGTCCATGATGGGTATATTTTCTAAGTATAGAGTCTATTATGGAGGTTAATCTTGTGCTAAACTGGGATATTTTCTAAGTATATAGAGTCTATTTTCTGAGTATATAGATTCTACCTTGATAAAGTGTTGCAGCGCTGCATTAAGGTTAATCTTGTGCTTAACTGGGAAAAGTGTCACTTTATGGTGAACGAGGGAGTTGTCTTAGGGCACTTAGTTTTTGATAGGGGAATCGAGGTCGATAAAGCAAAAGTGAAAGTGATTAAGGAATTACCTCCTCCTGTTAATGTTAAAGGAGTGAGGAGTTTCCTTGGACATGCTGGCTTTTATCGCCGGTTCATCAAGGACTTTTCAAAAATTGCTAAACCACTTACATAATTGTAACTAAAAGATGCCCCATTTGTATTTACTGATGAGTGTCTTTCTACTTTTAACAAGTTGAAACATGCCTTGATTTCAGCACCGATTATCCAGCCTCCCGAATGGGAGCTTCTATTTGAGATTATGTGTGATACTAGTGATTATGCACTAGGAGCGGTGTTGGGCCAGCGGAAAGACAAAGCTTTGAGTGCGATTTACTATCCGATCCGAACTCTGGATGAGGCTTAAGTGAAGTATACTACCACTAAGAAGGAGTTGTTAACTGTGGTTTATGCGCTGGAGAAATTTTAATCTTACTTGATAGGTTCGCAAGTTACTCTATTTACTGACCATGCAGCGCTGAAACATCTTCTCCCTAAGACGGAAGCTAAGCCATGATTATTATGGTGGATACTCCTACTCCAGGAATTTAATCTGCAAATCAAAGACAAAACGGGCGCCGAGAATGTAGTAGCTGATCACCTGTCGCGATTACCGCAGCAGGAGGGAGAGGATCCTTTACCTATTGATGATTCTTTTCCTGATGATACTTTATTTGAGGTTATTACTAACACAAATGTTGATCCGTGGTATGCAGATTTTGCTAACTACGTTGTAGGTGGTGAGCTGCCACCTAACCTGTCTTATCAGCAGAGGAAGCGAATTCTTCATGATGTGAAGTGATATTTCTGGGATGATTCTTATTCATTTAAGGAGTGTGCTGACGCTCTTTACAGACGGTGTATTCCGACGTGGGAGACCAGAGCGATCCTAGAGGGATGTCATTCTTCCTCTTATGGCGGTCACCACGGTCCGTCGCGAACTGTGGCCAAGGTACTTCAATCTGCTTTTTTTTTGCCACTTTATTAGCAGATGCTAAAGTGTTTGTTTCAGCTTGTGATGCTTTCCAGCGCTCGAGAAATATTTCTAGGAGACATGAGATGCCTCAAAATGGCATTCTAGAGCTCGAGGTTTTTAATGTCTGGGGAATTGATTTGCAAGGACCTTTGTATATTCTAGTAGTTGTAGACTATGTGTCTAAGTGGGTGGAGGTTGTTGCTTCACCTAACTGTGATGCCAAGAATGTGATTAAACTGTTTAAGAAGATTATTTTCCCCCGATTTGGTGTCTTTAGGGTCGTCATTAGTGATGGGGGTATGCATTTTAAAGAAAAGAAGCTTACAGCTTTATTGTCTAAAGTCGGTGTCCAACATCGTAGAGGTCAGGGTATCATCCCCAAACCAGTGGGCAAGTTAAAGTCTCAAATAGGGAAATAAAAGAGATTTTGGCTAAAGTTGTTTCTAAATCACTGAAGGATTGGAGTTTAAAATTGGATGACACATTATGAGCATATCGGACTACATTTAAAACACCGATTGGGGCATCACCATATCGGTTGGTTTATGGAAGTCCTGTCATTTACCGGTTGAACTAGAATATAAGGCTTGGTGGGCCATACGTGAATTGATTTATGATCCTAAGTTGTGTAGTGAGAACCGTTTATTGCAGCTAGATGAGCTAGAAGAGTAGGCTAAATGCCTACGACAGCTCGCGCATCTACAAGGAGAAAACGAAGAGATGGCACGACAAAAGAATCATATCGCGAGAATTCCATGTCGGGCAGAAGGTGTTGTTGTGTAATGCCCGACTGCGCTTGTTTCCTGGTAAGCTGAAGTCCAGGTGGAGTGGCCCTTATACAGTGACTAGCGTCACCAAGTTTGGGTCCGTTGAGTTAGAGCATCCCATCGGCAAAAGATTTGAAGTAAATGGCCATCATGTGAAGCATTACTATAGAGTAGATGATTTTGTTGGCAACGTTGAAGTGTTCTACTTCGACCATCTAGCTGAGCAAGATAATTGAAGCCAAAAGGTCGTGCGGGACCTCTTAAAACTGCGCTATTCGGGAGGCAACCCGGCTTGTAATTTATTGTACTATGCTTAAAACATTTAGTTAGTTTTGTGTGCTTTAGTTGCTAATTTTACAGGCGATAGACTGGAATGCTTAGACTTGTTTTGTTAGTTCCGTGGGTCATTTGTTCCGCGTTTGCAGGTGTTTCAAAGGACGCCTAGGAGTTCGCGCACTTGACCCTTTCGATCGAGCATTATCCTTTCTCGATCGAATACTTGACCCTTTCGATCGAGCACCCTCTAAAGATGCCCTCTCGATCGAGTCCTTTAGTCTCTCGATCGATTACTTCTGTTGTCCCATTCTACTCGATCTAGTACTTTGTTATCTCGATCGAGTTCGCTTGTCTTGACTTATGTCATGCGATGTTCTTACGGGGCTTTTTATGACCTCCCTTGTTGCTGGCTAGTTTGGGGAGGTCCCTACTTCGCGTTATTTTGAAAGTTCTCTGAGGCTACACTCTTCTTTTTAGTTTGCATTTCCGTTCCCTATTTTTGGGTACAATGAGGGCATTGTATGGTTCGCACGTTTATTTTTGTATGCATTGTTTATTTTAATTTTAATTTCAAATTCAAAAACCAAAAACTTATAAAAAATAAAAAAATTTAGAAATATCAAAAAGTCCATGTTTATTTTTGCATATAGGTTGAATCGGAACGTTGAGACTTTTATCCTACATTGAGTCCTTTTTACCTTTGCCTTGCACTTTTTAACATTTCTATTGGCATAGTTATTTGCATAATCTACGAGTTTTTGTTTAAATTCAGCTGAACGAATAGACTTGACTCTAGTATTGGCAAGCTACATATACATTCTAAGATTTAGAGCTTGATAACCCGGTGACATTCATGACCGGTTTCACTTACGACCCCTTCTTCCATTTTTACCAATGAGACTCACATAGCCAAATTGACATGTTTTGACCCATTATTTAACTACGATCCTAAATTTAGCCTACCCTAGTCAAGCTAGTTTAGCAGTTATTTTGGGTATGTTGTGATTATCAATTTGGTATTCTGTCTTGAATTAAGAAGATGAGTAGAATGAAAAGAAGAAAAAAGTGAAATGGAAAAGATTGAGGAAAAAAATATGAAAAAATGATGAAAGAAAGTTGAAAGAAGAAGAAAGAAAAAAATGAAACATATGAAAAAGGTTGTTGAATACTACTCCCATGCTTATCATTATTTTTCATGGGATGTCTTTTTACGGTGTGAGTGATGTTTTGCCACAATGGCACGTTTTTATGTCCTGTATTTTTGGTAGTGAAGCGGAATGAGTTCATTATTTGGTTACGGTTGTACTAGCTTGGCTTAACCTTCACTTAACCATATTGCTTTACCCCTTCTGATCCAACAACCTCACCTCACATTATATGTAAGTCCTCGGCATGTGTCTTGGTCCTGATTGGTTGGAATGCATACGTACGGTCGGTAGAAATCGGTTTTATGTTACGTTGTATGCATGTTCTTATAGGTGGAAGTTAGGTGAACGACTTTATTTCTTTCTATCTTATAAAATTATACTCACCTTGTGCTTGAATTGTGTGATGAGCGCCCCGTGAGAGTCCGATATATAAGACTTGCAAGGTCGACGGTTCAGTAGTTTCGAACATTGATTTAACTCGTTTGCACTTGACCCATTGCTACTTTGTTAATTTGTTGCATTAAATTGGTTTGGGTGGACGATTTGTAGATGGTAAGCTGGTCCCGTTCCACTAGTTGTTTTAGTTGCATTTATAGTTTGCTTGGGGACAAGCAAAGGTTTGGTTTGGGGAAGTTTGATACATGCATTTTTTATAAGGTTTTTACCCTATATTTACACGCATTTCTACGTTATTTATGTAGCATCTAGCTACAAATGTCCCCCAAATAGTCTACTTTAGTTTGTCTTGTATTATTTGCAGGTATGAACCGGAGAGGAGCATAATCAAGCCTGAACCTGTCCCGTTTGCATGCATTTTGGAGATAGAAGAATCGGAGCCTGGAATGTGTCACCAAGGGATGCGTGAAGTGGCTTCGGAAGGTGTTTCGAGTTCAACCATGCTGATACAGTGCTATCTAACTCGATCGACAAAGTTGAGTGCTAAAACTGGCCGATCGAGTACCCTTTAATGATAAGAACCCTGGATCGAGTACTTGCTCTGCTCGATCGATAAGGGTGTTTGCTGAGTTCCTCGATCGAGTACCTGCTTTGCTCGATCGAGGTCTTTTACCTTTACTATTATCGACCGAGTAGTTTGTTTACTATGGATCAAGAGGTTTTGAAGCTAGAATATTTCTACGCAATCTTTTAGATTTACCTATTGGATATTTTAGTTCTATCTTAGAATAAAAGAGGAGGACAGCAGGCAGTACGGGGATCGTCTCCTCTTTAGCTCTCTACTCCTTAAACCTATAACTCTAGCTTTAGGAATTCATTGTATTGGGTACTTTGGATCTTTAACTTCAATTATTATTGATTGCAATTGTTCTTATTTTTGTCATTTCTTTCCTTTATTACTTTATTTTCTTGTTGTCTTTAGTAATTTATTTCTAGTATTAGGGTTCATAAATTATCGCTTTATTATCATGTTCAAGTTAATTGTTTCGTTTGTTATTATTAATTTATCAACTATAATCATGCATACCTAATATTCTTATGCTAGGACATAGGGGAGCCACGGTAATAAGGAAGGTTAAGCTAGGTGATTAGGCTTGGCTAGAATTAGGTTTGTGTTGTCAATCACTGCAATTAATAGTAATTAGCTGCTTGAGTCGACGCCTTTAGCTAGTTGATTTGATACACCTTGACCTAGATTGGAAGATTGGGAGGGGTAAGACCTGCAGTGAACATTAGGGCATTCTAATGAGGGCCGAAGCTAAGTTAGTAATGTTTTAGGGCGAAAATCGGACCGGAAGGACCTTTTCAATACCCTGTAGACCGAGTTTACGCCGATCTTTGACCCTAGATTGGATCCCTAGAAAACCATGGTGAACCGACTGTCCTAGCTGTTTCTCTCTTTCTGGTAATTTCATTAGAACATATTGCTCGTTTCTTTACTGTTCCTTTTCTTTATATTTCCGTAGTTTAATCAAACAATCAACCCCCAAAAAATGGTTACCTAGGCAGACTTAGTTTAGCATACAGAATTCCCATCTCCCTGTGGATACGATACCCGACTGCCTCTACTACATTTTATAGAGACCGTTTGGTGTTATTTTTGATAGGGTTGCGACAGCTGTGTCAACTTGGACTCAAAACAACTAGAAAATTAAACACCTATACTCATAACAGTAGAAGCTAGACTCGAAGTGATGACATCTCATCTCGTCTCCGTAGCTAAAGACAACCATCACCTGTCACAATCTGCTCACCATCCCTGAATGGATCACCACTGTTTTACAAAGAACAACAACAATGGGGTTAGTTCACTGCATAATTTAAATAAGACAAAGTACGATGAAGATAAGTAGCTATTCCACAATCCATTTCCAACACCCAATCACATCTCGTAACTGAATACACACTAAAGTGTGTAGGCCTGCCAGTGGAGGGACTGAGCCTTGCCCACGAAATCCCCACTCATCAGCGAGCGATAACCCTGTTCATTAATGTGCACATCCCCTCCTGTGGCGGGTTCCACAGAGGGCAAAACTAGGGCGTGAAGGCACTCCCGCAAGTGACTCCACTCAGCCGCGGACGCGCCTTGCGAAAATCACCAACAACCATCATCACACCAACACCAAAATCCAATCCAACAACAGCAGATAATCACAATATCAATCGTACAAACAATTACCACATAATCCTAAATCAATAAAACAGTAAACCGAGTAGGAAAACCCTACCTTTTCCCAATCCAAGCACACACGAGAAATCAATAGAAATTCTCCATGACACTGTCACCTACACACAATAATCACATACCATCACTATAAACCATTCCCCCAAATTAACCCAAATCAATAATTAGGGCAAAACCCTAAAAGACAACCTATTAACAGATTACAAAGTACTAGAGACTTACCAAAGAAATCGACGCAAGAGAGAAATGAACAAGGACTCATGAACCATCAACGATCTTGGGAGAGATTAGTGAGGATTAAAGTTACGTAGAATGTTTTAGGTTTTGTCAAACGTAAAAAGTGAAATAGTAAATCTTAATTTATAACTCTAATCGTCTCTAATCAAACCGTGGAAATAATCTCCCTCAGACCAGATACTCGGTCGAGTATATAGTATACTCGGCCGAGTATTCCCATACTCCTCCGAGTATAGTTGGACAGTAGCCTAACCAGAAATACACGACGCACTTAGTCGGCCGAGTAAGTCATATTTAGCCGAGTAATAGACTTAGAAAAACCATAGTATTACATGCGATATGGTCCGGAATGGGGTCCCGAGCTTGATGTGGCTCGAGCCCGAAACGGTTGGTAAATAATGCGAGATCAAATTTCCATATATGGATCCTAATGGTTAAGGTGTGGTGTTTTGAGCCTGAGGGGAATCCTCAGAAGCCTAGATAGTTCTCCTTATAATAGTCTCTTAAAGGACTTAGGGGTGAAGCGATATTGGTTATGATCTTGAGCGGAATATCCATGATCCTAGATAGGTCTCCCTGTAATAGTCTCTAGAAAGACTTAATGGTGAAGCGATATTGGTTATGATCTTGAGGGGAATCCCCATGATCCAAGATAGGTCTCTCTATAACTGTCTCCAGAAGTACTTAAGGGTGAAAAAAGGTTGGGTTTGTTGTTAGTTGACGAGTCTTGAGCTCTTATGTTAGCTCTTTGACATCAAATTAGGTGCCTTGGACTTGTTGGTCCAAGAGTTGGTGGGAAGAGAGGTTGAGGTTTTACTGTTTGGTGTCTTGGACTCATTGGTCCGGGATTTTGGTGCCCTGGACTCATTGGTCCACGATTTCGATGTTTGGACTCATTGGTCAGGGTTTTGGTGTTCTGGACTCATTGGTCCGTGGTTTGGTGTGTTGCACTCATTGTTCCGGGATTTTGGTGTGTTGGACTTATTGGTCCGGGGTGTTGGTGTGTTGGACTCATTGGTTCGGGATTTTGGTGTTTTGGACTCCTTGGTTCGGTATTTTGGTGTGTTGGACTCATTAGTCCGGGGTCTTAGTGTTATGGACTCATTGGTCCGCATCTTTGATGTCTTGAACTCCTTGGTCCGGGATTTTGGTGTTCTGGACTCATTGGTCCGCGGCTTTGATGTCTTGGACTCTTTGGTCCGGGGTTTGGTGTGTTGGACTCATTGGTTCACGGCTTTGGCCTTTTGCTTTTGTTTTGGCTTTGGGTTTATAGCTTTTGCTTTGGCTGAATAACCTTTGCATTGGCTTTGTCTTTCAGAGAATAGCTTTTGGCTTTGGTTTTGTTTTTTGCTTCTTACTTTACATTTCGAGATCGACAGGCTTGGATCTATTCGTATTTTCCCGTTCTTTGTTGGAAGATGGTGAAGGTACAGGCGAGAACAAACCTGGAGGTAAGAGGTTGGTGCTTTGTGGTTGAATGTTTTGGTGATGGGATGTATTTTTGTGGGGAATGGGCTTGTCTTCCATCATTGATCATAAACAAGGAGATGTTCCGGGTTTTGTTATCTAAGTTCACCATAAAATCCCTTTTTTTAAAAGCTCATTCTAAATTGGGTGCTAATGAAAGGTTTCTATTGCCAGACATGGAATAGGTAAAGAAAATGGACACGGAGTTTCGAGCTCTGCTTACTCGGTACGGAACGTCACTCAAGTGTACTCATATTGAGTCGGAATGTATTTGTTATAAATCAATCTCAAACCAATTCTCGTGGTCAACATGAAATGGTAAAGGAAGAGAAAAAGATATATGAAAGTTGTGCCTTTATTTAGATAAATAAGAGGTTAACACAGACTCAAGGAATATGTGTGACTCATGGGAATAGCCCCCATTTTGTCACTTAGGAATTGAAAGACAGACATTACGATAGATATGAGAAAGCCTAGGACTCGGACTCAGACTCTGACTCGATCTCAGACCCGGACTCCTAATCATCACTTTCCTCTTCAAAGATTTCTACTTCAGCATCCATCGGCTTGATTGTCTGGTCTTGAGCGTTGACCCATTTGAGCACTTCACTCTCATTGTTGGGGATGATATGAGGACAATAGTCAATAAGACTTCCATGTCCGCGAATAACGATATGTCGATTAAGGTTATCTTCATCATTTGGTCGGCCTAGGGACGAAGCTATCAATTCACGGTTGTCAATCATGTCTTGAATAGCATGTTTCATTTTGAATCATGTTTCAATATCATGACCTTTTCCCTGATGATATTGGCAATAGGCACTGCCATCCCAGAAACAGGTTTTCTTCTGTTCAGGAGGGTCTGGAGTGGACTCGATTGGTTATAGCTTCCCTTCAGTCATAAGCCTTTGAAGAGCTACGACATAAGTTGTGTTGAGATTAGTGAATGTCCTTTGAGAACGCTCGACTTTGTTGTTTGGCTTGAGACATTCAGAAGAATTGTCTTAACTGAGAGGTGCGATTAAGATTTTGCCAGTTTTGATCATATCTTGAATGGCATTCTTCATCTTGTAGCACGTTTCGGTATCATGACCTCTGCCCTGGTGGTACATGCAGTATTAGCATCCTAGAATCGGGTTTTATTGTCTTCTGGTGGGTCCAGAGTCGGACCGATGGGTTGCAGTTGATGCGTGTATTTTATATAAGGTTTTTACTCTATATTTACACGCATTTCTATGTTATTTATGCAACATCTAGCTACAAATGTCCCCTGAATAGTCTACTTTGGTCCATCTTGTATTAATTGAAGGAATGAGCCGGAAGGAGCTCAATCGAGCCTAAACTTGCCCCATTTGCATGCATTTTGGATTAAGAAGAATCGGAGCTTGGAATTTGTCGCTTAGAGATGCGTGAAGTGGTCTCAAAAGATGTTCGGAGTTGATCTACGCTAATATAATGCTGCTATGCTCGATCGACCAAGATTGGTTGTCAAAACCAGTCGATCGAGTACCTTGGATGCTAAAAGATCTCGATCGAGTCCTTTTTTACTCAATCGAGATGCGTATTTATGGAGTTCCTCGATCGAGTACGTGTGTTACTCGATCGAGAGGTTTGTTGAGTATTGTCCTCAATCGAGTAGTTTATTTCTACTCGATCGAGAGCCTCTGTTGGTTACGCAATCTTTTAGTTAATTTTCGGATATTCTATTTTGTATCTAGGAATAAATAGGAGAAAGGACGGCAGTCGGACTGCTTCTTCCTTCTCTCATCTTTCCTCTCTTAGAACCTTACTCTTTTGACCTAAATACTCCATTGCTTGAAACTTTCTTGTATTCGGTATTTCTGATCTTTATTTGGATTACTTATTATTGCAATTCTCATTCTTGTTCTTTTCATCTTCCCTCTATTATTCTTTCTCTTGTTTTGCTTAGCAATTTATCACCATGTTCTATTTATTTGTTTCATTTGTTATTCTTGATTCTTTAATAATTATGCATAACTAATCTTCTATGCTAGGACATAGGGGAGCCATGGTAATTAGGGAGATTATGAATAGGTGATTAGGGCTTGGCATAAATTAGATCTGTGTTTTTAATCATTGGATCTCTTTTTTCGTACAACATGGACATGCATTCTCACCAGCAGTTGACCAACCAGATAACATGCCATAAGCAGGAAAGTCGTTGATCGTCCATAGGAGTGCGGCTCTTAAGTCGAAGTTTTGTTTTCTAGACACGTCATATGTAAACAATCCCGTGTCCCACAATTGCTTCAACTCGTGAATTAGAGGTTGTAAATAAACGTCAAGGTTTTGTTTGGGACTCTTTGGTCCGGGAATAATTAATGTTAAGACCATAAATTGTTTTTCATGCATAGCCAGGGTGGTAAATTGTAAGGAGTAAGCATCACCGGCCAGCATGAATACAACTTCCCGAATGGACCAAAAGCTGAGAAACCATCGGTGCAAAGTCCAAGTCTAACATTACGAGGCTCAGATGTAAAAGAAGTATGAAGGTGATCAAAATGTTTCCATGCCTCACTGTCACTTGGATGAGACATTGTCCCACTAACAAGGGGGTTTTCATAATGCCAACGCATTTGTTCCGCGAGGTGTTTTGTGGCATAATATCGTTGCAAACGTGGCCCTATTGGGAAATAATTTAAGAAATTTTCGGGGACCCTTTTTTCATTTGTATTCTTTGCACTTTTGTACCTAGCTCTACCACATTTTCTACACTTGTCAAGAAGAGCGTCATCCATCCAAAAAAGCATACATCCATTAAAACATGCATCTATCTTTTCATGAGGAAGTTGAAGAGCTTTGAGAACTTTTTTGGTTGCATAGAAGTTACGCATAAAAATATGATTTTGAGGAAGAAGGTCTCCCATGAGTGACGTGAAACCATCTGCACATCTATGGGCTAAGTTGAATTCACATTTCAGAGTGACAAGCCTTGTAGCTGACTGTAGCAATGAGAGTCGACATCCCTCGTAGACAGGTTGCTCGGCACGTTTTAACATTTGAAAAAAGGCTAATACATTGGGATTTGGAGATTCATCAACCACCTCGGCATTAAGAGCTTCTTCCCTAATTTGATCAATGCTATCGCGCAACGCATCCTCTACCATATCCCTAAAAGGGTTGTCAAAAGGCATTGCCTTTTCCTCTTCCTCAACGGGGAATTTCTCTCCGTGACACACCCAATCATAATAGTTGTCACAAAAACCCTTCAGACCAAGGTGTTTTCTTACTTCTTGTTCAACTAAATATTTTTTATTTTTGCACTTAGTACATGGACACCTAATTTCTTTACTTCTAATGAATTTGTCTTGTTTCTAAACAAAATCAATGAATTAATCAACCCCTATTACGAATTCCTTCCTTAACTTTTTATTGGGATCCAACCTTTCATACATCCAGTTTCGTTCTAATCTCTTCATTGCAAATCTACATATATATTGGTAAATAACAATTATTAAAAAAATGGTAACAACATTCATATCCATATTCTTAGGACGACAACAACAACACCGCCACCCACCACCACCACCACCACCACCACCACCACCAACAACAACAACAACAACAACAACAACAACAACAAAACAACAACAACAACAACAACCTGCAAAAAAAATGCATTATGTATTGGGATCCTTATCTCTCCAACCTAAACTCATCTTTGAATCTTTCATACCATTAGTAAATACCCATTTTTTTTTCTTGATTGTATTGAGACAAAAATTCGGCAGCACTTCCTTACAGTTCTCCAAATACATTATTTAGAATGAATTCTCACTCTACATATGTATTCAGAGAACATTAAAGGAAATGTCAACAAAATTTTGTCTCAGAACAATCAAGAAAAAAATGAGTATTTACCACCTAAATGGCATACATGATTCAAAGACAGTCCCAAAACGGGGACTATTCAAGAATTACAGCTAATGTGTAATCCCTGAACGGGTACTAGGTAAAAAATATATTAACAATCAAAGATACAAAACATTATGATTTCACAACAACACAGCCATAGGATGAATTAATATTTGTAAAAAAAAAAATATGACACAATTTAATTCATATGTGAATATACACAACTTATCAAAACAAACCTAATGTTTTCTAATAAACCATATAAAACTAAGCAAAAGAAGAGTAAGCACACTAAAATTGGTTAAAACATGCTAAATTGGCTTTTAGCTAAACTAAACTACCCTAATAATCCTAAACAATATAAATTGGATTTTAATTAAACTAAATTATTTTAACAATCCTAAACTTAACTAAAATAATCATTCTCAAAACGATTTAAACATCCTAAATTGGCTTTTAACTAAACTAAACTACCCTAATAATATTAAATATCCTAAATTGGATTTTAATTAATCTAAATTATTTTAACAATCCAAACTTAATTAAACAAATCATCCTAAAATTTATTTAAACATTCTAAATTGGATTTTAACTAAACTAAACTACCCTAATAACATTAAATATCCTAAATTGGATTTTAATTAAACTAAATTATTTTAACAATCCTAAACTTAATTAAACAAATCATCCTAAAATTGATTTAAGCAACCTAATTTGGCCTTTAGCTAAACTAAACTACCCTAATAATATTAAACATCCTAAATTAGATTTTAATTAAACTAAATTATTCTAATAATCCTACAATTAATTAAACTAAGCATCCTAAATTATTCTAAGCATCCTAAACAAACCATAATTAATCAAAATAATAACCATAAAACAACCCTAATTAATCAAAATAAGAAAATAAAGTAAACAAACCTTGAATTAATTGATACAAGGAAGTAAGAATAGGGTGAAGGGAGTCGACAGCAGCGGCAGAGGGCGGCGTAGGGCGGCGGCGGCACCGGCAGGCAGAAAAAGGGGAAGGGGAAAGGGAAAGCGAAAGGGAAAGGGAAAGAAGAAAAGAGAGAGGAGAGAGGAAATGGTGGTCGGAATGGGGTGTCGGAGATATTTAGAGATTTTGAAAGTTTTTGGGTAAAAATAATTGAAGAGAGATAGGTGGAGACGGGTCAAAACCCGTGTATAAAAAAAGGCTGCGACGGAAATTCCGTCGCAAGGTTAAAAAAATATCTTTTTTTGATGAGCTGTAAAGCCTGGAATTAAAAAAGGCTGCGACGGAATTTCCGTCGCAAAGAAAATAATATTTTAATTTGGCGACATATTTTCCGTCGCAGAATTTAATATTATTTTCATATTGCGACGGAATTTCTGTCGTAGGCCTTCCCGCCATGCCAGAAAATTTGGCGGTCTGGGATATTTGGCTGCGGCGGAATTTCCGTCGCAAGACCGTCGCAGACTTACTGGTATGTCGTAAGGTCCGTCGCAGGATTTAATTTGCTACGGGTTAAGCGTCCGTTGCATCGAAACCTTTTTTTTTTAGTGTTAGCTAATTGATTTGGTACACCTTAACGTAGATCGAGAGATTGGAAGGGGTAAGGCTTGCAATGAACATTAGGTCATGTTAATGAGGGTGAAAGCTAAGTTAGTAATGTTTTAGGACGAATAGCGGACTGAGATGACCTTTTCACTACTCTGCAGACCGAGTTTATGCTGATCTATGACCCTAGATTGGACTCCTAGAAAATCATGGTGAACCGACTATCCTAGCTATATCTTTCTCTTTGTCAATCTTTTTAAAGTTTAGTTGTTATTCCTCTTTTGCTCTCCTTCTCTTTTAATCTCTGTAGTTTAGAATAAACAATTAAACCCCCAAGAAACAGTTACTCAGAGGGACTTAGTTTAGCATACATTTTGCCATCTCCATGTGGATTCAATACCCGGTTGGTTTAATTTTTGATAGGGTTGCGACAGCCGTGTCAAATTTTGGCGCCGTCGCCGTGGAGGTGGCGTTCTTTTGTTACTTTACATTAAGTTTGTCTCTCGTCTCAAGGAATTTATTCCTTGAGACTGATCTTATATTTTTCTCTAGTGCTGTAATTGTGTTGCAGGTAATCCGTCCTAGATGTGGGCACTGCTATATCTACTGTTCTTACAATTCCGTTTGCTAAAATAACGAACATCGCCAGTCATTCAGAACCTACCGTAGATTCTCTGCCCAAAGGTTTCTTGCTTCCTACTACAGATTTAGGCACCTTTGGAATTCAACCATCCTATATTGATTTGGTTGAGAGGAATCTGTTCAAGGGGGTACCTGGCGAAGATCCGTGTAAGCATATAGAGTTGTTTACTGAGTATTGCTCCACCATTCCTTTAGCTGCTGGGGTGACACAGGATAGGGTCAAGGGAGTTCTTTTTCCTTTTTCCTTGACTGATGATGCCCGAGAATGGTTTAGAGAGTTGGATAGGGAAGCTGCTGGTGTTACTGACTGGAATTCTCTAACCCTAGCCTTCTACAGAAGGTACTTTCCACCACAGCGCACTAATGCATTAAGAGGCCAAATCACTACATTCACATAATTGGCTACTAAAGATCTGAATGGAGCTTAGACTAGGTTCAAGAAGCTAGTTCGCTCTGTACCTCATCATGGTTTCCAACGATGGTTCTTATGCACCCAATTTTACAATGGGTTGTATGCCGATCAAAGAGCCATATCGGATAATGCAGCTAAAGGGCAATTTCAGAAAAATGTTGAAGATGATAAGGGATGGCAGCTTATTGAAGTAATGGCCATTCATGTAGCTGAGTATGGGAATCCCAGAGGAGGCAGACAAGTGAATGAAAGAGCTGGTGAATTTCTTGTAGATGAGATGGAAATTCCTAATGAGAGGTATGTCAATCCGGAGATTCTACAATTTTCGGGTGAACATGAGCAGGTCCATGCTATAATTGAGCAAGAGGTGGTTTGTGGTAGATGTGTTGTGGTAGGACATGATCCTATCACTTGTATGGCGGAGGTAGAGCGAGTCCGTGCTTATCAATAATACAAGCAAGGAATCTCATTCTCACAATTTTATGAAGATGCCGCCGTATCAAGTACTCCTAGTCATATTGATCCAATGCCAAAAAAAGATGGATCCTCTTCTGAAAATATAGACATAGCAGAGCTGAAATCCTTGGTGCTATCTTTGGCACTTCAAGTCTAGAAGAATGCGGAAGACAATGAGGGTTCTATGAAGAAATTGCAAGATCAAGTCGCACAAATTGCATCTGAGCAAATGAACCATGCACGTCACCTACCTCCTTGTGACCCAATTAATGCAATTATTCTCCGAAGTGGTCTTACTTATGATGGACCATAAATGGTGGAAAATGCTGATTTATTTGTTGATGAAAGTCCGGAAACTGTCTTGGAAAAACAAATTAACGACGTCGCTGCTGAACATCGTCCAAGTTCTCGATCGAGCAAACATGGCCCTCGATCGGGAGGTTTTTCCTCCAAAAGTCCAAAATCGAGTGATCAATGTACTCGATCGAGGAGTGCCTAGATTGATGATCTCGATCGAGAGGTATGTATCCCTCGATCGACCGAATTTCCAGAGAAAAGTGCTCGATCGAACACTATTACTCCTCGATCGAGTACTTGCAAAGGTGAGGATACTGTTTTGAAGACTAAACACGCTACTGTATCATCTTCCCCTGCTGCGGAGATGCCACGTTTAGACAAAGGTAAAGAGAAAGTCGCAGACCCACTTATTGTTACTAGAATTCCTTATCCAGGACGTCTAAAAGATGCTAAGGTTGAGCGACAGTACGGTAAATTCGTGGATGTGGTCAAGCATCTTCAGGTGACCGTTTCATTTGCCGAACTAATTACCCAGGTACCTTATTATGCAAAATTTATGAAAGATATTTTGACGCATAAGAGAGAGCTGAGTGAGTTTGAGATTGTTGCATTTATGGAAGAGTCTAGTAACTTAATTCTCAATAAAGCTCCACCTAAAATGAAAAACCCGGGTGGTTTCTTTATTACTTGTACCATAGGAAATAAAGTGATAGATAAGGCTCTCTGTGATTTAGGAGCCAGTGTCAGCGTCATACCTTACTCTGTCTGCAAGAAGCTTAATATGGGTCTTCTTAAAATGGCTAATATCACCCTCCAGATGGCTGATAGATCGGTTAGGCGACCCCTAGGTATCCTAGAAGACGTTCCTGTCAAAGTAGGCAAGTTCTTTATACGCGTAGATTTCATTGTCTTAGACATAGCTGAGGGTACCCGATCCCCAATTATATTAAGAAGACCATTCTTATGTACAGCTGGGGCTATTATTGATGTCAAACAAGGGCGTTTGACTCTTGTAGTGGGGGATGACACCATCACTTTTAGTTTGCCTGGTACACTTGTTAGACCAATGATAGAGGATACTTGTTATTCAGTTGATATCGTTGATGAGTCTGTTTATGAGTTCTGGTCGGATTCCTTGATAAAGGATCAAGTGGAAGCTTTGATGCTGCTAGATGAATGTGCAGATAACCCGGAAAACAATGACGTTGTGTTGGATTTGCTTGAAGCTGTAATAGACGAGCGTGTACTCACTGACTCTGAAGGAGAGAGGGTAGAACAATTAGTAAACACTCTTTGTGCTATGGAGGTAAAGGTATCTGAGCGTAAGACTCTTTCTTCTCATCTTAAATATTCATTTTTAGATAATATAGAGCACTATCCAGTTATTGTTAGTGCCAAATTAGATGATAAGCAGCTAACCGCTTTGTTAGTTGTTCTGAAGAAAAACAGGAAAGTAATGGGTTATTCATTGGCTGACATTCAGGGCATCGGTCCTGATATTTGTATGCACAAGATTGAGTTAGAAGAAGATCACAAACCTTGTAGACAAGGTTAACGCAGGCTGAACCAGAAGATGCAGGATGTTGTGATGGCTGAGGTAATGAAGCTACTCGATGCAGGTATTATCTACTCTGTTGGTCATTCTAAATGGGTGAGTCCAGTTTAGGTGGTTCCTAAGAAAGGAGGAACTACTGTGGTTAAGAATGACAAAAATGAATTAATACCTACTAGAGTAGTAACTCGTTGGCGGATGTGCATAGACTATAGACAGCTGAATGCTGCCACAAAGAAAGATCATTTCCCCATCCCTTTCATCGATAAAATGGTAGAAAGGTTAGCCTCTCATAAGTTTTTCTGTTATTTAGATGGGTACTTAGGGTTCTTTCAGATCCCTATTCATCCGGATGATAAGGAAAAGACTACTTTTACATGTCCTCAAGGTGTTTTTGCTTATCGTAGAATGCCTTTTGGCTTATGTAATGCCCCTGCCACCTTTCAAAGGTGTATGATGGGGATATTTTCTGAGTATAAAGAGTCTATTATGGAGGTCTTTATGGACGATTTTAGCGTCTATGGGAGTGATTTTGATAACTGCTTGTCTAACCTTGATAAAGTGTTACAGCGCTGCATTAAGGTTAATCTTGTGCTTAACTGGGAGAAGTGCCACTTTATGGTCAACGAAGGAGTTGTCTTAGGGCACTTAGTTTCTGATAGGGGCATTGAGGTGGATAAGGCAAAAGTGCAAGTGATTCAGCAATTGCCTCCTCCTGTTAATGTTAAAGGAGTGAGAAGTTTCCTTAGTCATGCTGGCTTTTATAGCCGGTTCATTAAGGATTTTTCAAAAATTGCTAAACCACTTACACAGTTGTTACTTAAGGATGCCTCCATTGTTTTTACTGATGACTGTCTTTTTGCTTTTAACAGGTTGAAGTAAGCCTTGTTTTCGGCACCGATTATCCAGCCTCCTAACTGGGAGTTGCCATTTCAGATTATGTGTGATGCTAGTGATTATGCACTAGGAGCGGTGTGAGGCAAGCGGAAGGACAAAGCTTTGAGTGTAATCTACTATGCGAGACGAACTCTGGATGAGGCTCAAGTGAAGTATACTACTTCTGAGAAGGAGCTGTTAGCTGTGGTTTATGCACTGGAGAAGTTTCGCACTTATTTGATAGGGTCGAAAGTTACTGTTTTTACTGACCATGCAGCGCTGAGACACCTTCTTGCTAAGAAGGAAGCTAAGCCACGACTGTTGAGATGGATACTCCTTCTCCAGAAATTTGATCTGCAAATCAAAGATAAGACGGGCGCCAAGAATGTAGTAGCGGATGACCTGTCGTGATTGCGTCAGCAGGAGGGAGAGGATCCTTTGCCTATCGATGATTCTTTTCCTGATGATTCTTTATTTACAGTTGATACCAGTACTAACCATGATCCTTGGTATGCAGATTTGGGTAATTATGTTGTCAGTGGCGAGCTGCCACCTGACTTGTCTTATCAGCAGAGGAAGCGGTTTCTTTACAATGCAAATCAATACGTCTGGGATTACCCTTATTTATTTAAGAAGTGTGCAGACGGTCTCTATAGACGGTGTATTCCGTAGTGGGAGACCAAAGCTATCCTAGAAGGTTGTCATTCTTCCTCTTATGGCGGTCACCACGATCCGTCACGAACCGTGGCTAAGGTACTTCAATCTGGTTTTTTCTAGCCTACTTTGTTTGCAGATACTAAAATTTTTGTTTCAGCTTGTGATGCTTGCCAGCGCTCGAGAAATATTTCTTAGAGACATGAGATGCCTCAAAACGGCATTCTAGAGGTTGACGTTTTTGATATCTGGGGCATTGATTTCCAAGGACCATTCCCATATAGTAAAGGTAACATGTATATATTGGTAGCTATAGACTATGTGTCTAAATCGGTGGAAGTTATTTCTTCACCTAACTGTGATGCCAAGACCGTGATTAAAATGTTTAAAAAGATTATTTTTCCTCGATTTGGTGTCCTATGGTCGTCATTAGTGATGGGGGAATGCACTTTAAAGAAAAGAAACTTACAGCTATGCTGTCTAAAGTCGGTGTCCAACATCGTCACGGTTTGGGGTATCATCCCCAGACTAGTGGGCAGATTGAGGTCTCTAATAGGGAACAAAAAGATATTTTGGCTAAGGTTTCTCTAAATCACGGAAGGATTGGAGTCTTAAATTAGTTGACACATTATGGGCATATCGGACTGCCTTTAAAACACCGATTGGTGCATCACCATATCGGTTAATTTATGGGAAGTCCTGTCATTTACCTGTTGAACTAGAGTGTAAGGCTTAGCTTGGTGGGCTATTTGTGAATTAAATTATGATCCTAAGTTGTGCAGTCAGAACCGTTTGTTGTAGCTAGATGAACTGGAAGAGTTTAGGCCAAATGCCTTTGATAGCTCGCGCATCAACAAAGAGAAAATGAAGAGATGGCACGACAAAAGGATCATACCTCGAGAATTCCATGTCGGGAAGAAGGTGTTACTGTTTAATGCCTGACTGCGCTTGTTCCCTGGTAAGTTGAAGTCCAGGTGGAGTGGCCCTTATACAGTGACTACTGTCACCAAATTTGGATCCGTTGAATTAGAGAATTCCGAGGGCGAGAGATTTAAAGTTAATGGCCAATATATGAAGCATTACTATGACGCAAATGACTTTGTGGGGAAGGTCTAAGTTTTCTACTTCGACAATCCAGATGAGACAGATAATTGAAGTCAAAAGGTCGTGCGGGACCTCTTAAACCTGCGCTATAAGGGAGCAACCCGTCTTGTACTTTGTTGTACTTTTGTTGAAACTTTTTACTTTTTTTTGTGTGCTATATTTATAGGTGTTAGAAATGATAGAGTGAACGTTTAAACGTGTTTTGTTAGTTCCGTAGTTTATTTATTGCATTTTCTGCAGGAACCTCACATGAACTGCTCGATCGAGTACTTTATGTTCTCGATCGAGCACTTTTGCTGCCTAGATTACTCGATCACGATCGGCCAACCGCTCGATCGAGAGCCTCAGTTCCTCGATCGAGCACTTTTTCAAGTCCCATCCACCCGATCGAATGCCTTATCACTCGATCTAGTACTGCTGCTTTACCTCGTGTCTTGCGAGGTTATCACGGGCTGTTTACGACCTCCCATGTTGTTGGCTGGTTTGGGGAGGTCGTTAATTCACGATATCTTGTAAGTTTTACGAGCCTATATCCTTCTTTTCTCTTCAGTTTGCATTTCCTTTGCCTATTTTTGGTACAATGTGGGCATTGTATGGTTTGGTTTGGCGAGAGTATGCATCCATATCTGTGTCTGCATGTTGTTTTTACTGCATTTAAGTTTGCACATTTATTTTCGCATGCGTTGTTTCAGTTTTCACGTTTATTTTCGCATGCATTATTTCAGTTCGCACGTTTATTTTCGCATGCATTGTTTATTTTAATTTCAAAATTACAAAAATCCTACAAAAATTAAAAATCTCGAAAAACTAAACAATTTCACATTTACTTTCGCATTTAGATTGAGTCGGAATGATGGAATTTTTATGCTACTTTGAGTTTTTTATCGTTGCCTTGCTCATTCTTAACATTTTGCTGGCATAGTAATGTACATAATCTATGAGTTTTTGACTTAAATCTATCTGAATGAATAGACTTGACTCTAATGTTGGCAAGTTACATATACATTCTAAGATTTAGAGCTTCATAAACTGGTAACGTTCATGACCGGTATCATATAGGATGTTAGAAGTATTCTCTATAAGACATCTAACATCAATTTGCACGTGCATGACGCCCTTTTCTCGGTACCTGTCTGCATTTGGTTTGCGGTGGTGACACATGTGGAGAGGTAACTTATAACCCTTCTTTCATTATTACCCATAAACTTCACATTAGCCAAATTTGCCTTTTAACCCCCTAACTACATCCAAATTTAGCCTGCATTGTCAAGCTAGTTGAGTGGTTTTTGTGGGTATGTTGTTATCCATGTCAGATTTGGTTTGCTTCAAAATATTTGAAGTTGGTAGTATGAACAGAAGAGAAGAAAAGTGAATTGAAAAGATTGAAAAAAGAATGAAAAAATAAAGAAAAATGATGAAAGAAAAAGAAAAACGAAGAAAAGAAGAAGAAAGGTTGTTGTTATGACTCCCATGCTTATCATTATTTCTTATGGGGAGTCTTTTATTGATGTGAGTGATGTTTTGCCACAATGGCACAGTTTTGCGTTTTGTATTGAGTAGTGAAGCGGAATGAGTTGATTATTTGGTTATGGTTGTACTAGCTTGGATGTACCTCCACTTATCCAAATTTATTTTGCCCCTTCTTACCCAATTACCTCACCTCGCATTATATGTAAGCCCTCGGCATGTGTCTTGGTCCTGATTGGTTGGAATGCATATGTACGGTCGGTAGAAATCGGTTTCATGTTAGCTTCATGCATGTTCTTATAGGTCGAGTTTGGTGAGCGTCTTTACTTCTTCCTGTCTCATACATTTATACTCACCTTGTGCTTAATTTGTGTGATGAGCGACCCGTGAGAGTCCGATATTTTTTAGTCTTGCAAGGTCGACGGTTAAGTAGTTTAAAACATTGATTTAACTTGTTTTCACTTACCTTTCGCCACTTTGTTAGTCGTTGCATTAAATTGATTTGGGTAGACAATTTGTAGCTGGTAAGTTGGTCCCGTTCCACTAGTTGTCTTTAGTTGCATTTATAGTTTGCTTGGGGACAAGCATAGGTTTGGTTTGGGGAGGTTTGATGCGTGTATTTTATATAAGGTTTTTATCCTATATTTACAAGCATTTCTATGTTATTTATGCAGCATCTAGCTACAAATGTCCCCCGCATAGTCTACTTTGGTCTATCTTGTATTAATTGTAGGAATGAGCCGGAAGTAGCACAATTGAGCCTAAACTTGCCCCATTTGCATGCATGTTGGATTAAGAAGAATTAGAGCTTGGAATATGTCGCATAGAGATGCGTGAAGTGGTCTCGGAAGATGTTCGGAGTTGATCTACGCTGATATAATGCTGTTATGCTCGATCGACCAAGATTGGTTGTCAAAACCAGTCGATCGAGTACCTTGGATGCTAAAAGATCTCGATCGAGTCCTTTCTTTACTCGATCGAGATAGGTGTTATGGAGTTCCTCAATCGAGTACGTGTGTTACTCGATCGAGAGGTTTGTTGAGTTTTGTCCTCGATCGAGTAGTTTATTTCTACTCGATCGAGAGCCTCTCTTGGTTACGCAATCTTTTAGTTAATTTTCGGATATACTATTTTGTATCTAGGAATAAATAAGAGAAAGGACGGCAGTCGGACTGCTTCTTCCTTCTCTCATCTTTCCTCTCTTAGAACCTTACTCTTTAGACCTAAATACTGCATTGCTTGGAACTTTCTTGTATTCAGTATTTCTGATCTTAATTTGGATTAATTATTATTGCAATTATCATTCTTGTTGTTTTCATATTCCCTCTATTATTCTTTCTCTTGTTTTGCTTAACAATTTATCACCATGTTCTATTTATTTGTTTCATTTGTTATTCTTGATTCTTTAATAATTATGCATAACTAGTCTTCTATGCTACGACATAGGGGAGCCATGGTAATTAGGGAGATTATGAATAGGTGATTAGGGCTTGGCATAAATTGGATCTGTGTTGTTAATCATAACATTTAATAGCGATTAGTTGGTTGAGTTGATGCATTTAGCTAATTGATTTGGTACACCTTAACCTAGATCGAGAGATTGGAAGGGGTAAGGCTTGAAATGAACATTAGGGCATGCTAATGAGGGTTAAATCTAAGTTAGTAATGTTTTAGGACGAATAGGGGACCGAGAGGACCTTTTCACTACCCTACAGACCGAGTTTATGCTGACCTATGACCCTAGATTGGACTCCTAGAAAATCATGGTGAACCGATTATACTAGCTATCTCTTTCTCTTTGCCAATCTTTTTAAAGTTTAGCTGTTATTCCTGTTTTGCTCTCCTTCTCTTTTAATCTCCGTAGTTTAGAATAAACAATCAAACCCCCAAGAAACAGTTACTCAGACGGAGTTAGTTTAGCATATATTTACCCATCTCCCTGTGGATTCGATACCCGACTGCCTCTACTACATTTGATAGAGACCGATTGGTTTATTTTTGATAGGGTTGCGACAGCCATGTCAGCAGTAATCTTTCTGACGAAAGTATCCCTAGAGCGGTGCCATATGTTATTCCCAGATCCGTGAATTCCCTTTGATGTTTTCCCATGGTTCCCACATTGGTGTTTTTGGGGATGTTTTTGTGACTTTTGTGTTTGTTTTTGTCAATCATGGGCGGAAACAGGATTTGGACATTGCAATTGAAACTTTTGGGGATGTTGCTTGGTATTTTGAAATGGGATTTGGCGAGGCAATTTCGTGTTCTTTGTTGGTGGGATCATGGTTGTGGGAATCATTAGTTACTTCACCATTTTCAGTATTTGCTTGTCGGTGAATTGGGTGTTGGTCTTCCCTTGGTGATCAGGTTCATTTTCGGTATTACCAAACCGTTTCTCCAAATTAGCTACCCGATTGTTCAAGTCATCGATAGCAACTTGCAGCTTTGAGAATATGTTGTTGATTGAGACGGAGAGCATGAGTTTACCGCTTTGTATGCCATCCTCATCAATTGCATAAATTTCCTCATCATTAGGAAAGATGAGATGAGAGCAGTTTGGCAAAGGTTATAGACTGTGTTCAATAGGGTCTTCGAGAGCGTTGTTCTTGTTGTTTGCTGAGGGAGGTTGTGGTAGTTCGTCCTTTTCAATCATATCATTGATGACACCTTTTAGGGGGAGACACATCTCAGTATCGTTTCCGTGACCTTGGTGATATAGGCAAAAAGAGGTTTTCATTCTATCTTCGACCTTGCTTGTTTGGTAGAGGGTCTGGAGTTGGATTAATCGATTTGAGCTTTACTTTGGAGATTAGCCTTGGGGCTGTGGCATAAGGCATACCCAGATCTAGGAAGGACCTATGGGGTCGTCTGGTTTTTTTTTGGTGGATTTTCTAGGGGATTGTCTTCAGTGGTTCTGGTTGCTTTTCAATTAGGATTGGTTTTGCCATTGGCTAGTTGTAACACCCCAAGTTATTGAGAGTAAGGTTGTCCCACATCGGGGAATTGAGGAGGTTGTGATATGTTTATAAGGGATTCCACCCACCACTTAGTAACAAGGCCTTGTGCTTTTGGGCTTAAGTGAGGACAAATAACTAGCCCAAAAGTGCACACCCATCTTATTGGGTTGTGTTACGACCGTGGTGGGTCGGGTTGTTATAAATGGTATCAGAGCGACCCTGCGACCGTGTGGTGAGCCCGTGGTCGGGAGTACCCGGGTCACACACCTAGCGGGGGAGGATTATGGGCTTGGCTGCGGTCAAGTTGGAGGCACAACGAGGACGTTGTGTTCTTTAAGTGGGGGAGATTGTAACACCCCAAGTTATTGAGAGTAAGGTTGTCCCACATCGGGGAATTGAGGAGGTTGTGATATGTTTATAAGGGATTCCACCCAGCACTTAGTAACAAGGCCTTGTGCTTTTGGGCTTAAGTGAGGACAAATAACTAGCCCAAAAGTGCACACCCATCTTATTGGGTTGTGTTACGACCGTGGTGGGTCGGGTTGTTATACTAGTAGTCGATTTTCAGGGCGCTTAACCCTTTGCTCAATATCAGAGGAGGGAAAATTCCTAATTGCCAGTTTCCCCTCAATATGGGAGAGACGAGTGCTAAATTTTTCCACGGTAGCTAGGAGTCAAAGGACCACGTTGCTGATTTCGGCAGAAGTCATGGCGGATGCAGATTGATCGGCTTCTTGAGTTTCTTGTTAATGATCGATGGCACCCAATTGATTCCTATTTGACATAACGATATGTGTTATAACTTGTCTTGGCAAGGGATTGCAGGAAAAATAGAAAGTACGACACATATGTATAAAACGCAGTTATGTCGTGAAGACGTGATGGTGTGACTAGGTTATAAGCTCACTAAAGATCGTGAATGACCTCTTGTGTTTGAACTCTTGGTGCATGACTTTGAACTTAGACTCGAGTGTCGACTTTGGCATAGTGATGCCTAGACAAACGACTTCTGACGGGATTTGGAGGTTTGTCAATGGAGTGACGCCGTTGGACGAGACGCGTATACTGGCTTGACCTTTGGCCCGTAATATAGAGGAAATGCGGGTTTAAAACCCGACAGGTTTTGACTCAACTAACGCGGTTGGATATGCCTTTGAGAATTGGGCGACACGACCTAGGCCAGAAGTTAGATCTAACTTTAGTGGACACTCATCGTCATTTAGACAACTTGAATCGACTTGAGGCTGAATCGGAATGGTGGACTGATATGTACGTATTGCTATTATTTACGAAGCATTTTCAAAAATAGAAATTTTCAGAAAAGGCAGAGTTTGCTTAGAGCTTTCTTTCGAAAAAGGTTGAGTTCATTTTTAAAAGACGGGTTTGAAATAATCGGGGGTTACAACGTCTTAGAAAACAGTACGTCGTTTTCAAAGACGGGTTTCGAAATTCTGAATCACAGATTTGAAAATCGAGAATTGAAGAATTTGGAATCGTCATCACAATGGCCATGAAAACGGTTAAATTTGTTTTTAAAGAATTTAAAATTGGGTTGAGAATTTGAAAATGGTTAAGTTCGTTTTCAAACGATTTGAAAATGGGTTGATATTTTGAAAACGGTTGAAAACGGTTAAATTTGTTTTAAAAAATAAATGCGATTTGAAACTTGGAAAAATGCAATGGTTGAAATCGTTATTGCGACGGCTTGGAAAACCGGTCAAATTCGTCTTCAAAAACGCGATTCGAAATTTGGAAAAATGCAATGGTTTAAATCGTTATTACGGCAACTTAGAAAACGGTGAAATTCGTTCTTGAAAGAAGTTTAAACACTGGTGATTTCCAAAATCGAAATTCCCATTATAACGGCGTGGAAAATGGCATTTCGGTTTTGAAACGGATTTTGAATTTCAAAAGTTCGTCATTACAAAGGTTTAGAAAGTGGCGCTTTGGTTTTCGAAACCGGTTTTTGGGATTACGAAAATCTAGTATTGAAAATTTGAAGGGTTCGACTTTTTGAAGCCTAGAAAACACTGTGTTGTTTTCGAGGGCGGTTTTGAAAATGGTACATTGTTTTCGAGGTTTGAAACGGTCTTGAAAATGGTGTTGTAACACCCCTATACACCAAGGTGCCTTACCAAGACCACCTAGTACATGAGAATGCTACTATCTCGGTTACCCGAGGCATAGTAATAAAAAGTGACCATCAAGAAACGTACTTTAAATAAATATATTTAACGGAAAATTCACGTGGTACCCTTGAACTTTGCCATTTTTCACGTGGTATCCAACTTTTTCAGCTTGTGCACATGATATCCTTGAAATTTGATTTTCAAGCACAACGTGCCCTTTTATCGTTTTTAGAATTTTTAATTGAGCATAAATTATAGACCAGAAATCGGAATTGACTAATTTTTTTTTCAAATTTATTAACTCTTCGAGATCTATACATTGATAAAACGAAAATGGCCATTCGGAAATTTGAGATTGAAGATATGTTTGATTTGAGATTTTCGTTTAAAAAAACCCTATAAAATGTCAATCGATAATTTTTTTTTCTCAAATCGTAGATTATGACGAGATAATCATTTAACAAAAAAAAATTGGCCGATTCTGATTCCGATCTAGGAGTTATGTGCAACTTAGTTTTTTTAGAGCGACAAAAAGGATATGTTGTGCATGAAAATAAAACATGGATGGTATAATGTACACAAACTTAAAAAGTTGGATACCATGCACAAAATGACAAAGTTCGAGGGCATCACGTGAATTTTCCGTAAATTTAAAGTGATTACATCAAAACCAACTGTTGAGTAAATACAACTGTTCTAAAACCAAAATCCAACTAAAGTAACAAAATGTTATGACACAACAGCGGAAGACTACTACTCTGATTCGTGGTGACTCCATCCCCAGGTAACCCCACGCGAACTTGAGATATACCTACTAAACAACTGATCACCATCCCCGAATGGATCACCACAGTTTTCAAAACATTTAAACGGGGTCAGTTACTGCATAAACAATATAAGACAATATAACAGACAGTTACACAATCACAATCCCCCAACACCGTCACATCACAAATCATCTGACTACACACTAAAGTGTGTAACCCTGCCAGAATATCCATCGCAACAGATATTCCACACCGCCAGTGAGGGACCGCAACCGTTCCCATCTAAACCCCGCTCATCTCCATCGAGCGAATAACCCATGTTCCTTAATGTGCACATCCCCCTTGTGACGGGAACCACAAAAGGCGAATCAAGGGCGTGAAGCCACTCCCGCAAGTGACTCCACTCAGCCGAGGGCGTACCTCGCGAACCACGGTCAAATAACAAGAACTAATTACAATATCAATGTAAAACAATGCTAATACCAAACGATATCATCAAAATGCCAATCAACCAAATAACAATCTTATAATTATTTACACAATAACTGAGTAGGGAAACCCTACCTTTTCGCAATCCGCTATAACTGCAGCCAATCACACAAATGTACAGAAGTACCACATCGTTACCTACAATAATAATCAACAATTACACATCATAAACCGATTTCTACCAAAAACCCCGAAATCGCCCAATTAAGGTTAGAGCAATATTAATTATCCGACATAAAAACAATATAAGAATCTTACCCACAAGATAACGATCACAACGTTGTGATGAACTTAGAAATCCGAAAAACCCTAGCTTTGATTTGATACCAATGAGTGAAGTGAAAGAGCGTTACTATCAAACCTGACTGGAAACCCGTATAACGCGACTTACTCGATCGAGTTGCCCCTACTCGATCGAGTACCCGTCAGGTAGAACGAACTCTAGAATGCAAAACTAACTTACTCGACAGAGTAAATCCTACTCGATAGAGTACCCAACAGCCCAAATATCTGAGGTATTACAGTCTTCCCTCCTTAAAAATTAACTTCTTCCCAGAAGTTCAAACTCAACCTATAAAACATGAACACCTAACACTAACTTCACCAACTATCCCTACCTCCACAACGCGGCTCCCGATATCGTATCAACTATAGTATAGCTCTCAACACTAACTACATAATTCTACTTCCACAAATGCCGCTAACTCCGTCTCACTAACATATTATCCACTAGCAAATCCAATATCAAGACAATCCACTAAGCGAGATCAACCACCAAACGGAATGTTATATTCTACCACCCTTAAAAAGAACTTCGTCCTCGAAGTTTACTCATACTCATAAACATCATCACCCACACTGTCAACACTATCGAAATTTACTCACACCCATAATCAACATACCACTACTAGCACTGCCATTACTTTTAATAAAATCAACCACAACACAGTTCCATCCTTTATTCTGCACCAAGACTCACAGTTCCAAATATACTACAACATGCACAACCATCAAACTCACTTTGTCACATCCTACTCCTCTTAAGATAAATGTTACGTCCTCGTAACCCACTAATAATAGATCCTTAGCTATTTTCTTCCCCTTATCCTCATCTTATATCACCTATCACCGACTATAACTTCAACACCTACACCCATCCCATATCCAAGGCTCTCTCTCCCTAACAGTTCTCGTGCCTGCAATTATTCTGCACTCCATCCAACCTATACCATAAAATCCTTAGCATCACCACTACTCCAACTCTTCAACATTACCGTAAAATGACATACTTCTTTGTACATGGACTTATCTTCACAATCATAACTCACGATCCACAATTGTTACACACACTCACACTAGATCCTCAAGTTCTCCTTTTTATTACTGTAAAACTCATCCATAACTTAACATGATACTAATTCCCAATACCTATACTCAGTGTCCCAATAAAGATTACGAACCACTTGCCGCTTCCAGCTCAGCACACAGACATTCCACAAAACTCTTGTCACAACTATGTCAACCAATGTCTCATCTAAAACAAGGTCAAAAGTACATTAACAACCTCACATAACTGTGTCCCATTAACAGAATATCACTTTACCATAACAACAATGGAAATATACGCAACTCTCTTTAACATCATACTCTACCCTCACTCCCCATCCGAAACTGGTAAGAAACATCAATAAGCAAAACAACAATCTATATGCCCAAACCGACACTAACAGCAACAACATTAACTAAACAACAATCTATAAAACTGATATACACTTTCGAAATTTCATCTCATCAGTATCCCGCCTACTCTACCACAATCCATGACGGCATCGCAACACCGCCACCAACAGCCGCACCGCAGCGCGAAAATACTCATATCACAACACGAAGCACCATGCCCGGATCACCACCCGAGGCACAACAACCACATCAATAATCATCGTAACTTATAAAATCCCATAAACACTGACTCAGAATAACTTCCTAGATAAGAAAACTTCCTTAAAACCGCTTTACTAGATCACAACGCAACAAATTAGACGGAATAAATAGATATTAACCTTATGAATATCATCCATACTATTACTCATGAGGTCGGAATCTCACACTATCACTTACAGATATCATACATACACATACAATTATAACTAGCCATTCCAGATCACCCAAATTACAACTTTTTGAATATCATCCTATTAGGTTACCGTACACAACATATGACGCGGAGCACTCAGATACGACTTTATAACTATCACACCATACCACTACTCGTGAGGTCAGAACCTCACATAAATATTTACACACATCATAGACCCATAATCGAATCAAACTAGTCAATCTTGATCACGTAAGTTACCACTTGATAAAGGTTACCTCTCGCCCGAGCTTAACTCGTATGCTCCGCATAACACATTCTCCATTCGCGTAACTATCACCTCCTGACGAAGGTAACCATACCATTAATACCTAACTACTAACATACACCTCGTATATCCACATCTTATACTCCTTCGCAACCATATATACCAATTCGGCCTCCACAAACAACCTCTCTAGTACGGCTATCTTCTGTATTCATCATCACGCTTAACCACTAGTGACAACACCACAACACCACCATTGTTCGTATAACAAATCTCTTACACTCACCTCTAAATATAACAGTTCATTTCCTATCTTCGGTTAACATCCCAAATAACAAACATCAAATACATCAACAAAATTACCTCAACATTCATTCCAATTCTATCATTAATTGTATCGTTACCTAACTCTCCACCAAAATCTCATATCGTGCAAATACTCTACCAACTTCTTACCCCCTTAAGTCCTCAAAACTCACGGCTAACATGTCGTCCTGAAACTCCTATATAACCATTAACTCACACCCTTTCATGATGCTATCGTACATCTCCATGATTCCTTACTTTCATGTTCCTTAACTCTGGTCAACGTTCTCTCAGCTTACTTCCATCCTTCTCTTCCCTTTACACTAAACAACACCAATTAATTATTCATCTCCTTACTCCTTCTACCTAATTCTTTAGTAATCCGGTTACCTTCTCGTTGCTCCATAACTTAAATTCCATTAATTAATATCAGTATCTTTCACTCTCCCTTATCACTGATTCTCTCTCATCATGCTACTCACTCACACTTGCCACCACTAAGTCCACACAATCAACGATTACTCATCAATTAAGTGCATCTACCTTTATACATCTCTAGAACCAAAATTTCACTTTATACCGTTAATTGCCCAAAGAATTATACACTAGGCTCACCTCATGATAACCCGAATTCCCAAACTCAGTCACTATCTACAATCGCAGCATAACTCGATCTAAGCTCTCTATACACTTGTAACACCTCGATACATCAAGGTGCCTTACCAAGACAACCTAATGCATGGAAGTGCTACCATCTCGGTTACTCGAGGCAATGTATATCAAAAGGACCATAAAAGAACGTACTTTATTTAATAAGTTTAAGGCGATACATATCCAAAACCATAACTGTCAAATGTAATACAAATGTTCAAAATACCAAAACCAACTAAATGTAATATAAAGTTCATGACACAGCGGAAGACCCTAAGTGACACGTGGTGACTCGATACCAGCTATCCCTCGCGCAATCCATCTCATACCTGCTCAATAACTGCTCACCATCCCCGAATGGATTACCACAGTTTTAAAACAATTACACGGGGTCAGTTACTGATTACACAATATAAGATAACGCAATATCAACAATACATACAATCACCCAACTCCGTCACATCTCCAATCACCTGACTAGCCTGAAGGTCTAGTCCTGCCAGATTACGGCCGCAACCAGTAATCATCACCGCTAGTGGGGGACCGCAGTCGTTCCCACCTAAGCCCCGCTCATCAATACCGAACGAAAACCCAAGTTCCTTAATGTGCACATCCCCTTTGTGGCAGGTTCCACAAAGGGCGAATCAAGGGCATGGAGCCACTCCCGCAAGTGACTCCACTCAGCCGAGAACGCAGCTCGCAAACCACAGACAAACACAACCAACCAACTATATAACAACCACACCTATCAATCCGGCCTCTACATGGCGTCTGATACCCGTCGTTGTAGGTACCAAAAATAAGATTTATAATTTCCTATTAAAACTAACCTAGGCTAGTGGTAACAGGGTCGAACCACAAGGAGGCGAATGTAATTTCTAATTGTCTAATTTAGTCTAAGGTAACGAAAGTGGGGGTTGATTTGATTAGGTCTATGCTAATAGCAAATAAAGACAATAAACTAAATAAACAGTTAAAACAGATAAAAGAAGGGGTACTAGGATGGTCGGTTCGTTATAGTTTCAGCGGCAGCATACTAAACAGGTCAAAATCAAACACATGAGGCGGGAAATAAAGAGGTCCTCTCGGTCCACTCTTAACAAATAGCATATTCCGATCTCGCTATAAGTCCCTAATATCACTAATACTAACTTTCGTCCTGAAAAGTGACTAACGGTCTAAACTTTACCTATCTTTCGATCTCAGCATAGTTTAGTCATTTTAATTGGTGATCTAACAATTGTCCCTATCTTTCGATCTAATGGGTCAGTCAAATATTAAGCATTCAACTAGTCGCATGCATTCGATTCGTCAAACACAACATTTAAATCAATTAAAACGAGGGTAAACCTTACGTGGTCAGTCGATCGACCAGGTATGGCAGTCGATCGACTGACACGCGATTCAGGCAGTATTCATTCTATTGCCGCCTACACTATAATTCCCCTACATCCTAGCACAAACTATTTAGCTACTCATACTAAGGACGATAACAAAAATAAAACTAATAAAATAGACAGAAGAATTCATGCTTGAAATAATAGAACAAACAATTAACATAAACGATGAATCGGTTTTGGGAAACTTACTAGCAATTCTATCCTAGAAAACGATAATAAAGCAAACTGAATTATTAGAAGAAGAATACCGATTGGAATTGCAGCAAGAGATCCAGAAACCGAATGCGAGAGTAATTGTACGAAATAGTATTAAAAACCCTAACTGTTGAATGTTTGAAACAAACTAAAGAACTCGTAAAAACTGAATGAATAATCTGATGTTCTAGGTTACGTTATATAGAAAGTATACGTAACACTTATTATCAAAACCTAAACACAATGGGCTTGCGTTTCCTCGATCTTTTAATTCTCGTCTGGGATAGCGGCTTTGTCGATCGACTAAGCGTGGCGGTCGATCGACTGAGTAGCAGTGTACAATAGCTTCTGGAACCCGCAAGTTGGTCGATAGACTGAAAGCAGTGGTCGATCGACTGAAGTAGCTGACACTTGACTTCCAATTTCTCGTGTATTTGTCTTTTGGGCTTTGAATTGCGCACCAAGCTCGTTCCTTAAGTGAATACTTCACGTCAAAATGCAATGCAAGACACTCGGGGACGGATTTAGCTCAATTTCCGTTGAATTCTTAACATTTCTGCAATAATGTACAAAAACACGAAAGTAGACGGAAATAGGGGAAATGGTAGCTTAAACTACACAAATAAGCTCTGAAATGCGTGGAAAATAGGATGTAAAACATCATATAAAAGACACGCATCAAACTTCCCCAAACCAAACCCTTGCTTGTCCCCAAGCAAGAACTAGACTCGATCTAATGACCTAATGGAACGAGTTCAATCTCAGAGCGAATTACAACATGTAAAGCCTAAACCATTTTAATGCAATGACTAACAATCAATTAGTAATGCGAATCATGCAAACGAGTTATAAGGTCGTTAAAAACTGCTGAACCGTCAACCATAGAGACTTATCAATTCGGACTCTCACGGGTCGCTCAAATCACTCATAAGCACAGGTGAATATACAAGAGGATAGAAAGAATTCATTTTGTACAGACTCTCACCTAACTACGACCTATAAGAACATGCCTGCAATATAATATGAAAACAATCTCTACAACCGTACATATGCATTCCAACCAACAAAAGACCATGACACATGCCGAGGTATATACGTGGATATGTGAGGTATGGGTAAGAAGAGGCAAAACATTTATGGAAAAGTGGAGGTATAGGTGATCAAGCTAGTACCAAAA
The DNA here is from genome assembly GCF_048544455.1 of Silene latifolia. Taxonomy (NCBI): domain Eukaryota; kingdom Viridiplantae; phylum Streptophyta; class Magnoliopsida; order Caryophyllales; family Caryophyllaceae; genus Silene; species Silene latifolia. The sequence goes on along the minus strand of NC_133538.1, from coordinate 201,008,220 downwards.
CGGAACCATATGGCAACATCCAACTTCTTGCTCAAAATCAAACGAAACGGTGCTATAGCAAGCACAAATCTCACAGTCTCTAGTATGAAAGTAATCAACTAACTCCCCATAAGATATGAATAATACATAGGAGCAAAAATCGCCATAAGATAAAGGCTTGAATTATGCGAATTGATTCTTTCTTTTTTTCGTTCGAACTCCAGTCGATCGACCACATCACTCAGTCGATCGACTGCTTTTCCTTTTTTTTCTCTTTTTTCGAATCATTTTTCTTTTCTTTTTGTTTCTTTTCAACTTCTTTCCTCCTTCATTTCATCTTCCCAACTAAATCTCAAATAAGAGCAATTGGCTACCAAAAACGAAGTGACAATCCCAACAACTAAACTACTAGCTTGACAAGGGCAGGCTAAATGTAGGATGTAGTAGTGGGACAAAAAGGCTATTTTTGGCAGTGTGGAGCTTATGGGCGAAACGAATAAAGGAAAAACCTCTACCACATGTGTCAACAGACCACAAACCGAATGCATACAGGTATTAAGCAGATTAAGTTCATATTTATGCACATTTACGTAACATGTCTCATAAGGAGTACTACTCACATTCCTAGATAAACTGGTCATGAATGTCACCAGTTATAGGCTCTAAATCTTAGAAATATGATGTAGCTTGCCAAAATTCTATGTCAAGTCTCAAGTTCAGCAAAAAGTTAATGAAAACTCGTAGATATGCACTTATACGATTCTACTAATAACATGTCAATTAAGCACGGCTTAGGCATATACAAGTGCAAATGCAATGTCATCCTTGAAATACTACCGTTCCGACTCGACCTATATGCTAAAATAAACGTGCATTTTTTGAAATTTTTGAATGTTTTTAAATTTTTGAATTTTTTGTATATATATAAAATGAAATAAACAATGCAAAACAGAATGTAAACGTGAATTCAAGCAAATGATATGCGACGCAAAACCCTTCCCCAAACCAAATCGCACAATGTCCCCATTGTGCAATATCATGTAATGAAGAAAAGAGAAACGGGAATTTGCGAGAAAATTAAATAAAACATGAAGTAAAGACTTAGAAACTCACAAGACTTTAAGCGCAGCAAAGGAAACCTCCCCAAACCAGCGTGAGCTAGGAGGTTTCAGTAGCCAGCAGTGCTACCAATAAATACCTGAAAAGACAAACAAATTACCACGCATAAATCGAGAAAGCAATGATGAAGCGGTATTATGTGCAAAATTGAGAAAAATAGAAGAAATAAATAGTGACGGAAGATAAAGTGGAGTAGAAAACTCCCTTAGTTCCGCAAATCGATCAAACGTAGCAGGAGAGAGGTCGTAAACAGGTACAGCAGTGCAGGTCGGTCGATCGACCATATCACTCAGTCGATCGACCACATCACTCAGTCGATCGACCGAGGTGAAAGGAACAGTAGCTCCTGGAAACTGCAGACCAGTCGATCGACTGAAAATACTGCTGTACTTTAGATTTCTTCATATTTGCTCAATTACTTGAGCCAATGAGGTCTAAAAACCTGCAAATGCACAATAATACGCGGCCAAAATTGCGCAAAACCCAAAGTAAAGTCTCAAGCGTATAAAATCCTAAGCAAGGAAAATAAAATGCGAAGTTTCGCGCACACAAAAGCAATAAAAAGTGTCTAACAAAAGCAAATAAAATGTTTGTAAAAACATGTGATCAACTAGTAGTTGATCAAGAACGGCCATGGAATGGCCCACTTGGTCGGCTTCTGGCTACTAGAGGTAGCCTCAACAGTGCTTATCTTCTCGGCTGCACCCTTCTTAGCTTCAACATCCGCCGAACTCAACGGATCAACAACTTCTATATCTCCCCAGTCAATGATCTCTTTGGACTCATCAGAATCTAAATCGGACTCTCTCACTTTGACCGGCTCGTCATCAACTTCCTCATCAGTGCCATAGCTAAGGCAACCAAGACCTCCTCTTTGAATGATCGGCTTCTTCACAACTGGAGCGACTTGCGGCTCTTCCTTCCCCAAACCGGCTCTGCGATATCGAAAATAGACAAATCTTCCTCCAATTTGCTCCCAATCTGGGGCGGAGGGGTTATGACAGGAATAGGAGTAGAGACAGGCATATCAGGAAGCACAAAGTATGATTTCTTTTCAGAAACCGTATTACAGGTGACAGGCCACATAAGGTCCTTCTTCCTAGCTGTTTGGGCGAAGACAATAGAATGCTTTCCTACTTTAAAAGTCAAGGTACCCGAACCAACATCTATGACTGCACCAGCAGTGTGCAGAAATGGCCTACCCAAAATAATGGGAATATGGGCATCCTCAGGCATGTCAAGCACCACGAAGTCAACAGGGAAGAAAAACTTCCCTATTTGCACGGGGATGTCCTCCAAGACTCCTATTGGCTGGACCGCAGATCGGTCAGCCATCTGTACTGTCATGTCTGTGACTGCAAACCTAGTCAATTTTAGCTTCCTAGCAAGACTCAAGGGCATTACACTTATACTAGCTCCTAAGTCACATAATGCCTTCTCAATAGAGAAGGTACCTATATTGCAAGGAACATAAAAACTACTCGGGTCTTCTAGCTTGTGAGGTGCAGTGCGAGACAAATAAGAGCATGACTCTTTGGTTAATGCGATAGTATGCACATTTTCAAGTGAATTTTTCTTAGACAAGAGTTGTTTGATGAATTTAGTAGGCAGGCACTTGATTAACTAACTCAAGGAAAGGCACTTGTACATTCAAGCTACGAATAACCTTTTCAAATTTATTGAAAGATACCTGTTCCTTTGTCGGCACTAGTCTTTTCGGGTATGGGGCTGTAAGAAGTAGCTTAGCCCTCTCCTCTAAATCGCGCATGCCGGCATCCGTGGACTTAGGCTGAAAGTCCACTACTTTCTCCTTGTTGAAACTTGAACCCTCTTCAGACCGTCTCAAATATGAACCATTGATCGACATTGGGTCGTACTTGAGTCGGGGCCCGACCCATCAACACTCGGGTCTTTCCCAATATTTTCGGATCTTTGTACCCGAAAAAATGATCCCTCAAGTTGTCGGGCATCGGAGGACGAAAAATCTCACTATCAGCAGCGATCTTAGTCGATCGACCAGTGATGTCAGTCGATCGACTGTGTTGAACAGGACCAGAAGCTTCTGTAACTCGCACTTCAGTCGATCGACCGGGTATGTCAGTCGATCGACTGATATACCTGGTAGACGCCTTTTTCTTTTCTTTGCTCGTTCCAGCTTTGTTTTGACTCGGTTTCGTCTCATCTTTTGCAGCATCATCCTCGACCATAGCAGGCCCCTCCAGGGTGGACCCACTCCTCAACGTGATGGCATTAAGGGTCTCTTTTTGGTCGATTTGAGTCGGTAAGTGTCCCGGGGCTCGAGTGGTATTCTTGCTAGCCAATTGAGTAATTTGACTCTCTAGCATCTTCATCCCGGCCTCTCTAGCTTGGGACTCCTTCAGCAATAAGTTCTTGAACTCGGTGAACTCAGAATTTTGGGATTGTTACTGCTACTGTGGGACATACAGAGGCTTTTGATATGGCTGCTTATGTGGAGGCACATAGGCTTGCTGCTGCTGCTGCTGCTGTTGTGGAGGTTGAGTCGGATTCAGGACATTCTGGCTACTCCACCTCAAGTTGGGGTGGACATTCGGCTCATAGTACGTGTTTGTCTGCCTATAATGTTGAAAGGCAGCGCAAGACTCGAAGGGGACAGAACAATTCTCTGAGACATGCCCCTGAGCTCCACATCTTCTACAGACGAAAGGACCGTCTGAAACAGCATTAACATGGTACATCCCTCCTTTAGAAGCTCCTCCCAACTCATATTTATCAAACCTTGCAGTGAGAGCTTCTAGTGCAGCAACAGAGGAAGATTCAGCAGCTCTCCTCTGGTTTCCTCTCGAATTCCCATATTCAGCCTTATGAGTGGCCAAATCATCAATGATCTTCCACCCCTTAGTCTCTCCCATATTCTCGAAAATCGGCCATTGCTGCAGATCCAAAATAGCCCTCGATCGTCATCTGACCCATTATAGAACTGATTGCAAAGACTCCATTTTTCGAACCCATGGTGCGGTATGGTTGGCACCAGTTTCTTGAAACGGACCCATGCTTCATGAAAGTTCTCATCAGGCCCTTGTTTAAAGCTCGTGATCTGAGCTCTAATGGCATTCGTCTTTGAGGCAGAGAAGTATTTCTTGTAGAATGCCAAGGCCAAAGAATACCAGTCGGTGATCCCATGAGCGGCTCGATCCAGATCTCTATACCACTCTCTTGCAGCATCACGAAGAGAGAAAATGAACATGGTCTCCTTGATCTGGTCTTGGGTCACACCGGTCGGCGGCGGTATAAAGCATCAATAATCAATAAAAATCTCCATATGCTTGGCTGCATCTTCATTTGCAGCTCCCCCGAACTGGTTTCTCTCAACCAGGTTAATATAGGAAGGCTTCCGCTCGAATTTTCTCGCCTCCCCAGGTAATTCGAATCATTTGTAGAGATTCGCAGCTGTCGGCTCTGAGTGACTGGCAATGGTTGCTTCTTCAGCCATGACTGGAATTTCTGGAGAAGTGACTGTCTCAGCTGAAGAAATAGAAGCAGGAGATGTGGGTGGATCTTCCTCGAACAGAGCGTTTTCGTAGTAGCTTGACAGAGTACTCACCTCTTCCTCTGTCGGTAATACCCTTTGTGATCGTCTCAACTCGCGCAAGGATTTCTCAATCTCAGGATTGAACGGTACTAGTTCACCACCATGTGACCTGCGCATAAGAACAAACTACAAAAAGAATATAAGAAAAGTTTAAGGAACAGGTGTCCCTTAAACTAAGAAAGACTAAATAAAAACAACTAAAAATTAGAACAATTGCCTCCCCGGCAACGGCGCCAAAATTTGATACCCGTCGTTGTAGGTACCAAAAATAAGATTTATAATTTCCTATTAAAACTAACCTAGGCTAGTGGTAACAGGGTCGAACCACAAGGAGGCGAATGTAATTTCTAATTGTCTAATTTAGTCTAAGGTAACGAAAGTGGGGGTTGATTTGATTCGGTCTATGCTAATAGCAAATAAAGACAATAAACTAAATAAACAGTTAAAACAGATAAAAGAAGGGGTACTAGGATTGTCGGTTCGTTATAGTTTCGGCGGCAGCATACTAAACAGGTCTAAATCAAACACATGAGGCGGGAAATAAAGAGGTCCTCTCGGTCCACTCTTAACAAATAGCATCTTCCGATCTCGCTATAAGTCCCTAATATCACTAATACTAACTTTCGTCCTGAAAAGTGACAAACGGTCTAAACTTTACCTATCTTTCGATCTCAGCATAGTTTAGTCATTTTAATTGGTGATCTAACAACTGTCCCTATCTTTCGATCTAATGGGTCAGTCAAATATTAAGCATTCAACTAGTCGCATGCATTCGATTCGTCAAACACAACATTTAAATCAATTATAACGATGGTAAACCTCATGTGGTCAGTCGATCGACCAGGTATGGCGATCGATCGGCGACACGCGATTCGAAGTATTCATTCTATTGCCGCCTACACTATAATTCCCCTACATCCTAGCACAAACTATTTGGCTACTCATACTAAGGACGATAACAACAATAAAACTAATAAAATAGACAGAAGAATTCATGCTTGAAATAATAGAACAAACAATTAACATCAACGATGAATCGGTTTTGGGAAACTAACTAGCAATTCTATCCTCCAAAACGATAATAAAGCAAACTGAATTATTAGCAGAAGAATACCGATTGGAATTGCAGCAAGAGATCCAGAAACCGAATGCGAGAGTAATTGTACGAAATAGTATAAAAAACCCTAACTGTTGAATGTTTGAAACAAACTAAAGAACTCGTAAAAACTGAATGAATAATATGATGATCTAGGTTACGTTATATAGAAAGTATACGTAACACTTATTATCAAAACCTAAACACAATGGGCTTGCGTTTCCTCGATCTTTTAATTCTCGTCTGGGATAGCGGCTTTGTCGATCGAATAAGCGTGGCGGTCGATCGGCGAGTAGCGATGTCTGATAGCTTAACCGGAACCCGCAAGTTGGTCGATCGATCAAAGCGGTGGTCGATCGGTATCAAGTAAACGACACTTGACTTCCAATTTCTCGTGTATTTATCTTTTGGTATTTGAATTGCGCACCAAGCTCGTTTCTTAAGTGAATACTTCACGTCAAAATGCAATGCAAGACACTCGGGGACGGATTTAGCTCAATTTCCGTTGAATTCTTCACATTTCTGCAATAATGTACAAAAACACGAAAGTAGACGGAAATAGGGGAAATGGTAGCTTAAACTACACAAATGAGCTCTGAAATGCATGGAAAATAGGATGTAAAACATCATATAAAAGACACGCATCAGCGTCCTTACTTTCATGTTCCTTAACTTAGGTCAACGCTCTCTCAGCTTACTTCCACCCTTCTTTCCCCTTTACACTCAACAATACAAATTAATAATTCGTTTCATTCCTTCTTCTACCTAACTCTTTGGTAATCCGGTTATCTTCTCGTTACTTCATAACTCAAATTCTATTAATTTCTATCAATATCTCCTCATTGTTTCTTATCACTGGGTCTCTCTCATCATGCTTCTCACTCACACTTGCCACCATTAAGTTCACACCATCAATGAGTAATCATCAATTAATTGCATCTCGCCTTTACATTTCTAGAACCAAAATTTCACTTTATACCGTTAACTGCCCAAAGAATTTCACACTAGGTTCACCTCTTAATAATCCAAATTCCCAAACTCACTCACTATCGACGAATCCACGTCGCGGCATAACTCAATCTAAGTTCACTATATACCATTCTTCTCCATCCCTTTACAACAACCTTCCATTACATACATTCTTAGCCAACACATTCCTAACCATCTTCCTCCATAAATCCTTACATATCTTAATTTGCCACTATTCGCATCCCTCACCTCAATCCTTTCATTCTCACGTTCCTTACATTACATCATCCCTTACTCATATACACTTACCTTACATTACCCAAACTCGCAATTATATCACCCACCGTGTCTCAAAAAATATGCTCCATGCCTCAATAAAGCTCATCAATCTTCCTTTCCTTTTTTCACTATCCATCACAACCACATATACCTCATGTCCTCCCTACCAAACTCAAACCCATCATAAGGTGCTACTCTTACATCATAATAATGGGTAACTTACGCATCAGGACCAACACATATGTAAACAATGCATAAAGGAGCAAAGGAACACCTTCCAATTAAATATGATATGCGACGAGGTAAAAAGATAAGCATATGCCCCAAAACAGGGGTTACTAGATCGAGTACAGCCTACTCGATCGAGTAGGCGAAGATTAGAAGCACGTATAATAAATTATCAGGGCTACTTGATCGAGTAAATGGTACTCGATCGAGTACCAAGAGGTGCACTCAATCGAGTAAGGGCTACTCGATCGAGTACCTTACGTAATTCTTAGCAGTGTCCAATTTTCATAAAATGGTCATATCTCACTCGTTTCTTGGTCATTTTTTTGCGTGTGACCTATCGTTAGAATCGTAAGAGAACAAGCTATCACCTCCAAGTGGAATTACATCAATATTATATATGCATCTCAAGTTATAACAGTTTAAAGACAACTCCTTTATAATCGAACAACATACCTATTGATTTTTACTTCCAAACAACTTAAACAACAACCAAGCAAACAAAACCAACCCGATACTCGTAAAACCAGTATCCCTAACCACATGTTACTATCTACAAAAGCCAAACAATAATATCCATCATGCACATACCATATTCGACTTACCAATCATGTACTACCCGCATGTATTAATTCTATAACTTTACGTAAAAACAATAACATAATATACAATATCAAATCAACTATTCACATGTTACTAACATAATAACATTATAAAATCACTTCCACCATACAACATGCTTAACCATAAACATATTATCACATATAATTACCTTCACCTTTTCCACCAAATCCATCATTCAATCACATATCATCCATTCATCATATTCATATAAACGTTAGTAAACATATAGCGATCCCATGACACCCCATAGTGACCTGTTCAAAGTTGTAGGGCGAGTTCGCGATTTTAGGACGTCTTCCAAGTCATTGCATTAGCTCCTAACAACTCCTACCAAGGTTCATTTTAGTTTGACTCCATGGGTTCATTAGGTTCATTAGTGACAGGTTCCAAAATCGTCGCTCTGATACCACTTTGTAACACCCCCATGCACCAAGGTGCCTTACCAAGACCACCTAATGCATGGAAGTTCGACCATCTCGGTTACCCGAGGCAATGTATATCAAAAGGACCATAAAAGAATGCACTTTATTAAATAAGTTTAAGGCGATACATATCCAAAATCAAAACTGTCAAATTAAATACAAATGTTCCAAATACCAAAACCAACTAAATGTAATATAAAGTTCATGACACATCGGAAGACCCTAAGTGACACGTGGTGACTCGAACCCAGCTATCCCTCGCGCAATCCATCTCATACCTGCTCAATAACTGCTCACCATCCCCAAATAGATCACCATAGTTTTTAAAACAATTACACGAGGTCAGTTACTGATTACACAATATAAGATAAAGCAATATCAACAATACATACAATCACCCAACTCCGTCACATCTCCAATCACTCGAGTAGCCTGAAGGTTTAGTGCTGCCAGATTACGGCCACAATCAGTAATCCTCACCGCCAGTGGGGGACCGAAACTGTTCCCACCTAAGACTCACTCATCAATACCGAGCTAAAACCCAAGTTCCTTAATGTGCATATCCTCTTTGTGGCGGATTCCACAAAGGGCAAATCAAGGGCGTGGAGCCACTCTCGCAAGTGACTCCAATCAGCCGAGGACGCACCTCACGAACCACAGACAAACACAACCAACCAACTATACAACAACAATTACCAATTACATATTCCAACATGGTATAGATCAACAACATTAACAACCATCAACAATCAACCAAGCATCTAATACAATGTAACCAATAACTGAGTAGGGAAATCCTACCTGGAAAAGCAATCACCAAGATCATCACAATCAGCTAATCAGAAATGTTCTTGTACGAAATCACCTCCTATCAATCACACAATCATACAATTACCATCTAACAGTCACAATACTCCCAAAGCCCCTAAAATACCCAATTAGTGTTTCAACTAAAATCAATGAAACGACATAAAAATCATACTAGAATCTTACCCACAATGCGACGGTCTCAACGGCGTAAAGAACTCACGATTCCGATGACTCTAGCTTTGGGATTTGATAGCAATGAGAGAGATGAGAAGTAACGTACTTTGTTTTAATCTTTATGAAAGTTAAAGTAGATAAAAAGTGAAAACAACTGATGGATTAAGATTTTTTATCATTCTCACGCTGCTATCAAAACCCGTCAAAAGCAACCCGTAGAACCAACTTACTTGATCGAGTAGGTGACTTACTCGATCGAGTGCCTCCTACTCGATCGATTGACCCTTACTTGATCGAGTACCCATCAGACAGTACACTGTTTCGTAACCAAAACTCACTTACTCGAAAGAGTAAGCGTTACTCGATAGAGTACCTAACAGCTCATAAATTTGAGGTATTACAACACCATTCGTTTCCATCCCTCTATAACGACCTTCCATCACATATATCCTTAACCAACACAATCCTAACCATCTCCCTCCATAAATCCTTACATATCCTAAGTTGCCACTATTCGCATCCCTCATTTCAAGCTTTTCATTCTCACGTTCCTCGAACTTACGTCACCCCTTGCCCATTTACGATTACCTTTACATTACTCAACACGCAACTATATCACTCACTACCTCTCAAAAAACATGCTCCCTGTCCCGATAAGTTCATTAATCTTCCCTTTCCTTTTCCCACTATCCATTACAACCACATATATCCTCCCCGCCAAACTCATACTCATCATATAGTGCTACTCCTTACATCATAGGATCTGTTAACTTACGCATCACGACCAACACATATGTAAAACAATTCATAAAGAAGCAAAACAAAAACTCTGAAATAAATATGATATGCGACGAGGTCAAAAGATAAGCATATGACCCAAAAGAGGGGTTACCAAATCAAGTACAACCTACTCGATCGAGTAGGTGAATATCAGAAGCACGCATAATAAATTACCAGGGCTACTCGATCATGTACGGGGTACTCGGTCGAGTACCAAGACGTTTACTCGCTCGAGTAAGGGCTACTCGATCGAGTACCCTACGCAGTTCTCAGCACCGTCCAATTTTCGTAAAACGGTCATATCTTACTCATTTATTGGTCATTTTGTGCGTGTGACCTATCGTTAGTATCGTAAGAGAACATGCTATCACCTCCAATTAGAACCACATCAATATCATATATGAATCTAAAGTTATAACAGTTTAAAGACAGCCCCTCTATAATCAAACAACATAACTATTCGGTTTCACATGCTACTAACTAACATCTCTTATTCCACAAGCTACTAACTAATCAAAAGCCGTACAAGAAACACAAAAGCATGCCTTCTACCACTATATTCCACCTTAATCATATATATACAAATATCATAACTCCTATCGCATGTTACTACTACAAAGCCAAACATTAACATTCATCATGGTCATGTATATCCTTCAATTTATCCAACATACAATCCAACACTTTCCATTCAAATCAATCATATCTTTATCCAACATTTGCATATGAAACAACCAAAAACAAGTAGCGATCCCATGACACCCCATAGTTACTGGTTCAAAGTTGTAGGGCGAGTACGCGACTTTAGGACGTCTCTCAAGCCATTGCATTAGCTCCTAACAACTCCTACCCGGGTTCATTTTAATTTGACTCTCTACATTCATTAGGTTCATTAGTTACATGTTCCAAAATCGTCGCTCTGATGCCACTTTGTAACGCCCTTATACACCAAGGTGCCTTACCATGACCACCTAGTACATGAGAATGCTACCATCTCGGTTACCCGAGGCATAGTAATCAAAAGTGACCATCAAGAAACGTACATTAAGTAAATAAATTTAAAGTGATTACATCAAAACCAACTGTAGAATAAATACAACTGTTCCAAAACCAAAATCCATCTAAAGTAACAAAATGTTATGACACAACAGCGGAAGACTACTACTCTGACTCGTGGTGACTCCATCCCCAGGTAACCCCACGCGAACCTGAGATATACCTGCTAAACAACTGCTCACCATCCCCGAATGGATCACCACAGTTTTCAAAACATTTAAACAGGGTTAGTTACTGCATAAACAATAGAAGACAATACAACAGACAATTAAACAATCACAATCCCCCAACACCGTCACATCCCCAATCATCTAACTACACACTAAAGTGTGTAGCCCTCCCATAATATCCATCGCAACAGATATTCCACACCGCCAGTGGGGGACCGCAGCCGTTCCTACCTAAACCCCGCTCATCTCCATCGAGCGAAAAACCCATGTTCCTTAATGTGCACATACCCCTTGTGACGAAAACCACAAGGGGCGAATCAAGGGCGTGAAGCCACTCTCGCAAGTGACTCTACTCAGTCAAGGGCACACCTCACGAACCACATACAAAAAACAACAACAACTAATTACAATATTGTTAGGCCTGGAAATCCGCAGACCACCCTGATCAGTATTTTATCTAAACCTGACTGACAGGCTGTCAGGATGCCAGGCTCTCAGGGCACATGAAGATAGGCGTCAGGCCATGGAGAGGACAACGGTCAAAATATCAGGATGATATTTGATCATATCCGCGTATATTAATGGAAATAAATACGCAGCATTAAGTATAAAGATTATGCAGTAAATACGGTAATTAAGAGGGAGATATTCAGCAATTATTACCAGCAATTATGGAGAATGTTCAGCCTTCAATGCTTGATCATACGTAGTTCAAGATGGGAAAGCTATATAAGAGACACTTTGAAGATATTTGAGACACATCATTGATACGCAAGAAGAAATATACACATTACTTAGAGAAATACAAGCATTGTTATCGTCATATCTTTATTCTCCCAAATCATATAGTGAAATCCTCTCCTGGCTTGGTGCCCGTGGTTTTTTCCCATTCAAGGGTTTTCCACGTACAAAATTGTTTGTCTTGTTATTGTTGTTATTTTACTTATAGCTCAATATCGTACCCTGACGACCTGACCAATAGTCTAATTAGAGCTAGTTAACCCTGCACAACATCACCCTGACCTGATTTCGTCCTGCGTAAAATCCACACAAAACAATTGGCGCCCACCGTGGGGCATCTAGCTCTCTAAATCCTTTTTTCTTATCTTACAAAAAACTCAAAAACCTACAAAAATGGCCCAACCCACCGTTGAGGAACAATTGAATATAGCTCTCCAAAAAATCACTGAATTGGAAAGCCTGAAAGAAAAAGTGGCCCAAACTGAAGCAGAAATCCTGCAACTGAAAGAATCTGAGTCAGCCCTGAAGCAAAAATTGGAAAAAACCCAAGGGGCAGGCTCTAAATTCCAACCAGGAACCCCATTTTCATCAATCATCAAAAACATTGATTTTTCCAGCTTTGGGAGCCCAAGTACTCCTAAGATCACTAACGTAGATGGTGATGATAAACCAAAAAATGATGATAAACTTGATGAATCTGCAGCAGCCATCATGATGGCCGTAGTTCAGGAGATCAAGAAACTCAACGAAAAATTCGAAAAGATACTAGGAGTACCTGCCAGCACGGAAGAAGCTGCCCCTGACAGCTATGCTGATTCGCCCTTCATAGACGAAATAGCAAAAGTAGACCTACCAAAGAAGATCACAATTCCATCCATGAGGGTCTATGATGGAACCACGGATCCACAAAATCACGTGGCTCTTTACAAGCAAAAGATGCTGGCTGCGTCTATCCCCAGCGAGTTCAGGCAAGTTTGCATGTGCAAAGGATTTGGAACGACCCTGACTGGCCCTGCCCTGCAATGGTACATCAACCTGCCTACTGGCATCATCCATTCCTTTGCCAACCTGATAAACAGTTTCAACCAACAGTTTGCAAGTAGCAGGGAGTTGGAACAACGATCCAGTGACCTTTACCGAGTTACGCAGAAGCCTGATGAAACTCTCAGGACATTCCTTGCAAGATTCAACAAAGAGAAAGTGTCTATACGCAGGTGTGACGTTGGAACAGCAGAGGAGGCATTTAGACAGGGGTTACTACCACATAGTGACTTATACAGTAAACTCACTAAGTATCCCTCCCACACCTTCGTAGATGTTCAGGCCAAGACCCTTGCCTTCATCAGGCTGGAAGAAGATAAAAGCTACAAACTTGGATCACCCAGTGGACCAAGGGATCATGAAAGAAGCAATAGGAAAAGCAACAGAGGGAACAACTACAGACCTACTCCATATTCCTGGCCAGATCAGTCAGAAGTCAACCTGGCTCATGAATATCAAGGTAAGGTTAAGGTTTATCCACCTATCTCCGAGCATAACTTTAGTGTTGATATTGCAGGATTAATCCAGAGGCTTGACAACATGGGAACAGCTGTTAGATGGCCCAAGAAATCAGAAAATCCAAATCCCAGGAGAGACAATTCAAAATGGTACGAATTTCACATGGATATTGGACACACCACAGACGACTGATTCACCCTGAGAAAGGAAGTAGCCTACCTGCTAAAGTCAGGATACTTGAAAGACCTGATCAAGACGAAGGGCAGGAACGCAAACCAGGATAAGGAAAATCAGGAGCACAGGCAGGATCGTAATCTCCCTCCACCACCACCACTCTATGAAGTAAAATTTATATCTTGCGGTTCAGAGATTTGCGGCCTGACAAGTTCAGCAACAAAAAAGATAGCTAGGACACCGAGGACTGTGTCACCCTGCAAGCTGGATCCTGTTCCAACAATCACATTCAATAATTGTGACCTGGTGGGCATCCCTGATGTCCATCATGATGGCCTGGTCATTTCTATGCAGATTGGATTAGCCACAGTAAGAAGGATCCTGATAGATGGAGGCAGCTCAGTAAACCTGATCATGCTTGACGTACTGAAAGCCATGAAGATAAATGAGGATCAAATTACCAAAAAATCCAGCGTCCTAGTAGGATTCAGTGGTGAAACCAGGAGCACTCTAGGAGAGATCCACCTCCCAACCTATGTGGAAGGAGTCTCATCTTATGAAAAGTTTGGGGTCCTTGACTGCTTGTCATCATACAACGCCATCCTGGGCAGACCCTGGATTCACAATATCAAGGCCGTACCATCAACCTATCACCAGTGCATCAAGATACCAACAGACTGGGGCATAGCCACAATCAAAGGGGATCACAAGACAGCCCAGGAGTGCTACACAGCAGCCTTGAAGCCTTCCAAGGTAGGTAAGTCCCTGGCATAGCAATTACAGTACCCTGTTAGGAGCACTTATGTAGCACCTCCCGAATGGAAAAGAGTCGGGTAATTCTAGACCCGAGTACCACCGAGTACCAGGATAGTGTCGGGGCTGAACTGGTAAAATTCCTTAAAAATAAATCATCTTGGTTTGCTTGGTCACATTTTGATATGACTGGAATTAGCGCTGATATTATTACCCATAAGCTCAATGTTGACCCATCTTTTAAGCACATGCGGCGAAAAAAGGCGCAAATTTGCGGTGAAAGAAACACCATAATAAATGAAGAAGTAGAAAAACTCTTGGATATGGGGATGATCATGGAAGTAATGTACCCTGAGTGGCTGGCTAACGTAGTTGTTGTGCGAGAAAAGAATGGGAAGTGGAGAGTCGTGTAGACTACACGGACTGAACAAAGCTTGCCCTAAAGATCCATTCCCCCGCCTCATATTGATGCCATGGTAGACGCCACAACAGCCATGAAATGCGACATTCATGGATGCTTCCGGCGAATTCAATCAAATAAAAATGCACCTGCTGACCAGGAGTATCTGCATTCATTACGAGGCCAGAGGCATATCTTTGTTACTTTGCCATGCCTTTCGGCTGAAGAATGCGGGGAGCAACGTACCGCGCCTAGTCAACATGATGTTTAAAAACCAGATAGGTGACATCATGGAAGTATACATAGATGACATGGTGGTGAAATCTAAGAATGCGTAGAAGATCATGTGAAGCACCTAGAAATAGCATTTGAGATATTAGAAAAATATAACATGAAGTCAACCACCGCAAAGTGCCACTTTGGAGTCTCTGTGAGCAAATTTCTTGGATATATGGTCACAAAGAGAGGCATAGAAGCAAGCCCTGAACAGATAAAGGCTATCCTGGAACTACAGTCACCCAAGTCTGTCAAAGATATCCAAAAATTGACAGTAGGGTAGCGCCCCGAACCGCTTTATATCAAGATCTTCCGAAAGATGCAAAACATTCTATAACCTCCTCGGAAAAATAAACATTTCCGGTGGACGGATGAGCATGAGGCACTTTTCAAGTATACCTATTTGTCAACGACACGAGATCGGCGATCTGCTAAAAGAACAGGATGGGCGACAACATCCGATCTACTATGTAAGTAAAAGCCTGCTAGATCTTTGAGTTAAGGTATGGACTACTTGAAAAATATGTTTTAGCTTTAATTATGTCATGTACCAAGTGAGACCTTATTTTGAAAGTCACCCCATTATAGTCGGGACCAACTTACCCATAAAATCATCTGCGTAAGCTGAACTTTCGAGGCGGGATGGCCAAATGGTCAGTACAGATTAGCACATATGACATCTCTTTTGAACCCAGGGCAGCGATCAAATCGCAGGCCCTAGTAGACTTTGTGGCTGATTTTAGCCCTAACCTAGAACCAGACCTGATAAAAGAGGTCAATCAGCTAGAGAGTAAAACCCTAGACCAGGAATGGACCCTATTCATAGATTGGGCATCCAACGCCAGGGGGACAGGGTTAGGACTAGTACTTAAATCACCACAGGGAGATGTGATAGCTCAGGCTGTAAGCTGTGAGTTCAAAGCCACCAACAACGAAGCAGAATATGAAGCCCTGATAGCAGGCTTAAAGGTATGTCTAGACCTCGCTATTCAAAACCTAAAGGTAAAAACTGATTCACTCTTAATTGCCAATCAAATAAAGGGAATTTATACGGCTAAGGATGCAAAAATGATTTCGTATTTAGAATATGCAAAAAACTTTACCACTAAATTTGTTTTATTTGATATAGATCAAATATCAAGAGACCTGAATACCCAGGCTGATGCTCTGGCCAGCCTAGGTTCAAATTTTACCCCCACTGTTTTCGATAAAATACCAATTGTGCACTTATTAAAGCCAACCATCAGCAGACCTGAACAGATCAATCATGTCAATCAGGACAATAACTCTTGGACTAAACCCTATTACGACTGGTTTATCCAAGGAATACTACCTCAGGGTAGGCATGAGGCAAGGGCCTTTAAAATTAGAACTTCAACTTATGCTATCATGAATAACACCTTGTTCAAGAGATCGCAGGCTGGACCCTACCTGAGATGCTTGGACCCTGACGAAGTCAAGCTAGTACTTCAAGAGATACATGATGGACACTGTGGCAACCATAACGGAGGAAAGAGCCTGGCAAGCAAAGTTCTCAGGACAGGCTACTCGGGCCTACACCGAGGGTGAAACCGCACGGAATACTCTTCAAAATGCGAAGCCTGCCAAATTCATGCACCAATCATACATCAGCCATCTGAACTCCTTCATTCAATCTCCGAACCCTGGCCATTTATAAAGTAGGGCATGGATATTGTGGAAAATTGCCTGTAGCTCCAGGACAAAAAGTCTTCATGTTAGCCATGACTGATTACTTCTCCAAATGGATTGAGGCTGACTCTTATAGGCAAGTAACCGAAAAGGAACTAATATCCTTCATCAGGACAAACATTATTTGCAGATATAGAGTCCCATCAGAAATAGTATGTGACAACGGAACTCAGTTCCTGGGGAAAAGAACCCAAGCATTCTGCCAAGAATGGAATATCAACCTGGTAACATCGACCCTTGGATACCCAAAAGCTAACGGCTAGGCAGAGTCAAGCAACAAAGTAGTCATAAGCTGCCTAAAAGAGAAGCTGAAAAGAAGACGAGGCAGATGGGCTGAAGAACTTCCATTAGTACTATGGGCAGACATGACAACTCCAAAGACTGCAACAGGCCAAACACCTTACTACCTGGTGTATGGCTGTGAAGCTGTCATTCCTGCGGAAGTACGGGTACCAACATCCAGATGCGGCCTAAACAACGTTGAAACAAACAAAGACCGATGCAAGATAACTTAGTCTTGACGGAAGAACTAAGAGACGCCGCCAAAATCGGGATGGCATCATATCAACAAGCGGTTGCCGGGACTTACAATAAAAACGTCGGGTCGGGGTCTTCAAAGAAGGAGACCTTGTCCTACGCAAAGTATTTCCAAATAAAAAAGAAAAATCAGCAGGCAAACTGGCTCCCACGTGGGAAGGCCCTTACTTAATTGATTCAATTGTTGGACAAGGAGCATACAGGCTCCAAACACTAGAAGGGGAAATGATCCCAAGATCCTGGAATGTAACTCATTTAAAACTATTCCATATGTAAAGATCAAGCTACAATCAGGTATAAATTCAATCACTACTCAACCCAATATGCTATGTGATGAACTACATGTTTTACATGCCTTGTCTGTATTTTTTACCTGTTCAACTAACCCATCTATTTACTTTTTGAATCCTGAACAATTATACACAATAAAAGATTATATGCATAAATATTCAGGATTGAGGGCTACTCTATTCTACATTCCTGAAACAAAAAAAAAATTTGCACTTAACTGTGCCTAACGAGTTGGTAACCACCACCAGATACAGTAAAAAATCAGGACCAATCAGGCATGAAATAATTGCACGACGACTAGGTTTATCGCCACTTATTACAACCTTTGGATTCAAAAGACAGTGCAAAGGGTGTTTTATCCCGACCATCAGTCTAAATGCCCTCCTGACAGGCCGAATACCAAGCCCTCCAGCTAGGCAGGGGACATAAGCCCTCCTGACAGGCCGGATTTCCCACCCCTTCAACCATTATAGCAAAAGTTATACTTGGTTGAAATACTCGTGACAAATTAAAACAAAAATAATGTGCAGGTTATTCAAAGCAAGATGCTTTACAGCACCAACAGGATGAAATTCACAAGTAAATCAAAAGATAGGATAAGCCAAAAGAAGGCAATCATGCCTATATTAATAAAAACCTTTACCCCCTGGGGCAAAGGCGCCAAAATATTCATAAAGGCCAGGGAGAGTCCCCCTGACCTAAAACAGGAAAATAAAAATAATGTTTGTCCAGGGACATCCCCCCTGGATGGTCCAAAATACCAACTGAGAATTAAAAAATATTAATGCTTCTCCTTAGAAGCAGCAGCATCAACAACCTGCTCCCCGCTCTTAGCCGCCTCAGCCTCAACGTCCTGGTCCCCTAGGGAGTCAACCACCTATTCATTCTCCAAATTATGCAGGTCAGGATACTTTGAAGCAGCAAAAGCCATCTCAGCTGCAAGATCCCATTTGGCCCTGGCCTCGACAGGCTCCGACATAGCAGCTGCCCTTCCCTTGATATAGAAATAGAGGGAAGCATCATCCAGCTTGAACTCCAAGTCATCCCTCTCTTGGGTGAGCTTCTCATTTCTGTCTAGGGCTTCCTGAAACAGCCGCTTGCTCGAAACTGCCTCAGTCTTAGCAGCATCCCTCTCAGCTTGCACCCTTGCCAAGTCAGCAGCTTTAGCGGCCCGGGTCACTCATGCAAAATCCGGCTCGGACTTGACCTATCATAATCTGATCTCATCGGTTCAATTCTGGCCACCAAAGAAGTAGACTGATAGGCATTATGGAGACAGGTCGTAGCACCCTGGTCAAAAAACAAGTAAAGTATGAATAACTTATACCAACAATACAAAATTACCAAAACAAAACACACATAGAAATTATTCCAGCTTACCTCCCTCACAGCAGCCGGGGCACCAGCCAACAGGCTGACTGAGTGATCCACTGAAGCAACTGCCTGAGTAGCAGTCTCAACAGGGTCAAGGATAAGCATGATATCCAATTTAGAAGCTGCATAGTCCCTGATTTTCACCCTAGCAGCCTCCATATTATCCAACCTGGCTCTCACCTCCCTGACCGGGGCAGAAACATCAACATCTTCAATTCTCCTTTTCTGGGCTGCTGGACTTGTCTCAGTAGGGGCAGCAGGTGCAGTAGTGACCTTGGCAGCATCGGACTGCTCAGTCAAGTCAATGACAGGTTCAGTATCCCCGCTTCCCTAAGGGCCTTCCTCCTTGATCTTAGCCAGCCTGGCTGAAAGGTTAGCCATACCAAACCTGGCAAGTCGAACAGACGACCCGGTAGCTGCAATACGAAATACTATATCAGCAATATAAACCAAGCATCATCAGGAAACCCAGATAAAAAGAAAAGAAAGTTTAAAATGGACTCACTGCCTGAAGTAGTGGCACTAGCAGCCCCTGAAGCTTTGGTCGCCCTGGGAACACCGTCAGCCTTCAAACAGTGAGGAAGGTGACCAACCCCACAACAAAGAGGCCAGGACCTCTCCAAAGGAGGAATAGCAAGGAAGGCAGAACATTGGGAGTAGGATACTCAGTTTTAGTAACCCAGTCATCAACTGCGCACATAAGAGGTATGACTCATTATTTTCATTTTTTCACTAACAGGAAAAACATGCAGGTCAAAGAAAGAAACCAAAAGACTCACAAGCCACACAGGCCTCATGATTTAAATACGCCAGGTCAGGACCCACGGGTGGTCCCGACAAACATATAGCCAAGACCCGACCCTTATCATGGCCGCTATCCAAGTTACTCAAGAGGAGTAGTAGATGCCCGACCTTAAAACTTATACGGTCGGGATCATTTTTTGTTTTAACGAAGATAACAGTCTTCAAATCATCAAGAGAAAAAGAAATATTGTGTTTTTTACAGAGGTTCTCAATAGAACATACAACCTTCCATACCACCGGCATTAATTGATAAGAGGGAACACCAATCTCCTTAATAACCTCAGTCATAAGAGGAGAAAAAGTAAGCTTACAACCTGCCCTGAAGGCCCAGTCATGGATGCAAAACCAACCAGGACAAGCCTAGTCAGCCCTGATAGGAGAATCCTTAGGGATCCAGACTTCAGCATCAGCAGGGATAATTCCCTTATCCTTCAAAATTTTCTCGAACTCAGGCTTCAAACGGTTTGCAGGAGACTGATCTTCGTTTAAAGCCTTCGTAGGCTTGAATTGAAAAGCACCATGAGATATTGAGATCATCTCCAATGGAGGGTCACTCGGCTTATTTACTGTGGGAGATGGAGCAGCGGAAGAAGCAGGCAAAGTTTCAGAAGAAACTTCCTCAGGATTCTGAGGAGGAGGAGTTGCAGGAACCGCTGCCCTGGTAGATTTTTTCTTTGCGGCCATTATTTGAAGAATTATGAAAGATTGATTAAAGATTTGGGAAGTTAGGAATTAAGACAACTGAAGAAAAAGAAAGTTAAAGAAAGAAGATAAGAAGAAATTGTGTTGATGAGTTCAACTTAATGAAGCACCCAAGTATTTATAGCAAAGAAGATTAGGGTTCCAGCCGCAAAATCATTAAGGAAGTTGCAGTAAATATCCACGCGTCAGCAACTGTAGTAAAAGAGCCGTTACAGGAAACTAATCAGGGAAAACTTAACCGCTGGGTAATCTTACCAAGATTGAAGTTATCTCCTTATTTTTTCATCTTGGCACTACCAATAAGGAGATAAGGGGCAATTGTTAGGCCTGGAAATCCGCAGACCGCCCTGAGTAGCCTTTTTATCTAAACCTGACTGACAGGCTGTCAGGGTGCCAGGCTCTCAGGGCACATGAAGATAGGCGCCAGGCAATGGAGAGGACAACGGTCAAAACATCAGGATGATATTTGATCATATCCGCGTATATTAATGGAAATAAATACGCAGCATTAAGTATAAAACTTATGCAGTAAATATTGTAATTAAGAGGGAGATATTCAGAAATTATTACCAGTAATTATGGAGAATGTTCAGCCTTCAATGCTTGATCATACAGGCGTTCAAGATGGGAAAGCTATATAAGAGACACTTTGAAGATATTGGAGACACATCATTGATACGCAAGAAGAAATATACACATTACTTAGAGAAATACAAGCATTGTTATCGTCATATCTTTATTCTCCCAAATCATATAGTGAAATCCTCTCCTGGCTTGGTGCCCGTGGTTTTTTCCCATTCAAGGGTTTTCCACGTACAAAATTGTTTGTCTTGTTATTGTTGTTATTTTACTTATAGCTCAATATCGTACCCTGACGACCTGACCAATAGTCTAATTAGAGCTAGTTAACCATGCACAACATCACCCTGACCTGATTTCGCCCTGCGTAAAATCCACACAAAACAAATATCAATGTAAAACAATGCCAATACCAATTATGATATCATCAACATGCCAATCAACCAAACAACCATCTTATTATCATTTACACAATAACTGAGTACGGAAAACCTACCTTTTTGCAATCCGCTATAACTGCAGCCAATCACACAAATGTACAAAATTACCACATCGTCACCTACAACAATCATCAACAATTACACATCATAAACCGATTTCTAACCAAAACAACCAATTCACCTAATTAGGGTTAGAGCAATATTAATTATTCGACATAAAAACAACATAAGAATCTTACCCACAAGATGACGATCACACCGGTGTGATGAACTCGGAAATCCGATAAACCCTAGCATTGATTTGATAGCAATGAGTGAAGAGAAAGAGCGTCGTAGTTTTTTTTAGCGAAACGTTTGAGAATAAGAGTAAAAGGTAAAAAGGAACAGTCGAAATAACTTTATATAGCTCTTCACGCGTTACTATCAAACCCGGCTGGAAACCCGTAAAACACGACTTACTCGATCCAGTAACTAACATACTCGATCGAGTACCCGCTACTCGATTGAGTTGCCCCTACTTGATCGAGTACCCATCAGGCAGAATTTACTCAAGAATGCAAAACTAACTTACTCGACAGAGTAAGTCCTTCTCGATAGAGTACCCAACAGCCCAAATATTTGAGGTATTAAAGGTGTATTGTTTTCGCGGACGACTTTCGAAATCCAAAAGGTGCGTGTTTTGCAAATCCATATTTACAAAGTTTGAAATTTTTTTGGTCCTAAAAATAGTGCGCCGTATCCGAAGACGGTTTTGAAATGGTTCTCGAAAATGGTGCGTCATTCTTGGGTTTTGAAATGGTCATGAAAATGGCACGTTATTCTCGGGATTTGAAATATCCATTACTTTGGTGCAAAAGTGTTTCGAAACGTTTATGAAAAAATGGGTTTTGAAATGTCCATTATCTCGGCAGGAAAGGTGTATTTTTGAAATGGTTATGAAAAACCGCGTTTTGAAATCGTTATTACGATGGCATAAAAGGTGAATTATGCAACAATCGACAATAGACCGAGGTTTGAAATGGCCATTATAACGACCTAAAAATGTGCTTCTGTGTTTGAAATGGTTATATAAAGAAATCGGGTTTTGAAATCATCATTACGACGGCGTAAAAAATAGTGATTTTGAAACGCTTGTAGAAACCAAGTTTTGAAATTGCCATTACGACGACGTAAAAGGTTGTTTTAAAATGGTCGGCAAAAAACAGAGGATTGAAATCGCCATTATGATGGCGTGAAAAGTGGCACAAGATTTGACACCGTTTGTAAAAACCAGGTTTTGAAATCGTCATTACGACGGCGTAAAAAGGTTGTTTTTGCAACGGTCAGCAAAAGACCGAGGTTTGAAACGGCCATTATAACAGTGCGAAAAGGATTTTTTGAGTTTTTTGAAATGACATGGAAGGACTTATGATCACATAGAACATAAGCACTCGCAATTCCCTATATTATGCATAATGCTGACACGGGTTTTGGCTTAATAAGGGTGGTTACACACCAAGTGATCAAACCCCGATCTTCGAGAGGGATACCAATCCAAACAAAATATGTAAGATTAGTTCCCTAGCATCGTTCACGTAGGTAATGAAAGCCCTTTGACGAAACAGAAATGTTAAACGCCAACGATATGCTTGACGCGATTGGTAGTCATCACGCGGGGATGAGAAAACTCATGCCGACAAGACGAGCCAATTAGTCGATAAAGGTTAGGTTGTGGGCCCGGAAAAGGAACCAGACTTATGATCGTAATATCAATTAATGCACTTTAACCATGACCTCGCTCGAGTTTCACCTCTAAGGATCACATAGACATAAGTGTCCTAGTTTTCCCCAACGGAGTCGCCAGACTGTGGACATAGGCCACCCGCACGCCAAACCAATCAGTGGACGTATAGCCGTCTTGAAGCCATGTTTGGAGGTGTAGAAATGCTTTCACTGAATCGCTTTAGATCGGTCTATTTTGTCTCGGTGAAGGTCTCGAAATGATGCTAGAGATATTTGGCGTCGCCACCAAGCAATTATGGAGTTCTTGGACACCGTTCAAGATCCACTTTATACCTCGATCAATCAAGGCAAAAAGCAGTGCTTGACATAGGTACTAAAGATAAAGACTCATCCCCCTTTAGCATCCTATCGCTATAATGACTCTCGTACGCCTTGGATAAGGCCATCCACTATCCAAAGGTTCTAAGTAAGGGGTGAGGGTACGTATTGGGAAGCTCTTTAATCAAACACCCACTCCCGCCCACTCCCGCCCACGTTAACGGCCTCTACTGATCGATCGTGGTTTCTAAGTATAAAAGTTGATAAAACGGTAAATGCATGAATGCGCATCCAAAAGTTTAACGTAAAATGTGAAAGTTTGCTAAGTCGGTTTGTTTATCCAAATATCAAGTAATTGATGTCGAGTTGGATTTCGATTGATTTGCATGCCAAAATGGAAATTATACATCCATTTACCAAGTTCGGATTATGGTGCTTAAAACGATCCATTTATTTGGAAAAGAAGTCTGTTTAAATGATAATGTGTAAAATGTGAAATCTAAACTCGTCAATATGATCCATCTTGTATTCGGGTCAACCAAAATCAAGATCGTCCTAGACAAGTGCTAAAACCGAAACAGAACATTGCCAGGCATCCCCTTTGGGGCGCGAGCCATACGACGAGGGAACAAGGCTTTTCCAAATTTGAAATGTAGAAAACAGGACCTGCCTTGGGGTGCGAACCATTAGGCGACATATAGAGCCACAATTAGTTGTTTAAAAGGTCGTAAAAACCGCTTTTGTGATTAATGATTTGCAAGTATTGTTTGCATGGCTCGGAATAATTACTATTATGTTAGTAATATTCGTTATCAAATTTACAAGTTTGAAAAGTATAGTAAAATGTGTAAAGAGTGTATGCTTAACCATTTCGTCATCGTACTCGAATTAAATCAACTTGGCGCATATGTTAGCCAAGGATGACATATGATATGGTCATGATAAGGATAAAAATAAAAGGAGATAAAAGTAAAAGGAAAATGTTTGATATGAACTAATATGTTAAGTTCATTTCTTTGTAATTAGTCAAGTTTGTCATCGTACTCGGATTAAATCGACATGGTATAAGGAACCAAGGATGATTAAATGATAAAAATGGTAAATAAAAGAAAAGAGTGTTAGAATACCCTTAAAATATAATTAACCAAATAATATCACCGAGTCACGGATTAAACCGTCATGGTATAAGGAACCAAGGGTGATTACGATTTATGGTTAAAAAGTTTGTCACAAAAAAAGGTGTTTTGAAAATATTTGAAATGTTGAAAACCGTTAGAATAAAAGATGAAACAAAGAGAAAAGATGAGCACAAACACGTTTGGATTCTGACTGGGGATGCCGAAAGAGGCGCGAGGTTCGTAGTGGTGACTACCAGCCTCTGTCTTCAATCAAAATCCGGTTTTTGCTCAATCGATCCATATTTTAGATCGTGTTATGCATTGTTCATGTTTATAAAGTCATGAAAAACAGTAAGTATATGAAATAAGTGGAATATTTAGACCCTCAAACTTACATGTTATGATGTTTGTGAGGTGGACGACTATTAAGACGGTTTTCTCGTTATGCGACTACTTGGGATCAAAGAAGTTTAAAAGAGTGCCTTAAAAAAGGATTTTGTTTTGAAAAGATGTTGAAAAAATGTTGTATGAAAACATGTTGATTAATGTTGAGTTGGTCGAATGGGTCGGTCGAATGCACTGCGACGTTGCCAAACAAAATGTGCAAGGCTTATGTTTTCGATCGGCAGGTCGAAAACACGTGTCGATTTTTTGTCTTAAGTAGTCGAAAGGTCTAGAATTTTAAGGGAGAAGGAGGGGGCGGACTCACGCATAACCTAAAGGGGTCCATATGATGGGGTATTTATAGAGAAATGGGGATGGTAGTAAGTCTTTTTTATTTGCTTACTGGCTATGGATAGCCACATGAGGCGCGAGCACGCCAGCGGTGGAAAGCGACGTCTTGTCCTTTTTAATTTGGACATAGCCTTTGCTCTATCTATTGTTTGATTGGTTTGATTTGTGGTATTCAAATAGGATGACGTATAATAATATGGTCATCTAATAAGATGGTATTTGGGTGTTATTTGGGGTGGGCATTTTGTGCTTGACTCGGGTTTAATTCGTGTTGAGTCGGGATTTGAATTTTAAGTCGGTTTTTGGTCTGATGTCGGTTCTGACCCTAATTAGTGTCATTTTAATGAAAATGATGTGATAAAGCCATTCATGGAATTATTTTTTATATTCGAGACTCGGGTTGACTCGGGTTGACTCAGATTGACTCGGGTTGCGGGTTTCTGAGTCGGTTTTGGGTCTGAAGACGGTTTTAACTCTAAATAGTGTTATTTTAATGCAAATGAAGTTAGACAACCATTTTTGAAATCATTTTTCATATCCGATTAATGCAAACCGTCTCATGTATAGCCAATCCATGCACGCATGTCAAAAATATGTTGTAATCCAATCATCATCGGGTGTTTTTTGGAAAGTGCAGATACTTGGTATATACACAAGGTAGGATTTCCCTACTCAGTATGATTATATAGTTAATTGTGAGATTGATGTGATTCCTTGATTTGTGTGATTATATTATTGTGATTATTATTGATATTGGATGATGGAGGAGTTATGGATGATATTGTGGAGCCATGTCGGGAGATGGTTTCACCCCCATGTATCGCCTATTGTGACTTCCGTCACAAAGGTGATGTGCACATTAAGGACCTGAGTTCGATCGTTGCGATGAGCAGGTCTTTTAAAGTTTAGTGTTGCGGTCTGACATTAGCAGGGGTGGGTTACCTGTTGCGATGGGAACCCGGCTACTCGTTACGATGAGAGCCATTAGTGTTTGCACTGCGATTCAGACATAGGTTAATATGGAGTTCGGATTTGATGGAGTGGTATTGGTTGATTGTATAAGCTTCTTGTGTTTGAATTGTTCTTATGATTAATTGTATAGTTATACTCACCTTCGTATGTTTTCAAAACTGTGGTAAACCATTTGATATTTCCGGCAATTGGGGAGTAGTGAGTTTAGTAGGTGTTAATAGTTGGGCTTGCAAATGGGTTTGGATGGGCACCAACGATTCACCTTCATTTCATAGATTTCGCTGAGTCATTAGACGTTTCATTTATTTTTGTTTAGCAGTTGTACTTCATTTTTTGGATTTGGAACTCGTAAACACTTTACCTTGCTTTACTCTTAATAAATATTTCATTATGGTCTATTTGATATGTACTACCTCGGGCAACCAAGATGTTAATGCTTCCATTTGCTAAGGTAGGCCTTGGTAAGGCACTTTGTTAAATGGGGTTGTTACAATTCTACCCACCAAAATTCTACAATTTCGGTCCCCCCACTTCCTCTTTATTCTGGAAAGACATATCCTATGACCATTTACATGTCTTTAGTTGTGCTTGTTATATAAATATTTCTGCCAAGTGTCCACATAATTAGCTCCTAGGTCTCTTAGGTGTGTCTTCCTTTGGTAACCCTTCACAACAACGTGGGAACCAATGTCTTGATTTAGCGAGTGGTAAAATTATTATATCTCATCGTGTCACTATTGATGAATCGGTCTTCCGGTTTGCAGGCAAATTCCGCTAGACTCGTACTTCTTTCATCACCCCCCCCCCCCCCCCGACCATGAACCCGCTCTATTATGAGTAGCTTACCAAACCACCCCTTCCCGCTGCCCCTCAAGACCCACACACACACAATCCCACACACCACCCACCATGATTCCTACCTCTTGTCTGACACCTCCTGTGGACATAGGCCACCCACATGCCGGTCGACGGATGTAAAGGCAGTCCGAAAGCCACGCTCGGTGACGTAAAAATGCTTTCGACAGGATCTCTTTCGATCAAACGGTCTCGCCTCGATGACGGTCTCGATACGATTCAAAGATGTTCGGAGTCGACACCAAGAAATTGTGGAGTCCTTGGACACCGTTCGAGGTCCACTTTATACCTTGGTCAAACAAAGCATGATGCGGTGCTTGACACAGATACTAAAGATAAGGACTCGTTCCCCTTTAGCATTCTATGTCTAGAATGACTCTCGTTGCCATGGATAAGGTCGTCCACTATCCAAAGGTTTTGAGTAAGGTATGAGGGTACGTATTGGGAAGCCCTTTAACCGGACACCCAATCCCGCCCGCGTTAGCGGCGTCTACTGATCGATTGTGGTTGCTAGTGTAAAAGTTGATAAAACGGCTTAAATGCATGAATACGCATCCATTAGTTTAACCTCATGTGAAAATTTGCTAAGTCGGTTTGCTTATCCAAGTTTCAAGTAATTGATTTCGAGTTGGATTTAAATTGGTTTGCATGCAAAAACGGAAATTAAACATTTATTTACCAAGTTCGGGTTATGGTGCCTAGCACGATCCATTTATTGTTAAAACGAAAAGATAAAAGGATAAAATCATAAAGTGATAAAATGTGTAAAATAGTGCTAGCTCGTCAATTTGATCCTTGATGCATTCGGGTTAACCGTAATCGGTATCGTTCAAGACAAGTGCTGAAATGAACAAACCAGAACAGTGCACGGCAGCCCATTGGGGCGCGAGCCTATAGGCGATATAATGGGCTCTGCCCGGGTTTGAAATATGAAAGACAGGAGGCGCGTTGGGGCGTGAGCCATTAGGCGGCCTAAGGGACTTCTCCTGGATTTGAGAAGGTTGCTAAAAACCGTTTTGAAAAGGTTGTTAAAACTGTTTTATGGAAAAGGTCGTTAAGGCCGCTTTTGTGCTTATGTTTTGAATGTGGTTTTCTTGACTTGGAATATTTATCATTATGTTGATAATATTCCGCATCGGGTTCGGGTTTGCAAAGTTGACATGAATAATTTATAATTCAAAAGCGTAAAATGTGTGTGCTTAACCGTTTTGTCACCATACCCAAATTAAATCGGTATGGCATATATGTTAGCCAAGGATGACATGTGATATGGTCAAGATAATGATGAAAATAAAATAAAAGTGAAAGAAAAGTGTTTTATATGAACTAATTATGTTAAGTTCATTGCTTTGTAATTAGTCAATACTTGTCATTGTACTCAAATTAAACCGAAATGGTATGAAGAACCAACGATGATTATGGGTATGACTAAAATGCTTGCAAATGTAAATAAGTGAAGAAAAGTGATAAAAAAAAGAGGTGGATAGTCTAATATCCATGAATTTGTAATTAACAAACAATATCATCGAATCACGGAATAAACCGTAATGGTATAAATTAACCAAGGTTGATTTTGGCAATGGTCAAAAGGGTATCATAAAAATGGATTAAAATGGTAAAAACCGTAAAAGAAACGAAGTAGAAAAATAGGATAAAATATTTAAAGGAATTATGAACTCAAACATGTTTGAGTTCTGACCTGGACAGACCATTGGGGAGCAAGCTCCTAGGCAAGGCAAGGGGATTTTGGCCAAAACTCGATTTTGGATCAAACGTTCCATGTTTTGAATTGTGTTATGCATGATTTATGTTTATAAAGTCATGAAAATGGTGAAAACATGAAGTTTAAAGAGTTTGTTACACCCTCATACTTACATGTTCTATTTTTGATGAAATCGACAAAGTGTTAAACTTGTGAGCCGGAAAACCGTTTTGTAAGAAAAGAGTGTTGCTTTGCTTTAGTGTTGATTATTTTTGAGTTGGTCAAATGGGTCGGTCGAATGCACGACGATGGTACCAAACAAAATGTGTAAGGCTTGTGTTTTCGATCGATTGGTGAAAAAGACGTGTCTATTTGTTGACTTAAGAAGTCGAGGTCTATAATTTTAAGGGAGAAAAGAAGGGGCAGACTCTCGCGTAGTTGTAAATGGTGGTGCAAGGGGCGGGGGGGTATTTATAGAAGAATGAGTGTTGTTGGTTTCTTGAGGCGGTTTTAGGCAACGTGGCCACCTGAGAAGCCCAAAGAGGCACGAGCCTATTGGCGACAGAAAGGGGTGTCCTGTCCTTTTCGCCAATTTGGATTTTGCCCTTTGTTCTATCCTCGGTTTTTTTAGGATGTGTTTTGTGGTTGATTTTGTTTGCTTAGCCGTGTAAGCTTGTATTTGTGTGTTATTTAGGGTGGGTACTTTGTGTTTGACTCGGGTTTGATTTTGTGTTGAGTTGGTATTTGAATATTGAGTCGGTTTTAGGCCCAGTGTCGATTTTGACTCTAGTTAGTGTCATTGCGATCCCGTCATCATGCACAAAACAATATAGGTATTTTTATATATCTTAGAGTGTTTTGCATTTTCGAAATCGTTAAACGAGTTTTCCGACTCATAATCATACAAACTGTCGATTAAAGCAGCGATTTTCGAAACATGTTATAGTCCGATAATCATCGGGTGTTTGATGGGATTCCTCAGATACCGGGTATCTACACCTCCCACCTTCCCCACACCCATTATCCCGCCCACCATGCCCACACCCGCGTCACCTCACATAGCCCACACGCTCACACCTTCTCCACCTCCACCGCCCCTTCATCTTCCACCACCTCGTGCTCATTCCATGACCACTCTTACCATGAATGGGATATTCAAACCCCGTGCTTGCCTAGCCCATTCCCCCAAAGCCCTAATATCCTATCCTAAAATCACCCACTCTTGGCCTCCACGACCCGAACTCGAATGTTGCTATGCAGGATGAATTTCGCGCGTTAATGGAAAACCATACCCGGGACTTAGTACCACGACCTCATGATGCTCATTTCATTCACTGCTTGTGGCTTTATCGTCATAAGTTCAATAGTGACAGTTCTTTGCAGCGGTACAAATCCCAACATGTGGTTAATGGTAAAACACAATAGGCCGGCATTGACAGTGATGAGACCTTCAATCTTGTTGTGAAACCGACTACTATACTTACCGTAGTGAGTCTTGCTGTTTCTCATTCTTGGCCGAGATTCACCCGCTTCATGTTAAAAATGTGTTTCTACATGGTGATTTGGTTGAGACCGTCTAAATGCATTAGCCCCATGGATTCCACGCACCCCCCCCCCCCCTCTCATGCATGTCGCCTTCGCAAGTCTTTAACTGGTCTTAAACAAGCCCCTCGTGTCTGGTTTCAGCGATTTGCGACATTTACCCTTTCACAGTGTTTTTGTAGAAGTACTTGTGATTCCTCTCTATTCATTTATACTATTTATAGGCTATCGCCCACCTAACAAAAATACCAAAGACTTGGCTAACAAATGAATGTAGTAAAGTAGGGGTCGAACACAAGGAGACGGGAGTTGCGTAGTAAAATGCTATTAATAGAATTCTAGCAAGGTCGGTTACGATTGTTTATTTGGTTTGGTTGGTAAATTTGTGAAATTTTTTTGTAAAATTAATAATGATAAAAGAGTCTAGGGGAGTCGGGTCAGACATGCAAATTATGCAAATGCTCATGTTAAACTAGAAATAGATAACGATAATTGTTTAGGTCTAATGACTGTTAGGTTCATATACCCTTATTAGACTCTTCTAATGGTGATCTAAATAACTTGTTGTTTTAGAACTAGTGGATCTAGTTACATGCATAACAAAATAAAAGAGATAAGGAGGAAAACAATGTTCCTTACAATGTTAAATGGTTCGAAATGGGCACAAATAAGGTCTCCTACCTTCACTTGTTCTTGAGCTATGAATAATAGGACGATACTCCAAAGTTTCAAGCTAGAAACTCTCCTTTCAATTGCACCCAAGACATTCCCATAACACTAATTCATATTCTAACAAGGTATTATGAATTAGTAACCTTTAATTGGGATCTAATATAGCTTTATTACTACTATAGTAACATTTGGTATTATTAGATCTAGAACAATATTCTTGAGCTTCTAAAACCATTTTAGAGTGAGAATAAAAAGGATACACAAGACAATTTTTTGGTGTAAAAATTGGTAGAATGAAAAATAAGAGCCAAACTCTTATTGTAGAAGGGGGGACCGGTTTTGGAGGCCAAAGAAGGCCAATGCATGGCCTTTACTTTTCCTTTTGTTCTTCACAAGAAAATAGGTGTAAGGCTACTTAGTATTAGGTTATCATTGTGTCTTTATTTAACAATTAAAAAAAAACACCCACTAACACATAAGTCCCTCCATTTTTTCGGTCATTATAGATAAAATGGACTTCCATTTTATTTTGTCAAATTGTCATTTGTCACACAATATGTCACATGTAGCATGTAACATGTTATTAATTAATTTAATGCATATATATCAAATAAATATCATTATATACATTAATTAAGTTACATATAACAAATTGTCTTAGAATTCTTGATCACATAGATAAAATGGGTCATATAATTATAATTCACAACATTTTGCAATTATAATTAATCATTCTTAATTTAATTGTTTCACAAACAACAACGACTTTTAGTAACAAAATATTTTAATTACTAAACTCAATCTTATTTAATCAAATTATAATAAGATATCAATATTCTCTCTCACATATGAATTGTTTAATTTAAGGAATTGATCAACTTGTATCGATATACAGTTAATCAACTTATCTATTAAGGGAATTGTCCTATAGGTGTGACCTTAAGGGATCAACTGATCACTATCGTCAAACGACAGTAATGTTAAACTCTAGTTAGCCAATCATTGCTGATAAATGTTGATCAATTGACTATATAATGAATCATCCCATACGTATTCTTATTATGAGATTTAATTATGATGTTTAATCATGTGATCGCACTATTGTTGAGGACACTTACTCCAACAATCTCCCACTTGTCCGAGACAAGTGTGCGTCACCAATTCTCTTGTCCTATTACAATCTCCAACTGAGTGCAAGATGTCTTGCAGGTCGTACTTGCATTTGATCATATCTTGAGTGGTTTCCTCGATCTGGAGAGTAACTGTCTGACCGAAATTATCTACCATAGATACCTTCCGAGCGTGGCCACTCATTTTCAGTTCACTACCCCTCGAGTGGCCCTGAGCTTTTAGATAACCCTGACAAGGGGGTGGGCAATTCTTATCGCACTATTCCCTTCGTATAGCCATAGTTCATCATGACCCAAAATACACTCATTTAACTTTAGTTACGACATTTGTAGCGTATAAACTAAAGCCAATTAGAAATTTGTGCCAACTTGGCGAATAGTCTCTAGTCAAAAGAATTGACTCATAAGAATACTATAGTAGCTCCTGCCACGACCAGGCTTTATGAATTTACATAACTCTATAAGCAGTCACTGCCCGACAGAGTGACTCATACAGTCTGTCTATGTGATTGACTAGTCATTCCATGTGACTCTATGGCACTTGAACTTGCCATCAAGCGCATCACACTCTAGTCACTTCGAGACATCACCTCCTATAAGTAATCAGGGGCGCATACTATGTTAATCCAGTTCACTTTAATAGGGTTCAGCGTTGTCCATACAACCTATTTGTATAAAAAAAGTAATAAAAGAGTTTAATATAAAACTCAAACGATGAATGCATTATCACATATGTAAAATTGATACCATATCAATTACTTAATAATATATAATCCATACTTAATATTGTATATAACTACACATCTCAACTCAATTGAAATGTCATGACTTATCATGCTTAGCCTATGAAAAAGCCTTGGGTAGCAAGATTTAGCAATACTTTGCACTTTCCCTAACCTTACTATATACTATTTCCCATTCTTGTGAATAATCTTTTATTATAAGAACTTCTTTGAGTACGTGTCATGAACCAATCTGGACATAGGCACTCTTGCCTTTGAATAACTCCCACTGTCTTCACAGTGTATAGGGATAGTAGTTTCGGTTATTGGAATGAACTACCATAGTTCCTCCAATTCATAAAACCGAATCCTAATATCATCCCCTCCTTCTTGCATATCTCATTATCGCAAGTGTACTCAATTTTCGTTGTGTATATCTCATTGTTCAACTGCCTACGATGTTCCTAGCAGTTATCCTCCTTAAATAATATAGCCAAGATGGTTCTCTAACCATCCTTATGTGTTTAGAATATGGTTTTGTGCAACTCCTTGCATATAAATCCATCTCATTTCTAAATGCTCAACTTCATTTATTTATTACTTTCCTGAGTACTAACCAATGAACTATATGGCTATATGGAGACTTCTATCAAGGATTCGATTTATAAATTCTTGTAATACTCCAAGTATACGAAGTTTAAGAATGGTGATACATGTTAGCGTAACGAATTAATTCCGCAGCGGAAGCATGTGGATTCAATTTCTACATGTTCAATACTTTTGAACTTGTCAAGATTCTTATTAACATAAGAATATTCATTTAACGCTAATATCCTTTTAGAACTATCTTTATAGGTCTGGATACCTTAGAGATGTATTATTCTTCTCCTAAGTCTTCCATCATTAAAAATGATCAATATGTCCCTTACATATAAGATTAGTAATACCACATTACTCCCACTAAACTCCATGTATAAACAGAACTACTCGACAATTCGAGAAACGTTTATCACATGACTCATGACCAAAACACAAAATTCAAATCTTTGACATCTACTTAAGATTTCTTCTTAAGTTTGCATCCTACCTTAGGATAGTTGCGATTTTAAAAACTCATGCAAGATGATTTTTAAAATCCAACTATAAAATCCAAATTTAATGAGGCGTTGTTGTTGCGTGCAAAACCCTTTGCCACCAACCAACCAAGCTAAATAAACATCTTTATGTTTATGCTTACTTCGGACTTTTGCGGAGTTGAAACTAGATAAAGCATCTTAATAAGCTACAGGTTTGATACTCACAAAAATAACATGACTCCTATCCACTTAGATTTCGAAGAAATAATTACTAATTTTGACCAAGAAGGAACATCTTCCTAAGTCTTATTCTCAGTTTGTGGCTCTTGAACATTTTCTCCCACTCTGTCTTTAAAAAATACTCCTCATTTCTTTAATAGACAGCATCACGAGCCACAAATCCTTTGTTCTCGTGATCATGTAGAAAGAGAGAGCACATGTTTACTATCGAAACAAGTTATAACTTAGGTGCCTGGCGTAACCATATCTCATATGAAATGTATTTGATTGCTTTAACTATATTCTGTTTTAGTGGAAAAAATGCTAGACAAATTTGCAACAGAAACTATCTCCAATTTTATAGTTATGATTCAATCATATCGTATAGGATTCTTTGTAACTTTCTAATAAACCTTATCTTGATAGGGTGTGATTATGAAAGTGATCTTGTGGTACCATATCACACTCCTTTTGGTGCAAATAAAAGTCTTCACTTTATTGTTCCCTATATAAACAAAGTACTAATTCTTTGGTTTTTAAACTAATGGATCTAGTTGCACGCATAACAAAATAAAAGAGATAAGGAGGAAAACAATGTTCCTTACAATGTTAAATGGTTCGAAATGGGCACAAGTAAGGTCTCCTACCTTTACTTGTTCTTGAGCTATGAATAATAGGATGATCCTCCAAAGTTTCAAGCTAGAAACTCTCCTTTCAATTGCACCCAAGACATTCCCATAACACTAATTCATATTCTAACTAGGTATTATGAATTAGTAACCTTAAATTTGGATTTAATATAATTTTATTACTACTATAGTAACATTTTGTATTATTAGATCTAGAACAATATTTTTGATCTTCTAAAACCATTTTAGAGTGAGAAGAAAAAGGATACACAAGATATTTTTTTGGTGTAAAAATTTGTAGAATGAAAAATAAGAGCCAAGCTCTTATTGTAGAAGGGGGGACTGGTTTTGGAGGCAAAAGAAGGCCAATGCATGGCCTTTACTTTTTCTTTTGTTCTTTACAAGAAAATAGGTGTAAGGCTACTTAGTATTAGGTTATCATTGTGTCTCTGTTTAACAATTAAATAAAAAACACCCACTAACACATAAGTCCCTCCATTTTTTCGGTCATTATAGATAAAATGGACTTTCATTTTATTTTGTCAATTTGTCATTTGTCACACAATATGTTACATGTAGCATGTAACATGTTATTAATTAATTTAATGCATATTTATCAAATAAATATCATTATATACATTAATTAAATTACATATAACAAATTGTCTTGTAATTCTTGATCACATAGCTAAAATGAGTCATATAATTATAATTCACAACATTTTGCAATTATAATTAATCAATCATTCTTAATTTAATTGTTTCACAAACAACAACGAATTTTAGTAATAAAATCTTTTAATTACTAAAATAAATCTTATTTAATCAAATTATAATAAGATATCAATATTATCTCTCACATATGAATTGTTCAATTTAAGGAATTGATCAACGTGTATCGATATACAATTAATCAACTTATCTATTAAGGGAATTGTCCTATAGGTGTGACGTTAAGGGATCAACTGATCACCGCCATCAAACGACAGTAATGTTAAACTCCAGTTAGCCAATCATTGTCGATTAATGTTGATCAGTTGACTATATAATGAATCATCCCTTACGTATCCTTATTATGAGATTTAACTATGATGTTTAATCATGTGATTGCACTATTGTTGAGGACACTTACTCCAACAATGACAACCCCCTCTCGGCCTTATTGTCAACCATAGAGCGGGTTCTAGCGAGCTCTACCTATTACTAGATCGGTCTACTAAAACATGCTTAGTCTAATTCAAGTTCGTGCCTCTCGACTTATAAATGTGAATTAACAAATTTAATCTAAGATAGTCATCAATTATCAAAGACTAGCAAACAATACAAGCAGGTGATATAAACGATTAAACGATATTATAACATCCTAATTCAATCAATTACAAGTACTATTTATGCATGGCTTCCCTAATCCCTAGACAAGATAAACTACTCACACATATTGAAAACTAAACTAATAACATATGATATGATAAACATGATGATAATAGAATTATAACTAAATGAATAATTGAGAATTATGATAATGCTGATGATAAAAACATAAATATTAGAAACAATGATTAATAGAATAACTTGGGAATGATAGTAATATGTAATTAGCAAAATAACTATGACGAAATATATATATGAAAATGCTATGAATAAACAATGATGACAATAACTTAATAATAAAAAGTAACAAACTATTAAAAATATGGAAATGCTAATGACGATAATGAAAACAATATAACAATGAAAATGATGAGTGAACTAACGAAGTAATGGTAGAAATGAAATTACTGTAACAAAGGAAATAGAACTCGAATAAGAAGAACACAAATGAAAACCCAAATAAGTTGAATGGAAAGCTTGAATTAATAACTTGAAATGGTAAAGGAAATTGTTTATAACAAGAAAGAAATGCTTAAAGGAATTCTAAACTATTCTGAAAACTGAACTTTGTGTGCTTAAGCGTGTGAAAAATGTCTCTTAAATGACGGATTCGACACCCCTTATATAGGACTTAAGGGGTGAAAAGTAAACGACTTAAATGAAGGTGACCCCGATCGGGGATGCCGTAATCCGAATTATTGTCTTTAATTCTTGATTAATTGGTAAATGGAATCCAAAGCTCCATCTTAATGCTCCTTAATTATTCGACTTATTGCACAGTTAGGAATCCTAAGCTTGCAACCTCACTTGATTATTTGGACTTCATTTGGGCTTTATTTTCATTTCTTTACTTGTGCATCAACCCAAGTTAGTTTCTTCATGTTCGGAATTTCCATGCTCGGATTTTCCCAAAACGACCCTCCATGGTCAGGTCTTGTTTCTTTTAGCGTCGTGAACTTTAGTTCTTGTTAATTTGACGGAAAAAAGCTACCGAATGCTTCATTTCCTACAAAATGCAATGAGTACAAGAAAAAACCCCTAGAACACGGAATTAGCACACAAATACACTTATAAAAGTGCAATAATTAAATAAAATCGAGCTAAAATAGGGAGTAAAATCATACTTCCTCTATTCAACTCCACTCTACCACCTTTTCATTTTCATCCATTCAACTCCACTCTACCACTTACTATAAAAAGGAAGTAAAATGACCATATTGTCCTTATGACAACATTTTATTTACAAAAAATGCCACTAAATGGCCCACTTACTTTTACCCACAAAATACACCCTAATCTAATCCTAGCCCAATTAGCATTACCTAATCCATCTTAAATGACTAACCCTTCCCTCCAAATTTTAATTACCCAAACCCAATATACACAATAAACCCATTCAAATTTCCGTCTTGTTTGGACTGGATCACTTCCGTCTTCTCCTAACCCAATATACACTCTCATTCTCTCAAACCTACAACTACCCATCCCATTCCCTCAACTCTACACACTTCTGCACACTTCTAAAACCCTAATCTCTCCCCCCTCCCTCTACATCCGCCTCCTTTAATTCATCCGTTCATCTTCGTCTGAAACCCTAGATCTGTACTTCCGTCTACTTCACTTCATCACTTGCTCTTTATCTTTTCAATCTTATCTCTTCAAATAACATCATGAAACCTCCTCATCCAAACTGTGGTATGGAGTGTTTGCATTGTTTTTTTATCGGTATCGTGTTGGTTTAGTAGATGATGAAGAAGATGATGAGTATGATGAATCTGCTCCTGAATCGCCTCCTCCAACCAATATCGTACCTGATTCGCTAGATCCTGATGATTTGGGGACTGAATTTGAAGAGACGGTGTTCCATGATGGTAGCGTTTGCATTCCAAAGTCCCCTGAGAATGTCACTCGTCCAAAGTCGCCTGAAATCCCTCTTGTTGTCGAAGTGTGTGGTGGATCTGGTGAGCCTCAGAGTCCTTGCACAATGTATTATAATGGGTATTTGAAGAGGATGGCTGCTAAGCGTCCTAAAATGCCTGAGAAAACATCCGGGTATGCTGATAAAGTGGAGGTTGATTCTACATCAGAAAGCTCAAAGAGATTCTTTGCGTATGTGGATAGATTCTTATCTAAGCGACCCTAAACTTCAAGGTGTTGGTATATTTCCTAAAACGATTGCTTTTTTTGTTTTTTTTTTAAATTTATTTATTCGTATATTAAATTATTTGAACTGCGATTAGGATTCGTATAAACAACTGCTGCTGGGTTAACTACTGTTAGGATTTTTTTGTTAACTG
This sequence comes from Silene latifolia, assembly GCF_048544455.1. NCBI lineage: Eukaryota > Viridiplantae > Streptophyta > Magnoliopsida > Caryophyllales > Caryophyllaceae > Silene > Silene latifolia. The sequence goes on along the minus strand of NC_133538.1, from coordinate 200,969,582 downwards.
TTGTTGGGTTTTTTTATTTATTTACTCGTATATTATTTGAACTACTGTTAGAATTCGTATAAACAACTGATTGTTTGGTATAATTTTCTCTGTGTTGTGTTGAGAATGCATTATCTACTGGGTTTGTTTGTTAAAATTTGAACTGAAACTGAGCATTGATATCTGAACTAAAAATGATAATGAATGCATTTACCTGATTGTCTATGACTTGTTCTGAAACTGATAATGAATGCATTTACCTGACTGTTTATGACTTGTTATGAATTTATACCTGATTCTGTCACCTGATTAAGAATGCATTGTCTGCTGGATTTGTCTGTTAAAATTTAAATTGTTGTTGGGTTAACTGCTGTTAGGATCTTCTGAACTTCAACTGATTATGAATGCATTTACCTGATTGTCTATGACTTGTTCTGAATTTAAACCTGATTCTGTCACCTGATTAAGAATGCATTGTCTGTTGGGTTTGTTTGTTAAAATTTGAACTGACACTGAAACTGAACATTGATATAACTTACTGAAACTGAACATTGATACCTGAACTGAAATTGAACAGAGTTTGTGCTCACTTGTCTGCTGGGTTTGACTATTAAAATTGGTCTGGTGTTGTCTGTAGAAGATTGCAGTCGCTCAATGATGAAAAACCTTAATGGTTTGAGAGTTGTTACGTTATTGTTAAGTGGCCATTATGTTTAAGTAAATAAGCCACCACATGGTCTACAAATGAATGAGTGTGTGTGCCTTTCCATTTTAAATACAGTTATGGATTCTCTATGATGACTATTCCATAATGGTTTGAGAGCTAAGTTTCTTATTGCCTTAATCAATTCTGATTTGTATAGAAAGCATGGTCTATCTTCATTGTGTGTGTGTGTGTTGGAGGCATTTTTACTTTACAAAACTCAATGATGAGGCTATTTAGGCCTGAGAGTTTTGTGCTCAATGAGATACTTTGAGAGCAAGTACTTTTATGGTGTAGTTGAATGTAGGAAGTGTATGTATAGCTTAGTATCCATTTACTATAAGTAATTAAGCCACCACAATGCATATAACAATGATGCTCAAGATTTTGTGTGTTTGTATGAGGCTTGATTACTTGACACTACTCAATGAGGAGGGCACACTTACCCTGAGAGTAGATGATGAATGCCTTAATCAACTGATATTGCATTTTTTTTTGAATACTTTAAACTAAACTGTTATATGAACTTCAACTTTGCATTGCATATATCTAAATGCATATAACTAAATATAATCTGAACTAAAACTGATGTTCATCTGAAACTGAAATTGCATATTTAACATTACATTCATTGAACTGTTTATTGTACTGAACACTTCTCTGTATGCATTTGAAAGTGTTAATTGAACTGAACCTTGTTGTATGCATAATCTGAACTTACCATTGCATTTCACATTCCATTACATTTCAAAATGTTTAATTGTCATTTGTAATTGTTTTTCAAATGAACATTAAACTTAACATTACATTGAAAAAAAAAAGTGAACATAAAACTAAACATTACATTCCATTTAACTGATCTACTATACCTTCAACATTGTAACCTAGTTCGTTCATAAGATATTCTAAACCTTGTGTTTTACTAATACCTTGCAAATAATCAATGCATTCCCTCACTAACTCCTCATTCACCTGTAAATTTCTTGGTAACATACCAACGGCAGCAAGATGCCCCTTTCCCAAATTTGGAAGTGAAAAATTGTTATGACCCTTGCATTTCATAATCTCCATCATTATTGCTTGTAAGGATAGGAATATATTGTTTAGTTTGCTTGGACTATAAGCCACAAATGCCTGCATTACCTCATTAACTAAATCATCAACTGTCTTTGTTGCATGTTTTTTTTTTTTAATGACTGTAAAGCTCTAAAATAACCCAAGCCATTACAGTTGAGGTCTGGTGAGTTAGGTGGCTGAAAAACTAACTCAATGTGGAATCCGTCTGAGTTTGCAGCTGCCATAAACTCAGGATCATCATTCTTGATGTGAGGCCTGGCATTGTCTTGCTGAATGTATATGTGCTTGGTTAAACCTTCGGGCCAAAACCTCTTAATTACTGGAATTACATGTTGTATTAAGCATTCTTTGATCACAACTTTTGTGATAGACTCAATAGGCTTTGTCTCTAAAGTACCCCTTGGCCTATTTCTGCTTGCCCTAGCTACTGGTACTTGATTTGTGAATGGAAATATGCCTATTTTACCATCAAATAGACATTCCCCATCTGCTGAATATATTGGTCTGGTGACTGCACACATGAACATCACTTTTGTGATGTACCTCTTAGATGGGCAGCTCCTCCCCCTCCACAACATATATTTTCTCGTTGTCATCTGTGACGAAGAACCACTTCTCATCCATATGTATTGTGTTGCTCATTTCAGTAAATAAGATTTCAGTTAGTGGCACATTATTGAGATCAAAGAATTCCTGAAGTACTTGCTTGACAACTAATGACCTAAGTGAATAAAGTAGCCTTTGATCCTTATGTAAGTCTGTGAGTTTAGGATGTAATGGGCTTGAATGAGGTTTAAGTAAACCCTCTTTCACCCATAAATGGACTGTTCCAACTGAAACTCCATAGTTTTCTGAAACTCTGATCATGGTATCTCTTAGAGAATGATCTAGTGACTTTATGTGCTCAATGTTTGGTAGGATTCTTTTCCTATTTTTGTTGTCTATCCTACCACTCTTCACATCTAACTTCTCACCTACTAACCTTGGTTTTTTGGCTAGTCTCCATATGTTAGATATGCTTCTATCACTCAAAGCGTACCTTGCAGCTACCTCTTTAATGGTGCCACGAGAAAGCTTACCATTTTGCGACTTTTCGAGCAAGTAAATGGCTATTTCTGTCCGCTGATCTTCTGTCATGCATTTGAAGCCCATTTTGCTGTAATTTTATGTTTGTAATTTAATGCTATGGACTGTAAGAATTTATGGATTGTAAGGTTTTTTTGTTATTGTGTTGTTACTGAATGGAGAGAAAGATGTAATTTAAGGACAAATTTGTTGTAAATAATGGTGAAGTAGTACTGTTATATTGCTGGAGTTCCTCGGTTTTGGTAACTTAGAGTTGACAGGAAGTGGAGGGAAAATTTAAAGGGAAGTTTTGGTGGGGGTTTTTAAAATGTTGAACATTTTGGTGGGAAGATTATCCCATAATCAAATCAGAATTAGAGCCACACTTTATCATTTAATAAAGCATTATGCACAATCCCAAATGTACTTCTATTGTTTCTTTAATTTTTCTTAATAGTTGTGCAAAACTCCAACTGGTAGAGTGGAGCTGAATGGAGGAAGTATATAAATTAGACACATTAAACTCCCCTAAGCTAAACCCTTTCTTGTCCTCAAGCAAGCACATAAAACCAAGACAAGGGCAACGAGTCAGTAAAACTCATCAATTGCAAATCCCAATATATGCTAACAAGCACAATGAATCATAATCCCAAAACAATATGGGCATAAGGATAATGCATCGACATGGATGAGATTTACATGGCGGCGTAGCATGAATGACTTTAAATGAACTTTTCGGCCCTTGCATGATCTTTTTGACTTTGGACTCTCACGATTCACCGAATACGCATTTATATGTGAAAAGATATTTGTGTGAGTAGCACTCACCTATCCTCGACTCAAGAGAGTGTGCCCGCAATCTAATATGGTAGTCATTTCAAAACCACGAGTCAAAACATTCAAATGCAAGCATGTAAGAAGCCAATGGGTAAGAAGAAGTCAATAGGAAATGGGTAATAAGGGGGATCATATGAATTATGGAATGTGGAGCTAAGTGAAGCTAGCAACAACAAAGTGAAAGGATGCTCAATCTCGAATCCCAAATTAAACCCATTATTAGAAGCCAAAAACAACAACATATTGACCTCTTTCAATACAAATCATAAGTATACTCCTCAAAAATTCATGAATGATAACATGGGTGCTACTTAACACAACCTCTTCTTCTTTTCTTTTTCTTATTCAAATCATGCTTCTTTTTTTCACATCTTTTTTTTTTCAATTTCTTTCATTTTTTGCATCTCTTCTTTTTTCAAGTTTCATTTCACTTCAACTTTTCTCTCAGAATCAAATTTCGGATATAGCAATCTTATCTCACCAAGTTCACAATGACACAATCAAGGCATATCCCAAATGAGCACCCTAACACCAATGACATAGCTACTAGCTTAACAAGGTAGGCAAGTATAAAATGTAGCTAGGCAAGTTGTAAACATGTGTATGAAGGGGCTAGAAATCCGCAACATAATCAATGTAAATGGCTTCAAATGCATAGCATATCATGAATGTAATGCTTATAAATAGATGAAATTAAAACCATACTTGTGCATTATTGATGTAACACACATCATAAGGAGACCTACACTCACCTATGTGAGACCGGGTATAGATGTACTAGTCCAAGGAGGCTCTACCTTACCATATTATGGCTTGCCAAAAGTCAAGATCAAGCCTATTTGGTTCCAATTCCATCTTCCACCTACTTTGTCAAGACATCCCCATGAATGCAATTATCCCGTCAATAATAAAGAATCATTAGCTATCAAGCTATCATTGGGACAAGCAAGAGGGCATAACATATTAACCATGACAAGAAGTAGGCAATGAAAGCATATGAAGTAAAAGCAAACACAATTTTCAAAATTTTTAGAATTTTCTAAAATTCAAACTAACTAAAATGCAAATGCAATCCCCCCCCCCCCCCAGCAAAACACAACATTGTCCTCAATGTGCCTACATGTAAAACACCCAAGGTAACCGTAAGAACGGCTTAAAGCACATAAATAAGCAAGACAAGAGGTTATATTTAATGGGAAGCGGGAAAATATAACTAAAGTGCAAAGGAAAGCAAACTTACTAAACTAGCTAGCCTCCCCCAAGTCAAAAGTTATAGCCCGGCTTTTCATTAGGTGCTTGATCTCCACCGGATCCCATGCACCATCATGAGAACTTTCACTTGGCTCACCACATTGAAAAGGATTAGCATACCCATATATATCCTTTTCACCACTATACTCTCCTCCATAGCCACCATAGCCATCATAGCCACCTCCTATGGCCTCCATTACATAGTCTGAATCACAATAGTCTGGGCCGGGCTTATAAGTACCTACAGAAAAAATAGAAGAAGACGGATAACCACCATCGGGCCAAGGAAAAAATGAGGGGTGAGGGCCCTCAGGTGGAATAAATCCTTGCCTAGCAAAATAACCATAAATTGGGGCCAAGGCAAGCATTTGGTCATTCTTCATGGTGTCCATGGTAAGGCTCAAATTACGCATCATGTCCATCATTTCATTGTTATAGGTGGGAGGAGGAGCAAGAGAGGATTTACCTCTTTCATGCCGCTCAAGAGTAGGTGCATTAGGTGTCTCCGCACCTAAAGTCAAGAGATAGGTAGAGCTTTCAAATGGGGTACCCTCAAGATGGGGTTTGTGTTGGAATATGTGTCCTCCGACAATAATGCGATCACAACTGTCGATCATGATGATCACATGTTTAAATCTCATTTTAAGAATACATGTGGGATGTAATATTTTACAGTCAACTGGTCCACACATATCGGTAATGATTGATTGACTAGAGTTTACATTACTGTCGTACGACGGTGGTGATCAGTTGATCCCCTTAGGTCATACCTATAGGGAAATACTCTTAATTGATTATTTAATTAATCGTATGCCGATACGAGTTAATTAAATTGCTTAAAATTGACGGATGATTTTGTGAGTATATTTAACTTGTCTTATTATAATTCGATTATATTAAATACGGTCTAAGTAATTGAATTGTTTTATTACTTAGATAAAATTATTGTTTACGAAACAATTTGGAATTGAAATTGAATGAATAATATTATAAATTCAAGTCGTTGTAATTTATAAATTGATAAACCGTTTTGTTACAAGTAATTACGAATTACTAATCGATTTTGTATATGACATATTTTATGAGTATGTTGATTTTTAATATGTTAAAAATACATTATAATTTCATATGTCAAGTAACATGTCACATATGTTACAATTGACAAATGACAAAAATAAAATGGGCCTCCCATTTTATTTAAGGGTGCCGAAATATAGAGGGAACATGGGGTTTATATTGTGTTTTTATCTTAGTGGAAAACATCATGATAAAAGACTACCTCTAGCCATGCATGCCTACTCTTGCCTTGAGAAGACCAAGACCATGCATTGGCTCCCCAATAAGACCCCCCCCCCCCCCTCCAACCGGTTATCCTATGGTGTGTGCAACCATATGGATCTCTCTAATTATTCATTATTTTTACCTAATTTTTCTAGTGTAAGAAATTGCTTTCAAACTCTCTACAATTTATGATAATTCTAGAGAAATAAACTCACAAACACTACCTCTTGAACCGAAATTTCAAGAGCAAAATTAACATTTTTGTGTCAAATTTAAGTATGATTAATATTATTACTAGATCAAAATAATATTAGTTATTATGAGTTTTCCTTGGGTATATGCTTTTGGGAGAGATTCTAAACTTGAATCTTGTTCATCCATTGTTGGAGAGCTCAAGAACTAACAAGAAGGAGATCTTGTTGGTGCTCATAAAACCGAAATCATGTAGTAAAGACAATGATTTCTTCTCTTTTAATTTAAGTTTGCATGCAAAAGATTTGTAATTAATTTTATGACTAAATTAAATTAAATATATATGAATTTTTAAAGTTATAAGATATAAATTTTCAACAAGCGATATCATGAGCCTTGGTTGTTTGCATGCAAATCGGTTATCGTTCTTCCGAGTTATACGATTAACATATAAAACTTATAAATTTGTGTTTATTATTATATATCACGAAATTTATTATGCATGTTAAAGTTTCTGATCCTAAAATGTATTTGGGATATTTTGGTTAATTTATGGATTTTTATTGTTCATTTTATTTAATAATGGCATTAAAATGTGATTTTATGATAAAAATGTCATTTTCGAACTAAAATTAGCTAAACTTCGAATTTTCCAGTGGTTTTTGGATATGTTTTCACATATATTTGTTTTAGATGATCTGGAAATTTTCAGAATTTTTGGAGTTTTTATGCTCGAAATGTGGATTTTTCATGATAAAAATCGGATTTAGATGAAAAATGGGTTAATATGAGATAAATTTCGAATCTGGTCATATAAATTTAGTATATTGTCACATGAAATTTTACAAGATTTGTGTAAAATAATAGACTATATTGAAGTCTTTATGCATAATTTATGAATTTTTGATGAAAAATAGCATAAATAGTGACTTAATTAGTGAATAATTGCTAAAACATACTCCATGACTTAGGAAAAACATCACATGTTGCATTTTATTATCTTTTTCAGATCTAAAATTGAAAAGTTGATGAATATATTTTTCCTCACGTTTTTATGATTTTAATTGATAAATCCGATAAACCGCAACATTGTTTTTCCGATAAATTTTCGAAATTTTAACCTAAGTTTTTTGAACATTATGAGTGTCATGGTATTTTTACAAAATGTTCATGAGTTTAAATTTCAAATTTTGAATTTATTTGAATTTTTTGTGATTTATTTGAAGTTTATGGCATATTATTGTAATTTTGAGTCCATTAATGAACAATTTTAAGAAATATAAGTTAATTATAGTCAAATTGTTAGTGGAGACTAATTTTGAGTCCTAAGATGGTTAGGGTAATTAACTTCTGCATAAATATGATTTTATGTAATTTATTGTGATTTTAAAAGGTTGAATCACGCAAATCCGTAAAAACCGATAAATATATGATATTATCTCCTTAAAGGCGATTTAGCATAAAATTGGGCATGTTCATACATATTATAATGCTGCATTTTATTTATGATTGTCATAATTTTATTTTTTATGTAATTTTGATTTATATAATTTTACTTAGTATGGCCTTAGTTTTTAATTGGTATTACCCGAAATGTATGGGAATATCGATTCGGTTGTAATTTATTGTGATCTCGTATCACCGTTTTTTAATTTAATAGATTTATTTTATTTTATTACAAATGTATAATAGGAAATTAAGTAATTTGTTTTGTAATTTATTTATTCCGGAGTTCCTTGAAAACGGTGCCACTCAAGAAGGCGGTCCTTAAAGACGGTGTTACCTCGAGATGCGTGCCAAAACCAAAGTTCAAGGGACCCAAGGAATTGGTTTCCGAATATGTAATAGTTAATTAGATTTACTATTTTAGGAAGGTCATACCAGGATTTATTTATTATGCTTTGCATTTTATTTATATGTCGCATGCATCGCTAAATCGCCATAACTAAAACATGCATTATCATTTTTATCGAGTTTATCGACCGTGTCAATTACAATTATCGTAGTTCACTGCTTTAGTTCACTTAAAACGTGATAGATAATAAATTGACATGACCTCTCGCTAAAATAAACAATTGAGACTTAGCCTTACCAAAAATTAGAAACCCATGAAGTACCAGTTTCGCAAGGGAGTTGAGACGGCTTTACCGTAAGACAAACCTTGTTACGTTGGTGAAGTGGGTGATAAATGTATATTCTCCGAGTTCATGTTGATGAGGGTTTCATCGGCCCTACCGTGCCCAAGTTGATGTGGATTTGGATCATGGACACATTTATTCGAAATTTGGATTGAGCTCAACGAAAGTATTCGTGACCGTAGTCGCATGTGTTCCGGGCTAAAGATAAATATTAATGTAGTTTTATCGACCAAGAGTTCTAAAAGTAGAATCGATTAAAGCGTTAATCCACCGAGTTATATTGGTGAGGGTTTCATCGGCCCTACCGTGCCCAAGTTAATATGAATTTGGATCTTGGAATCATTTATCATAGTTGGGTAGAGGTCACTATGTAAATGCTTTACTTGTTATTATATTTACAAGTATTAATAAAACGATAAATGTTAAGTTTTCCACTATTCCGTTGTCATATTGTTCTATTTCTTTACCACAATTCATATACGATATCATTTCGATTTGATTCAAATCTCCATTAAAACATCGTAACTAAAGACAAATATGAATTTGCTTCTAAAACCTCAAATGAACCATTGCTAAGGATCTCTTGTAAAGAGTATAGATTAAAGTTATTCATTATCAAACAGGTTTTTGATTCTTGACTAACACATCTACTTACAATGGATTGTTTTTCATATACTTAATTAAATTAAGTACCTTGAAGCGATGAATTGTTTTGGTAATTAGATTTGTCAGAATTCGTAATTGACCAAAATAACGCAACAACTTCAATGAAAGTTTTAAGAACTAAAACGATTGAATTGAAGAGTAGTCTTCATAAGATTCAACTTTGCTTCTCTAAGTAAAGATTCTTTGAAATGAGTGAGAGCATTCTCTTAAAGCGTTAAGAAAAGGATAAGGTTTAAAGAAGTAAAATTAGAATGGAATTGATACAAGGTAATGTTAAAAGTAAAGTTATTGAGAATAACAATACTAAACCTATCAATCCCGACCGATGAAGTTTCCATTGTCTTAAATGTTGGACACTAGAAAGGAAACTACCCCAAGTTGTTAAAGAATAAGCAAGTTAGTGGTGGGACATCTAATAAGACTTAGTTCTTTATTTATTTGATTGACATAAATTTTGCTAGTACCATTTCGTCAATATTAGAAACCGATGGTGGTTTTCATCATTGTATGCGATACATAGAATGATTAGAATATGACGACTAGCAACAATAATGTTGAGAGATAGAGTCATTGTGTACTCAATTTAGTTTTTGAGTTTAGAGTTTTACTTAATTGTGACTATTAAGTAAATAAACTCTAAATAACAATATGAACTTGTTAAGATACAAAAAGAGGTTTCACTTTTGTCACCCTATACACCATGATTTGATGTATGGCTAGCCCATTATCAAGGTGATTATATTCTAAACCAAACTAGAATAATATATGATGAAGATTATGCAAGACTCAAATTGGTAACCCAAGATCAAACCTAAGATTCTGGAATGATGAACGCAAAGAGTTATCGAGTACTCTTGAAACCATTAGATCTTATGGTATATGCGTATCTTGTATTCAAAGCAAGATGTCTCATGCCTTTTGGTTGAAAAGGAGGTCGAGAATGTAAATCATTGATACAGAATAGGTTGATCATTTACTTTTATCAAGGATTTAAGTTGACGCTAATGTGTTCACTTAATAAGGTAAATAGAGAAATCTTTGAAGAAGTTGAAAGAGTTTAAGGAATCACGATTTAGTCGTGATGGGGTTATCAAAGTGAAGACTTTGATATAAGCCAAAGGAAATGTGATATAGTATCACAAATTAATCTCTCTTAGCGCACATTATGGGATAATGTGTGGTTGGATAAAGAAATCAAACGCTATTCAATATGGTGTAGACTTCAATCAAGTTACTTTGAGTTACTTGATCGTTTTGGGGATTTTATCATTTTGTCTAAATTAATTTTCCACTAAATCCAAAACGAATCATATAAGATGTGAAATGGTAGGATACCATGTTTGCAAGTTTTCAAAAGAAACAAATGCTCATTTTTCCTTATTATAATCACGAGTACAACGGGTTTGTGGCTCGTGAAGCCGTCTTCCTATAAATACAAGTTTATTTCGAGAAGACAGAGTGGGAGAAAATATTTAAGAGCCACAAATTGTATTGTATCAAAGAATCTTATGTCGCAAGAAACTGGTCTTTCTTGGCTACATGAGACGTTTTGTGTAAGACGTTGTTTCTTTAAAACCTAGGAGGTTAAATTCGTCACTTGTTGAAGATGATGAATTCATGCTACTTTTAAGAAAATAAAGAGCTTATAACTTACAAAGAAATCGTTTGATTCAAGTTGATTACTTCTAGAAAGTAATGAACATATGACTTACATGAGAGTGTTTAAGTCACAACTCAATACAAGGTTTAGAGCCATGAAAATCCAAAATAAAAGGCTTGATTAGTGACAAGAGGTTTTGCGCTAATAAAGAGAGATTTCGAAGCTTGATTGGTGACAAAGGGTTTTGCACTATTTGAAATGCTTAAGTCTATTTGGATTTTCCTAAGGATTGTATTTCATTATAATGAGATATATAGCAAGTGAATCCAAAAACCACTTCTTCAACTAGAAGGAATGTATTCAATACATGTCTTGAGTTTTGCAGATTCTTGTCATCCTAAGATAATGTGAAACTTAAGAGAGGATCTTAAGTAGGACATCCATCAGTTGGAATCAATGTTTTGATCATGTGATAAAACTTTTCTCAATAGGTTGAGAAGTTGTGTTTATACATGAAGTTTAGTGGGAGTTATGGTAATTTTAATAAGTCTTATATGTGGATGACATATTGATCGTTGGGAATGATTTAAGACTTGGAGATATATAATACATCTTTAATATCCAGATTTATGGAGATAAATCCACATGATATTAGCGTCAAATAAGAAGTCTTATGTTGATAAGATTCATGACTAGTTCAATCAAGTTGAACATATTTGATTCCATTTGCTTCATTGCGAATCAATTAAATAAGTAATGATGTATAACACTTCATATACTTTGAGTATGATGAATTGTTTCAAATCGAATTTAAGTAATAGTTACCATGTAAGCCATAAAGATTACCCTTAAGTGCTTGTAGAAGCGTTAAGGATGTAATGCAAAGTGTTTTTGATGCAATTTTGTGTAAGGGTGTTACACAAATGACAATTGACAATTGAGATTGCGGATGGTTTCCGACAAAACCATAATCAAAACACATTAGGATGGTTAAGATACCATTGTGGCTATGTTATTTAAGAAATAGATTTTCTAGAATCGTTCTAGGCAGTAAAGAACAATGAGAAATATTTACATTGGAAATTGAGTACACTTGCAACCATGAGATGAGCAAAAGGATGAGTCCCGCACACTGTGAAAACAGTGGGAGCTATTCTAAGGCCAGAGGGCCTATGTCTAGATTTGATCTAGACACGTGCTCAGAAAGTTTTGTAATACAAATGTATATATTACGAAAGGAAAACGAGTATGTAATAAGGTTGAGTTAGGTACAAGAAGTTGAGAAAACCTACTAACCAAAGCCTTCTTATAGGCTTAACATGATGAGTCATGTCATATGTCATTTTAATTGGATTGAGATGAACAACTACATACATGATCAAAATTGATTATAAAAATATGAAGTAGTAATCAGGTATTAACTATTCATATGTGATAATCACATTTGTCGTTCGAGTTTTTATATCTAAAAACTCCTTTTATACATTGTTACATCCAAACGGGTTGTAGAGACAATGTTGAACCCCGTTAAAGTAAACCTGGATTAACATGGTATTTGCCCATAGTCACTTGTAAGAGGTGACGTCTCGAAGTGACTAGAGTGTGATGCGATTGATGGCAAGTTCAAGTGCCATAGAGTCATGTGAGATGACTAGTCAATCACATAGGCAGACTGTTAGGAACACTTTGTTGGGCCTTATGACCGCTTATAGAGTTCTTGCAAATTTATATAGCCCGGTCGTGGCGAGAGCTACTATAGTATTCTAATGAGTCGATTCTATTGACTAAAGACCGTTCGCCTAAGATGGCACAGTTTCAGATTAACTTTGATTTGTGTTACTACGACCTTCGTAAATGGGGTCAAATGGGCATATTTTGGGTTATGATGGTTGTGGCTAGTCGAAGGGAATGAGTGCGATAGGAATTGTCCACCCCCTTGTCAGGGTTAAAACAATATCTCAGGGCCACTCGAGGAGTAATGAACTGGAAATGCGTGGCCACGCTCGGAAGATATCTATGCTAGATAAATCCGGTCAATCAGTTATTCTCCAAATCGAGGAAACCACTCTCAATATGATCACTTGCAAGTACGACCTGAAAGACACCTTGCATTGAGTGGGAGATAGTAATAGGACAAGAGAATTGGTGACGCACACTTGTCGAGGACAAGTGGGAGATTGTTGGAATATGTGTCCTCCGACAATAATGCGATCACAACTGTCGATCATGATGATCACATGTTTAAATCTCATTTTATGAATACATGTGTGATGTAATATTTGACAGTCAACTGGTCCACACATATCGGTAATGATTGGTTGACTAGAGTTTGACATTACTGTCGTATGACGGTGGTGATCAGTTGATCCCCTTAGGTCATACCTATAGGGTAATACTCTTAGTTGATTATTTAATTAGTCGTATGCCGATACGAGTTAATTAAATTGCTTAAAATTGACGGATGATTTTGTGAGTATAATTAACGTGTCTTATTATAATTCGATTATATTAGATACGGTCTAAGTAATTGAATTGTTTTATTACTTAGATAAAATTATTGTTTACGAAACAATTTGGAATTGAAATTGAATGAATAATTATTATAAATTCAAGACGTTGTAATTTATAAATTGATAAACCGTTTTGGTACAAGTAATTACGAATTACTAATCGATTTTGTATATGACATATTTTATGAGTATGTTGATTTTTAATATGTTAAAAATACATTACAATTTCATATGTCAAGTAACATGTCACATATGTTACAATTGACAAATAACAAAAATAAAATGGGCTTGCCATTTTATTTAAGGGTGCTGAAATATAGAGGGAACATGGGGTTTATATTGTGTTTTTATCTTAGTGGAAAACATCATGATAAAAGACTACCTCTAGCTATGCATGCCTACTCTTGCCTTGAGAAGACCAAGACCATGCATTGGCTCCCCAATAAGACCCCATCTCCAACCGGTTTTCCTATGGTGTGTGCAACCATATGGATCTCTCTAATGATTCATTCTTTTTACCTAATTTTTCTAGTGTAAAAAATTGGTTTCAAACTCTCTACAATTTATGATAATTCTAGAGAAATAAACTCACAAACGCTACCTCTTGAACCGAAATTTCAAGAGCAAAATTAACATTTTCGTGTCAAATTTAAGTATGATTAATATTATTACTAGATCAAAATAATATTAGTTATTATGAGTTTTCCTTGGGTATATGCTTTTGGGAGAGATTCTAAACTTGAATCTTGTTCATCCATTGTTGGAGAGCTCAAGAACTAACAAGAAGGAGATCTTGTTGGTGCCCATAAAACCGAAATCATGTAGTAAGGACAATGATTTCTTCTCTTTTAATTTAAGTTTGCATGCATAAGATTTGTAATTAATTTTATGACTAAATTAAATTAAACATATATGAATATGTAAAGTTATGAGATATAGATTTCCAACAGTTTGGTGTGGACAATTTCTTTAAGTTTAGAAACATCACCCGGAAGACTAATAGAGTCGTTCTTAACAATTTTCCAAATCATATTAGGATGAGCATTTTTAAACCAATTCAAAGAAAGAAAGTAATCATAATCAAGTCCATCACCCGTCTTCCCCGTTGAAAGCAAAGGTCGCAAATGGGTAGTCTCTTGGTTAAAACGACAAACCTTTGTAGCTATCCTAGTTATCACCCCACCCAACACAATAGAGCTAGTGGATTGGTTACATTGTTTGGTCAAGTGAACCGCAAAGTGGTAGGGGAGATTAATTCGCCATTTTTCATCATCATCAACATTAAGAAAAGCACCCAATATTTCCACCTTCAACATCCTTACCGAGTGAGGCTCATTCCTACCTAAAAAGGTCCAACCCATGAAACGTAGCCATATACGAATGGCGGGGTAGTGAATGTATTGGTGAGGCACATGATTCCAATCTTTAAAGGGGAGGTGGGAAATAGCATTCCAAGTATTCTGATAAGGTTGTTGTCAGTCGTTTGGCCTTAATCAAAATAAATCCTAGCTTAATACTAACAAAATAGCTAGTGGTAAGTCAGGTATCGAATCCACAAGGAGGCGAGTTAATTAATATAGTCTGTTTATATTTAAGTTCATCTTAAAGTAACAAATTTAAGGGGGTTTTGATTATCTGATTTCTAACAACTAATTGCAAGTGAAATAAAGATGACTAACAATAATATTTAAAGAGTTTATGGATCGGGTTCACTAGGTAGTCATCCAAGGGTAAGGTTTAATTCATTGACGAGCAATTTATATTGTTGAAAGTCATATGATCGGTCGATTCTAATATGTCTTTTTAGATCTAAACTTAACATGCAGTCGCTATTATTAAGTCGATCTAATTGAATTATCGTGGCCTATACTAGTCTTAACCCGGTCGGTGAAAATCCTAGTTTATGCAAGACTAATTAACCAATTCTGATAAGTAATTAATTAACTAGATGTAAGACGATAATTAAACAACAATCAAAAGCAATTTAACAATCAATTCATTAATAACCCATTTTCTAACAACCTAGATCCCCTTTCACCCTTGATAATGAAATTAGCTACTCATATTAAAGGGAAGAACATCAATAAGATTAATGAACAACATGATTAAAAGCATAATAAGATGAACAAAATAATTGAATGAAATAGAACTTGAATTATTAATAACTAAAGAAAGATTAACAAAGTACCTTAATTAAAGAGCAATACCTCCGAAGCAAAACTAATGTAAACTAATCTAAGAGTATTCTAAGAGAGTTTTTAGAGAAGCTATACGTAACTAGGTAAAAAATAATAAGACGTAGATAAACTGGGGTACGAATTAGGTATTTATAGTAAAACATAACCGACTTAAGGAAATTGCGGAAAATACTAGAAACAAGTGGTTCCTCGATCGAGCCTATGTGCACTCGATCGAGTAACCAACTTCCTCGATCATGCCTAGGTGTTGTTGATCGAGGAACCATCCTGGTTAAGCTCCTTTCTTCGTGTTGTCTTCTTAACTTCTCTTCCTTCATTCTTATGGATTCCCGTGCCATGTTTCGTGTATTCTTTCATGCCCACTCCGCGATGCCTATTACACTTCTTTGCTCCTCAAATGTGTAACACCCCACCTATCAGGCCAAGATAATTGGAGCGTTACCATCGCGGTTTCCCGAGGTAGTGTTTCAAAACTTCCATAAAAGAACATTTTATAAATAAACATAATGTTTAGTGAATTACATAAACGTAAACAAATGAATAAAAGTACAACTCATGACAACTATAATTTCTAGCCAATTATACTCGCCTCGTGACTCATCAACCTCGTCCCGTCTCCCACGTGCTATCCAAACAACCTGGACTTAAACTGCTCCCCATATGACCAAAGGATATCATATGGATCGATACAGGCCACCCCAAAAGAGATAGGTGACAATGCACAGACACGCAAACGTCAGTTTCAATAAGCAAATAAAAGATGACACGACTCAAGTGTGAACATGCAACATGACTACTACTATGAATGTCATAACATCGAATGACCACCACCACGATACCGGGACACGCCCAGGCATACCGACAACCACACTGGTACCGGGACACGCCCAGACATACCGATAACCACAAACAGGTACCGGGACACGCACAGACGTACCGGGTCCGGAAGCCAACAGGATCCCCTCCCAGACGTCGTGTCTCAACCACACGAGTCCCTCCTTGACTCAAGCCATTAATGCGCACATCCCTCTTGGAGTAGGAAGCTCCAAGAGGCGACTCAAGCGCAAGACGGTCTCCCAACCGTCTTACGTCTCCTCAAAAACAACATATCCTCCATATACACAATAATAACCAAAACATGAAATATAACCCAACATATCATAATCATCCTCATAATGATGTAATTAACCATTAAACATGTTATAATGCAAATGCCCTATTTATGTGAGACTAATGACAACATCAACATAAACAACACCATATTATTGAACCCGAGTAGGATTAACCTACCTTTTAGCATACTCCGTAAGCTAATCCAAGACAACAAGAGTCCATCTCATAAAACCGTCTCATCATACAATAATCACATAATAACTATCATAATACATCCTAATCTATTATACAATACAAAACCCCTTATTATTACCCTCTAATTACCCATAAATACATACTAATTACTAATTAATCAACCCAATTGAAAACCCCCAAAAGTTAGGGTTTATAAGACTAGAAAAGGGTAGATCTTAACTTACAAATCAAGAGGAATGAAGGAGGAAGGTGAGCAATCCACTAAACCAAGATTGAATCCTCTAATATGGTGTTTGTGAGGGTTTTAGAGAGAAGGGAGAGAGTTTGGAGAGATAAGGAGGAATGTGGAAATTATTTTAGGGTTAGAGGAGAAAGGGATAAATCCCATGTTCTGAAAACAGCTGCACTCGATCGAGTGGCGAGTCTACTCCATCGAATGTCGCTCACTCGATCGAGTGCTGATCCACTCGGTCGAGTGAACCTCACTCGGTCGAGTGCGACACAGTAATTTAGTCTTCACTAAATATTTGACACTAATTCAACTTGATATTTTATTATTGCTCTTTAAACACTTTTATTCATAATAATAAAGAAATAATTCCCAAAAAGTCATAAAAATTCAAAAAAATTTCAAAATCATAATTTTGTATATTCTGGAAAATTCCCAACATTCCAAAATTTTAATAAAACTTGCCCATAGAATATATTAATTTATTTCATAAATAAATCACATAATACATAATTTTAAATCTTTAATTCCAAATTAAACATAAAATTATGCAATAAATCAAAATTAAAATTTGCAATATTCTAAATAAGTTTCTATAACCTGGAAAAGATAAATTTTTAGGTCCAAAAATCGAATTTACAATTATGACTAATTAAAGTTGCTATTTATCAATTTTACAATATAAAAATCAATAAACATCCAAATCAAACGAAATTTGACATGCAACTTCAGATATGATGTTCATATCATATATACAACTTTGGGAAAGATTTTCACGCCATAAAATTCATTTTAGCTAATTTATGCTAAAATAGTCACTATTTATGTGATTTTTACATCTAAAAATAATAAATCATGCAAAATAAATGTTGGAGTTAGTGTCCTCCACAATAGTGCGTTAACATAATAAATCTCATTAATAGAATATCATCAGATATTTAATTATTTGATCCTCGTCAGTTGATTAACGTAAATCGATAACGGTTGGCTGACTAGAGTTTGACGTTATTGTCGTGAGACGGCGGTGATCAACTGACCCTTTTCGGCCACACCTAAAGGAACGAACCCCAATTGATAACTAATTAATTGTATGAGATACAATTTATTTAGTCCCTTGATTTATAGACTAAGAGGTTAGTCGATTATTATTAGAGAGATTTCGAGTTGCGAACTCAAGGAGCGACAGTTATTATTTAATTATGTGATAATTAAATAATAAGTTTTGGGAAACGGGTTTTAGTTAATTAACTGTTAATTTACTAAAATTGTACTAATTGATTAATGTGATTAATGTTAGTACGTAAATAATATGTGTAGTGCTACACGTATATTTACGGAGTGAATTGGACGAATTTATTATGGAAGCGTTTAAACATGATACGATGTTTAAAATGAAAATTACACGGATTTGTGCGGCAAATATAAAAACCAACATGGACCCGTATATGGTCATGTGGACCGTGTAAAATAAGTGTAATGCATGATTACTCAAATAATCATTTTACCTTATTTTGTATACTAGCATAATATATATCTTATACTAGATTTTGCATGTGATGTAAGATAAAATTATAAGACAAATAAATATGTCCACTTGAGGACTCCACCCGCCACTTCCTTTTCCTCCTTACACACTCCATATATTTGTTCAATTGTTCACTCTACCTCTCTTACACAATTCATTTCATTTTGCATGTGAACAAACTTCTTCCATCTCTCTACAATAATTCTCTAGTATACATTATTACTAAGAAAAGTTAGTAATATTACTAGTATTATTATCAAGGGCACATATTAATAAGTTACTAGTTCATACTTGTTAATATTGTTGGGTAGTTCTTGGGTGCTACTTGGAGGAGACTTTCTAGTTGAAGGTTTTTCAAGGAGGATCATCCACATCATTTTAGCTCAAGAACAAATTAGTAAGGAGAACTAATTTGTGCCCATTTTACCTTATATTCAATGTAAGGAAATTGTTTTTCCTTATACTTTCTTTTTATGCTTTCATATTAGCATGCATGTTACATAGATCACATACACAACAATTTATGAGATCAATTTATTTTATTAGAGAGTATAATATGGATCTATGATCTTTCAAGTGGTATCAGAGCTTAGGCTTGTAATTTGCATGTTGATTTTAAGCATTTTAATGAATTATGAGATAATTAGTAAAAACTCAAAAATTGTGTTGGAAGAGGTTTTAGCACGAATTTTTTGGGACATGCATACCTACTGATCTCAAAAGGTTTGTGGAATTTTTTGGTGATTTGTGAAGTAATTTTGCTAATTTTAATGTTTTTTGGTAGAAAACCAAGTCAAAATGCCGCATTTTAGTGAAAAATTAACTAAAATTAGTTAAATGTTGATTCGGTGCATGGATTTTTTATGGTAGTTCATGCATGTTTTCTACTGATTGTATTCAAAAAGTTGAAGGTTGGTTCGGATTTTTGCATGTTTATTGATTTTTTGAGTAAAAAGTCGATAAAAGTCCAATTAATTAATCATAATTTCGAATTTTTTGATTCTGCCCATGATAAATTTATGTACATTTAATAATATTATTGAAATATCAAAAGTGATTTTGCATGTGTGTTTTCACTTTGTTTTGATGTTTATTGGTTTTAGTGGTTAAAACCGATAAATATCGATCTTTTTCTTCACAAAATTTATCCGGAATTTTTGGGAAATTTTTCTGACATTTTGGTGTTCTTGGGAGTGTTCCAGAATACTTAAAAATTTTGTTTCAATTTTTTGGGTAATGTTTCAATGATTTTTGATTTTTACTTAAATATTATGATTTTACCGATTAAATTAGCAAAATATCACCAAATCAAACTAATTATTTATCATAAAATTAGTGAGGACTAATTTTGAGGTTCAAAACAGTTTGGACAATTAGTTTGGACTTAAATGAGATTTAAGAGTTAATTATTGATTTTTACATGTTAAAAATCGATTAAATCCACAAAAACCGAGATGGATACCAATGAATGATAGGTAGGGCGATTTTGGCATCATATTTACAGCATTTTAAGCATATTTATTTAAGTTTAATGAATGATTGTGATTTATTTAAAGTATTTATCTTTTGTACCTAGTATGGCCTAGTTAATTTTAATCGTTATTACCCGAAATGAATGGGAATATCGATTTGTTTGTAATTAAATACGATCTCGTATCGTCGGTTTGTAATTAGTTAATAGTTTTATTTATTTTATTAATTAATTTATAATAGTAATAGCTATGTAATTCATTTGTAATAGTTATTTTACCGGCGTTTCCAAAAGACGGATTACAACGAGACGGAGTCTATTTTTGGAAGGTGTTCCAAATCCCACAAGGAAGAGCCACTTATGGAATGAAGAGGCAAGGGACCAAGGAGTTGGTTTCCGAAATGTAATAGACTAGTTTTTATTAACTAGGAGGCCATACTAGGATTTATTCATATGCTTACATGTTTGCTTGTTTTATTTTCGCGCATGCCAAAATCGCCATTCACATGCATTTTATTTTCCGCGGTTGTCAATTCACGTCATTTACATTCACCGAATTAATTCACTTATAAGGAATTTATGACTAAATTGACAAGATCTCTCACATAACTAAAATTGAGATTAGCCTTACCAATTCGTAACACCTATGAATCTCTTGTTCATTAGAGCCACGCTCGCCCAAGCGGGGTGTTCTCTTTTTACCTTGGGTAAGTAGGGTGGTAAGCGGTTATCACACGCCAAAATTGGTTGGACTCAATGGGATATAAGACGGTCTTGTGTTCCGGGGCTAGTAGATGAATTTGAGGAAATTTGTCGACCAAGAGTTCTAGAGGTAGAATTAGTCAACGTGACTTACCGAATTTACGCAATTATGGGATATTTCGCCCAAGCGATGCTCATTTTTGTTTAATATTTGGGTCTTGGAATCATTTATATAATTTAGTGGGAGGTCATTATATAAATGCTAAAATTTGCTAAACATGTTTTTACAAGTAATTTTTTAAAACAATGAGTGTTAATTTTTCCTTTTTGTTGTAGCATTTTAATTCGCAATGGCAACTTCATCAACTCCATCGACTACTTCACTAGGCAAAGATTCATGGCTAAGATCCGTAATGGACAAATGTATTTTAAAAGATGACGGTAGTAACTTTCTTGAATGGGAATCCAACATCAAAAGTGCCGCATTGTCCGACAATGTGCTCACTTACTTGACCGATGCTCCTCCTATCGAGCCCGGTGCAAGAGCTTCATCGGCGGTGCGGACCGCCTATGATGACTATATGAGGATGTTGAATGATATCAAGAATGTGTTGATATGGTCAATATCGCCAAAGCTCAAGCTTTCATGCATTTCTGTAAATGCTTACGAGATATTCACTCGTATGATCACTATGTTTTCACAAACACCTAAAGTCGGTCAATACGATGCGGCGGCACACTTCTTTGAAGCTAAGCTTGAGAGGGGCCAAAAGGTTGGTCCCCATGTCCTTAAAATGGTCGAATATGTTGACATCCTAGAGCGTCTAGGGTGTAAGATTCCTAAAACTCTTGTGGTGGATCGAATCCTTCACTCACTCCCCCACCAAGTTTGCCCACTTTAGGATAAACTACAACATGAATGACATGGATAAGAGTTACCATGAAATTCATGCACTCCTCTCCCAAGCGGAGAGGGATATGGAGGCTAGTGGGAGTGAAAAGGGATATGTTTTAACCATGAAGTTAAAGAACATGTCTCTTGGAGTCAAGAAAGGAAAGGGAAAAGAAAAGTCCCAATTCAAGAAATCGTCAAAGAAAATTGACAAGGGAAAGGGGAAGGCCGTTGAGAATGGCAATCCCAAGGCAAAAAGTGTCAAGCTCTCCGAGGCCGAATGTTTCCATTGTAATGAGAAGGGGCATTATAGGAGAACTTGTCCCAAATATTTGGAGGATCTCAAGGAAGGGCGTGTGACACCTATTGGTATGATTTCCTCTCTCTATGTGATAGACGTTAATTATGCTTGTACTTCCACTTGGGTACTTGATACCGGATGTGGCTCTCACCTTTGTAACCATTTGCAGGGTATAAGGGACGTGCAAGCACTAGCAAAAGGTGATGTGGATCTCCGCATGGGCAATGGAGCTAGAGTAGCCTCCGTTGCCGTAGGGACCTATGTGCTCACTTTAGCTAGTGGTTTAGAGTTGTATTTAAATAAGTGTTATTTTGTACCAACTTTAACTAAGAACATCATCTCCATTTCCGCGTTAGACGCGGAAGGCTTTTGTTTTATGATTAAGGACAAGTGTTGTAATTTTTCTTTTAATGATGTGGTTTATGGCAAGGCCATTTCAATTGGAGGCATTTATGTTTTAAATGATGTTAATGACGTTTATCATATGGAAACTAAAAAGCTCAAAAAGGGTGATCCAAACGAATCCTACCTTTGGCATTGTCGTTTAGGCCACATAAACGAAAGACGCATTAAGAGACTTGCTTCATCAAAAGTGCTCAAACCATTTGGTTTCGAATCTTATGGTACATGCGAGTCTTGCCTTTTAGGCAAGATGACTCGTGCACCTTTTGCGGGAAAAGGGACACGAGCTAGTGAGGTTTTGGCTCTCATACACATGGATGTGTGTGGACCATTAACCATCACCGCTAGAGGAGGTTTTCACTACTTCATTACTTTTACTGATGACTTAAGTAGATATGGGTATGTCTACTTAATGAAGAACCAGAGTGAAGCCTTTGACAAGTTCAAAGAGTTTAAAAAAGAAGTAGAGAACCAATTGGATAAAAAGATAAAGACTCTACGGTCCGACTGTGGTGGTGAGTATCTAAATATTGAATTTGATTCACACCTAAAAGATTGTGGTATAGTATCACAATGGACTCCTCCTGGCACACCGCAACTAAAAGGTGTGGCCGAAAGGAGAAACCGAACTTTACTTGATATGGTTCGGACAATGATGAGTCTAACTGAGCTTCCTAGTTCATTTTGGGGTTTTGCACTCTTGTCTGCAGTATTTTCACTAAATCGAAGCCCGATTAAAGCGGCCGATAAGACTCCATATGAGATATGGACAGGGAGAGTCCCTCATTTGTCATTCATACGTATTTGGTGTTGCGAAGCGTACGTTAAGATCAAGTCTGACAATAAGCTTGCACCCAGGTCTGACAAATGTCTTTTTGTAGGATATCCAAGGGAAAAACGTGGGTATTACTTCTACAATAAACACGAGAACAAAGTTTTTGTGGCTCGTGATGCTGTCTTCCTAGAAAATGAATTTATTTCTAGGAGACAGAGTGGGAGAAAATTTGAACTTGAAGAAGTTCGAGAGCCACAAACCGAGAATGAGGTAGAGGAGAACGTGGAGGATAGAATTCCCGCTTCCTCTGAAACGGTAATTATTCCTAGAAAGTCAAGTCGGATTTCTAATCCACCTGATCGCTACCTTGGTAACATCAAAGAGGATGGCGTTTTGTTACTTCTTGAGAGTAATGAACCCACTACCTACAAATCGGCCATGTCTAGTCCTGACTCCTCTCTTTGGCTAGAAGCCATGCGGTCTGAAATGGATTCCATGTACGAGAACCAAGTATGGGACTTGGTGGATTTACCTTAGGGAGTGCGACCTCTTCAGTGTAAATGGATATACAAAATTAAACTCGGCGTGGATAAACATGTGGATGTTTACAAAGCTAGATTGGTGGCAAAATGTTTCACCCAAGTTCATGGTTTACACTATGATGAAACCTTCGCTCCAGTCGCTATGCTAAGGTCCATTAGGATAATCTTAGCGGTTGCCGCATTTCATGATTATGAGATTTGGCAAATGGATGTCAAAACCGCCTTCTTGAATGGGATTCTAGAAGAAGAGGTGTACATGATACAACCCGAAGGTTTTGTGGATACATCTAACCCTAAGAAGGTGTGTAAGCTCAAGAAGTCCATTTATGGTCTTAAGCAAGCATCTAGGAGTTGGAATCATCGCTTTGATCATGTCATTAAACAATACGGTTTCACTAGAAGTGTGGAAGAACCGTGTTTATACATGAAGTTTAGTGGGAGTAAGGTTGTATTCCTTGTCCTATATGTGGATGACATATTGCTCATTGGGAATGACATTCCATCGCTCACTTCCGTTAAGGAGTGGCTAGGGAACACTTCCAAATGAAGGACTTGGGAGAGGCACAACGAATCTTAGGTATCCGGATCTATAGGGATAGGTCCAAAAGGATACTAGCATTGAGTCAAGAAGCTTATATTGACAAAGTTCTTGACCGGTTCAATATGAAATACTCCAAGAGAGGATTTCTACCTTTGGGCCAAGGAATTACTTTGAGCAAGTCACAGTCTCCCTCTACCCCTAAGGAAATTGAACACATGAAGACCGTCCCTTATGCTTTCGCTGTTGGGTCTATCATGTATGCTATGATTTGCACTCGTCTCGACGTTGCGTATACCTTGAGCATGACAAGTCGGTATCAAGCCAAGCCTGGTGAGAATCACTGGATAGCCGTAAAGAACATCCTTAAGTACTTGAGAAGAACTAAGGATTCGTTCTTAGTGTTTGGAGGAGAAACTGAGTTGTGTGTAAGAGGTTACACGGACGCAAGTTTCCAAACCGATCGGGATGACATGAAATCCCAATTCGGCTACGTGTTTATGCTAAATGGAGGAGCTGTTTGCTGGAAGAGCTTCAAGCAAAGTGTTAATGCAGATTCTACAACAGAGGCTGAGTACCTTGCAGCGTCTGAGGCTGCCAAGGAAGCTGTTTGGATTAGGCAATTCATGGAGGGGCTAGGAGTAGTCCATTCCGCCAAAGATCCTATCACTCTATATTGTGATAAAAGTGGAGCTATTTTTCAAGCCAAAGAGCCTAAGTCTAGTAACAAATCTAGACACATTGAAAGGAAATACCATGTAATTAGAGATTATGTGGAAAGGAAGGAAATTGACATTTGTAAGGTTGGGACAGATGACAATATTGCTGATCCTTTAACCAAGCCTTTATCAAAGGCTAAGCATGATGGTCATGTCGTCTCTATGGGATTGAGACGCAGTACCGTTTTCTTTAGATTATGGATATGTAATAATTGGATAGTGTATCTTTTATTATATATATGATAATCACATTCGTTGTTTTCGTATTCATTCTTTTATGAATTTTTATTTAGTGTGACTAAATTTTAATACCTTGTTTATCTGAATAAGTTGTGGAGACAATGTTGAACACTATTCAAGTGAATTAGATGAACATTGTATTTTGTCTCTAGTCACTTAATGAGGTGACGTCTCGGAGTGACTATATTGTAAGTCGATTGATGGTTGTTCAACACCATAAGGTCATATGTGATGACTGGTCGATTACATAGGCAGAGTGTGTGACACTTTGCCGGACAGTGACCATTTAGAGAGTCCCTAAGTTCTATTATAGACGCCTGGTCGTGGCGGGGATCTCTAAGATGTTCTAATGAGTCGATTCTTTGACGGAGACTATTATCCGAGCAGGTGCGCTTTAGAGTGACTTTGGTTTTTGTCCTAGGTCGTGCCGTGAAAGGAGGCCAAAAGGGCATTTACTAGGTCATGGTGAGTCAGATTGTGCAATAGGATAGATAGGGCATAGAGGAATTGTCCACCCACGTTGGGTAACTATATCTCAAGGCCACTCGAGGAGTTAATGACTACAAATGCGTCGCCACGCTCGGAAGTAATCTGTGAGAGATTTTTCCGGTCAGGTAGTCACACTCCCGATCGAGAAAACTACTCGCGATGTGTTCATGTGCAAGTGCGACCTGAAAGACACCTTGCATTGAGTGGGAGATTAAAACGGACAAGAGAATTGGTAGCGCACACCTTATGTCGGACAAGTGGGAGATTGTTGGAGTTAGTGTCCTCCACAATAGTGCGTTAACATAATAAATCTCATTAATAGAATATCATCAGATATGTAATTATTTGATACTCGTCAGTTGATTAACGTAAATCGATAACGGTTGGCTGACTAGAGTTTGACGTTATTGTCGTGAGACGGCAGTGATCAACTGACCCCTTTCGGTCACACCTAAAGGAACGAACCCCAATTGATAACTAATTAATTGTATGAGATACAATTTATTTAGTCCCTTGATTTATAGACTAAGAGGTTAGTCGATTATTATTAGAGAGATTTCGAGTTGCGAACTCAAGGAGCGGCAGATATTATTTAATTATGCGATAATTAAATAATAAGTTTTGGGAAACGGGTTTTTGTTAATTAACTGCTAATTTACTAAAATTGTACTAATTGATTAATGTGATTAATGTTAGTACGTAAATAATATGTGTAGGGCTACACGTATATTTACGGAGTGAATTGGACGAATTTATTATGGAAGCATTTAAACATGATACGATGTTTAAAATGAAAATTACACGGATTTGTGCGACAAATATAAAAACCAACATGGACCCGTATATAGTCATGTGGACCGTGTAAAATAAGTTTAATGGATGATTACTCAAATAATCATTTTACCTTATTTTGTATACTAGCATAATATATATCTTATACTAGATTTTGCATGTGATGTAAGATAAAATTATAAGACAAAAAAATATGTCCACTTGAGGACTCCACCCGCCACTTCCTTTTCTTCCTTACACACTCCATATATTTGTTCAATTGTTCACTCTACCTCTCTTACACAATTCATTTCATTTTGCATGTGAACAAACTTCTTCCATCTATCTACAATAATTCTCTAGTATACATTATTACTAAGAAAAGTTAGTAATATTACTAGTATTATTATCAAGGGCACATATTAATAAGTTACTAGTTCATACTTGTTAATATTGTTGGGTAGTTCTTGGGTGCTACTTGGAGGAGACTTTCTAGTTGAAGGTTTTTCAAGGAGGATCATCCACATCATTTTAGCTCAAGAACAAATTAGTAAGGAGAACTAATTTGTGCCCATTTTACCTTATATTCAATGTAAGGAAATTGTTTTTCCTTATACTTTCTTTTTATGCTTTCATATTAGCATGCATGTTACATAGATCACATAAACAACAATTTATGAGCTAAATTTATTTTATTAGAGAGTCTAATATGGATCTATGATCTTTCAATAAAACCATTTTATTTTAAAATTTACATACAGTGTGTAAATATTGTATGTGACAACATACTAAAATTTTATGGGTATAGACGAAGTCTAGCTAATTTTAGTAATTTAATTTACATTTTATTCAATAATATGTAATAAAAATACTAAAATCATATTAAAGAGCAATAAAATACCATAAATTATCAAAAATGACCTAAAATCAATTTATGACCAGAACGTTTAACATGCAAAAATTTCGTGGTCTTTATCATAATAAATCACAAAATACAAGTTTTATATGTTATCATTTTAACTCGGAAAAACAACAACCGATTATGCAAGCAACAACTCTTGCTCTGATACCAGTTGTAAGATTCATTAACCTCTTATTAGACACTTCTAATAACTTAATGAAATTTAGTTTAGTCATAAACTAACTAGATTTTATGATCTAAGGTTCAATCTTGGGTTACCAATTTGAGTCTTGCATCATCTACATAATATATCATTCTAGTTTGGTTTAGACAAAGTAAGAAAAAAAACCGATCTACTTACTGTTGGAGCTTGTGTCCTCCACAAATTAGTGTGATAACATTTATAAATCTCTTATGGGTTCACAAGGGTATACTTCGTATTTTATCAGTTGATTAACGATTACTTAATAAAGGTTGGCTTGCTAGAAAGTTTGACGTTATTATCATACTGATGGCGGTGATCAACTGGTCCCTAAAAGTCACACCTAAAGGATGTGTTTGAGAGATGTAATTGTATGAAAATATAATCACATTGATGCCTGACTAAAAGGTTAGTCCAAGTATTTGACTAAACAGTTAGTCAATGTGTTGATGAGACGATTATTTAATACAATTAAATAATATTAGCTGAGGCGAATTAACTGTTAATTCGTAAATTGAATATAATATGTTATATTTAATTAATGTATATAATGTTAGCTTGTACGAATTAAGTTGCTAATTCATAATTAAACATAACCAGTTATATTTAATTAGCTAATTATAAATATGCGATATTTATAGTTAAACTACATATTATACGATATTGTCATAATAAATTATTACGGACCGACATTAATAAATCGACTCTAAGCTGTTGTGTGTAGACTTATTAATACAGAATAAATTAAATGACAATTTATAAATGACACACTTTATATACATTTTGCAAACTACTAAAATAAGAAGATTTAATCTCATTATTCTGGTAAGTGAAAAACCGAAAATAAGAAGAAAAATCCTCTTATTATTTCGGTTGGGTTGGACAAAAAAGGAGAGAAAATATCTCCCCCTTATTCACTCTTATTTTCGGTTAAAATAAGAGTGGGAGATCATTTTTCTTAACCGAATTCTTAACCTAATATTCTCTCATCAAAATCACACAAAAACCTTAAATTAATTAGTGAATTTAGGGATCGATTCTAGCAAGAACAAAAGGGCATTTCTCATATCATCTTGGGTGCAACGATTAGGCGAATATCAATTTTGATATTATTCTTAGGCCATATTTGCAAGGACCAAAGGTTGATTCATAATCCCTATTTTATTTTGTTTATGCAATTCATTTATGACTAGTTTTCATAGATTATAATTTCGTTATAATCCTTATTTTTAAGGGAAGTATACCGATATTTCCCACAAGTGGTATCAGAACCAAGGCCACGAAATTATTTTTATATGATTTTCATAGATGATTTAAACAAAAGAATTTCGAGAAAAAAAAAAAAAACATTCGGCTGTTAAAAGTTTTTTTTTGTGCCGTAGGGTTTTTAATTTTTTGCCAATTGGTTTTTGTTTTTTTTTTTTTTTTTTATGATTTGTTCCATTTTGATTTATTCATATTATTGTTTTAATAGGTTAAGATGATAATATAATAATTTTGTAGATGTTTTGTTTTAATAAGCATTAAATTAAAATGTAAATGGAAATCATCTTGTTTGATGATATTAAATTTGTTTTTGCTATATAGTTTTTGGCATAAATGGTTTTAAATCGTTGTTTAGAATCATGTTTCATTAATTTATATGTTCATGATAATGCCAATCTTGTTCTAATAGCAACTATAAACGAATTTGTTCATCTAATTTTTTTTTTATTAGGGCAAAAAAAAAGAGGTTTTTTTTGTGTTTTTGGCAAAAAGCCGTGAGCAAAAGAGAAAAAAAAGTTTCTGTTTTTTTGTTTTGCTGAAATGCCGAGAAAAAAAAGAAAGAAAAAAATTTTCTGTTTTTTTTTTTGCTGAATTGCCGACATAAAAAAAAAGGACTGTTTTTGTTTTTTTTTTGCAATTAGCCGAGAGCACAAGAAAAAAAAAGGAACAATTTTTGTTTGTCTTTGCTAGATGCCGTGGGCAATTTTTAATAAAAATTTTTTTGGTTATTTTGGCCAATCATTATTATTATCTATAATGAATAATAATTATTGTGAAAAGGTTCACAAATTTAAGATACCCATATTATTTTAAAGAGGTTTAAAATATTGTTGAATAATTCATATTATAGGTCAATATGAATTAAGATTGAAATTAATGTGAGTAATTGAGAAATTGTCACTTAATTTGATCATTTAAATAGGTGGTTTGGGTAAATTAATCTACATAATTAAGGAATTATGTCTTGCATGTTTAATTTATTAGTTGATGCATTTTATTTTAGTTGAATGAATCGTTGAATGGATTTATTTACGTATTTTTGCAATCGGTTGTAATTTATAATACCTAGTGTGGCCTTAGTTAAATTATGTTTTCGTAATGATGGAAACATAATTTTTAATATAATTTTGAGATCTCAAATCTCCTTTTATTTTCTTTAAGTATTATGTTTTGAAATTAGAATGTAAATAGGTTTATTTTGTAATTTTAATTATAATTTTAAAGAAGACTGAAGATGGAGATTGGAGCTCACTCCCGCTACATGGACCAAGATGGAACATCAAGACAAGCTTCTCGGGTCCAAGGATGGATTCCAAAATTGTATTTAATGTTCATTTTGGTAGATAGGCCACACTAGAACTTTATTTTGTTTTACGTTTTACCGTTCTTATTGCTTTTCATTCACATGATAGTTAGTGCATCATATTCCGCCTAAACCAAATCACCTACTAAAATGCATGAAAATTGACTCATTTAGATTGAATGTTAGTTTTTATAGACATACAGATGTCACACATTTTAAGCCATCACCTTAGTTTATTCATTCTCGCATGCTAGATGTTAGTTCACTTAAAATGAATTAAAATAAAGTTGATGGGAACTTCCTCTAAAACTGAAATTAAGACCAGTCTTTATAAGGGCAAACAACTATGAATCCCTTCTTCGTCGGTAGGCATATAGGACCTTACTCTCCATATGACCCCTTCTACGTTGGGTAAGTAGTTTGTATTGACTTAGTTTACCTCAACATTATAATCCGAAGAGTTTCTCGTGATTATGATGGACTATAGATAGAATTTACAGAAATTTATCGACCAAGAATTCTAATAGTAGAATTAGCCAAAAGGTTGGCTTATCAATTTACAGATAATTGAGTCTTAGGATCATTTATATAATTCTTGAGGGAGGTCAATTATATAAATGCTTGAGTCTTCGCGTTATAACAGTATTGCATTGGACTTAAATCATAAACGATGAGAATGCTTATTAAATTTTATTCTTCTTTTCGCAGTATAGAATACGTTTTATCTTGATAATACTGTTACAACAAATGGCTGGAAATAACTAAATCCCAATGCCGAGTGACACACTTGGACGCGAGTCCTGGCTGAAAGCTTTCATGGACCACATGAATCAGTTCACACGTCTGAAAAATGACGGGTCCAACTTTGCGGACTGGGAGGCATCATTGCGGAATGCTGCCATTGCTGACGGTAAGCTCAAGTACTTAACTGAGCCAATACCAGTAAACCCAGGCCCCAATGTAGAAGTTAACGAGTCACTTGCTTATAGTGACTTCGTCATGGAAGCGGGTGCGATAAAGAACGTACTCATCGTTGCAATGGAAACCAATTTGCAGAGACGCTTCATTGCCCAAGGTGCAAACAAGATTTTCACAAATCTCACTAACGAGTTCTCAAAAGCACCGAGAATCGTTACTTATGAGCATACCTGTCGCTTCTTGGATGCAAAACTCCAGAAGGGCCAAACGGTTAGCCCACACATTCTTAACATGATTGAGAATGTCAAGAAGCTGGAGGCACTTGATTGCAAAATCAGTGAGAGCATAGTCATTGACCGTATGCTTCATTCACTTCATGATGGTTTTGCCCTTTTCAGGGCAAATTACTACATGAATGACATGAAGAAAAGTCCTCATGAGCTACACTCACTTCTTGTATAGACCGAGAAGGATATGAAATTGAGTGGGAGCATGAAGCAAGATGTTCTCATGATTTCCAACAAGAATAAGGGTAAAGGCAAAGCTCCCGGCGACCTAACTGTAGGTATGCCAAATTTTAAGAAGCCAGGAAATGGTAAGAGTGGGCCTAGTGAGACTAGTGGCTCACAAGGCAAGGCAAAGAGCAAGGGCAGTGACATTGAGTGCCACCATTGTCACAAGACTGGACATTAGAGGATGAACTGTCCCGTTTACCGTGAGGACATAAAAGCAGGCCGCGCCACTCCTGTTGGTATGTCATCTTATATTCATATGATTGAGATTAACCATGCAAGTTTCAGAACTTGGTACTTGATACTGGTTGTTGTTGTGGTTCTCATCTGTGTAATCATTTGCAGGGCCTAAAAAACATCACACCTCTCGGAAAGGGTGATGTGGACCTGCGTGTCGGGAATGGAGCTAGAGTTGCTGCAGTCTCGAAGGGAACATACGTAATCCACCTCCCAAGTGGTTTTGAGATATATTTATATAACTGTTACTATGTACCCAGTTTGTCTAAGAACATTATTTCTGTTTCCGTACTTGATAAAGACGGTTTTTCATTTTCAATAACGGATAATAGCTGTATTTTCTCTTTCAATGAAATGATTTATGACAAAGTAGTTTCCATGAATGGAATTTACATCTTAGATCAAACCACGGATATATTACACGTGAATAGTAAGAAATTAAAGGTTGGTGACAAAGATCAAACATATCTATGGCATTGTCGAATGGGACACATAAATGAAAAACGTGTAAAGAAACTCGTCGAGAATGGGACTATTCCCGCATTCGATTTTTCTACATTTGGCACGTGTGAATCATGTCTTATCGGCAAAATGACTCGAATTTCCTTCAAAGGTGTTGGAATGCGCGCTAGTGACCTATTAGGACTCATACATACTTACGTATGTGGACCTATGTCAATTACCGCTATAGATGGCTATAGATATTTTATCACTTTCACGAACGATTTGAGTAGATACGGATATGTCTACTTAATGAAGCATAAAGTGAGTCCTTTGAGAAATTCAAGGAATACCAGAATAAGGTTGAGAACCAACTGGGTAGAAAGGTTAAAGCACTCCGTTCAGATCGGGGCGGCGAATATCTTTCAAATGAGTTTGATCAACACCTTAAAGACTGTGGAATCGTTTTACAGTTAACTCCACCTAGAACACCTCAATTAAATGGTGTGTCCGAAGGGAGAAATCGAACATTACTTGATATGGTTCGATCCATGATGAGTCACATGGTAGTACCTGATTCATTATGGGGTTTTGCTCTTTTGTCAGCTGCTCTTATACTTAACCGAAGTCCGATTAAAGCTGTCGACAAGACTCCATATGAAATGTGGAGGGGAACGGTCCCCAACTTGTCCTTTATTCGGTTTTGGGGCTGCGAGGCTTATGTCAAGTGGAGACACGAGGATAAGCTCGGCCCGCGATCGGTCAAGACATACTTTATTGGTTATCCAAAAGGAATGATTGGTCATTACTTCTATTCGCCTACCGAACATCGAGTTTTTGTTGCGGCTAGTGCGACGTTCTTAGAGAAAGAATTTCTCGAGAACAAGACAAGTAATAGAACCTTCGAGCTGTCGGAGATTCCAGAACCAACAACCGAGGAACAGATGGAGGAAGTTGTACCTCCAACTGATGATACAGTTAATATTCCTCAGGAACCTAGGAGGTCGAGTAGAGTCTCTAATCCTCCGGATAGATACATTGGTATGGTCGAGGAGAGTGACGTTTTGCTCCTAGAGAGTAATGAACCCGCTACCTATAAAGCTGCCATGACCTGTTCCGACTCAAAGTTATGGCTTGAAGCCATGCAATCCGAGATGGACTCAATGTATGAGAATGACGTATGGGATCTAGTTGATTTACCTAATAAGGTAAAACCTCTACAGTGCAAATGGCTTTACAAAATAAAGCGTTCTGTAGACGGGCAACCAGATACCTATAAGGCACGACTAGTGGCAAAAGGTTTCACTCAAGTGCACGGATTGCATTATGATGAAATTTTTGCACCCGTAGTTATGCTGCGTTCCATTCGGATTATCTTAGCGATTGCCGCTTTTCATGACTATGAAACTTGGCAAATGGATGTGAAAACCGCCTTCTTAAACGGTTATTTGGAGGAGGAGTTGTACATGGTGCAACCCGAAGGTTTCATAGATCCTGAAAATCCTAAGAAAGTGTGAATGCTTAAGCGTTCCATTTATGGACTTAAGCAAGCTTCTTGGAGTTGGAATCATCGTTTCGACCAGGTGATAAAAGAGTATGGTTTCACTCGATCGGTCGAGGAACCATGCTTATATATCAAGTCAAGTGGGAGCAAGATTGTATTCTTGATATTGTATGTCGATGACATACTCTTGATTGGGAATGACATTCCTCTCTTATCTTCGGTTAAAGGATGGTTGAAGAACCATTTCCAGATGAAAGATCTGGGTGAGGCACAACGCATATTGGGAATCCGTATCTACCGAGATAGATCACGACGGATGTTATCACCGAGTCGAGTCTTATTTGGATAAGATTCTTGAAAGGTTCAAAGATGACCAACTCCAAGAAGGGGAACCTTCCAATGACGTCTGGGATGCAGTTGAGCAAGTCTCGTCACCCACGACGCCTGAAGGGATTGAGCGCATGAGTCGTGTTCCTTATGCATCTGCAATAGGATCAATCATGTATGCCATGATATGCACACGTCCAGACGTGGCATATGCATTGAGTATGACGAGTCGGTACCAGAAGAATCCAGGTGAACCACACTGGATAGCTGTTAAAAACATCCTTAAGTACCTACGGAGGACTAAGGATAGGGTATTGACTTATGGAAGAGATACTAAGCTATGCGCAATCGGTTACGCAGATACTAGCTTCCAAACGGATCGAGATGACTCAAAATCTCAGTCCGGGTTCGTCTTTACTCTTAATGGTGCTGCGGTCAGCTGGAAGTGTTCCAAACAGAGTGTTGTAGCAGATTATACTACTGAATCCGAGTACTATGCCGCTTCGGAAGCAGCAAAGGAAGCTATATGGATGCGTCGATTCTTACAAGGACTTACGATAGTTGCTAGTTCGAATGACCCGATTACCATCTATTGTGACAATAGAGGTGCCATCTTCCAGGCTAAGGAGCCAAATTCTAGCAACAAGTTTAGACATGTACAACGGAAGGCTCACCTGATCCGTGATTACGTGGAGCAAGAGGAGATAGTGATTGACAAGATAGTTTCGGATGATAACATCGTGGATCCTCTCACTAAACCGTTGAATTATGATAAGCATGAAGGGCACGTTATTTCTATGGGAATTAAACGTGTTCCTGAGTTGTAGTAGTTGATTATGGATTCGATACATTATCTTTTTCATATACTATTTATAACTTCATCGTTTTATTATAATATTTTGTTTTTCATGTGGATTGTACTGACAACATTGAACACCACAAAGTGAACTGAATTACATTTTATTTATTTTGGTCCGTAATCACCTACATGAGCTGATAACTCTGGCTATTATATTGTGCAGTCGAATGATGGTGGGTTCAACGAGCCATAAGTCAAACAGTTGGCTGATCGATCACAGATGCGAGTTATAACGATACCTCGTAGGACAATTTTTGTGACAACGTAATGGAGTCCTAAATGTTTAAAAACATTCGGTGCCAGGTTGTGGATTGGACGTCCATTGTGTTCCTAGAGTCGATTCTTTTGACTATCGACTGTCTCTTGAGATTAAGGCAGTTTTTGGGTGACTTTGGTTTCTTTCTCATGGTCTGCCGTAACAGGAGGCTAAGCGATTTTTCTCGGGACATTTCATACTTTGTGCTTATATCTGCAGGATTCGAGTTGAAGAAAATATCCAACCTTTATCAGGTTTAGTTATTTCTCAGGGCCACTCGAGGAGTTGTAACTGAAATGCATGGCCATGCTCGAATGATGATTCGTTTATCAGTTAAGTTACTCTCTAGTCGGGGAAACCACTCTTGATATTGATCACTTGTAAAATACGACATTTGTGAATACGGATTTTGCAAATTGTTTTACATTGAGTGGGAGAAATTTTAGGATATGAGAATTGGTTATCGCACATACACTTGTGAGGACAAGTGGGAGTTTGTTGGAGCTTGTGTCCTCGACAAATTAGTGTGATAAAATTAATAAATCTGTTATGGGTTCACAAGGGTATACTTTGTATTTTATCAGTTGATTAACGATTACTTAGTAACGGTTGGCTTGCTAGAAAGTTTGACGTGATCATCATACTGATGGAGGTGATCAACTGGTCCCTAAAAGTCACACCTAGAGGATGTGTTTGAGAGATGTGATTGTATGAAAATATAATCACATTGATGCCTGACTAAAAG
The DNA here is from genome assembly GCF_048544455.1 of Silene latifolia. Classification (NCBI taxonomy): domain Eukaryota; kingdom Viridiplantae; phylum Streptophyta; class Magnoliopsida; order Caryophyllales; family Caryophyllaceae; genus Silene; species Silene latifolia. The sequence goes on along the minus strand of NC_133538.1, from coordinate 200,933,710 downwards.
GTTAGTCCAAGTATTTGACTAAACAGTTAGTCAATGTGTTGATGAGGCGATTATTTAATACAATTAAATAATATTAGCTGAGACGAATTAACTGTCAATTCGTAAATTGAATATAATATGTTATATTTAATTAATGTATATAATGTTAGCTTGTACGAATTAAGTTGTTAATTCATAATTAAACATAACCAGTTATATTTAATTAATGTATATAATGTTAGCTTGTACGAATTAAGTTGTTAATTCATAATTAAACATAACCAGTTATATTTAATTAATGTATATAATGCAATTCATTTATAACTAGTTTTCATAGATTATAATTTCGTTATAATCCTTATTTTTAAGAGAAGTATACCGATATTTCCCACACTTACAATAAGGAACGAATGGTTTATACTAATCGGTCTCCTACCAAATTAATCTTCTTAAGAAAATCTAAATGCTCCAACAAAACCCTTAGATTCAATAGTAGAATCTACTCCTCAAGGATTTGTACCAAGGTAATCACCCTTAATTTATATGCTAATTTATATACTAGAAATTAGAATATGAGCCCTTAAAATTATAACTAATATTATTGTTTTACTACTTCTAGTAATGGTGGAATAATATTAGTAATTTGTGAGTTTTACTTCTAATTAGTTCTTCACAAGATCTAGAGAGAATATAGAAAATTATCCATCATAATTTTTAGGTAAGAATGAATAATAATCTAAGAAGAGAAAAACTTCTCCTCTTTTGCATAGGGTGGCCGGGTGGGTAGAGGGAAGAGTGCCCAATGCTTTTTCAAGTTGTTCTTCTCAAGATCTAGGCATGCAAGCCTATGATTAGTAGGGCATAATTATGTACCCTCTAATTAATATAACAATACACAACCAACTCCCTACACTCCCATTTACACGGCACTCATGGACTTAAAATGGTCCATTTTAAGTTTGTCAATTGTCAATTTGTATAACGTGACATATCTGACATGTTACTAGACATGTTTAATAATGCATTTTTTTAAATTATTAAAAATCATTATATAAACAAAATAAATCACACACAAAAATTAACTAGTAATTCATGATTACAAGTACTTAAAATGGGTTATAGAATTATAAATCACAACTTCTTGTATTTATAATAAACCATTCATTCTTATTTTAATTGTTTCATAAACAATAAATAAACCTAAGTAATAAAACAATTTAATTACTTAGTGCGAACTTATTTAATCAAATTACGATAAGAAACGTATTCTCACTCACAAAATCATTTATTCAATTTTAAGGAATTAATTAACTTGTATTAACATACAATTAATTAATTAATCAATCAAGAGTGTTACCCTAGAGGTCTGACCTTAAGGGATCAACTGATCACCACCGTCATACGACAGTAATGTCAAACTCTAGTCAGCCCATCATTACCGATTAATGTAGATCAGTTGACAATAAATTATTACTTTCCCTCATGCATTCTTATTATGAGATTTAAACATATGATCGCATTATTGTCGAGGACACATACTCCAACAATCTTCCACTTATCCGCGACAAGTGTGTGTTACCAATTCTCTTGTCCTATTACTATCTCCCATTCAATGCAAGGTGTCTTGCAGGTCGTACTTGCATTTGATCATATCATGAGTGGTTTCCTCGATCTGCAGAATAACTGTCTGACCGGAATTATCTACCGTAGATACCTTCCGAGCGTGGCCACGCATTTCCAGTTCATTACTCCTCGAGTGGCCTTGAGATATAAGATAACCCTGACAGGGATGGACAATTCCTATTCCACTCTTCCCTTCGAATAGCCATAGCTAATCATAACCCAAAATGTGCCCATTTGACCCCAATTACGAAGGTCAGAGAACATAAATCAAAGTCATTTTGAAACTGTGCCATCTTAGGCGAACAGTCTTTAGTCAAAGAATCGACTCATAAGAATAATATAGTAGCTCTCGCCACGACCATGCTATAAAAATTTCCAGAACTCTATAAGCGATCATAAGCCCGACAGAGTGTTCCATACAGTCTGCCTATGTGATCGACTAGTCATCTCTCATGACTCTATGGCACTTGAACTTTCCATCAATCGCATCACACTCCAGTCACTTCAAGATGTCACCTCATATAAGCAACAAGGGGCGAATACTATGTTAATCCAGTTCACTTTAATGGGGTTCAATATTGTCTCAACAACCCATTTGGATGTAACAAAGTAATAATAGATTTTAATATAAAACTCAAACGATGAATGCATTATCACACATGTAAAATTGATACAATATCAATTACTACATAATCTATAATCCATATTCCATTTTGTTTATGTCGCACATTTCAACTCAATTGAAATGACATGACTTATCATCTTAAACCTGTGAAAAGGCTTTTGGTTAGTAAGTCTCAGCAACACATTGCTCTTTCTCTAACCTTTCTATATGCTTTTTCCCTTTATTTTGTATAATCTTTATTATAAAAATTTTCAGTACGTGTCTAAATCGAATCTAGACATAGGCTCTCTAGCCTTAGGATAGCTCCCACTGTCCTCACATTGTATGGGATATGACCTTTGGTTACTGGAACGAACTACCATAGTTCCTCCAATTCATAAGACCGAATCCTAATGTCATCCCTTCCTTCTTGCATATCTCATTATTGCAAGTGTACTCAATTTCCGTTGTTAATCCCTCATTGTTCTACTACCTAGAACACTTCTAGCAGATTTGCTTCTTAAATAATATAGCCATGATGGTTCTCTAACCATCCTTATGTGTTTAGAACATGGTTTTTATGTAACTCCTTCCACATAAATCCATCTCAACTCTAAATGCTTAGCTTCATATCTTTAGTGCTCCAAAAGTCCTAACCAATGAACTATATGGCTATATAGAGACTCCTTCTCAAAAATTTGATTTGTAACTTTTCGTCATACTCCAAGTATTCGAAATTTAAGAATTGTAATACATCTAAGCGTAATGAATTAATCCAGCAGCGGAAGCAAGTGGATTCAATTTCTACATGTTCAATACCTTTGAACTTGACTAGACTCTTATCAATATAAGAATATTCATTTAACGCTAATATCCTCTCAAAACTATCTTTATAGGTTTGGATACCTTAGAGATGTATTATTCTTCACCTAAGTCTTCCATCATTCACAATGATCAATATGTCCCTTACATATAAGACTAATAACACCACATTACTCCCACTAAACTCCATGTATAAACAGAACTACTCGATAATTCGAGAAATGTTTATCACATAATCAAAACATACAATTCAACTCTTTGACATCTACTTAAGACTTCCTCTTAAGTTCGCATCCTACTTTAGGATAGTTGCGATTTACAAAACTCATGCAAGATGATTTTAAAATCTAACTATATCAAATCATATCTAAATACAATGAAGCATTGTTGTTGCAAGCAAAACCCTTGCCACCAACCAACCAAGCTAAATAAACATTTTCATGTTTATGCTTGCTTCGGACTTTTGCGGAGTTGGAACTAGATACAGCATCATAATAAGTAACAAGTTTTTTATTTTCTAAAATAACATAACTCCTGTCCACTTAGATTTCGAAGAAATATCTACTGATTTTGACTAGAAAGGAACGTCTTCCTACGTCTTATTCTCAGTTTGTGACTCTTGAACGTCTTCCTACGTCTTATTCTCAGTTTGTGGCTCTTGAACATTTTCTCTCACTCTGTCTATAAGAAATAATCCTCTTTTCTATAATAGACAGCACCACGAGCCACAAACCCTTTGTTCTCGTGATCATGTAGAAAGAGAGACCACACATTCATTATCGAAACAAACTACAATTTAGGTACCTTGCCTAACCATATAATATATATGAAATGTAGACGATTGCTTTAATTATGTTTTGTTTTAGTGGAATAAGTAAATACTAGACAAATTGTGAGATAAACTACTTCCAACTTTATAGTAAAGATTCAATCATATCGTATAGGATTCTTTGTCACTTTCTAATATTATGAAGGTGAACTTGTGATACCATATCACACTCTTTTTGGTTCATATAAAAGTCTTCACTTTATTGTTCCCTATATTAACAAAGTACTTATACTTTGGTCATATATTCTAGGTTTTGATACTTTCAAACATTCATTGAACTTATTCAAAGAATTTCTCTTCTTACATCATTAAGTGGATACCAAGTATCTACGTAGTTCGTTGGTAAAAGAGATGAAGAAGTAATAACCCTTTCTGATTGAATTGTATTCAACCATACACATCAAAGTGTAAATAGGGCGAATATCTAGCTATATTCATAATTCTTTTCTAGAAAGAAGTCATGAATTAATCTTGCTTTGAATACAAGATTCACACATACCAAGACATTCCCTATCAAATGGTTTGGGACACTAGTCTAAACTAGTCTCTATGAGCAATTTCAATCGAGAATCGAGAAATAATGGAGTTCACCAATTCGAGTCTTATACAATATATATGACATTTATTTTAGTTTGAATATAATTACCTAGATATGTATGGTGTCACCATAACCTTAATCGTGATATGTAAGGACACAACACTTGTTTTAATTGCACAATAGTGAAACCCTTTGTGTTTTTCTACAAAAACTTGAATTATATTCTTATTTAGACTTGGTGTACATCATAACAATTATTGACGTACAATTCTAAATACATAACTAAAATGGATACATTATAACACTTATATGTCCATGGATGAAATGGCAACTACCCTAGTTCCATTTATGTAAATTTCTGAATTTATTCTTGCTAGTCGTCGTACGATAATTCAATGTTAGGATTCTAAGGATTTAAAAAACCCTCGGATTGTGTTATGAACACATCCTCCTCTAAATACCCATTTAGAAAGGTGGTTATGAAATCTTTTGCCATATTTCATAATCATGAAATGTGGGATTTTCTAACATTGTTCACAAATTTGTATCAAATACTCATGACGTGATAATTCGCAAGAAGGCTATGTCAATGTGATACATATTCAAGAAGGAATATGTTGGTGTCACATGACCAACTTCCTTGATCTTTACTTTTTAGGGATTTGTCTCTATTTTAGTGTCTAACACATTTTTTTTCGAGCCTAGTTCTATCCTTAACAATTAAGATAGATACTTTACTTCTTATTGCATCCACTTATTTCAAAACTTTATATTTGATGAAGACTTATCTTCATATAAATTCCTTGTTAATCCTTCACAAGGATGAACTCTATTGTGGTAATTAGTTAATCAAAATTTCTAACCAATTAATTTACCAATTTTATATCGTCATGTGCTTCACGACTTAAGTGTTTGATGACAAGTGATTGGTTTGAGCAATAAGACTTTTGAACCATGGATGCATAGAAGATATTATGAGCAATAATATCGGGTTTTTATAAGCAAGGCTAACCTAACCATAAATCCTTATTCCACATAAAAACTCATAATATCACATAAAAGAGAGAGAGAGAGAGAGAGAGAGAGAGAGAGAGAGAGAGAGAGAGAGAGAGAGAGAGCGAGAGAGAGAATTAGAAGGAAAAAAAAGAAGAGAAGTTCATCATCTTTTATTTTGTAGGTTCATCTTTAATCTTTCAATGTTTAGAATAAAGTTACAAAGAATTCAATAAATCACAAATTGTCTTAAACGAACTACCAGACTATCTTAAAGTCGTTGTCTTCAAAAACGTAAAGAATAGACTTAGGTTATTTTCAAGTCTTGTTGATGCCTATAAAATTCCGTAGCAATTGAACGTGTAGATTTTCCAGAATAAATTCGTTATGAACATGTCGACTGATAATCCGCGAATGCACTAGTGGTCTAAAGTTTATTTTGCAAACCTAATTTATAAATTGAAATTTAGTTGAGTCTTTTGCAAACATTAAAATTGGAGAGTTTAGATGATGTTAGGCTTTTGTTTCACTTGAAAAAGATTTGTTTAACTTATTTTAGAGGTCAATACTTTTTATGCGACGGAATTCGTTAGTATTTATGATTCCTTCAAGAAAAACCTGATAAGTCTGGAATTTGAAGAAAGTCTATTTCACAAGAATTGTAGATATGTGTCTTAGGGTTCCAACCTCACTGGTCTTGCATCGTTTTGATTTTTGATGAATTAATTATGAATTTTATAGAGAGACTGAACAGTGTTGTAAAACGGTAGAATTAGAGATTTAGCTTTGAAGTTGTCAAAAGGATTAGGACGTGATGGGAATTGGATAAGTGCATGATTAGTTAGTTGATTATTGGTTATAAAGTAATTGTACATAATTATGTTATGTAGGTTATGAATTGGTAAAAAATTAATTTTGATTGCTTGTGTGACTCGCTTGACTCGAAGATTTGCGAAAAGGTAGGATAACTACTCAACTTGTCTTGTCTTTGTTGGTTTGTGGAATTTATAAAAGTATTGTGAAATTGGATGGATTAATGGATGTGGATTATATATCATTGGATTGTTTATTATTGATTATTTATATTGGAATTTCGTTTGAATTGGATACCTCAGCTCGTGTCTGAGATGGTTTTTATAACTGGCATGGTGTATAATTGGATACCACAACTTTGGTTAGGATGGTGAATACCTCAACTTCGGCTGGGATGATGAATACCTCAACTTTGGTTGGGATGGTGAATACTTCAACTTCGGTTGGAATGATGAATACCCCGGGCCAAGGATTGGCGGAATGAACGGGTGTTTCGGGTGATGAGCACAATTGTGTTTGCATTATGTATCATATCATTTCACTTTGACTTGTTGTTGGTTATTCCAACTCAACCTCGTGGTTGACTGTGTATTCGTGAACACCTGCGGTGAACCGTTTTATGGGGAGCAAATTTGACAGGTACCAAAGATTAGCTGACTTGGGAGCATTGGGATGAGAGCCAAACTTGGAACCTTAGATGAAGTCTAGATCACATATATAGTTATATCACTTATTTATTTTCCGCTGCGAGTTGTAAATATCTTATATTAAGTTTTAGTTGGTTAATTTTGTAATAAACATGTAATCATTAAAGTTTTTAATTTAAAGTAATTTGGTGAGTTGGTCTTTGTTATTCACTACCTCGGGAAACCAAGATGGTAATAGTCTACTTATTTGGGAATGTCTAGCTAAAGGCTCCCGAATAAATGGGGGTGTTACAGGTCTTGTCAATTTATTATCTATCTCGTTTTAAGTGAACGAAAGCGGTGAACTAGCGATAATTATAATTGACACGGTCGATGATTCAATAAAATATTATATGCATGTGTAGTTATGGCGATTTGGCTATACATGCAAACATATAAAACAAATGCAAAGCAAAACAATTAAATCCTAGTATGACCTTCCTAAAATAGTAAATCTAACAAACTATTTACAAACTTTGAAACCAACTCCATTGGTCTCTTGAACTTCATTTGGCACGCACTTCAAGGCAACACCGTCTTTATCGGAACGCCTTCCCGAATGGCACCGTCTTCAAGGAACTCCGGGATAAATAAATTACATAGCTTTTCTACTTTATACATTATAAAAAGAAAAACAAAAATAAAAGTGATACGAGATCACATTAATTACAACCGAATCGATATCCCCATTCATTTCGGGAAATATCAATTAACAACTAAGGCCATACTAAGTACAAATTACATAATTCAAAATTATATAAAATTGAAATATGACAATCATAATAAAATTGCAGCATTATTATATGTATGAAACATGTCATGTGATGTGCCAAATCGCCCTATTTAAGCTAATATCGTATATTCGGTCCGATTTTATGGATAATTGTGACTATTAACTTATTAAAATCACACAATTTTACATAAATCAAATTTATGTCCAAGTTAATTACCCCAACCTTCTTAGGACTCAAAATTTTAGTCTTCACTAAATATTTGATAATAATTCAACTTGATATTTTATTATTGCTCTTTAAACACTTTTATTCATAATAATAAAGAAATAATTCCCAAAAACTCATAAAAATTCGAAAAATTTCAAAATCATAATTTTTTATATTCTGGAAAATTCCAAACATTCCAAAATTTTAATAAAACTTGCCCATAGAATATTTTAATTTATTTCACAAATAAATCGCAATACATAATTTTAACTCTTTAGTTCCAAATTAAACATAAAATTATGCAATAAATCAAAATTAAAATTTTGAATATTCTAAATAAGTTTCTATAACCTGGAAAAGACAATTTTTTTGGTCCAAAAATCGAATTTACAATTATGTCTAATTGAAGTTGCTATTTATCAATTTTACAATATAAAAATCAATAAACATCCAAATCAAACGAAATTTGACATGCAACTTTAGATATGATGTTCATATCATATATACAACTTTGGGAAAAATTTTCATGCCATAAAATTCATTTTAGCTAATTTGTGCTAAAATAGTAATTATTTATGTGATTTTTACATCTAAAAAATAAATCATGCAAAATAAAAACATTTTATTTCAAAATTTACATACAGTGTGTAAATATTGTATGTGACAACATACTAAAATTTCATGGGTAGAGACGAAGTCTAACTAATTTTAGTAATTTAATTTACATTTTATTCAATAAAATGTAATAAAAATACTAAAATCATATTAAAGAGCAATAAAATACCATAAATCATCAAAAATGACCTATAATCAATTTAGGACCAGAATGTTTAACATGCAAATATTTCGTGGTCTTTATCATCATAAATCACAAAATACAAGTTTTAAATGTTATCATTTTAACTCGGAAAAACAACAACCGATTATGCAAGAAACAACTCTTGCTCTGATACCAGTTGTAAGATTCATTAACCTCTTATTAGATACTTCTAATAACTTAATAAAATTTAGTTTAGTTATAAACTAACTAGATTTTATGCATGCATAACAAAATAATACAAAGTAAGAAAAAAACCGATCTACTTACAATAAGGGACGAATGGTTTATACTAATCGGTTTCCTACCAAATTAGTCTTCTTAAGAAAATCCAAATGCTCCAACAAAACCCTTAGATTCAATAGTAGAATCTACTCCTCAAGGATTTGTACCAAGGTAATCACCCTTAATTTATATGCTAATTTATATACTAGAAATTAGAATATGAGCCCTTAAAATTATGACAATATTATTGTTTTACTACTTCTAGTAATGGTGGAATAATATTAGTAATTTGTGAGTTTTACTTCTAATTAGTTCTTCACAAGATCAAGAGAGAATATAGAAAATTATCCATCATAATTTTTAGTTAAGAATGAATAATAATCTAAGAAGAGAAAAACTTCTCCTCTTTTGCATAGGGTGGCCGGGTGGGTAGAGGGAAGAGTGTCCAATGCGTTTTCAAGTTTGTTCTTCTCAAGATGTAGGCATGCAAGCCTATGATTAGTAGGGCATCATTATGTTCCCTCTAATTAATAGAACAAAACACAACGAACTCCCTACACTCCCATTTACACGGCACCCATGGACTTAATATGGTCCATTTTAAGTTTGTCAATTGTCAATTTGTATAATGTGACATATTGGACATGTTACTAGACACGATATTTAATAATGCATTTTTAACTTATTAAAAATCTGTAATACTCCATATATTATGGGTATTTTATATTTGTTACTACGTAATTCTTTTAGAGATTTATTAATTTAAAAATAGTCTTTTATTATCTTTGTACTTATTCTGTTTAACTATTCTTTGAACCACACCATAATAAACCCTAAGGGGGCGTTTGGTACGGGAAAGGGAAAGAGAATGGAAAAAAGAAAGAGAAATGAGGGAAAAGGTATGGGTTACCCTTAGATTATATTAGTTGATTGGAAACAAGAAAGGGAAATTCAGTTCCATTGTATCCACAACCAACACCACAAACCACCTTATCCTACCCCACCACCACCATTAGGCAATTCACCGTCTGGGGAGGGAGTTTCGGTAGGGTGGGGGAGTTATTGAAGGTGTTGGTGTGATGTTTAGTGATTGGGAATGTGGGTCCGAATGAGTACGCCGGTGAATGGGCTGGAATGATCAGAGACCACCGACGTCGCTGGTGGTGATTGTGTCGGTGTGGAAGGGTGTGGTGGATGTTGGTGATAGTGGTTGACGGTGGGTGTACGGATGTAGTGGTGGAAATAGAGAATATGAAGGAATGGGTATGGGCTTACCCTAGGGGGGTGGGGGTATCGATGTGGATGGTTTTGGGGGTAAGGGAGGGTATGGGTTACCCTTTGTTTGTGTCAAACAAACAACAACAAAAGGAATCACCCATTTTAATTCCCTTTCCCTTTCCTAAAGCCCCCGAACCAAACGCCCCCTAAGTTTCTTATAAAGGCTCCTCTTATAAATCTCCTAATTTCGTCAGCTTCACCGTCCTATAATCTTCTGTTATTTATTTGTCTACCTTGATTAATGCTCAACCCCCCAAAAAAAAACCAATATTCAATTGTCATCTCTTAAATCCTTGGCTTAAGCCTCCTAGTATAATTATTGTTTCTATGCTCCATCTTGATATTTACGATTGATGAGCACATCTCACAACATCATCAACATACTCCATATCCAATGTCTTCTTTTGTTCTCGCATCAAATAAATCCAGCAGCATGATCCTTTGTACCAAAAGACAAAAAGGGATTTTGATCATCTTCAATCCTATCATCATTACGATTTTACCGATCCTATTATTATTAATATTATTCGGGGTTATTATGTGCTACTTATTATTTATATCTTGTAATTTATGTGATTTGGATTAATCAAGGTGATGGATTATAATAATTGGTATTTTACATAGTAGTAATTATTATTATTTTGTACGTATTAATATGGTTTTCGTTAAAGGGGTTGTTATGAGTGATTAGAAATTCAAGTTGGGGTTAATTTAGATCTAGTTTTAATGGGTAGTGTGATGCTTGAACTCTAATGGAAATATGTGGAGTAAGTACGTACATAAGCCTTGATGCAGCTTGGATAATGTTGGAATAATATGGGATGTAAAGCAGGGCATTCATAATTGATCAATGGAGAATAGCTAGCGATATATAGTTTATATGTTTTATAGTTAGCTTTAGATTTAAAAGATGGGCGATTACTACTCCTGTGCGAAGTGCGAACATTGTTTTTTTTGGATTTCGAGAATAAGAATTAATCAGTTAAGATTGTTTTTTTTTGTATTGTCTTTGAATTGTTGCTTCCTTTGACCGTAACTCATGGGTGAGTAGAGTCTTGTACTCTAAGTGTTGATCACAGTCTTTGAACATTTGTTAATATTGATATTGAAATTAAGATGGAAATTGTTACTAGTATTGAGTTATGAGTTATGGGGCCTTTGAGCCGAGTTATGTTTACGGTCCAGTGCGACCATAGTTATTGAGTTATTTGAGTTTGAAATCGATATTGAGATGGAAGTATTGTTTTGCGGTTTTTATCAGCCAGTTCACTCACCTATTGTCCCTTAGGTACGACGATGAGAATACGATGCTTGGTTAGACGGAGTAATGAGTGAGACGGAGAAACGAGATTGAACTTGGTTAATTATTAGGACGAGAGTGTGTATTATATTATGGAGTAGGTTTGAGTATGAGATGAGTTAGCGGGGAGTATTTTTATTATTCTATGTGTTTGTTTTTATTTTTATGTGTCTGTGTTTTCACGCCATGACCAAAAACTATTCTGCTTATATTGAGGTATTACCTGTTACTCAGCTTTCCGGCTGACGTGTTTTCTCCCTTCGGGGCTACTCGTCATAGGGGTAGTTCTTTTCTGTTTTCTGGTTTTATTTCAGGTTACTTCCCTTGCAGTTCAAAATGATTTTATTTCAAGGCAAGATTTTATTAAAAGCCTTTGTAAAAGTTTTAGTTCTATTTGTATATTTTATTTTAAGAGACATTTTGTGAGAAAAACTTTGTATATTAATTATAATATCTCTGTATTTCGGCCAGTTTTATATGTAAAGTTAGTTTTAATTTAGCCGAAAATCAGGGGTGTTACAATTGGTATCAGAGCGGGTTCTTTCTTGGTTAGGTGTTGAGATCGTCACATCTTGACATCGCCGATTTCACTTTTAAAACCTTTCTTGAATTTTCGTGACTCAAATTGTTTTGAATTTTTAAGTTCGAGGACGAACTTTATTTTGAAGGAGGGTGGATTGTAATACACTCTAATTTTAAAATGGTTCTATTTTTCTAAACTCGAACTTCGGGGACGAATTTCGTTTTAAGAGGGGAAGATTGTAATACTCCATATATTATGGGTATTTTATATTTGTTACTACGTAATTCTTTTTTTTTTTTGAAGGGAAACCCCAAGGGTTACATTCTATTAATTGAATCAAACTCAACCAAATTCGAAATGTTCTCCGGGAGTCTAGCATCCCACCTACGTTCACCTAATCGCCATGGACGAACATGAGCTAGTCCATGAGCAACACGATTGAACTTTCTACCTACAAACGACCAATCAATGGAATCAAAATTACAACTCAACTCAAGAATATCGCTAATGATGGCATAGAATTCGTTGCGACTCTGCTTCCGCTTCTTTAACGCTTCAATCACCTCTAAACAGTCTCCCTCCACCATCACCTTGTTAAGTCCTCTGTGTAACGCTTCTTGGACGCCTACCAGAACTGCCATGGCTTCCGCTTCTCTAGGCTCCATCTCCAATCTCCCCTGCCTCGACATTCCTCACACCACCGCACCATCAGTACCACGACAAACAATTCCCACCCCCGTACCCATAGCTTCCAAGACCCCTGCATCTACGTTGATTTTGAACAGCCCTTCCTCTGGTCTCTTCCAACCCTGCAGCTCCACCACCATATTCATCCCCTTCTCACTCCCTCCCTCCTTATTCCGTGTCTCCTCCACAATATCCAAAGCCCTCTTAATGATGTCCACAACTCTCAGTCTCTCCCCATCAAACACTACTCTGTTCCGCCCTTCCCAAATAGCATATCACCCTGTCATAAAAACCACCCTCTCTTCCTCCCCTAGCTCCTTCCATACCATCTCCACCCACTCCCTCACCCACTCAACCCTTCCTACTTCCTCTATCTCCAATCCAACCCCTTCCCAAAACCCAGAGAGCCCCCCACACCCCCCAAAAAGATGAACAGCCATCTCTGTCTGTGAGCCACAAACTGGGCAGGTCTCATCACCTTGCTTCATACGAGAAAACAACTTTGCCTGTGTTGGCAGTGCATTACTCGTCATCTGCCAAAAAAAGACTTTGATGCGTGGCCAAGTCGACATTTTCCTGATGCTATTCCACAGAAATTTTTCCTGCTAGAAATTAGATTGTCCCTCCTCCTCATCACCCCCCTGCATAAGCAGCTTATAGGCAGATCGGACCGAGTAATTACCATCCTTCTCCGCATCCCAACACCAAATATCGCACGAACTAGACCTGCTCCGCTTAATATTCATGATTCTGTCCTGCTCAAACGGGAGAAAAAGGGCACGCACCTTTTGAGAGTTCCACGATATTCCATCACCACTAAACAACTCCGCCACGAGCATATCTTCATTATGATCCCCCTAGGCGAGATCACCCTTTTTTACTGTGTACCCGGTATCCATGGGTCCTTCCATACGTATGTGCTCAGACCGTCTCCCACCCTTCTTCTTAAGCCCAAGCTCAAAACCTGCTTTGCTTCCCAAATGCTCCGCCAAGTGTAACTCGGGTTTGTTCCTAAATCAGAACTCGTGAAAGATTTCCCATAAAAGTATTTGCCACCACCTTCGCCATTAGACAACTCCGATTCGTTACCAGTCGCCAAGCTTGCTTCCCGAGAAGGGCCAAGTTAAAATTACGATAATCCCAAAAGCCTAACCCTCCTAGACACTTCGGGGCACATAACTTCTTCCAAGCTATCCAAGATATCCTCCTCTTCCCACCATCCGAACCCCACCAAAATTGCGAAACTAAAGACCGTAATTCATCACATAGGTTATTGGGCAGCTTAAAGATACTCATGGCATATGTAGGGATTGATTGGGCTACGGCCTTTATCAAAACTTCCCTACCGGCTTTCGAGAGTAGCTTACCTCGCCAACCCGACAACCTTCTAGTTAATTTGTCACGGATACAGTCTGAAATTGCGCGCTTAGACCTCCCCACGACCGTCGGTAACCCCAAGTATTTGTCTTGTTCTTCAACGATCCTCACTCCCAGGCAACTCGCTATAGCATTCTTCCTGGCCTCCCCTGTGCCTCGGCTAAAAGAAACAGTAGTTTTATCGTAGTTAATCCTTTGTCCCGAGGCCATTTCATAGCACCTCAAAATCTGCTTTACTCGGTTGGCCTCTAATTTGGTTGCCTTAACAAATAAAATGCTATCGTCGGCGCATAACAAATGCGACACCATAGGTGCGTTATTTGCTACTTTAATGCCATGTATCGCCCTTGACTCCATAGCTCTGCGTATAAGGTTTGACATAACCTCCGCGCAAATGATAAACATATAAGGGGATAGCGGGTCCCCCTGTCTGAGACCTCTACTCGGTCTAAACTCATCAGTAGGCTGCCCATTAATCAAAATCTCAAAAGACACACTCGAGACACAGTGCATCACACGGCCAATCCACTGCGCATTAAAGCCCATTCGAATTAGCGTTTTTTCGAGAAAGGACCACTCCACACGATCATAGGCCTTTGACATGTCAAGCTTCAACGCCATGTGTCCATCCCCATTTCTCGTGTTCTTCATGTGGTGGAAAATATCAAAGGCAACAAGTATATTATCGGAAATAAGTCTCCCCGGAGTGAATGCACTTTGGTTTTCCGACACAATCTCTCCCAAAAATTGTTTCAGTCGATTCGCTAATACCTTCGACACCAACTTGTAAACAACGTTACATAAGCTTATAGGTCTAAAATCCGCGATTTTGTCCGGGGCTTTTTTCTTCGGAATCAAAACAATGTACGTTCTATTCAAACCTTCTGGAAAAGGATTCCCTCTTAGGATGCCCAGGACCGTACGCGTCACCAAAGGTCCCACTATATGCCAATACGTCTGGTAAAACAGCCCATTCATTCCGTCTGGACCCGGCGCTTTCAGTGGATGCATTTGATTAAGCGCACAAATAACTTCCTCGCTAGTATAAGGTCTCGTAAGACCTTCATTCATTGCCTCCGTCACCCTATTTTCTATCCCTTCCAACGCAATTCTATTTAACTATTCTTTGAACCACACCATAATAAACCCCAAGTTTCTTATAAAGGCTCCCCTTATAAATCTCCTACTTTCGTCAGCTTCACCGTCCTATAATCTTCTGTTATTTATTTGTCTACCTTGATTAATGCTCTACCCCAAAAAAAACCTATATTCAATTGTCATCTCTTAAACCCTTGCCTTAAGCCTCCTAGTATAATTATTGGTTTTATGGTCCCATCTTGATATTTACGATTGATGAGCTTATCTCACAACATCATCAACATACTCCATATCCAATGTCTTCTTTTGTTCTCGCATCAAATAAATCAAGCAGCATGATCCTTTGTACAAAAAGACAAAAGGGATTTTGATCATCTTCAATCCTATCATCATTACGTTCAACATGCTCGTTTTATCTACTTCCTTATCTTACTTGTTGAGTTATTTCCGACTATTTAAGGTAACACGATTTTACTGATCCTATTATTATTAATATTATTCGGGGTTATTATGTGCTACTTATTATTTATATCTTGTAATTTATGTGATTTGGATTAATCAAGGTGATGGATTATAATAATTGGTATTTTACATAGTAGTAATTATTATTATTTTGTACGTATTAATATGGTTTTCGTTAAAGGGGTTGTTATGAGTGATTAGAAATTCAAGTTGGGGTTAATTTAGATCTAGTTTTAATGGGTAGTGTGATGCTTGAACTCTAATGGAAATATGTGGAGTAAGTACGTACATAAGCCTTGATGCAGCTTGGATAATGTTGGAATAATATGGGATGTAAAGCAGGGCATTCATAATTGATCAATGGAGAATAGCTAGCGATATATAGTTTATATGTTTTATAGTTAGCTTTAGATTTAAAAGATGGGCGATTACTACTCCTGTGCGAAGTGCGAACATTGTTTTTCTTGGATTTCGAGAATAAGAATTCATCACTTGAGATTGTTTTTTTTTTTTGTATTGTCTTTGAATTGTTGCTTCCTTTGACCTTAACTCGTGGGTGAGTAGCTTAGAGTCTTGTACTCTAAGTGTTGATCACGGTTCTTTGAACCTTTGACAATATCGATATTGAAATTGAGATGGAAATTGTTACTAGTATTGAGTTATGAGTTATGGGGCCTTTGAGCCGAGTTATGTTTACGGTCCAGTGCGACCTAGGTTATTGAGTTATTTGAGTTTGAAATCGATATTGAGATGAAAATATTGTTTTGCGGTTTTTATCCGCCAGTTCACTCACCCCTTATCCTTGGATTAGGTTGAACGATGAGAATACGATACTTGGTTAGACGGAGTAATGAGATTAAACTTGGTTAATTATTAGGACGAGAGTGTGTATTATATTATGGAGTAAGTTTGAGTATGATATGAGTTAGCGGGGAGTATTTTTATTATTCTCTGTGTTTATTTTTATTTTTACGTGTATGTGTTTCCACGCCATGACCAAAAACTATTCTGCTTATATTGAGGTATTATTTGTTACTCGGCTTTCCGGCTAACGTGTTTTCTCCCTTCGGGGCTACTCATCATGGGGGTAGTTCCTTTCTGTTTTCTGGTTTTATTTAAGGTTACTTCTGTTGCAGTTCAAAAGGATTTTATTTCAAGACAAGATTTTATTTAAAAACTTTGTAAAATTTTAGTTCTATTTGTATATTTTATTTTAAGAGACATTTTGTAAGAAAAACTTTGTATATTAATTATAATATCTCTGTATTTCGGCCAGTTTTATATGTAAAAGTTAAATTTAATTTAGCCGAAAATCAGGGGTGTTACAAAATCATTATATAAACAAAATAAATCACACACAAAAATTAACTAGTAATTCATGATTACAAGTACTTAAAATGGGTCATAGAATTATAAATCAAAACAACTTGTATTTATAATAAACCATTCATTCTTATTTTAATTGTTTCATAAACAATAAATAAACCTAAGTAATAAAACAATTTAATTACTTAGTACGAATCTTATTTAATCAAATTACGATAAGATACGTATTCTCACTCACAAAATCATCTGTTCAATTTTAAGGAATTAATTAACTTGTATCAACATACAATTAATTAATTAATCAATTAAGAGTGTTACCCTAGAGGTATGACCTTAAAGGATCAACTGATCACCACCGTCATACGACAGTAATGTCAAACTCTCGTCAGCCAATCATTATTGATTAATGTGGATCAGTTGAAAATAAAATATTACTTTCCCTCATGCATTCTTATTATGAGATTTAAACATGTGATCACATTATTGTCGAGGACACATACTCCAACAATCTTCCACTTATCCGCGACAAGTGTGCGTTACCAATTCTCTTGTCCTATTACTATCTCTCATTCAATGCAAGGTGTCTTGCAGGTCGTACTTGCATTTGATCATATCATGAGTGGTTTCCTCGATCTGGAGAATAACTGTATGACCGGAATTATCTACCGTAGATAACTTCCGAGCGTGGCCACGCATTTCCAGTTCATTACTCCTCGAGTGGCCTTGAGATATAAGATAACCCTGACAGGGATGGACAATTCCTATTGCACTCTTCCCTTCGAATAGCCACAGCTCATCATAACCCAAAATGTGCCCATTTGACCTCAATTACGAAGGTCGCAGAACATAAATCAAAGTCATTCTGAAAGTGTGCCATCTTAGGCAAACAGTCTTTAGTCAAAGAATCGACTCATAAGAATACTATAGTAGCTCTCTTCTCGACCATGCTATAAAAATTTCCAGAACTCTATAAGCGGTCATAAGCCTGACAGAGTATCCCCATACAGTCTGCCTACGTGATCGACTAGTTATCTCTCATGACTCTATGGCACTTGAACTTGCCATCAATCGCATCACACTCCAGTCACTTCGAGATGTCACCTCATATAAGCAATTAGGGGCGAATACTATGTTAATCCAGTTCACTTTAATGGGGTTAAATATTGTCTCAACAACCCATTTGGATGTAACAAAGTAATAATAGAGTATAATATAAAACTCAAACGATGAATGCATTATCACATATGTAAAATTGATATAATATCAATTACTACATAATCTATAATCCATATTCCATTTTGTTTATGTCGTACATTTCAACTCAATTGAAATGACATGACTTATCATGTTAAACCTGTGAAAAGGCTTTTGGTTAGTAAGTCTCAGCAACACATTGCTCTTTCTCTAACCTTGCTATATGCTTTTTCCCTTTATTATGTATAATCTTTATTATAAAAATTTTGAGTACGTGTCTAAATCTAATCTAGATATAGGCTCTCTAGCCTTAGGATAGCTCCCACTGTCCTCACATTGTATGGGATAAGACCTTTGGTTACTGGAACGAACTACCATAGTTCCTCCAATTTATAAAACCGAATCCTAATGTCATCCCTTCCTTCTTGCATATCTCATTATTGCAAGTGTACTCAATTTCCGTTGTTAATCCCTCATTGTTCTACTACCTAGAACACTTCTAGCAGATTTGCTTCTTAAATAATATAGCCAAGATGGTTCTCTAACCATCCTTATGTGTTTAGAACATGGTTTTTATGTAACTCCTTGCACATAAATCCATCTTAACTCTAAATTATTAGCTTCATATCTTTAGTGCTCCAAGAGTACTAACCAATGAACTATATGGCTATATAGAGACTTCTTCTCAAACATTTGATTTGTAACTTTTCGTCATACTCCAAGTATACGAAATTTAGGAATGGTGATACATCTAAGCGTAATGAATTAGTCACGCAGTGGAAGCAAGTGGATTCAATTTATACATGTTCAATACCTTTGAACTTGACTAGACTCTTATCAATATAAGAATATTCATTTAACGCTAATATCCTCTCAGAACTATCTTTATAGGTTTGGATACCTTAGAGATGTATTATTCTTCCCCTAAGTCTTCCATCATTTACAATGATCAATATGTCCCTTATATAAGACTAATAACACCACATTACTCCCACTAAACTCCATGTATAAACAGAACTACTCGATAATTCGAGAAATGTTTATCACATGATCAAAACATACAATTCTACTCTTTGACATCTACTTAAGACTTCCTCTTATGTTCGCATCCTACTTTAGGATAGTCTCGATTTACAAAACTTATGCAAGATGATTTTAAAATCTAACTATATCGAATCATATCCAAATACAATAAAGCATTGTTGTTGCAAGCAAAACCCTTGCCACCAACCAACCAAGCTAAATAAACACTTTCATGTTTATGCTTGCTTCGGACTTTTGCAGAGTTGAAACTAGATAAAGCATCATAATAAGTTACAGGTTTGTTATTTTCTAAAATAACATAACTCTTGTCCACTTAGATTTCGAAGAAATATTTACTGATTTTGACAAGGAAGGAACGTCTTCCAACGTCTTATTCTCAGTTTGTGGCTCTTGAACGTTTTTCTATGGCTTATTCTCAGTTTGTGGCTCTTGAACATTTTCTCCCACTCTGTCTATAATAAATAATCCTCTTTTCTATAATAGACAGCACCACGAGCCACAAACCCTTTGTTCACGTGATCATGTAGGAAGAGAGACCACACGTTCATTATCGAAACAAGCTACAATTTAGGAGAACAGTCACTAGTTAAAGAATTGACTCGTAAGAATACTATAGTAGCTCTCGCCACGAACAGGCTGTATATGAATTACCAGAACTCTATAAGCGGTCACTGCCCGACAGAGTGTCCCATACAGTCTGCCTATGTGATCGACTAATCATCCCATATGACTCTATGTCACTTGAACTTGCCATCAATCGCATCACACTCTAGTCACTACGAGACGTCACCTCATATAAGCAACTAGGGGTCAATACTATGTTAATCCAGTTCACTTTAATAGGGTTCAATGTTTTCCTTACAACCTATTTGGATATAACAAAGTGATAAAAGAGTTTAATATAAAACTCAACCGATGAATGCATTATCACATATGTAAAGATGTTACCATATCAATTACTACATAATCTATAATCCATACTTAATATTATATATAACTATACATCTCAACTCAATTGAAATGGCATGACTTATCATGCTTAGCTTATGAAAAAGCCTTGGTTAGCAAGTTTTAGCAACACTTTGTATTTTCCCTAACCTTAATATATACTATTTCCCATTTTTGTGTATAATCTTGTATTATAAGAATTTTTTTGGGTACGTGTCAAGATCCAATCTGGACATAGGCTATCTTGCCCTCGAATAACTCCCACTGTACTCACAGTGTGTAGGTATAGGAACTTCGGTTATTGGAATGAACTACCATAGTTCCTCCAATTCACAAAACCGAATCCTAATATGATCCCCTCCTTCTTGCATATCTCATTATTGCAAGTGTACTCAATTTTCGTTGTGTATATCTCATTGTTCAACTGCCTAGGATGTTTCTAGAAGATATCCTCCGTAATTAATATAGCCAAGATGGTTCTCTAACCATCCTTATGCGTTTAGAATATGGTTTTTGTGTAACTCCTTGCACATAAATCCATCTCATTTCTAAATGCTCAGCTTCATTTCTTTATTACTTTCCTGAGTACTAACTAATGAACTATGTGGCCATATAGAGACTTCTCTCAAGGATTCGATTTTTAACTTCTCGATATACTCCAAGTATACGAGGTTTAAGAATGGTGATGCATCTTTGCGTAATGAATTCATCCCGCAGCGGAAGCATGTGGATTCAATTTCTACATGTTCAATACTTTTGAACTTGTCAAGATTCTTATTAACATAAGAATATTCATTTAACGCTAATATCCTCTTAGAACTAACTTTATTGGTCTGGATACTTTAGAGATATATTATTCTTCTTCTCCTAAGTCTTCCATCATTTACAATGACCAATATGTCCCTTACATATAAGACTAGTAACACCACATTACTCCCACTAAATTCCATGTATAAACAGAACTACTCGACAATTTGAGAAAAGTTTTATCACATGATAAAAACATACAATTTAACTCCTTGACTTCTACTTAAGACTTCTTCTTAATTTTCCATCCTACCTTAGGATAGTTGCAATTTTCAAAACTCATGCAAGATGATTTTAAAATCCAACTGTCAAATAATATTATTAAATCCGAATTTAACGATGCGTTGCAATTGGTGTAAACCTCTTACCACCAATCAACCAAGTTATGGAAACATCTTAATGTTCATATTCAGTTCGGACTTTTGCGGTGTTGAAACTAGATAAAACATCTTAATAAGTTACAGGTTTGTTACTTTCAAAAATAACATGACTCCTGTTCACTTTAGGTTTCGAAGAAATAATTACTGATTTTGACTAAGAAGGAACATCTTCCTACGTCTTATTCTCAGTTTGTGGCTCTTGAACATTTTCTCCCACTCTGTCTTGAAGAAATAATCCTCTTTTCTTTAATAGACAGCATCACGAGCCACAAACCCTTTGTTCTCATGATCATGTAGGAAGAAAGAGCACATGTTTCCTATCGAAATAAGCTACAATTTAGGTACAATGCCTAACCATATCTCATGTGAAAAACAGATGATTGTTTTAACCATGTTTTGTTTTAGTAGAAAATTTAAATGCCAAACAAAATTTATAACAGAAGCCACCTCCAACTACAATGTAAAAATTCAATCATATCGTAATGAAAGTGAACTTGCGATACCATATCACACTTTTTTTGGTGCAGATAAAAGTCATCACTTTATTGTTCCCCAATTTAACAAAGTACTAATAGTTTGGTTTTAAAATCTGTAGGTTTTGATACTTATTAAAAATTCATTGAACTTATTCAAAGAATTTCTCTTCTTACCTCATTAAGTGGGGAATAAGTATCTACCTAATTCGTTGGTAAAAGAGATGAATAAGTAATAACCTTCTCTGATTGAAATTATATTCGGCCATACACTTCATAGTGTAAATAGCGCGAATATCTTGCTCTATTCATAATCCTTTTTCAGAAAAAATCATGAATTAACTTACTTTGTATACAAGATTCACACATACCAAAAGATTCCCAATCAATTGGTTTGGGAGACTTCAAAACTAGTTTCTAAATGCGATTTTCAATCGAGAACTGAGAAAGGATTGGGGTCACCAACTTGAGTCTTGTATATATGACATTTTATTTCTAGTTTGAATATAATTACCTTGATTTGTATGGTCTTACCATAAACTTAATCGTGGTATGTTAGGGCACAACGCTTGTTTTAATTGCATAATAGAGAAACCCTTTGCGTTTTATACAAAAACTTGAATTATATTCTTATTTAGAGTTAGTGTACATCATAACAATTATTGAGGTACATATCTAAATACAAAACAAAAATAAGTACACTACAACATTCATATGTTCATGGATGAAATGGAAACTACCCTAGTTCCATTCATACAAATTTCTGAACTTATTTTTGCTAGTCGTCACACGATAATGCCAAATATTATGACGAAATCCATAAATTTGTATCAAATACTCATGACGTGGTAATTGGCAATTATGCAATGTCAATGTCATAGATATTCAGGAAGGAATATGTTGGAGTCACACGACCAACTTCCTAGATCTTTACTTATTTGGAGTTTGTTTTTATTTTAGGGTCTAACACTTTCTCTTTCGAGCCTAGTTCTATCCTTAACAATTAAGATATGTACTTACTTCTTATCGCTCCCAATGAATTCAAGAATTTCTACTTGATGAAGACTTATCTTCATATAAATTCCTAGTTAATCCTTCTCAAGGATGAATTCTATTGTGGTATTTGGTCAATCAAAATTTCTAACAAATTAATTTACCAATTTTAACATTGTCATGTTCTTAACAACTTAAGTGCTTGATGACAAGTGTTTAGGTTGAGCAATAAGACTTTTGAACCATGGATTCATAGAAGATATTATCAAAACATATTTTGACTAATCATTACCTCTAGTCATATTTCTTCACAAGAAATCATACATAGGTATGTTAGGATTTTAAGATGCTAATCTTATATTTGCATAGGACAATTCCTATCGAGTTCTATGGAACAGATCGATTCCTATGGAGCTAGTCCATAACCAATGATACGGTTCATTTTTAGAAAGAGATTCCTTGTCGTTAGCAATAGTGGTTTAGCGGAGACTCGTGTTACAATCGAATGATACCGTATATTAATAGGAGAAATGAAATAGAACAACATTAAAACAACGAAATAGTGGGAAAATTAAACATTCATCGTTATATCTAAAACATTTTAGCATGTTTTAGCATTTATATAATGACCTCCACCCAATTATATAAATGATTTCGAGACCCAAAATTCATATTAACTTTGGATGTGTGCCTACGGGCCCTCTACACCTCTTATTAATATAACTTGGTGGGTTAACCCTTTTAACCGATTCTACAATTAGAACTCTTGGTCGATGAATTTACGTTAAGTTCATCTTAAGCCCGAACTTATTGGGACAACTGTCCCTCTAATACTTTCGTCGAGATCAACCAAATTTCAAAATGTAATAACATTTTATTACCCCACTTACCCAACGTCAATAGAGAGCACCCCGAAAGATCGTATTGTACCCTTATGAAATTGAGATTCATGGGTTCCTACTATTTGGTAAGGCTAAGTCTCAGTCTTTAAAATGTGTGAGGTCGAGTCAATTTATTATCTATCAAATTTAAGTGAACTAAATTTTCGAACTAACGATAATTATAATTGACACGGTCGAATACTCGATATGATATGCATGTGTTGTTTATGACGATTTGGCAATGCATGCAACATATAATGAAAAATGCATAAGCAATAAATAAATTTCCTAGTATGGCCTTCCTAAAATAGAAAATCAAATAATCTATTACAAATTCGGAAACCAACTCCTTTGATCTCTTGAACTTCAAATGGCACGCTTCCCAAGGACTCCTTCTTGATTGGAACGCCTTTCCGATTGGCACCGTCTTTAAAGAACTCCGGAATTACAAATAATAATAAAATTCATCGCTATTCCTATTATACATTTGTAATATGAAAAACCAGTAAAAATAAAAGTGATACGAAATCACATTAAAATTACAACCGAACCGGTATTCCCTACCATTACGGGTAATACCGATTAAAACTAAGGCCATACTGAGATAAAATTACATAAATAAATTATGACATTCATCAATAAAAATGCAGCATTATTATATGTTATTAACATGCCAAATTAAAGTGTCAAATCACCCTACTTAAACCTTATATCGTATATAATTCGGTTCTATATAAATGCGTGATAATAACTTATTAAAACCACAAAACAATACGTAAATCAAATTTAAGCCCAAGTTAATTATCCTAACCATCTTAGGACTCAAAATTAGTCTTCACTCAGTTTTTGACTATAATTCAACTTGGTTTTCAATTATTGCTTATTAAACTTCTTTTAATCATAACAATATGAAATAATTCCCAACAAATCATAAAAATTTAGAAAAATTTGAAATCATATTTATATAAATACTGGAATATTATTAAGATTCCAAAAACTCAATAAAATTTGCCCAAAAAATATTTATAAGTTACTTCATTAATAAATCGTATAAAACATAACTTTTACCATTTAATTCCAAATTAAACATAAAAGTTATGGAAAAATCAAAATCAAAATTTTGAACATTCTTAAAAAATTTCCATAACCTGGAAATGGCAAAATTTTAACCAAAAACTTCGAATTTATTTTTATGACTAATAAAGTTGAACTTTTATCGATTTTATCACATAAAAATCAATAAACATACCAAATCAATCAAAATTAATCATGCAACTTTAGATCTGTTGTTCATATCAAATATACAACATTAGGGAAAATTTTCATGCCATAAAATTCATTTTAGCTATTTTTGCTAAAAATAGTCACTATTTATTTATATCATTTTAACCATTAAAATTATAAATCATGCATAATAAATAACATTTATGTCATATTTTACATATAATCTGTAAAATATGCATGTGATATCATATTAAAATAGCATGACCTGTTTCGAAGTTTAACTATTTTTAGTCATTTAACCTCCATTTATACCATTTTTATCACATAAAAATCATAAAACATGCAAAACTAATCACAATGATCCGAAATTTTACATACAATATGCAAAATATGCATGTGAGGTCATACTAAAATTTCACGGCCAGTAGTGAAGTTTAACTATTTTTAGTAAATAAAAGTTCATTTTACTCAATAAAATGTAATTATTTCACTAAAAATCATTAAAATAAGCAATAATCATCCATAAATCATCAATATGACCTAAAACAATTTTAGAACCAGAATTTATTACATGCAAAATTTTTTCGTGATCTATCATTATAAATCTAAAATATCTAGTTTTAATTAAGTTACATTTAACTCGGAAAAACCAAACCGATTATGCATGCAACACCAAAGCTCTTGATGTCAATTGTTAGGTTCATATACCCCTATTAGACTCATCTAATTTATTTTATAAATTACCCATAATTTATATTTATGTGGATCTAGTGCATGCATTACAAAATAATGAAATAAGGAAGAAAATCGAGTTTTCTTACATTGTAAATGTACCGAATTTTGGGCACAAGTAAGGTCTCCTACCTTCACTTGTTCTTGAGCTTAATACATTGGAATGATCCTCCATAAACTCAAACTTTCAAAATAGAAAGTCTCCTCTTGATTGTACCCAAAACAATCCTTTAAAACTAATATATTAATTAACTAGATTAATATACTAGTTATATATATATATATATATATAAAACTGGGTCGAAGCGCTATGGATGCGCCACGTGTCAACCCAGCTTTAAATACAAGTATTAATTACAGCTGAACATTAAATATAAACATAATAAATGTTGTATAAATCTCAGCAAAATATTAATTATAGCTTAATAAATTTTATTATAAAATTACATTACATAATTACGGTAATTTGATTCTAAATTTATTAACAAGTTATTTTGATAAAAATCCTAAAATGTAAATAATTACGTTTATTACGAAAAATGCTTCAAATTGAGTATAATTTTCATTATATTTATTGAAATATTTTGATTTGTAGAGATGATTAAAGTGAGTGCCTCATAATATTTTATGTTTACGTAAAAAGATATTTTGAGAAAGTTATAAAACTTAGACCATTAAATCCTAAGAAAAATATCTTTGGAAGAGTCAATTAAATCCTAAGAAAAATATATT
This sequence comes from Silene latifolia, assembly GCF_048544455.1. Taxonomy (NCBI): domain Eukaryota; kingdom Viridiplantae; phylum Streptophyta; class Magnoliopsida; order Caryophyllales; family Caryophyllaceae; genus Silene; species Silene latifolia. The sequence continues at coordinate 200,907,381 of NC_133538.1, read as the reverse complement.
TGGAATAGTCGCTGTATTTCTTAAAAACGTAACTTAAAAGAAAACTACTAAGAGATAAGTTTTTATGTGGTAATGAAAAAAAATATTTTGCGAAAAATTGAATACATATGAGATTTTGATAGGTTTAAATAGTGTGATAACAAAAGTATTGATAACAAAAGTATGTGTACGAGTATGTATGTACACAGTGATCGCGAATGCATTTGAATAATCAAAACAAAAGTAATAATTATTAAATAATATAGTATTATAGAAGACATGAAAAAACAGAAAAAAAACATTACATTTTTCTTTAATATCTTCAATTAAAATACGTATACGTCAAGTATAAATATTGATTATGACTAGCTAAATACTCCCTCCACACAACTATTTTCATCCCATTTCAATATAATACTCCTCAGATATATTAAAGAAATGGGGTGAAAACAAATGTGTGGAGGGAGTATTACTTTTAGTTAACAATTTTATATGTTATATTTTAAATACTTTGAAGTTAAACCTCAAAAAATATTATTTGAGAAAGTTTAACCTATTTTATTTACAGGTAAACTCTTAAGCATGATTTATATATATAGTTGTTTAAAAATACAAAAGGTGTAATTTTTATAGATATGTTTGATACATAACATATGCAAAACACAATCAAAACATTTGAATAAGTTGAGTTTGAATTCTATATGTTTGATACATAAATATCATATGTTATATATAAGAAAATTAAAAATTTCATAAAATTATATTCACATTATTTTGAACAAACATTAATTGATTTGAAACCTAACGTATTGTAAAATGATATAATTTGAGAACTTAATGTTGACTGTTGCATTTTCGAATAAATTTTATTTTAATTAATATGATATTTGATCAGTCCCAAAATAATTTATAAAACTTTGATCAACATAATTAATTATCACTTATTAGTTATAATTAAAATTGTATGTATTTTATTTTAACATATTGAAAATAAACCTAAAAAAATTAAATTTGAGAATAATTTATTTTTATTTATAAGTAAAAATATTAAAGGTCTTATATAAATTATGTTATTTTCTTCAATTATAATAATTAAATTTTAAAACAGGCCGCGCGAAGCGCGGGATACTACCTAGTCCTTAATAATTCTAATTATAATGTATTACTACAATAGTAATAATATATTGTCATATTAGAATATGGTTGAACAATTTTATAGAAGATCTAAAACTATTTTAGAGTGAGTGAGGATAAGTAGTAAGAATGAACAAAAATGCATGAATGAATAATATAAAACCATTTTCTCTATATTATAGGGGGGAGCCGGTAATGGGGGTCTTAGAGGGCCAATGAATGGCCTTCACCCTTTTGTTTTTGTTCTTCACAAGAAATTAGATGCAAGGCTACTTAAAAATAGGTTATGATTGTGTTTTATTTAACAATTATATAAAACACCCACTAACTTATATACCCTCCCCTTTTTTGGTCCATTTCATAAAATGGAGTCCATTTTATTTTCTCAATTTTGTCAATTGTATTTGTAATACTACGGTTTTATAAGTCTCTGGGTACTCTATCGAGTGGGCCTTACTCTGTCGAGTAAGGGTGTTTTGATTTTAGAAAAAGTATTCTGCCTGTAGGGTACTCGATCGAGTAGCCTGGGTACTCGATCGAGTAAGTGGCACTCGATCGAGTACGTTAGTTACTCGATCGAGTAGGTCGGTTAACGGGTATTATTTTGACGGGTTTTGTTAATAACGCGGATTAGTATATATATTATACCGTCATCTTTATTAAACACTTTTACAAACCTAATAAAATTAAAAAGGAGATTGAAACTACGTTGTTCGCTTCATCCGTGTAATTGAAAAATCCCGGAGTTTGAGAGGTCGGATTTCATCGTTCTTTGTGTCCTTGTGATCCTTGCGTCAAGGGTAAGATCTACATACCGATTTTATAGCATTTAATTAACTTTGTTTAAACCTTAATTTGGAGGATTGGGGGTTTTTATGGTTAGTTGTGCTAGTAGTAATTATGTGATCATGTGATAGGAGGAGGATTCGTAGAGGAGAGATTTTGATACAGCTGTTGAGATCGTCTGCTTGTGTTTGCATTCCAGGTAGGGTTTTCCCTACTCAGTATTAGTCACATAATGTGGTTTGTTGTTGATTGTGATTGTTGTTAAAGTATCATATTCACATTGTGACGGTTGTTGGATTTGGTTGATGTTGATTGTTGTTGATTGTATCTGTCTGTGTTCTTCGGGGTGCGTCCCTGGCTGAGTGGAATCACTTGCGGGAGTGGCTTCACGCCCATTATTTGCCTTCTGTGGAACCCGCCACAAAAGGGATGTGCACATTAATGGATTTGGGATTATCGCTCGATGGAGATGAGCGGGGCTTAGGTGGGAACGGCTGCGGTCCCCCACTGGCGGCGAGGAGTAACCTGTTGCGATTGGTACCCTGGCAGGGCTACACACTTTAGTGTGTAGTCAGTATTTGAGGAGTTGGTGATGGAGTTGGGGTTGATGTGACGATTGAGCTGTATTGATTTCTGTCTTATTGTGATTATATAATTGTGTGATTAGTACTGACCGCCTCTTTGTTTTGTAAAACTGTGGTGATCCATTCGGGAATGGTGAGCAGTTGTTGAGCAGGTTTGATATAGTGCTTATGGGCTAGCTGGGATGAGTCATCACTTGCATTTAGAAGAGTCTTCCGCTGTTGTCAGACAATGTTATTTAGTTTATTAGACTTTTGGCTTTTGGAGAACTTGTACCGTATTTTATTGGTTTGGTTTGGACATGTAATTCACTTTAAACTTTATACTATTTAAATTATGTTTCGTTATTGTCATTTGATTATCATTGCCTCGAGAAACCGAGATGGTGACATTTCTATATCTGAGTGGTCCTGGTAAGGCACTTGGAGTATGGGGGTGTCACAGTATTATTGTATGACATGTGACATATAATGAGTCATAGGTCAATATAATGCATACTTAACTTATTTATAAGAATAAATTACATGCAATAAATCAACTAGTAATTCATAATTACATGTAAATAAAATGGCTTATGCTAATATAATCTACAAGATTTTGTAATTATAATTCACCAATCATTCTTAATCCAACTGTTTCATAAACAATAATTAATTTCAGTAATGAAAACATTTCAATTACAAAAATGAATCTTATTTAATCAAATTACAAAAAGATACTTATTCTTACTCACAAAACAAATTGTTCAATTTTAAGGAATTAATTAACTTGTATCATTATACAATTAATTAATTAATCTATTAAGGGAATTGTCCTATAGATGTGACCTTAAGAAATCAACTGATCACCACCGTCAAACGACAGTAATATCAAACTCTAGTTAGCCAATCATTACCGATTAATGTTGATCAGTTGACTATATAATTGAATCATCCGTTACGTATTCTTATTATGAGATTTAAACATGTGATCGCAGTATTATCGAGGACACATACTCCAACACAAACCTCATAATGATCTCATACACTCGTTACTAAATTCCACAAATGACTATGTTCCAGGTTCAACACACTTTCTTACCTACTGCAACTCCATTATCAAGTCTCATATATTCTTATGCCATTACTATAATCCCACTCTAGAAGCCTTTTTAAGGGCCCCCCACCTATAAGCCTCCCAAAGGTCAAGCGCCAGGTCAAACCCACGATTCCAATCTATAATCCCATAACTCACTCCCAACTCAAGTCGGTTATAAGTATACGTATCTATCACGGTGTATAACTCGATTATTATTACATATCTATATCACATCAAATCTCATGCTTTCACATGTATGCACATCAATCATGAATATGCGGACTACAAGAAACACTCAAATAATGCAATTTCTCGGTATGTGACTCAACCATCTTCAACATTCCCATTTCCGGACATCATGCCACACATATACCGCGTCAAATCCACCATGTGATCACACACATCTTTCCATATCCGTTCCCATTCCTCATCAATACTTCCGCTCGTACGGAAGATCTCAATCACTATCATGCAATGACTACTATGTGACAGATAACTTGCATTTTCATCTTACTAGTACACAATAAAAATAAAATCACCTCAATTAACACAAAATCGAACAAGATTATCACATCATTCTTGTCATTCAATTATACATGTCAATTACCACTTTCATTTGAATTTCACTCTTAAATAGCAAAACTACCTAATATGGTAAAATGTAAATAATTCGCAAAATATCACTCATGTAAGGTCCACATGTTCATCGAACACGAGCCAACTAACATAAACCGCTATATAACGGTATACACCCAATATTTGAGTCAAGTATGAACAAAACAAGGGTCAAAGTAGACCACTCGGTCGAGTATAGGAGGCCACTCGGCCGAGTAGGCGGCCCGTCGGTCGAGTACATGGTGCACTCGGCCGAGTGTCACCTGGGCATGAGGTTTTCATTCTCAAACTCGTTTCCAAGCTTCCCTATTTCATTACTCAATTAGGCACTACAACAAGGTCATGATATACACCGTGGGAGTTTTACCTGACGATTGGGAGACAACTTTACAAACAACATCTATATTATCGTTCATAGTCCAAAATTTCACCCTACTACTTTCAAACTCCATGCATACATGACAGGGCTGTCGTATACCTATCAAAAATAACGAACTAAACTAACTATATAGCTAGGGAAGTCAAGTCGATCTCCTCAGGGAGGCAAGATATCTGTAAAGGTCCGTCTATTTGGTCACAAATGGGGGGGGGGGGGTTGTAATTGTTTTTCTAAACTAAAAGTGCAACAGGAAGAGAAGCAAGGAAAGAGCAATAAAGGCAGAAAATGAGATTAAACTATCAATAGAGAGGGGACATGTCAGGATTTCGGTTCACTACGGTAGTCCACTGACTCAACTGTAAACAACTTAGATGAATTACTGCGAGACGGATATTGAAAGGTCCTTCCGGTCCACTTTCTGTCCTAAATTACCATTAACTTAACTTCCGTCCTCGTCAGGGTAGTCTACTGTTCACAGCAGGTCTATTTAGTCCAATCTTTCGATCCAGGATTAAATTTAACCAGATTAAAAAGGTGACTCAGAAGCGTGCACTCAACTAAGTCGGTAAATACAGTTATATTGCTATGGGGACAGAATCTCACAAATAATTCATCTAACCTATTTACTACATTGTCACACATTTCTACCGTAGATCCCCTAATCCAAACATGAAACAGATTAGCTACTCATGCTATCAGTATCGTCAAAACTAATAACGATGAATAAAGTAATATTAAACATGATGAGACAATAATAAAATTGCATAAAAGGTAATTAGGGCAGAAAATTAAATGAAGTGAAACAAACAATTAAAGTAAATGAAAGAGAGATTAATATTAACAAGGGAGAAAGAGATTACAATCGCAAGAATCCAGCGTAAAGAACAAACAAATCTGAGCGAGAAAATCCGAAAGCAAAAGTTACAGTGGAAGGAAGAAAAGTAACACAGTCTTTTACTGTGAGGATGAATGATAAGATAAAACTTGGATCCTAATGACTTAGTTGAGGTACGTTTAAATAGAAAAAATGCTAAGTCTAATAACTAAAACGAGTTCACGAGCTAATTAAAGCCCACGACAGCCAAAACCACTCGATCGAGTAGTCTGAAACCACTCGATCGAGCATTTCTCCAGATAATCTACTCGATCGAGTAGAATTGTTACTTGACCGAGTAACCTCTAATTCCAGCGCTTCTTGATCGAGTAGAATATTACTCGATCGACCATTCTCAGCTATAGAAACCACTCGATCGAGTGTTCTTCCTCCAAAACAGCTCAAACTCGTGACCGACTGCACTGTAGACCGTTCCTTCACGCATCCCAATGCAAGATCTCACTCAGAACAATCTCGTCTCCTCAAAATGCATGCAAAAAGGGACGAAAATGGTACGATTCCACTACTTTCGCGTTCATTTCTACAAAATGGACAAAACGAACAGCAGTAGCCAATTCGAGGCATAATGCAATATAAACAGTACGAAAGTACATAGAAATACGTGCTAAAATAGGCTAAAAAGACTATACAAAATGCACGTATCAAATCTCCCCAAACCGAACCTTTACTCGTCCTCGAGTAAACAAAAATGCAACTATGGAACGGAAATGAAAACTCAGAGCTAACTTAGCTTGTCTACTTGAACCAATTTAATGCAACAAAAATTAACAGTTATAACTATGCAGTCAATACGCAAACGAGTTATAAGCTGTTCAGAAATATAGCCAACCTATCGACCTTGCAAGACCAACAAAATCGAACTCTCACGTGGTCACTCTTCTCTCATGAAGCAAAGGGTGAATAATATATGTGAAAGAGAATAAGAGAAACAGTCACTCACCTAACTGCGACCTACATAACATGCATGCAACAAAAATGAAAGACGATTCAAGTACTAATGCACACACTCCAACCATTAATGTCCGTCACAACCGAGGGCTTACAAATGATATGGGAATAGTGAGGTTCAGGTGAGAAAAGGCAAAACAAGTTATGGTAATGTGGAGGTAAAAGCGCCAAGCTAGCTCCTAAACAGGACCATATAAGACCGTCCGAATCTCAACTGACTGAAAAATAAAGTACAAGTGCCCTTCATTTGGCACACAACTCACTAATCACATACACCATCTCCTCAAAAATATGGAATAAAACGGAGGAGTGAGACCGTCACGAGATAAAAGTGAATACAGACGGACTCAAAAAGCAAACCAGCTCAAAATTTTTGAAACATTTCTCTCTGGTTCTTCACTTTAAACGTGATTTCTTATTTTTTTTTTTTTTCAATTTCATTTTTTTTGTCTTTAATTTCCACTAACTCCAATCATATATACACAGGCCAAACTGCAGACGGAAAAAATATACCACAAAAGACATGCTAAACTAGCTTGACTAGGCAGGCTCAGTTTGGGATGTAGCTAGTGGGTCAAAAAGGCAAGTTTTGGCTTAAGTGGAGCTAAATGGGTGAAAAATATAAGAAAATGGGAAAATTTGCAAGCATCTCCCTGCATGTGACACCGACCACAAACCCGAATGTGTGCATTTAACAAGAAATCAAATGTCATAAAAGTGCAAAAATGATGAACATGCTATGCAAGGAGTACTACTCTCAATTCCTAATGAACTGGTCATGAATGTCACCAATTACGGGCTCTAAACCTCAAAAATTGTAAAGTAGGTTGCCAATTTATCAGGTCAAGTCTAAACAGTCAGCTATATTTGAACAAAAACTCGTAGATTATGCGTATGACAAAGCTAATAACCATCAACAGAAGTGCAAGGCTCAAGTAAAATGACAAGTTATAGTGCAATATCATCACGGAAGTCAACCATTCCGACTCAACATATATGCAAAAATAAACGTGAATATTTTTGAAATTTTCTAATTTTTTTTGGTTTATATTTTTATTTTTAAATAAATAAACAATGCAAGCTGAAATAAATAAACGTGACTGCAAAACAAATGCAAATGCAGACTCAAAAGGATGCAATACCCTCCCCAAACCAAAACGGACAACGCCCTCATTGTCCTCCAAAGATACACCAAAGATATATATACGGGGAACGGAATATACAACCAATAAAGAATGAAAAACAATAAAATAAAAAGGAGACAAAATAAATAAAAGAGCGAGAATAAACATACAAAACAGGAACTTCCTCAAACCAGCCAGAAAACTGGGGAAGTGAGTAGACCAGCAGCTACTCGTTAGCCTCCTCGACACTATCACGCACGTCCTCCACCGTCAAAGTGAAGTCCGGATCTTGTAACACCCCCATTTATTCGGGAGCCTTTGGCTAGACATTCCCAAATAAATAGGACTGTTACCATCTCGATTTCCCGAGGTAGTGAATAACAAAGTACAACAAACCAAAATGCTTTAAATTAAAACTTTAACGATTAAATGTTTATTACAAATTTAATCAACTAAAACTTAATATAAAATATTTACAACTCGCAGCGGAAATAAATAAAGTGATATAAATTGTTCTATGTGATCTAGACTTCAACTATAGGTCCAAGTCGAGCTCTCTTCTCAATGCTCCCAAGTCAGCTAACTCAAAACCTGCTATTTAAATCTGCTCCCCATTTAACCGAAAATATTAAATGGTTCACCACAGGATGCCATCAATTAAAGCAGGCATCAATTTTATTTTGACACAGAAGCAAACACGTCAGCCAATGGTTGAGTAGGATAAAATACATTAAAATAACCAATCTATAATAATCTCTGGCAACCGACAACATGCAATTCCAACCTCAACTGTTCACATCTCATATCTCGATATCAACTGTCCACGTTATCCACCAGAGACTAAGCCTGGGGCAGTCCAAACTCACACACGTTATCCACCAGAGACTAAGCCTGGGGCCTTCCAATTAATCACACACATTATCCACCAGAGACTAAGCCTGGGGCAGTCCAATCACCACTCACGTTATCCACCGAGAGACTAAGCCTGGGGGCGGTCAATTCTCATAAACCATTCCACAATATAATCGTATAAAATATACACAACTCCAATCAATTAACAATGATATTCACTAAATTAACTTTATTAAATAAGCAGTCATAAACCAATCATCCTTCCAATAACATCCATCCATCAAGCACGAAAACAGATATAGTTGAGTAGATTATCCTACCTCGTTAGCAAATTCCAATAACGCAATCCGAGTAAATATAAATCCAACTAACACAGCTTCTCACAACTCCGTCACCTAGACAAGTAATTATTATAATTTAATTATTAATTATTCAATTCATTATATTAATTTAATTAATTATAATTTAATTTAATTAATTATTTTCCCGTGTTAACGATTACGTAAACCCGACTCAAAATTAAATAAACCAACATATAAACCCACACTATCACGTGGTTAAGAACCACGTAGTAACAAGAAGCACAACATTCCCACCACCAAGGCAACCCGTGTAACACCCCCGCTCAGACACCCTCCTTTAACCCACCTATTACGCCACCTCCAGCCACCGTCAGAACAACCTAACATGCCTCGACCTAGCCCGCACCTAGGCCAACCCCGACAACCCTTAACCGCCACTTGAAACACCCCCTGCAACCCCAGCTAACACGCCCTAATCAGCCACGGAAAACCCAACACGAGAACAACGAAACTTAACCAATTCACCATCCTACCGCCACCACGACCACCCGTGGCCACCACCGTGGTCTCCCTTGACCCACGGTGGTCCCACCACTGACCCCGACCACTCACGGTAGCTCACAACCACCCAGAACGACACCAACAATCCCCTTAAAACCCCTACCCTGTTCTCACGTTTTTCCGGCCACCACCGCCGCAATACACTATCTCCGGCCACCAAAACACCACCAAGGTGGTCGACTACCTCTCCCCATCACAACCCTACCATGCCCAGGTCAAGACTCGACCATTAGAGGGTTCAATTACCCATCCCAAACCCCACGACCAACTCGCAACACCTCCCTGACCAGCCACCTTTAGCCACCTGCCACCGCCACCCTAGGCCTTCCTAGACACCACCACCACACCCATTCCAACCCTTGTAACCCCACGAACCAAGTCCCAAAGTTTGGTCTCATTCCGTCAAGGTTTGGGTCAGTTTCTAAGTGTCTTAAGATCGTCTGACATTCAGCTGTATAAGAAAATAAAACAAGATTAAAAGTTGTCACCTATTGATATGCTTGCTAATTCCGTCTCCAAAAGCTCCTCCACTTAATTTATGATTAATTTATCAGATTTAATAGGGTATTTATAGGGTAGGATTATAGAGAATGCGAGGTCAATTAGAAAACTATATAATTTACCTTATTCTAATTAGTATAGAAATTGCTATTACTATTATATTATTATTATCATATATTATATGTTAATCTTACCATAAATAGGATTTCCTCATAAAATATTTACTAATTTATTATTTGCCATAACTTATTATTATTATTGTTATAATTATTATTACTTTTCCATATTATATTATTATTAATTTCCGATATAAATCCCGATTACACTTACACTAATTTAATAAATTTCAGTCCAATTACCAATGGCATACGGCCCAAGATCCACTTATAAGCTTAACCCAATTCCCGACTTAGATTATTAATTTATTAATTAATTATCGTCTTACTTGTAATTATTATTAGAAATGTCATTTAATCAATTATTAATTTACATAAATCACTTTCATAAATTATTATCAAAATACGGAGTATTACAGATCTACCTCCTGCTCTCTCCTCCTCCTCTGCTCAGCTCGAGCTCTCTCCGCCGCCGTCGCCGGGTCCTCGTCCTCCTCCTCCTCACTAGCAGACTCCGGGTACCCCTCAGCTGGGTACCGGTAAAAGGAAGGGTGTGGCCAACCCTCTGGGATCGGACGGTGTCACCTCATGTGATACTCGTATAGAGGGAACAAAGTCAAAGCTATCTCCCGCTCCATACGAGCCTGTCTCTCTACTATCTCAACTAACAAACCGTCACAACGCCCTTGGTCTATGACCGAGGACGCCTCAAAGGGTGGTGAAGGTACAAAATTAGCCGGTAGGACCGGTTGTGTTTGTATCTGGTCGGCGGGTGCGGGAGTAGGAGTAGGAGTAGGGGTCGGGATGGGAGTAGCTGTGGAAGGTTGGACACTCCCAGAAGGTGTGGACCCCTCTCCGGTGCCGAGAATATTCCGCTTCTTAGCGGCGGGTCAAGTAGTAGGTGGGCGGACCTGGAGGTGGTACTGAGGTAGAGGTGGTGGTCAGGCGCTTCGTGAAACAGTGGGCAAAGGAGCTAGAGGAGGCAGGGTGTCACAAGGAAGGTCCACAGACAAGGAACCATCTATCTTCCATGTCCGGTAGTCTGTGGTCAGCCAAGTCTGAGAGTGCATGGCAGCTAGGCTCAGATACCTATCACCGTCTATGTAAGGTAAGTCACGAGGCAAGACGGTGAGGAGAGAATGGGCAACAAAGGTGGCTATGCCACCGCAGACGATAGTGCCCATGAGCTTCTCTCCCTGAGCCTGGAAGTACCTGGCGGTCAAATAAGCGATGTTGAGGGTAAAGGGACCCTTGCCGTCGATGTTCAGGTAACCGCCTAAGATGGAGAGCTCGTTGTTGTTGATGTTGTTTGGCTCCTTTCGGCCAAAAATAGTGCTCCCCATCAGTCTAAGAAAGTAACGGTCGGGGGGTAGGTAGACCTGAGCGAGTTTTCGCTGGTGAAAAAGGGGTCTGTGCCAAAGCCTGCCAAAGAAGACTAATGACCTTCCTAGGAGCAACAGTTATGCCCGTAAAGGAAAGGCCGAGTCGGGTACCAAACTCCTTTACGTGTCATAGAAAAGGTCCGATCCTTCTTTGCCGTAAAGGAAAGGCCTTGAGTTCTTCAGGTCCTTCAGGTCCTTCACCTTCTCCTCAGGGGCAGGAAAAAATGGAGATTTTGGGGTTCTTTTAATCGCAAATAAGGAAGAAGGGGTGAAAAATTGGGAATAAAATGAAGTAATAGGAAAAATAAAGAAGTTAAAGGGACTCCCTGCATGCAATTTCCACTTTCACTCGATCGAGTGGTTTAGAACTGCTCGATCGAGAACTTCTTGTATTAATCTACTCGATCGAGTAAAAAGTTACACGATCGAGAACTTCCCTTTTCAGCTTTTGTCGATCGAGTAACTGGAAACCATTCGATCGAACAAATTCTACTCGATCGAGTACAAAAAGTACTCGATCGAGCTCTTTTCCTTGTGTAAGCTCTTGAATTTGCGTAAAATTCCCCAAACCTGCGTAAAAACACTTGCAAAAATATCCCAAAATACCAAATACGAAAAGTAACAGTCTATAGTCTTCTAATCTACACTAAAAATTTCTAAATTCTAATTGTCCTAATTAAAAGCAATAAACAAGTCCGACGGAATTTAAAAATTGTTTATACAAATTGGTACACGGGGCATTTCCCCGCTCATTTCTCAAAGCAATTCAGTAGCCCCTTGGAGGGCTCTTGACTCGAGGACGTCATCTCAGCAACATTAATCGTCCTCTTCAATTTCCACGAGCTTGAACTTGAATCGTTAAGAGGAGAATAGTTGACGTCCACATACGCGCGAACTTTTCTCGTCCTTACTCCTTTCTCACCAGCTTTAACGTCATCGCTCCTACTTTGACTGACATTAATTGAACAAAAACCATTGACAACTCCTTCATTATTTTCATCTGTACCTGCAGCAAGGAAAACAGATGAACTTTCCTCCGTTTTGCTCTCAACCTGAGGCGGAGGGGTCACGATAGCAGCACAATGTTCCAAATCTTTAGTTGGAGTGTCAGTAGAAGAGAGGGCATTGAAAGGCTGAGCTTGCATGGGAGCCCTTCGAAACTTAGATTGATGGAATATCAATTCCTCGTCCCCAACCTAAAAAGTCAATATTTTGCCCCCGACGTCTATTACTGCACGGGCAGTAAATAAAAATGGTCTCCCTAAAATAATAGGGGTATGGGCATCTTCGGGGATGTCAAGTACAACGAAGTCAACAGGAATAAAGAACCTCCCGATCTTAACAAGTATGTCTTCTATGACACCTAGTGGCCGTGATATGCTACGGTCGGCCATCTTAACAGTCATATTTGTGCAATTAAACTTTGTCAAACCAAGTCTCTTAGCCAGAGACAGTGGTAAGACACTCACGCTAGCACCAAGATCGTATAATGCGTTATCAATCAAATGGGTACCAATATGACACGGAATCGAAAAACTACCCGGATCTGACTGTTTGGAAGGTAACTTATTCTGAACTAGGGCCGTCCCTACCTCGGTCAAAGCTACCGTCTCATGGTCGTTAATGTGCCTCTTACGTGACAAAATTTCTTTCATAAATTTAAGGTAAGAGGGTACCTGTGCTAGCAGTTCGGCAAATGGCACAGTGACTTGCAAGCTTTTCAGGAGGTCGGCAAATTTGCCGAATTGTTGATTAGCCTTAGTACTCTACAAACACCTCGGGAAGGGCACCGTGATGGGTATCTCGAGCCCTTTGTTCCTCTCTTCTAGTGTATCAGCCGGATCAAGCTCTAAATCCTTCGACGGGACTTCTTTCCTCTCGAACGAGGTCTTTCAGGCGATGTTTCACTCGATCGAGCATTAGCAGGCTCTCAATCGAGTTGTTCTTTATCCGCACTGCTCGATCGACCAGAAATATCATTCGATCGAGCAGATTCTTCAGCAAATTCACTCGATCGAGTAGTTTTATTTACTCGATCGAGCACTTATTTTTCCTGTTCACTCGATCGAGTAGAAATTTCACTTGATCGAGTCCTTTCTTCAGCAGTTTTACTCGATCGACCCCCAGAAATTAGTCGATCGAGTACTTTCTTTGTCGTCAGCTCTTTTTCTTGAACAGAACACTGTTCATGACCAGTAATTACCTTCCCCAGGTCTGATTTCGGTCCTTCGTATGAAAAACCGCTCCTCAAATTGATTAAATTCACCGTCTTATGTGGATTCTTATTTGCTTGTGACGGTAAATGTCCCGGTTTCCTTGTGGACTGGTTCGCGGTTAACTGGGCAACTTGAGTTTCAAGTGCCTTGATAGATGCATCTTTTTGTTGATCACTCAGTTGCCATTGCTTCGTCAAAGACTGCAACATTGTCTTCAACTCACTAGCTCACTTACCCCATCAGAAGATGATGCACCTTGATTAGGTGTAAGAAAGGAAGGCGGCTTCTGAAAGCCTTGTTGAGCCTTATGAGGAGGGACATATGGTTGCTGCTACTGTGGAGGAGGGGTAGGATTGAGCACATTTTGAATTCCACCTCAAATTTGGATGGACTGCTCCTTGGTTATTATAGTAGGAACACCCTCCTTGCCTGTATTGATGAAAGGCAAGGACCCGTTCCTCCTCTGTAAGACAGCCAACAACAGTGTGACCGTCGTTGCTCCCACACCTCTCACATGTGACAGTCTCCTCCTAGTAAGCAAATGGACCGTCTGAGGCTCCCCAGCAGAATGCAACTCCAACTTATCAAATATAGCAATTATGGCTTCCAGCTGAGCCACAACTTGCTTATCGACTGCATGAAGTGTTCTAATACCATCCCTTGGGTTCCCATACTCAGCACAGTGGGTCGCCATCTCTTCAATAAGGGCCCATTCCTTATCATTTTCGGTGTTCTTTTGAAATCTTTCATTGGTGATGCATCAAGTATGGCTCTGTGATCATCGTATAGCCCATTGTAGAACTGATTGGACAGGAACGACGGATCAAAACCATGGTGAGGAACAGACCTCACCAATCTCATGAAACAACACCAAGCTTCATAGAAAGTTTCATCCGGTGCCTGTTTGAAACTTGTGATCTTGGCCCTCAGCTGATTAGTGCGATGCGGAGGGAAATATCTCTTATAAAAAGCAAGAGCAAGGGTCTCCTAGTCTGTGACCCCCTAGGGCGTACGGTCCAAATAAGTCAGCCACTCCCTGGCTGAGTCAGTCAAAGAAAAAGGAAACAGAACCTCCTTAATCTTGTCTTGAGTTACCCCCTTTGTGGCGGGGATAGTAGAACAGTAGTCCGTAAAGACCTTCATATGCTTCCTCGGGTCTTCACCTGCTACACCTCTAAAGAGATTTCTCTCCACCAGATTGATATAGGACGGACGAATGTCAAATGTATTCCCATCCTTAGTCTGGAGATTGAAACCCTTTGGAATTGATGATGCTTTAGGCTCCGAATGACTGGCTATGTTCGGCATCTTTACTGGTTGGTTTACAGAACTGAAAGTATCTTCTTCAAAAGATGGATTTTATGTAAATATGAAATGCTAAAGCTCTGGTTCGAAAGTACTCACGTTTCCTTTCGTGATTCTCTTTGCAGACAGAGTCTATGCCTGAACAGCCTCTCTGGTTCAGAATCAGCTAAAACTAACTCCAACCTATTTGACCTGGGCATACACTGTTAGAGTAAGTGTCCCCGACAATAATGCGATCACAATTGTCGATCATATTGATCACATATTTAAATCTCATACCAAGAATACGAAAGGGATGATACATTACATATATAGTCAACTGGTCCACACATATCGGTAATGATTGGCTGGCTAGAGTTTGACATTACTGTCGTGCGACGATGGTGATCAGTTGATCCCTTGAGGTCACACCTAAAGGACGATTCCCTTAATTGAAAAGGTTAATTATTTGTATGTCGATACAGATTAATTAATTCCTTAAATTTGAATAAATTATTATCATAAGAGAGAAAATGACATCTTATTATAATGTGATTAAATAAGATTTTATTTAGTAATTTAAGAAGTTATATTACTAAAATTAATCGGTGTTTGCGAAACACGCGAGATGAGAATGATAAGTTAGTCATATTTATAAGATGTTGTGAATTATACTAACTAGTTTTTAAATAACCATTTTATGTGAAAGTAATTTTGAATTACCAGTCAATTTGTTAAATGTGATTTATTTAATTTGTAAATGATATTTAATTTGTTAAATATGAATTTTAAATTAAAACATGACATAAGACATGTCACATGTCACATGACATACAATTGTACAATTGATAAAAATAAAATGGACTCCATATTACATGATAACCGAAATTGGGTGGGCTTTTTAGTAGTTTTGTCTTATTCATTTGTCTTGTTCATTTGTCTATGACAATTGATGTAACACCCCGGCCCAAACCTAGGGTCGGGAGCGGTTACTTATGATAGCTCACCAGGCTGTGTACATGGCCCACAGATCAACACGGGTCCTTTACAACGCATTTTGTCCTCACTCATGCGCATCCCGGGAACCTTCCCAGAAGGTCACCCATCCTAAGACTACTCCCAGCCAAGCACGCTTAACGTTGGAGTTCTTTCGCATGGATGACCATAAAAGAAAGTGCACTTTGTTGATATGAGTAGTACTTTCAATCCCTTTAAGCACTAGCCATTTAAGCCTATAACTGGACCTCTTCAATTACCGTGGGGTGTTACAATCACCCCCACTTGAAGAAAGCAACGTCCTTGTTCCGCCTGGGAGCATACCCGCTAACCCAGAATCCTCCCCCGCTAGGTGTGTGATCACAATGGAGCGTATATCCACTGCCTCCAGGAGCGTATAACAAATGTCTCCGATCACCACATGGTCGCAGGGTTGCTCTGATACCACTTGTAACACCCCGGCCCAAACCTAGGGTCGGGAGCGGTTACTTATGACTGCTCACCAGGCTGTGTACATGGCCCACAGATCAACACGGGTGCTTTACAGCGCATTTTGTCCTCACTCATGCGCATCCCGGGAACCTTCCCAAGAGGTCACCCATCCTAAGACTACTCCCAGCCAAACACGCTTAACTTTGGAGTTCTTTCGCATGGATGGCCATAAAAGAAAGTACACTTTGTTGATATGAGTAGTACTTTCAATCCCTTTAAGCACTAGTCATTTAAGCCTATAACTGGACCTCTTCAATTACCGTGGGGTGTTACAATTGATAGTGACTTGACTATGCAAAAGACTTACACATTTTAGTCTTGTGAAGACAAAAAGGAAAAATAAAAGGGGTCTATAAACCCTATACCCACCGGTTTTTGTGGGTGGTGGTATTAGAGATTTTTCTCTAAAAATTTATCATTCTCTCATGTTTTATAAAAACTACCTTCTCTCTCTTGTTCTTCATCAAAATTCATTTTTTATGAATCTAATTTGTAGAAATCAATTACAAATCAATCACTAATAATACTAGTAGTTTTTATATTAGTATTAGTAATCGATTTTAAGGTAAACCACATTACAAATATCTAGTACATGTTAGTTTGTGGGATTTTGGGATAGTCTTGGGTGCTACTTATTGGAGGGCTTCTATTTTGAAGTCATGAATGTTCATCCATTATTGGAAAGCTCAAGAACTAACAAGAAGGAGATCTTGTTGGTGCCCTTAAAACCGAAATCATATAGTAAGAACAATGATTTCTTCTCTTATCTTATTTATGTTTGCATGGATAAGATCTAGAATTTATTTTATGACTAAATAAATTTGAACATATATGAATATGTTATATAATGAGATTAATAATTCCTAACAAGCGGTATCAAGAGCCTTAGGTTGTTTGCATGCAAATAGGTTATTGTTTTTCCGAGTTATACGATTACCAAACAAAACTTATAAATTTGTGTTTATTATGATATATAAAGAAATTTATTATGCATGTTAAAGTTTCTGGTACTAAAATGTATTTAGGATATTTTGGTTAATTTATGGATTTTTTATTGTTCATTTTGTATAATAATGGCATTAAAATGTGATTTTTATGATAAAAATGTCATTTTTAGACTAAAAATAGCTAAACATCGTTTTTTCCAGTGGTTTTTGGATATGTTTTCACATATATTATCTATTGATGAACTGTAAAGTTTCATAATTTTATGAGGTTTTATGCTCTAAATATGAATTTTTCAAGATAAAATCGAATTTAAATGGAAAAATAGGTTAATATGAGTTATATTTCGAATCTGGTCATAGAAATTTAGTAGGTTGTCACATGAAATTTTATAAGATGTGTGTAAAATAATTGGCTATAATGAAGTCTTTATGCATGATTTATGAATTATTGATGAAAAATCACATAAATAGTGACTTTAATTAGTAAAAATTGCTAAAACATACTTCATGACTAAGGAAAAACATCACATGTTGAATTCTATCACATATTTCAGATCTAAAATTGAAAAGTTGATAAAAATAATTTTTCTCATATTTTTATGATTATAATTGATAAATCCGATAAACCTCAACATTGTTTTTCTCGATAAATTTCAAAATTTTTAACCTAAGTTTTTGAACATTATGAGTGTCATGGTATTTTTCCAGAATGTTCATGAGTTTAAAATTTTGAATTTTGAATTTAATTGAAATTTTTACGATTTATTTGAAGTTTATGGCATTATGTTTGTAATTTTAAGTCCTTTTATGAACAATATTAAGAAATATAAGTTAATTATTGTCAATATGTTAGTGGAGACTAATTTTGAGTCCTAAGATGGTTAGGGTAATTAACTAGTACATAAATATGATTTTATTTAATTATTGTGTTTTTTAAAAGGTTAAATCACGCAAATCCGTAAAAACCGATTAATATACGATATTGGCTCATTAAAGGCGATTTAGCATAAGGGCATGTTCATACATATTATAATGCTGCATTTTATTTATGATTGTCATATTTTAATTTTATGTAATTTTGAATTATGTAATTTTACTTAGTATGGCCTTAGTTTTAATTGATATTACCCGAAATGTGTGGGAATATCGATTCGGTTGTAATTTATTGTGATCTCGTATCACCATTTTGTAATTTAATAGATTTATTTTATTTTAATTACAAATGTATACTAGGAAATTATGTAATTTGCTATGTAATTTATTTATTCTGGAGTTCCTAGAAGACGGTGCCACTCGAGAAGGCGATCCATTAAAGAATTTGTTGCCTTGAAATACGTGCCAAGACCGAAGTTCAACGGACCAATGGAGTTGGTTTCCGAATTTGTAATAGTTTATTAGATTTACTACTTTGGAAGGCACTACTAGAATAAATGGCAAAGAGACCATTGGAAATAGGCCTAAGAGACCAACATAGAGATGGTCTCAAGGTCAAAGGTCTCTTAGGGTAAGAGACCATGCAAAAAAAAATGGTTTCTTTGAAAAAAAGTTAGAAATCACCTTTTCTAAATAAATGGTTTCTTTGTCCACTGAAAAAGAGACCATTAAAGTGAAAAAAATGGTTTCTTACCTCACAATTACAAATCAAACAACAAAGATAGATGGTTTCTTTCCTAAAACCAAGGATTAGAGAAGTATGGTTTCTTTGATTTTTTTTTTATTGAGCTGCTTCCATGATCATTGTTATTTATGGGGCCATAATGAGTTTATTGGGCGTATCGTATACTCGTGTTTCGTTGAACATGGCACACATACCAAAGCTGATTTTAAAAAAATACATACATATATATAATAATAAAAAGTGTATTCGTTCCTACAATCACTTAAAATCAAACAATATTTTGTGTCATTAATACAAAAAAAATGACTAATTTACCAAAAAAAATCACTTCGGATACCAAAACTATAGCAGCCAGTGTCACTGAAGTTCCTTCTAAGAAGCTCATACTCCTTGACCTTCAAACCACATTCAAGGAACTGCATAGCCTTCTCGCCTCTTACAATCACGTAGCAGGCGGTCTTTTCATTACGCTGACACCAAAGGACCTCACAGTGTACGTAGCTGTTGAACACAAATCAATCTACTGTAAGATACTGAAATTGACATTTGCTTCTACCCAAAAATAACGGTTTCAAATCAACTGCTAACGAAACATAATGCAACACTGAATAGATATATATATGATCAGCTTCCACAAGGAACTACCGTCTATGTTACTCAACCCCCCAACATGAGTATAACACTTGAACACTTTATTATATAAGCCCAAGTATGCAGAGTTAGACTAAAGTACTGAATTTTTGTCAATATATACGGAGTACAAAGCAAGAAAACGCTAAACAAACGAACGAGATTACTGTCGCTCTCTTGATAATTCATGAAACAAGATAGCATACTTGAAAGAAGAGCAGTCTAATAACACAACACCAACAAAATACAATATCTAATATGAGTACCGAGCCTTCTGTCTGTTCTTAAAGCAAATCAGGTATAGTAATTAGGCCATCTAGCAATAAAGTCGAAGCTTGGACGACATATTTACCAATCAATATACAGCCTTAGAAATGTGAGAAGCACAAAGTGGTGGTTTTTTCTAGATGAAAATAAAAACTGAGTCAGATTTTGCATCAACCAAGTACAATTTCAGAAATCAAAAGCGGAAAATTTAATAAACCATATTCCCTACTCCTTAACTAATAAACCATACGAAGCTGAAATACTAGATAAGCAAATCACACTACGAATGGAGTTCCCTCACAGCGTACTGCACGAGTCGGCAGAGGCAAGAATGCTGCATATTTTCTAGACTACTACAGCGTACTGCACGAGTCGGCAGAGGCAAGAATGCCTAGGCCATACTAGGATTTTATTTATACTTTGCATTTTATTTATATGTTGCATGCATCGCTAAATCGCCATAACTAAACATGCATTTTTAAATCGAGTTTATCGACCATGTCAATTACAATTATCGTAGTTCACCGCTTTAGTTCACTTAAAACGTGATAGATAATAAATTGACATGACCTCTCGCTAAAATAAACAATTGAGACTTAGCCTTACCAAAAAGTAGAAACCATGAAAACCTATTTCGTGAGGGAGTGCACTCGGCCACTCCGGGGTACAAACCTTGTTACGTAGGGGAAGTGGGTGATAAATGTCTATCCATCGAAGTTATGTTAATAAAGGGTATTTCGGCACACCGTGCCCTAAGTTGATATGAATTTGGATCATGGACACATTTATTCGAAATTTGGGTTGAACTCAACGAAAGTATTCACGACGATTTCCGGATGTGTTTCGGGCTAAAGATAAATATTAATGTAATTTTATCGACCAAGAGTTCTAAAAGTAGAATCGATTAAAGAGTTAATCCACCGAGTTATATTAATAAAGGGTATTTCGGCACACCGTGCCCCAAGTTAATGTGAATTTGGATCTTGGAATCATTTATCATAGTTGGGTAGAGGTCACTATGTAAATGCTTTACTTGTTATTTACAAGTATTAATAAAACGATAGATGTTGAGTTTTCCACTATTCCGTTATCATATTGTTCTATTTCTTTACCACAATTCATATACGATATCATTTCGTTTTTAGTTCAAATCTCCATTAAAACATCGTAACTAAAGACCATTGTAAGGATCTTGTGAAGAGTATAGATAAAAGTTGTTCGTGATCAAAAGAGTTTTTGATTCTTGACTAACATATCTACTTACAATGAATTGTTTCTCATATGCTTAATTGAGTTAAGTACTTTGAAACGTTAAATTATTTTGGTAACTTGGTTTGTTGGAAATCAAAATTGACCAAAATACCGCAACCACTTCAATGAAAGTTTTAAGACTAAACGTACGTATGAAGAGTAGTCTTCATGAAATTCAATTTTGCTTCTCTAAGCAAACAGTCATTAAAATGAGTGGGAGCATTCTCTTAAACCGTTAAGAAAAGGATAAGGTTCAAAAAATTAAAATTAGAATGGAATTGATACAAGGGAATGTTAAAAGTAAAGTTATTGAGAATAACGATACTAAACCTATCAATCCCGACCGATAAAGTTTCCATTATCTTAATTGTTGGACGCTAGAAAGGAAACTACCCCAAATTATTGAAGAATCAACAAGTTAGTTGTGGGACATCTAATGGGACCTTCTTCTTTAAATGTTTATTTGATTGGCATTAATTTTGCTAATACTACTTCGTCAATATTAGAAACCGATGGTGGTTTTCATCATTGTATTTAATACATAAGATGATTAGAATATGACGACTAGCAACAATGATGTTGAGAGATAAAGTCATTGTGTACTCAATCTAGTTTTGGGTTTATATTTATACCTTAATTATGATTATTAAGTGAATAAACTCTAAATAAGAATATAAACTTGTTAAGATACAAAAAGAGGTTTCACTTTTGTAACCCTATACACCATGATTTGATGTATGGCTAGCCCATTATCAAGGTAATTATATTCTAAACCAAACTAGAATGATATATCATATAGATGATGCAAGACTCAAATTGGTAACCCAAGATTAAACCTTAAATTCTGGAATGATGAACGCAAAGAGTTATTGAGTACTCTTGAAACCATTAGATTGTTAATCTTATGGTATATGCGTATCTTGTATTCGAAGCAAGATGTCTCGTGCCTTTTGGTTGAAAAGGAGATCGAGGCTGTAAATCATTGATCCAAAAGGGGTTGATCATTTTCTTTTTACCAACGATTTAAGTTGACGCTAATGTGTTCACTTAATAAGGTAAATAGAGAAATCTTTGAAGAAGTTCAAAGAGTTCAAAGAATCACGATTTAGTCGTGATGGGATTATCAAAGTGAAGACTTTGATATAAACCAAAGGAAATGTGATATAGTATCACAAATTAATCTCTCTTAACACGCATTATGGGATAATGTGTGGTTGAATAAAGAAATCAAACGCTATTCGATATGGTTTGGACTTCAATCAAGTTACTTTGAGTTACTTGATCCTCTTGGGGATTTTATCATTTTGTCTAAATTATTTTTCCACTTAATCTAAAATGAGTCATATGAGATATGAAATGGTAGGGTACCATTTTTGTAAGTTTTAAAAAGAAACAAATGCTCATTTTTCCTTATTATAATCACCAGTACAACGGGTTTGTGGCTCGTGAAGCTGTCTTTCTAAAATACAAGTTTATTTCTAGAAGACAGAGTGGGAGAAATTATTCAAGAGCCACAAAGAATGTTAAGAGCCGCAAAGAATGTTATGTCGCAAGAAACTGGTCTTTCTTGGCTACATGAGATGTTTTGTGGCAGACGTTGTTTCTTCAAAACCTAGGAGGTTAAATTCGTCACTTGTTGAAGATGATAAATGCATGCTACTTTTAAGAAAGTAAAGAGCTTATAACTTACAAAGAAATCGTTTGATTCAAGTTGATTACTTCTAGAAAGTAATGAACATATGACTTACATGAGAGTGTTTAAGTCACAACTCAATACAAGGCTTAAAGCCATGAAAATCCGAAATAAATTCCAAGTGAATTGTTAGATATCAAAGCTTAATTGGTTGCAAAGGGTTTTGCACTAGTTGAAATGCTTAAGTCTATTTGGATCTTCTTAGGGATTGTGTTTCATTATGAGATATATAGCGAGTGAATCTAAAACCCACTTCTCCAATTAGAAGGAATGTATTCAATACATGTCTTGAGTTTTGTAGATTCTGGCAATCCTAAGATAATGTGAAACTTAAGAGAGGGTATTAAGTAGGACATCAATGAGTTGGAATCACTGTTTTGATCATGTTATAAAACTTTTCTCGATTAGTCGAGAAGTTGTGTTTGTACATGAAGTTTTTTGGGAGTTACGAAAATTTTAATTAGTCTTATATGTGGATGACACATTGATCATTGGAAATGATTTAGGACTTATGGAGTATTATAATACATCTTTAATATCCAGATTTATGGAGATAAATCCACATGATATTAGCATCAAATAAGAAGTCTTATGTTGATAAGATTCATGACTAGTTCAATTAAGTTGAACATATTTAATTGATTCCATTTGCTTCCGCTGCCGAATCAATTAAATAGGAAATGATGTATAACACTTCATATACTTTGAGTATGATGAATTGTTTCAAATCGAATTTAAGTAATAGTTACCAAGTAAGCCATAAAGATTACCCTTAAGTACTTGCAGAAGCATTAAGGATGTAAAGCAAAGTGTTTTTGATGCAATTTTGTGTAAGGGTGTTACACAAGTGACAATTGACAATTGAGATTGCGCATGGTTTCCGACAAAACCATAATCAAAACACATTAGGATGGTTAAGATACCGTTGTGGCTATGTTATTTAAGAAATAGATTTTCTAGAATCGTTCTAGGCAATTAAGAACAATGAGAAATATTTACAACGGAAATTGAGTACACTTGCAATCATGGGATGTGCAAGAAGGATGAGTCCCGTACACTGTGAAAATAGTGGGAGCTATTCTAAGGCTAGAGGGCCTATGTCTTGATTGGATCTCGATACGTACTCAGAAAGTTTTGTAATGCAAATGTATACATTACAAAGGAAAACGAGTATGTAGTAAGGTTGAGTAAGGTAGAAGAAGTTGATAAAACCTACTAACCAAAGCCTTCTCATAGGCTTAACATGATGAGTCATGTCATTTCAATTACATTGAGATGAACAACTACATTCAAGATCAAACTGAATTATAGAATATGAAGTAGTAATCAGGCATTGACTATTCATATGTGATAATCACATTTGTCGTTCGAGTTTTACTTTAAAACTCTTTTATTATACTTTGTTACATCCAAACGGGTTGTATGACGATATTGAACCCCGTTAAAGTGAACCCGGATTAACATAGTATTCGCCCATAGTCACTTGTATAAGGTGACATCTCGAAGTGACTAGAGTGTGATGCGATTTATGGCAAGTTCAGTGCCATACAGTCATGTGAGATGACTAGTCGATCACATAGGCAGACTGTTAGGAACATTTTGTCGGACAGTGACCGGTTATAGAGTTCTGGCAAATTTATATAGCCTGGTCGTGGCGAGAGCTACTATAGTATTCCAATGAGTCGATTCTTTTGACTAAAGACTGTTCGCCTAAGGTGGCACAATTTCAGATTAACTTTGATTTGTGTTACTACAACCTTCGTAAATGGGGTCAAATGGGCATATTTTGGGTTATGATGGCTGTGGCTAGTCGAAGAGAATGAGTGCGATAGGAATTGTCCACCCCCTTGTCAGGGTTAAAACAATATCTCAGGGCCACTCGAGGAGTAATGAACTGGAAATGCGTGGCCACGCTCGGACGGTATCTATGTTAGATAACTCCGGTCAATCAGTTATTCTCCAGATCGAGGAAACCACTCTCGATATGATCACTTGCAAGTACGGCCCGAAAGACACCTTGCATTGAGTGGGAGATAGTAATAGGACAAGAGAATTGGTGACACACACTTGTCGAGGACAAGTGGGAGATTGTTGGAGTAAGTGTCCCCGACAATAATGCGATCACAATTGTCGATCATATTGATCACATATTTAAATCTCATACCAAGAATACGAAAGGGATGATACATTACATATATAGTCAACTGGTCCACACATATCGGTAATGATTGGTTGGCTAGAGTTTGACATTACTGTCGTGCGACGGTGGTGATCAGTTGATCCCTTGAGGTCACACCTAAAGGACGATTCCCTTAATTGAAAAAAAAAGGTTAATTAATTGTATGTCGATACAGTTAATTAATTCCTTAAAATTGAACAAATTATTATCATAAGAGAGAAAATGACATCTTATTATAATGTGATTAAATAAGATTTTATTTAGTAATTTAAGAAGTTATATTACTAAAATTAATCGGTGTTTGCGAAACACGCGAGATGAGAATGATAAGGTAGTCATAATTACAAGATGTTGCGACTTATACTAACTAGTATTTAAATGACCATTTTATGTGAAAGTAATTTTGAATTACTAGTCAATTTGTTAAATGTGATTTATTTAATTTTTAAATGATATTTAATTTGTTAAATATGCATTTTAAATTAAAACATGACATAAGACATGTCACATGTAACATGACATACAGTTGTACAATTGACAAAAATAAAATGGACTTCATATTGCATGATAACCGAAATTGGGTGGGCTTTTTAGTAGTTTTGTCTTATTCATTTGTCTATGACAATTGATAGTGACTTGACTATGCAAAAGACTTACACATTTTAGCCTTGTGAAGACAAAAAGGAAAAATAAAAGAGGTCTATAAACCCTATACCCACCGGTTTTTGTGGGTGGTGGTATTAGAGATTTTTCTCTAAAAATTTATCATTCTCTCATGTTTTATAAAAACTACGTTCTCTCTCTCTTGTTCTTCATAAAAATTCATTTTTTATGAATCTAATTTGTACAAATCAATTACAAATCAATCACTAATAATACTAGTAGTAGTATATGAGTATTAGTAATCGATTTTAAGGTAAACCACATTACAAATATCTAGTACATGTTAATTTGTGAGATTTTGGGATAGTCTTGGGTGCTACTTGTTGGAGGGCTTCTATTTTGAAGTCATGAATGTTCATCCATTATTGGAAAGCTCAAGAACTAACAAGAAGGAGATCTTGTTGGTGCCCATAAAACCGAAATCATATAGTAAGAACAATGATTTCTTCTCTTATCTTATTTATGTTTGCATGCATAAGATCTAGAATTTATTTTACGACTAAATAAATTTGAACATATATGAATATGTTATATAATGAGATTAATAATTCCTATAATACACAACACTGAAAGAAAATGAATAAGAACTGCCTCAAGGAATAAAACTTCCCTGAGACGGATAAAATAAACGAAACAAAGACAGATAGGGCAATTGCCTCCCCGGCAACGTCGCCAAAATTTGAGAGGGCTGTCGTATACCTATCAAAAATAACTAACTAAACTAACTATATAGCTAGGGAAGTCAGGTCGATCTCCTCAGGGAGGCAAGATATCTGTAAAGTTCCGTCTATTTGGTCACAAATGGGGGGGTTTTGTAATTCGTTTTCTAAACTAAAAGTGCAAAAGGAAGAGAAGCAAGGAGGAGCAATAAAGGCAGAAAATGAGATTAAACTATCAATAGAGAGGGGACATGTTGGGATTTTGGTTCACTACGGTAGTCCAGTGACTCAACTGTAAACAACTTAGATGAATTACGGTGAGACGGATATGGAAAGGTCCTTCCGGTCCACTTTCTATCCTAAATTACCACTAACTTAACTTCCGTCCTCGTCAGGGTAGTCTACTGTTCACAGCAGGTCTATTTAGTCCAATCTTCCGATCCAGGATTAAATTTAACCAGATTAAAAAGGTGACTCAGAAGCATGCACTCAACTAAGTCGGTAAATACAGTTATATTGCTATGGGGACAGAATCTCACAAATAATTCATCTAACCTATTTACTACATTGTCACATTTCTACCGTAGATCCCCTAATCCCAATATGAAACAGATTAGCTACTCATGTTATCAGTATCGTCAAAACTAATAACGATGAATAAACTAATATTAAACATGATGAGACAATAATAAAATTGCATAAAAGGTAATTAGGGCAGAAAATTAAATGAAGTGAAACAAACAATTAAAGTAAATGAAAGAGAGATTAATATTAAAAGGAGACAAAGAGATTAAAATCGCAAGAATCCGGCGTAAAGAACAAACAAATCCGAGCGAGAAAATCCGAAAGCAAAAGTTACAGTGGAAGGAAGAAAAGTAACCCAGTGTTTTACTATGAAGATGAATGATAAGATAAAACTTGGATCCTAATGACCTAGTTGAAGTACGTTTAAATAGAAAAAAATGCTAAGTCTAATAACTAAAACGAGTTCACGGGCTAATTAAAGCCCACGACAGCCAAAACCACTCGATCGAGTAGTCTGAAACCACTCGATCGAGTATTTCTCCAGATAATCTACTCGATCGAGTAGAATTGTTACTCGATCGAGTAACCTCTAATTCTAGCGCTTCTTGATCGAGTAGAATATCACTCGATCAACCATTCTCAGCTATAGAAACCACTCGATCGAGTGTTCTTCCTCCAAAACAGCTCAAACTCGTGACCGACTGCTCCGTAGACCGTTTCTTCACGCATCCCAATGCAAGATCTCACTCAGAACAATCTCGTCTCCTCAAAATGCATGCAAAAAGGGACGAAAATGGTACGATTCCACTACTTTCGCGTTCATTTCTACAAAATGGACAAAACGAACCAAAGTAGCCAATTCGGGGCATAATGCAATATAAACAGTACGAAAGTACATAGAAATACGTGCTAAAATAGGCTAAAAAGACTATACAAAATGCACATATCAATACACACTTTGCTTAAGCGGCCATACTACATAACATAAAGAATAAGGATACCTTAACGACACAATATAGTCTACATGCTTTACATATCACACTCTCACTCTCATAACCGCGAAAACCAAGCTTGGTAATACTAAGTCCACCATCATATATCTCAATCATCAATCAACAATAGTTTCCAAGTTATGCTTAACAACACCATTCCTTAGTATGCAACTGAACTTCATTCACTATCCATAATTTAAAACACTCAAAGATATTCAACTTAGATCACACATCACTCATTATCCACAATTTACCTCACACAATCCTCTTACTCAATTCAAGACTCCTTACGCAAGATAAGTCACCTTCTTATATTCCCAATTTCCGACATAAATCACATAAAATCACACCCAACTTCTCCCTTTTTAATCTACTAAACATACTCATAACTTTGGATCACCAAAATAATAGTTCCTTAATCGCGAAATAACACCACTTAACATGAAAGATTGCTTCTTCAAAAGTCAATAGTCATGTTATGTTCTCATATCTCTAAATTTATACTCTACATTGGTAACATATGCTTATAAACACCCATTCCAATTCATTATCACTTTACTCACAATACTTTCATCACTATTTAACCAATTCCAATTTAATCTCTGGCACATCATACATGTAACTCTCTACTTGGCTCAAATCCACATCCATTGAGCAACTTACCATAACCCATGTCTCCCGCTCCTAACTCTCAAGATACTCTATTCACTCCTTGCACATTATTAGCAACCCCTTTTTCCTCATAAACTCATCGAATCACTCCCATTACACATCCTTTCAAACACAACCATATATGTCTACACGGCTTTACTCATCAAAACCATACAACCCAGAAGGTAAACAAGGCATTGACACATATATATAAGCAAACATCACACGATTAACGAAGATTGCAACACTACGAGACAAGGAGACCATGTTTTAAATATGAAGATTTAAAATTTAATCATATACCCTATGGTATATAAAAAATAAATTAGCAAAATTTTAAGATAAGATTCCCAAATTAAGGCAATGCGTAGCATTATTAACAAAATTGAAGTCTTATTACTTAATTAAATCAAGAAGGCTTTAAAATGAAATATTCAAATTTTAAGACCATACCTAGCATCATCAAACAACATTTAGATCACATAATACTACATTAACAAGGACTAAGTACCAAGAATTAACTAAGTCATGTTTGAGTGCAAAATCAAAATCCATGAAATTCCAAAAAATTTGGGCCACAATTAAGATGAAATTTTTGAATCAAAATGATACATGTCGTTACTAACAAGGATAGTTGCCTCATTAGCCAATTAAACTAGGCTTCAAACGCGAAAATCCAAACTTAAGCATGATCATCCAAGTTTCGAAGATTTTGGAATAAATTTTCAAGACAAACTGCAAATATACGACAAAAGTTAACAATAACAACTAAACCTTGGTCCTTGTTAAACAATTAACCAAGAAACAAATACAAAATCAAATTATTGACACCAGAATATATATATTCGAGTTCATAAAAAAAAAATTTGGGCAAAATTCAACAAAAACTTTTTATACTTAACATCATAAATGAAGAAAAAGGTGATTAATATCAATAATCAAACAAAATATGTAATTAATTGGAAAATTTGAAGGGATTAGCGCAGGTTTAAAGAAAATATAGTTGTGAAAATAAGAAGAAAGAAAACATCGCATACATGTTGAAATCATTCAATTTAAGGGACTAAAATAGGGTAAAAACTTGAATTCGAGCAGCAAACAATCAACAATGAAGTTTGCAAGCAATATGTTCTTAAATGAATGAATAAAGAGATAAAATAAGGCAATAATGCAATTTTTTTGCGAAATTCACAACCTAGACAGTGGCACTCGATCGAGTGCTGAATCCACTCGGTCGAGTGACAGTCTACTCGGTCGAGTGCCTTCTCCACTCGGTCGAGTGACTCACTTCCAGAAATTTTTAAGTTTCTGGAAATTGGTCCACTCGGTCAAGTGATAGGGTTCACTCGGTCGAGTGACTGGTACTCGGTCGAGTGCTAGCTCGTACTCGGCTGGGTGCCTCTCTTATGGTTTGCAATTCCCGACTCACAAACATTACTTTTATATTAACGACTAATCTACTAATCAATCATTACCAAGCACATTCTAACTATAGCACTAATGAAGTTCAAACATGTACCAAATGAATAACTACATCATGTAAGAATCATATCAACTATTCAATTTACGGCTTCAAACTCATCATATCCAAAAACACAACAATCATACAAAGGAAAGCATTTTACATAAAAAAAAATTTCTATACTCATATCATATATATCTTACTAAAGTAAACATTCAAATTTCATCATTTCCACTATCACATGTTATCGTATGCAATGAAAGGTTATATCAAGCAAGACAAGAAACCTATGAACTTGTATCAATATGCGATAACTTGCCAACTTAACATTGCACATATGAAATCACACAACATTGCACTTCACGTTCCCGACTCATAACCACCCACGTAGTGACCAACCAAAACAATAGGATCTTGTTTTGAAACGAGGGATACTACTCACCCAAACTGACCTCCTATTGCACTCAAGTCGGGTTCATTTTATTAAACACTCCTAGATTCATTTTGGTTCATTGGTTTAGTTTCCAAAATCGTCGTCTGATACTACTTTGTAACACCCCAACTATCCGGCCAAGATAATTGGAGTGTTACCATCTCGGTTTTCCGAGGTAGTTATTCAAAACTTTGATGAAGAACATTTTATAAATAAACATAATGTTTAATGAATTACATAAACGTAAACAAATGAATAAAAGTACAACTCATGACAACTATACTTTCTAGCCAATTATACTCGTCTCGTGACTCATCAATCTCGTTCCGTCTCCCACGTGTTATCCAAACAACCTGGACTTAACCTCCTCCCCATATAACCAAAGGATATCATATGGATCGACACAGGCCACCCCAAAAGAGATAGGTGACAATACACAGACACACAAACGTCAATTTCAATAAACAAATAAAAGATGGCACGACTCAAGTGTGAACATGCAACATGACTACTAGTATGAATGTCATTAACATCGAATGACCACCACCATGGTACCGGGACAAGCCCAGGCATACCGACAATCACACTGGTACCGAGACATGCCCAGATATACCGATAACCACAAACAGGTACCGGGACATGCCCAGACGTACCGAGTCCAAAAGCCAACCGGATCCCCTGCCAGACATCGTGTCTCAACCACGCGAGTCCCTCCTTAACTCAAGCCATTAATGTGCACATCCCTCTTAGAGTGGGAGGCTCCAAGAGGCGAATCAAGCGTAAGACGGTCTCCCAAATGTCTTACGTCTCCTCAACAACAACATATCCTCCATATACACAATAATAACCAAAACATAAAATATAACCCAACATATCATAATCATCCTCTTAATGATGTAATTAACCATTAAATATGTTATAATGCAAATGCCTTAATTATGTGAGACTAATCACAACATCAACATAAACAACACCATATTATTGAAACCGAGTAGGATTAACCTACCTTTTAGCATACTCCATAAGCTAATCCAAGACAACAAGAGTCCATCTCATAAAACCGTCTCATCCTACAATAATCACATAATAACTATCATAATACATCCTAACCTATTATACAATACAAAAACCCTTATTCTTACCCTCTAATCACCCATAAACATATACTAATTGCTAATTAATCAACCCAATTGAAAACCCCCAAAAGTTAGGGTTTATAAGACTAGAAAAGGGTAGATCTTAACTTACAAATCAAGAGGAAGGAAGGAGGAAGGTGAGCAATCCACTAAACCAAGTTTGAATCCTCTAATATGGTGTTTGTGAGGGTTTTAGAGAGAAGGGAGAGAGTTTGGAGAGATAAGGAGGAATGTGGAAAGGATTTTAGGGTTAGAGGAGAAAGGGATAAATCCCGTGTTCTGAAAACAGCGGCACTCGATCGAGTGGCGATTCCACTCGATCGAGTGTCACTAAATCGGTCAAGTGTCGCTCACTCGGTCGAGTACCGATCCACTCGGTCGAGTGAACCTCACTCGGTCGAGTGAACCTTACTCGGTCGAGTGCGACACAGTTCTCAACAATGACCAATTTTCGTAAAACTGTCATATCTCACTCGTTTCTTGGTCATTTTGGGCGTGTGACCTACAGTTGGAATCGTAAGACAACAAGCTATCCCTTACAATTGGAATAACATTAATATCATATATATATCTCAAGTTATAACATTTTTAAGATAACCCTTCTATAGACGGACATTATAACAACTCCACTAAGTCTAGTATTGGTTATACTCGGTCCACTCGGTCTACTCGGTCGAGTGAATGCCTTAGAACTATGAGGTATTACAAAATGCATCATTCCGGCATTAAACATCATATGGCGGAAGTATCAACATTCTAACATAAAAGGCATGTAATTAATATAAATTATCACGAAAACCGTATCAAAAGTAATTAAGGGGAGGCATAAATGTGTACAATATTATGACTCATCAAACTCCCCCAAACCATCTCTTTGCTTGTCCTCAAGCAAAGCATCACACATTACATAAGGAAATCATACAAATTGCGAACAAATAACTCAGAGCTAATGTTTAATGCACATATAAATCCCAAGCTATCCATATCTGTAACAAAGCAATGACCAAAGTGTACCAATAAAACAAATTCAAAGGTACGGGAAATAGAAAACGTAGCTCAAGTCTCAAGTCTCCATACTATAGCCAAATGTCAAATATCTTTCGATCTTGCAAGACAAATTAGTCGGATTCTCGCGGATTCACTCATGCACTCATAAGTGTGTAAGGGTGAGTTATATGTGAAGATAGAAAGAAGTAGAAACACTCACTCAACTTATGAAACATGCATGCAATCTAATGTGATAGAGATTTTCCTAACTAATATGCAATCACAATATGTAGACAAAAGTACATGTATCAAGGACAATTTGGGTGGCAAATGGGTTAAAGGGATAGAAATGGTTTGTGCTAAAGCACGTTATGGATATGCAGAGCTAAGATGGTAGTCGCAGCGCTAAACCAAAACCAAAACCAAATCTTATGATAACAAATGAACCCAACTTAGAGAAATAATCTTAACTGTACAACAAATGAGAGCGAATGAAGTACTCTCCAAATATGCATTAGACTCTAACGACCATTCTTTCGATCGTTGACAAAACCAAATGAAGCAATCGATTTCTTTTCTTTTCTTCTTTTTTTTTTCAATTCTCTTTTTCTTTTCCTTTTTTTTTCGACTTTTTCTTTCTTTTCTTTCTTTTTCTTTTTTTCTTTTCTTTCGCTCCATTTTTTTCCAACACAAGGATACAACACAATTGCTAAAAAGTACTCTTCTATACCCACATGACAACAATAAGTCCCAACCCAACCATAATAGCAAAAATAGAAATGATAAATAAGCAACTGCGATTGTCCCGATAAGGCAGGCAAATTCCTGGATTCTAGCTCATAAAATGTAGTTTAAGATTGGCTACAAGGGTTCAAACGGGCTAAACAAAAGGTAATGTAAGGCTTATTTGAATGCTAAGAACTGCCTATCCACATGTATTTAGTCAAATGAAAGCAATAAAAGTATCAAGAAATCAATGTCACACTTATGCAGTTTGATATAACATATTCCACAAGGAGAAATCACACTCAACCCTAATTGACAAATGAGACCAGTTTATTGATGTTCCTGACCTAGGAAGCTCTATAGACCTAAGAATTTAAGTAGTTTACCAACATAATTATGTCAAATCTAATTAGCGTGAGGCATGTCAATACGGTTAATAATTGAATTATGAGCTTTGTTTTCATGAATAACGGGTCAAAACAATGTACATGGACAATGGGATTCAAATACAAAAACAATGTAATTTAACATCATTGTTATTAAATTCACCAAGACTCGACCTAAAATAAAGGAAAAATATGTTTTTGTATTTTGAATTTTTACGGATTTTTTGATATAAAAGCACACAACAATAAGTAAATCACACAACATAATTAAACTCCTCCCTCAAACCTAAATGTCGCAGTGTCCTCATTGTGACGCCTACTGCATAGCAATCACACAAAAATTTCCAGCAACCTAAAGAACACAACTAACAAGAGGAATGAAAAATAACTAGAGATAATACAATAAAAGTAGATACAAGGGAAGATAATACTGGGTAAGTGTAATACCCGCCCTGTTTAAGGACCCGTTGACCGACCTTTTGACCAAAGAGACCCGTAACAATGGATAAGAGAGAAAATAGGAGACCTGCGTACCTGTTTATTCGACCTAGTAGGGGATACTCGACCGAGTAGTTGGAATACTCGACCGAGTATGGCTTACTTGGCCGAGTATGAAGATACTCAACCGAGTACTACGTCTGTTAACGCGTTATTATAAAAAGCGAGATCGTAAACCTTAATTCATTTTCGACGGTTCCCTTATCTTTCTAACCCTAATCTCTCTCTCTCCCACCTATCACCCACATCTCTGCACTCTCTCTTCTAGACTAGACACTAACCCAAGAAGGGGGAATGGTTCATGCTTGGACTATTCGAGTCTAGATGTCATCGTTGCCGGCTTCGGTCCGTGTCGCAAGGTAAGTCGTCGTTTTTTTGTTGTCTTGCAGTAGGTTTTTGGGGTAGTTTAGTAATAGGATATGGATACTACTTGTAGGATTCGCCTCGAAGTCTTGCTTGGCTAGTTGTTGGAAGCGCTTTCATGGATTAGCGATAAGGTAGGGTTTCCCTACTCGGTTTACTGTTTAATTGATTTAAGATATGTGTTGTAATTGCTTGTAAGATTGATATTGTGACTAATTGTTGTTGACGGATTGGAGTTGATGTTGGTGATGAGATGGTTGATGATGTTCGCGAGGTGCGTCCTCGGCTGAGTGGAGTCACTTGCGGGAGCTGCTTCATGCCCTAGTTTCGCCCTCTGTGGAACCCGCCACAGGAGGGGATGTGCACATTAATGAATAGGGTTATCGCTCATTGTTGAGCGGGGGCTTAGGTGGGCAAGACTGCTGATGCGTGTATTTTATATAAGGTTTTTACCCTATATTTACACGCATTTCTATGCTATTTATGTGGCATCTAGCTACAAATGTCCCCCGAATAGTCTACTTTGGTTTGTCTTGTATTAACTACAGGTATGAACCGGAAAGGCGCTAAATCGAGCCTGAACTTGTCCCAATCGCATGCATTTTGCAGAAGGAAGAATCGGAGCTTCGAATCTGTCACTTAAGGATGCGTGAAGTGGCTTCTGTTGGTGTTTTGAGTTCATCCGCGCTAACACAGCTCGATCGACTAAGTTGGCTGCTGAAAACTGGTCGATCGAATACTTTATCCTGCTGAAGATCCTCGATCGAGTAACTATTTTCCTCGATCGAGAGGGGCGTTTTCTGGGCTCCTCGATCGAGTACTTATTATCCTCGATCGAGATGTTTGGTCTGAACTTTGCTCGATTGAGTGGTTTCTTTCTACTCGATCGAGTAGTTTCTACCGCGAGGATATTTTCTACGCAAGGATATTCTATTTTCTATCTTAGAATAAATAGGATGACAGCAGTAGAACAATGGGCACTTCTTTTACTTTTAACTTTTGGATCTGAAACTTTCATCTCATCTCTTCCCTTTTGCACTTTACTCTTTAGACCTAAAACCTCCATTGTTTTGGAACCCCTTTGTAATCGGTATTTCTGACCTTCAATTTCTTTTTTAATTATTATTGCAATATTTATTTCTTCTTTTATTCATCCTTTCTCCTTTACTCTTTCTCTTGTTTTACTAAGCAATTTATTCATCATGTTTAGCTTAATTGTTGTGGTTGTTGTTACTATTTTCTTAACATTAATCATGCATAGCTAATCTTCTACGCTAGGAAATAGGGGAGCCATGGTAATTAGGGAGATTATAAATAGGTGATTAGGGTTTGGTACAAATTTGGTTTGTGTTGTTAATCATTGCATTTATTAGTAGTTAGTTGCTTGAGTCGACGCATTTAGCTAATTGATTCAGTACACCTTGACCTAGATCGAAAGATTGGAAGGGGTAAGACTTGCAATGAACATTAAGGCATTCTAATGAGGGTGAAAGCTAAGTTAGTAATGTTTTAGGGTGAATATCAGACCGAGAGGACCTTTTTATTACCCTGCAGACCGAATTTATGCTGACCTTTGACCCTAGATTGGACTCCTAGAAAACCATGGTGAACCGACTGTCCTAGCTGCTTCTCTTTATCTGTTAACTTCATTAAAGCTTATTCCTTTTTTCTTTTCTCGCTCTCTTTCTATTTATCTTCGTAGTTTAGAACCAAAATAATCAAAACCCCAAGAAAAAGTTGATGCGTGTCTATTATATGATGTTTTACACCTCATTCTACACGCGTTTCAGAACTCAATTAGTAGTTTATTCTACTATTTTTCCTATTTCCGTCTACTTTTGTGTTTTTGTGTGATATTGCAGAAATATGAAGATTTCAGCGGAAAATGAGCCAAATCCATCCCTAAGTGTTTAGTATAGCATTTGACATGAAGGGAAAGCTTGAGGAATGAACTTGGCGCGCGTTTCAAGGCCTAAAGATAGCGGAAGCATGGGTGCGTACAAGTTACAAGCATCTGACAAGCAAAGAAGCACTTCACGATATTGCAGCCTGTTTCAAATGGCTATATCTCGAGGTTTAGAGCTGATAATCAAGTTATTCCAATTGTAGGTGAAAGCTTATCCTATTAGCTTTCCAACTCCGCGAGAATCGCTTTATTCCGATAAGTTACAAAGAAATGGCAGCTGTTTTAAGACCGGCGCGCGCTGCAGAATTCGTCAGAATGCATTGCTGTACAGCACGTTTGGTCGATCGACTGGATACATTGGTCGACCGACCAATTATACTGAAGCACAAGATTTATTTTTAGTCAGAAGCTATTGTTACCCCGACATTTGGTCGGTAGACTGATACATGTGGTCGATAGACCAATCCACAATCTGACGAGAAACTAAAAGACGTGATTTAAGCCCATATGTAATTAGGTTTTGGGAGACTATTACGTGACTTTGCTATATAACGTAATACTCCTCCCCTGTATGAATCATTCAGTATTTTTCATTAGATTAGATTAGCTTTGAGTTCCTATCACATTTATACATTAAACACATTCATTATTTTAGTTTGTTCAATAAAGCTCTTGTTTGGCTCTCGGATTTGCTTTCTTGCTATTCAATTCGGTATTTTCTTGCTCTTTATTTTCAGTACTGCTTTATTTCATTGTTAGTATTAGAATTGTGTAGTTAGAATCCCGAAACCCTAATCTCATTATCGTATTATTATTGCCTTAATTTCAATCATGTTTTCCTTTATGCTTTTTATCAATTTATGCGTTCTTATTAGACCCATTATGCGTAGCTATCAAATATCCCCTTGCTAGGATGTAGGCGAACTTAGCGTAGATGGCACTAGAATAGGTTACCCTCGGATTAGGGCTTGGTCGACCGACTGGCTTATCTGGTCGGTCGACTGAGTCGGTTGGTCGGTCGACTGGGGTAGCAGGTTGATCGACCACCTTCGTGTCTGATTTGCCTCGTTTGACTCGTTAAGTGCAATATCTATCAATGAGACCTAGCGGAGACTTATTAGATGCTTAGTTTTGACCAACCCGTGGATCGAAAGATAGGGAAGGACTTAGATTAACGAATTAAGACGGCTAAATTGCTAGATCGAAAGATAATGTAATTTAGGCATTAGGATCACTAGTCAAGAACGAAAGTTAGTATTAGTGACACCTAGGGACTAATAGCATAGACCGGGAGGGGCTATTAGTTGAATTGGACCGAGAGGACTTGTCATACCCATCACCCACGACTGTATTTCGAGACTTACCTAAACTTTTGTGCCATCGTAGCTATAGTGACCCAATCATCCTAGCTCATTTCTATTAGTTGTTTACATCATCTTATTACTTGCTTGTTTTTATTTGCTTATTTATTTCATTTGCATTTAGACTTAGACATAATCCAAACCCCCTCAATTTGTTACCCTTAGACTAAAATAGAAAGCAACTTTTATCTCCCCCGCCTCCCTGCGGATCGACCCTATTACCACTAGCTTATGTTAGTTTTAATAGGTCACATGGTGGTGAATTGAGACCATTAGATCCTGAGATCGAAAGGACTTTGGGTGAGTTGAGACGATCATCTAGGGTATTGCCGACAGAGGAAGAGCTGAGTACTCTGTCCAGTTACTACGAGAACGAGCTGTTTGAGGAGGATCCACCTTCGTCACCAATTTCTACTTCCTCAGCTGAGACCGTCACATCTCCAGACATGGCTGAAGAAGCAAGTATAGCTAGTCACTCTGAGCCAACAGCTGTGAATCTCTATAAGGGATTCGCATTACCAGGGATGGACAGAAAATTCAAACCAAAACCGTCTTATATTAACTTGGTTGAGAAAAACCAATTTGGGGGAGCTGCAAATGAAGATGCTGCAAAACATATGGAGACATTCATTGACTCATCGCACGCTCCATACCCCCACCAAAGAGTGTGACCCGGACCAGGAAAGGAGACGATGTTCATATTCTCGCTTCGTGATGCCGCAAGGGAATGGTACCGAGATCTGGATCGAGCTGCTAACAGGATCACTGATTGGAATTCGCTGGCCCTAGCATTCTACAAGAAATATTTCTCTGCCTCGAAGACCAATGCCATTAGAGCTCAGATCACGAGCTTCAAACAGGGTCCTGATAAGAATTTTCATGAGGCGTGGGTCCGTTTCAAGAAGCTGGTGCGAACTATTCCGCACCATGGGTTCGAGCAATGGAGCCTATGCAATCAATTTTATAGTGGGCTTTATGACGATCAGAGGGCTATCCTGGATGCGGCAGCTAATGGCAGATTCCAGGAGAATGTTGGAGAAACTAAGGGCTGGAAAATCATTGATGATATGGCCACCCATAAAGCTGAGCATGGAAATTCCAGGGGAAATCAAAGGAGAGCTGTTGAATCCACTTCTGTAGCTGCATTAGAGGCTCTTACGGCGAGATTTGATAAGTACGAGTTGGGAGGAGCTTCAAAAGGAGGGATTTATCAAGTGAATGCTGTGTCAGATGGTCCTTTCGTTTGCAAGAGATGTGGAGGAGAAGGACATGTTGCAGATTTTTATCCTAGTCCCTATGAGTCTTGTGCTGCTTTTCAACATTATAGGCAGACAAACACTTATTTTGAGCTTAATGTCCATCCAAACTTGAGGTGGAGTAGCCAAAACGTCCAAAATCCGACTCCACCCCCACAACAGCAGCAGCAGCAGCAAAGTTCTGACATTTCTGAGCTGAAAAACATGGTTCAAAATCTGTCGGGTTTCCTGCAAAAGGAGTCTCAAGCTAGAGAGACTTCTACAAAAATGTTGGAGAGTCAAATTGCTTAACTGGCAAGCAAGAGTGCAACTCGAGCTTCTAGGCAACTACCATCGCAGCCGGACCAAAAAAAGGAGACCCTTAATGCTATTACTACCAGGAGTGGGTCTACACTTGAGGGTCCTACAGTTAAAAATGCTAAAGGAAAGAAAAAGGCCGCTGAAAAAGGGAAGAAACAGAAGACGTATAACATCACTTTTGGTCGACCGACCGTCCCAAGCGGTTGACCGACCATCTCCACTGTTTCAGAAGTGGTTTCTGATGTTCCTGACAATTCTGAGAAAATTGACCCTGGTCGACCGACCAAGGAGGGTGGTCGACCGACCACCAACACTACTCATTCCGAGTTGTTTCGTCCCTCTATGCCCGATAACTTGGGAGATTTTCTGTTCCGGAGTGAGTGTACTCCGAGATTCTTGAGGCAAGCTCCAAATGCGGATGGTTCCATTCCAGTCCCGTATCCGGAGAGGCTAATTTCGACCAAAGAACAGGTATCTATCGATATATTCAAAGATGTGATTCGTAGTTTAAATGTTCAGGTACCTTTCCTTGAGTTGGTCAATCAAGTGCCCGCTTACATGAAATTCATGAAGCAGCTTTTAACTAAAAAGCGGTCACTTGAGCCTGTCCAGTCCATGGATTTTACTGAGGCGTTTAGCTCCTATCTTACCCAGACTGCCCCATGGAAATTAGCTGATCCGGTTAGTTTCTCTGTCCCATGTTCTATTGGCACCTTTCCCAGAGAGAAAGCCTTATGTGATTTGGGGGCTAGCATTAGTGTCATGCCCTTAAGTCTAGCGAAGAAATTAGGCTTGACCAAATTTGTCATGACCAACATGACTGTTCAGATGGTTGATCGCTCTGCGGTCCAGCCTATAGGGGTCTTAGAAGACATTCCTGTCCAAATAGGGAAATTCTTTTTCCCTGTTGACTTTATTGTCCTAGACATGCCCGAGGACGATCATATACCTATCATTCTAGGGAGACCATTTTTGCACACTGTTGGTGCAATAATTGATGTTGGGGAGCGGACCTTGACCTTTAGGGTGGGAAAACAGTCCATTGTTTTTGCTCAAACCGCTAGAACGAAGGATCCCATGTGGGCTGTTACATGCAATGCTATTTCTGCTAAACCGTCTTATGTGGTCATTTCTGATGTTCCCACTTTATTGCCTGTACATATTATTCCTGCTGTTGTGACACCTCCGCCCCAGATTGGGAGCAAATTGGAGGACGATTTGTCTGTTTCATCTATTGCAGGAGCTGGTTTGGGGAAGGATGAGCTGCCCGTTACTCCAGTTGAGCCTATTGTGCAGAGAGGTGATCTTGGATGCTTGAGTTATGGCACTGACGAGGAGCCTGAAGAGGATGAGCCGGCCAAAGTTACAGTTTTTGACCTGGAGCTTGAGGAGTCAGATGACAAGTGGGAGGATGCGTCAGATGTAGATCCGTCGGACGATGTTGTGGATTGGAGTGCTGAGAAGATAACCACCGTGGAGGGTACTTCGTGTAGCCAGAAGCCATGGTCGGAGATTTTCCGCATTTTTCGAGGATAAACATTTTATTGCTTGAGTTTTTAAGACAATTTATCGCATTTAAGACTTCTTACTGTTTTTAGTTTGCGCGAGACTTCGCTTTGTTTGGTTTGCTTTAGGATTTTTAAGACTATAACTGTTTTTATTGGGTTTGCGCGAATTTTGGGCGCGTAATATTGTGCATTTGCAGGTTTGTAGACCATGATAACTCAATCTATTGAGTTATTTCGAAGAAAAACAGGTTCTGTGTCAGGTAAAGTGGTCGGTCGACCGGTTCCCTTGGTCGATCAACCGGGTTGCAGATTTCCAAAAGCACTTTTCGCTGAGTAGATGGTCGGTCGACCACCAACGCTGCTATACTTGACTCTCGTTTTCTTCTACTTTAATTCCATGCACATTTTTCCCGCCCAAATTCTTTTATTTCCGAATGATGTTTGCTTTTCTGTCTTTCAGGTATCTTATGGTAGCACTGCTGGCTACCGAAACCTCCTAGCTCGCGCTGGTTTGGGGAGGTTTCCATTCGCGCATGAAGTCTTGTGAGTTCCCGACATCTTTTTCTCTTATGTCTTATTTAGTTGTAGTTCTTTAAATGCAAATTCCCATTTCCTTTTTCGCTTCTTATACATGATTTTGCACAATGGGGACATTGTGTGATTTGGTTTGGGGAAGGGTTTTGCATTGCATAGCATTCATTTGTTTTTGCATTCACGTTTAATTATTCTGTTTGCATTGTTATTTCATTTCCCTTATATATACCAAAATACCAAAAAAATTGAAAATTTTCAAAACATTCAAAAAAATTGCACGTTTTTTTTAGCATATAAGTTGAGTCGAAACGGTAGTATTTCAATGATGACATTGCATTTGTACTTGTATATGCCTAAGCCTTGCTAATTGACATGTTATTAGTAGAATCATTTTGCATAATCTACGAGTTTTCGTTAAGTATCTTGCTGAGCTTTAGACTTGACTTAGATTTATGGCAAACTACATCATTTTCTGAGTTATTAGAGCCTATAACTGGTGTCATCTGTGACCGGTTTATCTAGTATTGTGAGTAGTTGCTCCTTATGAGACATGTTACATTAATTTGCATAAATATGAACTTAATCTGCTTAATACATGTATGCATTCGGTCTGTGGTTTGTTGACACATGTGGAAGAGGACCCCTTTTCTCATTTTACCCATAAGCCCCTCATAGCTGAATTTGCCTTTTTTTTTCCCATAAACTACATACTAAAATTAGCCTACCTTATCCGAGCTAGTAATGGTGTTTTTGGGAATGTGCTTAATGCTATTTGGTTATATGCTCAATTGAGTGATTGGTGAAATGATGAGAAGGAAAACAAGAGAAAAGGTTTGAAATAGAAAGAAAATATAGAAAAAAAGAAAAAAAAAGAGACGAAAAAATTGTATCAGACCCGACATTCGGTCGACCGACCGTCCCCTATGGTCGGTCGACCATGGTTACTGCAAATTCAAAAAATCACATGTTTCAATTATTATGATTGGGTGATTTTCACTCCCATTTTATCATTTATATTCTTTGGGGAGTTGACTTTTATGGAGGTTGTGAGTTTTGTGCCTCGAATTGGCACCGTCTTGTATCGTTTACATTGAGTATGAAGTTGGGATGTCAATATAGTTTGGATCTGTCGTTACTAGCTTGGCTTTAACTCCTCATATCCAAATTTATCTTAGCCCCTTCTTACCCATTACCTCACATATCCATATTTACCTCGGCATGTGTCATGGTCATCTGTTTGGTTGGAATGCGTATGTACGGTTGTAGAGATTATTTTCATATTAGATTGCAGGCATGCTCTTATAGGTCATAGTTAGGTGAGTGTCACTACAAAATGAATTCTTTCTATCTTTTACATATTTTCACCTGTGCTTATGTGTGATATGAGCGACCCATGAGAGTCCATAATGATAAGTCTCTATAGTTGACGGTTCAGCAAGTTTTTAACGACTACATAACTCCTTTGCATGATTCATATTGCTAATTGATTGTTGATTTGAAGCATTAAATTGGTTTAGGCTTTACTTGTTGCATTTCGCTCTGAGATTGAACTCGTTCCATTAGGTCCTAAGATCGAGTCTAGTTCTTTCTTGGGGACAAGCAAGGGTTTGGTTTGGGAAAGTTTGATGCGTGTCTATTATATGATGTTTTACACCTCATTCTACACGCGTTTCAGAGCTCAATTAGTAGTTTATTCTACAATTTTTCCTATTTCCGTCTACTTTTGTGTTTTTGTGTGATATTGCAGAAATATGAAGATTTCAAATTTTAAAATGAGCCAAATCCGTCCCTAAGTGTTTAGCATAGCATTTGACATGAAGGGAAAGCTTGAGGAATGAACTTGGAGCGCGTTTCAAGGCCTAAAGATAGCGGAAGCATGGGTGCGTACAAGTTACAAGCATCTGACAAGCAAAGAAGCACTTCGCGATATTGCAGCCTGTTTCAAATGGCTATATCTCAAGTTTTAGAGCTGATAATCAAGTGATTCTAATTGGAGGTTAAATCTTATCCTCTTAGCTTTCCAACGCCGTGAGAATCCCTTTATTCCGATAAGTTACGAAGAAATGGAAGCTGTTTTAAGACCAAATAAGTGCGCTGCAGATTAAATCGAATGCATTCTTTGTCAAAGACGTTTGGTCGATCGACTGGATACATTGGTCGACCGACCAAGTATAATGAAGCACGAGATTTATTTTTAGTCAGAAGCTACTGTTACCCCGACATTTGGTCGGTAGACTGATACATGTGGTCGATCGACCACTCCACAATCTGACGAGAAACTAAAAGACATGATTTAAGCCCATATGTAATTAGGTTTTGGGAGAGTATTACGTGACTTTTCTATATAACGTAATACTCCTCCCCTGTATGAATCATTCAGTATTTTTCATTAGATTAGATTAGCTTTGTGTTCCTATCACATTTATACATTAAACACATTCATTATTTTAGTTTGTTCAATAAAGCTCTTGTTTGGCTCTCGGATTTGCTTTCTTGCTATTCAATTCGGTATTTTCTTGCTCTTTATTTTCAGTACTGCTTTATTTCATTGTTAGTATTAGAATTGTGTAGTTAGAATCCCAAAACCCTAATCTCATTATCGTATTATTATTGCTTTAATTTCAATCATGTTTTCCTTTATGCTTTTTATCAATTTATGCGTTCTTATTAGACCCATTATGCGTAGCTAAATCACCCCTTGCTAGGATGTAGGCGAACTTAGCGTAGATGGCACTAGAATAGGTTACCCTCGGATTAGGGCTTGGTCGACCGACTGGCTTATCTGGTCGGTCAACTGAGTCGGTTGGTCGGTCGACTGGGGTAGCTGGTCGATCGACCACCTTCGTGTTTAATTTGCCTCGTTTGACTCGTTAAATGCAATATCTATCAATGAGACCTAGCGGAGACTTGTTAGATGCTTAGTTTTGACCAACCTGTAGATCGAAATATAGGGAAGGACTTAGATTAACGAATTAAGACGGCTAAATTGCTAGATCGAAAGATAATGTAATTTAGACATTAGGATCACTAGTCAAGAATGAAAGTTAGTATTAGTGATACCTAGGGACTAATAGCATAGACCGAGAGGGGCTATTAGTTGACTTGGACCGAGAGGACTTTTCATACCCATCACCCACGACTGTATTTCGAGACTTACCTAAACTTTTGTGCCATCGTAGCTATAGTGACCCAATCGTCCAAGCTCCTTTCTATTAGTTGTTTACATCATCTTATTATTTGCTTGTTTTTATTTGCTTATTTATTTCATTTGCATTTAGACTTAGACATAATCCAAACCCCCTCAATTTGTTACCCTTAGTCTAAAATAGAAAGTAACTTTTATCTCCCCCGCCTCCCTGCGGATCGACCCTGTTACCACTAGCTTCTGTTAGTTTTAAAGGTTTTATAAATATTATTTTTGGTGCACACAATGACAGGCATCAACGGTTACTTAGATAGACCTAGTTAGCATACAAAACTCCCATCTCTCTGTGGATTCGATACCCGACTTGGCTCTGCTGCATTAGTTAGAGCCAGTTGGTTTTATTTTTGATAGGGTTGCAACAGCCGTGTTAACTTTTGGCGCCGTTGCCGGGGAGGTGGCGTAATTTTGTTGCTTAATTTTAAGTTTGTCTCTCATCTCTAGGAATTTATTCCTTGAGACTGATCTCATTTAATTTTTCTCTAGTGCTATAATTGTGTTGCTGGTAATCTGTCCTATAAGAGGGCACTGTTATATCTGCTATTCTTTCAACTCCGTTTGCTAAAGTGCCGAACATCGCCAGTCACTCAGAACCTACTATGGATTCTCTGCCCAAAGGTT
The DNA here is from genome assembly GCF_048544455.1 of Silene latifolia. Lineage (NCBI taxonomy): Eukaryota > Viridiplantae > Streptophyta > Magnoliopsida > Caryophyllales > Caryophyllaceae > Silene > Silene latifolia. The sequence continues at coordinate 200,862,406 of NC_133538.1, read as the reverse complement.
TCTTGCTTCCTACTACAGACTCAGGCACCTTTGGAATTCATCCATCTTACATTCAGTTGGTTGAAAGGAATCATTTCAAAGGAATAGCTGGTGAAGACCCGTGAAAGTATAAGGAGTTGTTTACTGATTATTGCTCTAGCATTCCTCTAGTTGCTGGGGTGACACGGGATAGGGTTAAGGAAATTCTTTTCCCTTCACTATTAGAAAAACCCTCTACGATGGCGGTTATAAATGACCTTTTGTGGCGGTTTTTAGAGATTTAGGGTGCGTCGTTTATCACGGCGTCGTATAAACTTTACGACGGTTGTGGCCGGTTTTATAATCGCCGCTATAGCTCTCTTATAGTGACGATTGTTATACAAAACCGCCATTATAAACTTATATAATACGACGGTTGTTAGAGAAGAACCGCCACTGTAACTAATCTACAATGGCGGTTATTGTTTGAAAAGCACAATCATAGGTATTTCAATTATACCTTTGTACCACAACCCGCCACTACATGTTCTCTATAATGTCGGTTGTTGTTAAAGTACCACCACTAATGGTATTTATGACGTCGGTTTTTGGTAAAGAACCGCCATTAAAGGTGAACTAATAGTGGCATTTCATACTTAGGAACCGCCAACATAGATAGATATTTTTGAAAAAAAAATTATTTGCACCAAAATTTTGGTAACAATGTCCTACAGAATTGACAAGCCAAATAGCGAAATAAACAAACAATACATACACAAGAATGCCAACCAACGAACTTGCATATCATCCGCCAAAAAATAATGTCTATGTTCAAAATTATATATGCAAATGTATAAATAATTACATACACATCTTACGTCTTAGTTAATAAACTAATCAACATTTGATGTTCTCTTAACATTTAATAGCCCACACTTCTTTAACATCTTTCATCTCCTCAATTAAGATTGAATTGTTGAATCTGCAATAATACATTTAGCCAACTAATAGTTAGAAAAACAACCTAAATATTAAAATCAACATAAGACACTATATATAGAACACTCCTAGGTTTGATCGAAATCTTTTGTACGAGGGAGACAAAAATAGCACAAGTAATAACTAATAAGACCTTAAAAAAGCATGAGCAAATAGTGTATCATAATAGAACAACAAATTATCAGAACCCGTACTATCCAAAGACCAATTTATTAGCATGTTTTAAGGAGATAAGAACGTTATTTGCCGTGACCTCGGAACTCCGACCGCAATTAAGCCTAACTCGACTAGAGGCAAAATCTTATTTAAAAATCAAACTAGTTGCTAGTGTTGGTTGCGGTATAAGTATTGTTCAACAATTGGCAATGGTTGCAATGGTTAAACATATTATGACGGTTGAGCGGTTGACAATATTTGTTTTAATTAGTTGGTCATAATGTGACGGGGCACTCCCAAAGAACCATTCAGAAGAGAATGACAACTTAACTTTTGATCACAGACTTGTTCGGAAGAGATTTTTTTTGTAAACTTGCATCTACTAAGTGTTTATTCATCTGCATAAAACCAAATATTAGTGGAGAAGTGTCGTAGTAAGAGGCATTCAGAAACCAAGTTATGATTATAGCATAAAAGAACAGAAAATGATAGCCAGTAATCAGCCAGTTTAGAAGGAAAGAGGGAAGAAAATCCCACTAGCACGAATAAGGAAAGAGGGAGGAAATGAGTGAATAGGAGGGAGTATATAGGATATTGAGCATTTACCTCTGCCAGTTTAGATGGATTTTCTGCAACAAGATGGCCACAATGCTACTTATGGATATATTGATAATGTTGACAATATCAAGCGTACTGATACCCGTCGTTGTGAGTACCAAAGATAAAATTTATAATTCCTATTAAGACTAACCTAGGCTAGTGGCAACAGGGTCGAACCACAAGGAGGCAGATGTAAATTCTAGTTGATTTATATTTAGTCTAAGGTAACAATTGTGGGGGTTGAGTTGAGATGAACTATAGCTAAGAGCAAATAAAGATAATAAACTAAAAAGACGGTTTAACAGATAAAGAAAGGGGTACTAGAATGATCGGTTCATTATAGCTTCGGCGGCAACAAACTAAGCCGGTTTGAGTCAACACAGGTGAGGCGGGAAATAAAGAGGTCCTCTCGGTCCACTCTTAACAAATAGCATCTCTCGATCTCGCTATAGGTCCCTAATATCACTAATACTAACTTTCGTTCTGAAAAGTGACTAATGGTCTAAACTATACCTATCTTTCGATCTTAGCACAGTCTAGTCGATTCAATTGATGGTCTAATAACTTTCCCTATCTTTCGATCTATTGGGTCAGTCACAAAAGGGTATCTAACTGGTCGCATGCATTCGATTCGTTAAATACAACAATTAAAATCAATTAAAACGAAAGGTACCTCACGAGGTCAGTCGATCGACCGAGTAAGGTGGTCGATCGACCAACACGCGGGTCAGGCCGTGTCTAATCTAATGCCGCCTATGCTACAATTCCCCTACATCCTAGCACAAACTAATTAGCTACTCATACTAACGATGATAATGACAATGGAATTAACGAAATAGATAGAATAATTCATGCTTAAAACGAATGAACAAACAATTAACAAGCGATACTAAGATGGTTTCGGGAATCTAACTATCAATTCTATGCTAAAAACGAAATAGAAGTAAATTGAAATAGGGCAGAGTAATACCAAGATTGCAGAGGAATGATTAAGAACAAGAACAAAATTCCGATGCTCACAATATTCCAAACCCTAATTAGTAAACTAAAACTCAGTGTAATTTCTGATAATAAAGCTTGATGAAAACTAGGTATTTTCAGTTACGTTATATAGAAAGTAACGTAACTTCTTATTCCAAAACCTAAACTTAACGGGCTTCAAGATTCACGGTCTTTTAATTCACGCCGGAATAGCAATGCGTCGATCGACCGATAGGACTAGTCGATCGACCGCTGGCAAAGAATGTAGCTTCGTAACCCGAGGGTTGGTCGATCGACTGATTGGACTGGTCGATCGACTACTTGAACTGCTACTTGACTTCTTAAAACACGTGGACTTGTCTTTTGGGCCTTAAATTGCGCACCAAGCTCGTTCCTTTAGTGATTCCTTTACGTCATTTGCAATGCAGATTACTCGGGGACGGATTTGGCTTGATTTCCCGTTAAATTCTTCACATTTCTGCAATAATGTACAAAATACGGAAGTAGACGGAAATAGGGAGAAATGTAGCATAAACTACAAGAATGAGCTCTGAAATGCGTGTAAATGGGATGTAAAACATCATATAAATGACACGCATCAAACTTCCCCAAACCAAACCTTTGCTTGTCCCCAAGCAAGAACTAGACTCGATCTAATGACCTAATGGAACGAGTTCAATCTCAGAGCGAAATGCAAACTGTTAAGCCTAAACCTAATTTAATGCACAACCAACAATCAACTAGCAAATGAATCATGCAAACGAGTTATGAAGCCGTCAAAAACTGCTGAACCGCCAACTGCAGAGACTTATCAAATTGGACTCTCACGGAACGCTCAAACCACTCAATAAGTACAGGTGATTATATGTAAGATAGAAAGAATTAATTTTGTAGTGACTCTCACCTAACTACGACCTATGAAGACATGCCAGCAATGAAATATGAAAGAAATCTCTATGACCGTACATATGCATTCCAACCAAACAGATGACCAATGACACATGCCGAGGTATATATGGGATATGTGAGGTATGGGTAAGAGGAGGCAAAACATTTCATGGTAAAGTGGAGGTACAGGTGATCAAGCTAGTACCAAAACGGAACCAAGTGGCAACATCCAACTTCTTGCTCATAATCAAACGAAATAGTGCTATAGCAAGCACAAAACTCACAATCTCCAAACTAACAAATCAATAAACTCCCCATAGGATATAAATGAAACATGGGAGCAAAAATCGCCAAAAGTTAAGGATTAAATTATGCGAATTGACTTCTTCCTCGAATCTCAGTCGATCGACCAAAAGGGGCAGTCGATCGACTGCTATGAACAGTGCAGAACCTCTTTTTCTTTCTTTTTCGAATCATTTTTTTCCATTTTTTTCCTTTTGTTTCTTTCTTTCCTTTCTTTTCATTTTCCCAACAACATCTCAATCGAGCAAATACCACCAAAAACGAAGTAACAATCCCAAAAACGTAAACTACTAGCTTGACAAAGGCAGGCTATATATAGGATGTGGTTAACGGGACAAAAAAAGGCTATTTTTGGCAGTGTGGAGCTTATGGGCATAATGAATAAAGGAAAACCTCTACCACATGTGTCAACAAACCACAAACCGAATGCATACAGGTATTAAGTAGATCAAATTCATATTTATGCAAATTAAGGAAACATGTCTCATAAGGAGTACTACTCACATTCCTAAATAAACCGGTCATAGATGTCACCATTATAGGCTCTAAATCTCGTAAATGTATGATGTAGCTTGCCAATTTTCTAAGTCAAATCTCAATTTCAAGAAGAATGTAACGAAAAACTCGTAGGTATGCATTTACGATTCTACTAATAACATGTTAATCTAGCAAGGCTCAGGCAAAACAGGTGCAAATGCAAAATCATCATAGAAATACTACCGTTCCGACTCAACCTATATGCTAAAATAAACGTGCATTTTATGGGAATTTTTTCAAATTTTTTCAAGTTTTTGGGATTTTGTATATATAAGAGAAATGAAATAAACAGTGCAAAACAAGATTAAACGTGAATGCAAACAAATGATATGCGACGCAAAACCCTTCCCCAAACCAAATCACACAATGTCCCCATTGTGCAAAATCATGTAATGAAGAAAAGAGAAATGGGAATTTGCGAGAAAATAAATAAACAGGACACAAAGGAAAGATATGGAACTCACAAGACTTTAAGCGCAGCAAAAGGAAACCTCCCCAAACCAACGTGAGCTAGGAGGTTTCGGTGAGTCGGGCAAAGTTACTAACAAGAGTGCCCGAAAGACAAAAAAATACCACGCATAAGACTGAGAAAACAATTTTGAAGCGGTAAAATTGTGCGTAAATGAGAGAATAGAAGAAATAAGTAATATGACGGAAAGTAAAGCGGAGTAGAAAACTCCCTTAGGTCCGCATATCGACCAAACACAGCAGGGGAGAGGTCGTGAATAAGTACAGCAGCCTCAGCGGTCGATCGACCACTTAACCCGGTCGATCGACCAGGTATACATGAACAAAGGTCGTCCTGAACTCGCAGATCGCCGATCGACCATCGGAACCAGATCGATCGATCAAAAGCACTGCTGCAACCTCATATTTCTTCGTAATTGCTCAATGATTTGAGCTAAGAAGCTCTAAATACCTGCAAGTGCACAATAATACGCGCCCAAAATTGCGCAAAACCCAGAATAAAGTCTAAAGTACTTAAGAATCCTAAACAAGCGAAATAAAATGCGAAGTTTTCGCGCACACAAAAAAGCAATAAAAAATTGTTTTAACAAAAGCAAATAAAATGAAGTTTATAACGAGCTCGATCAACTAATAGTTGATCAAGAAGGACCACGGTATGGCCCACTTCGTCGGCTTCTGGCTACTAGAGGTAGCCTCAATGGTGCTCGCTTTATCGGCCGCACCGTTCTCGGCTTCAACAATCGGAGCTCAACGGATCAACTTCGTCATCTCCCCAATCAAGGACTTCCTTGGAATCGCTGAATCCAAATCACCCATCTCACCTTGGCTGGCTCATCTTCCACTTCCTCATCAATCCCATAGCTTAGGCATCCAAGGCCTCCTCTTTGAATGATAGGCTTTGTTGCAGCTAGAGTGACTTGCAGCTCATCCTTCCCCAAACCAGCTCCTGCAATGTCTAAAACAACAGATTCGTCCTCATTTGTGCTCCCAATCTGGGGCAGAGGGGTTAGCACAGGAGTAGTAATAGAGACAGTCAATTCAGGAAGCACAAATTACGATTTCTTTTCAGAAACCGTATTACAAGTAACAGGCCACATGGAGTCCTTCTTTTTAGCAGGTTGGGCAAAAATGAAAGAATGTTTCCCAACTTTGAAGGTCAAAGTTCCGAGCCTACGTCAATAATCGCACCAAGCGGTGTGCGAAATGGCCTACCTAGGATGATCGGTATATGGGCATCCTCAGGCATGTCAAGGACAACAAAGTCAACAGGGAAGAAAAACTTCCCTATTTGGACGGGTATGTCCTCTAGGTGTCCTATAGGCTCGACCGCAGATCGGTCGGCCATCTGAACTGTCATGTCTGTGATAGCAAACCGGGTCAACTTGAGTTTCCTAGCTAAACTCAAGGGCATGACGCTTATACTAGCCCCTGGGTCACATAATGCCTTCTCAATAAAGAAGGTACCTATTTTGCAAGGAACAGAAAAGCTACCCGGATCCTCTAACTTATGGGGCGCAGTGTGAGACATATAGGAGCAAGACGCCTTAGTAAGTGCGACAGTGTGCACTGTTTCAAGTGACCGCTTTTTGGACAAAAGTTGTTTCATAAATTTAGTATAAGCGGGCACTTGGTTAACTAACTCGAGAAAAGGGACCTGTACATTCAGACTACGGATAACTTTTTCAAATTTGCTGAAAGATACCTATTCCTTGGTCAGCACGAGTCTCTCTGGATATGGGGCTGTAAGGAGTACCTTAGCCCTCTCCTCTAAATCGCGTCTGCGGTATCCTTGGACTTTGGCCGAAGTCCACAACTTTTTCCTTGTTGAAGCTTGACCCTCCCTCAGACCGTCTCAAATGAGAACCATTAACTGTCATTGGGTCGAACTTTGGGACCGGGACTGACCCATCAGCACTCGGGTCTTGTCCTAAAGTCTTCGGGACTGTGGTACCCCGAAACAAGTGGTCTCGCAGATTATTTGTCATCAAAGGACGAAATTCCTCAGCATCAGCAGCGATCTCAGTCGATCGACCACTGTCCTCAGTCGATCGACTGAGATGTACGATTCGAAGCTCCTGAACCCGTGCTTGATCGATCGACTAGGTATATCAGTCGATCAACTGATATACCTGGTAGACAGCTGTTTCTTTGATTTATTCGTTGAAGCTTTCTTTTGACTTGTTTCCGGCTTATCTTTTTCAACAGCGTCCTCGACCATGGCAGGACCATCAAGGGTGGACCCGCTCCTCAAAGTGATGGCATTTAGGGTCTCCTTTTGTTTAGGTTGAGTCGGTAAGTGTCTGGGAGCTCGAGTGTTACTTTTGCTAGCCAATTGAGCAATTTGGCTCTCTAGTAGCTTCATCCCGGCCTCTCTTGCTTGGGACTCCTTTAGCAACCGGTTCTTAAGCTCGGAAAATTCAGAATTCTGCGATTGTTGCTGCTGTTGCACATAAGGAGGTTTCTGATATTGTTGTTGCTTTTGATGAGGGGGCACATAGGGTTGCTGCTGCGGCGGAGCTTGAGTTGGATTTAGGACATTTTGGCTTCTCCAACTCAAGTTTGGGTGGGTTGGCTCGTAGTAGGTGTTGGTCTGCCTATAGTGTTGAAAGGCAGCACAAGATTCAAAGGGGCTAGGGCAGTTTTTCGAGACATGCCCTTCACCTCCACACCTTTCACGAGGCGAAAGGACCGTCGACACAAAGATTGACTTGGTACATCCCACCTTTAGAAGCTCCTCCTAGCTCATACTTGTCAAATCTCGCAGTGAGAGCCTCAAGTGCAGCAACAGAGGAGGATTCAGCAGCTCTCCTCTGGTTCCCTCTAGAATTCCCATACTAGGCCTTGTGGGTAGCTAGATCGTCAATGATCTTCCACCCCTTGGTTGCTCCCAAATTTTCAGCGAATCTTCCATTGGGGCTGCAAAGATCCAAAATGGCCCTCTGATCGTCGTACAACCCATTGTAGAAATGATTGCACGAGCTCCACTTTTCGAACCCATGGTGCGGTATGGTTCGCACCAACTTCTTAAATCGGACCCATGCTTCGTGGAAATTCTCATCTGGCCCTTGTTTAAAGCCCGTGATTTGAGCTCTAATAGCAATCGTCCTTGAAGCAGAAAAGTACTTCCCGTAGAATGCCAATGCCAATGTATTCCAATCGTGATCCCCCGAACGGTCCGGTCCAAATCTCTATACCACTCCCTTGCGATCACGAAGGAGAAGATGAACATGGTCTCCTTGATCTGGTCTTGGGTCACGCCACCGGGGTGGGGGTATGGAACAAAGATAAGTCAATAAAGGTCTCCATATGCTTAGCTGCATCTTCATTTGCAGCTCCCCCGAACTGGTTCTTCTCAACCATGCTAATGTATGAAGGCTTTGGTTCGAACTTCCTGGCATCTCCTGGTAGTTCGAACCCCTTATATAAGTTTTCAGCTGTCGGCTCAGAATGACTAGCTATACTCGCTTCCTCGGCCATGACTGGAATTTCTGGAGAAGTGACTGTCTCGGCTGAAGAAGTGAAACGGGTGAAGACTGTGGGTCTTCTTCGAACAGATCGTTCTCGTAATAGCTTGACAGAGTACTCAGCTCTTCCTCTGTCGGTAGTACTCTTTGTGTTCGTCTCAACTCGCGCAAGGATTTCTCTATCTCAGGGTCAAATGGCACTAGTTCACCACCCTGTGACCTGCGCATAAGAGGAAACTACAAAAAGAATATAAGAAAAGTTTAAGGAACAGAAGTCCCTTAAACTAAGAAAGACTAAAAATAAAACAACTAAAATTAGGACTATTGCCTCCCCGGCAACGGCGCCAAAATTTGATACCCGTCGTTGTGAGTACCAAAGATAAAATTTATAATTCCTATTAAGACTAACCTAGGCTAGTGGCAACAGGGTCGAACCACAAGGAGGCAGATGTAAATTCTAGTTGATTTATATTTAGTCTAAGGTAACAATTGTGGGGGTTGAGTTGAGATGAACTATAGCTAAGAGCAAATAAAGATAATAAACTAAAAAGACGGTTTAATAGATAAAGAAAGGGGTACTAGGATGATCGGTTCATTATAGCTTCGGCGGCAGCAAACTAAGTCGGTCTGAGTCAACACAGGTGAGGCGGGAAATAAAGAGGTCCTCTCGGTCCACTCTTAACAAATAGCATCTCTCGATCTCGCTATAGGTCCCTAATATCACTAATACTAACTTTCGTTCTGAAAAGTGACTAATGGTCTAAACTATACCTATCTTTCGATCTTAGCACAGTCTAGTCGATTCAATTGATGGTCTAATAACTTTCCCTATCATTCGATCTATTGGGTCAGTCACAAAAGGGTATCTAACTGGTCGCATGCATTCGATTCGTTAAATACAACAATTAAAATCAATTAAAACGAAAGGTACCTCACGAGGTCAGTCGATCGACCGGGTAAGGTGGTCGATCGACCAACACGCGGGTCAGGCCGTGTCTAATCTAATGCCGCCTATGCTACAATTACCCTACATCCTAGCACAAACTAATTAGCTACTCATACTAACGATGATAACGACAATGGAATTAACGAAATAGATAGAATAATTCATGCTTAAAACGAATGAACAAACTATTAACAAGCGATACTAAGATGGTTTCGGGAATCTAACTATCAATTCTATGCTAAAAACGAAATAGAAGTAAATTGAAATAGGGCAGAGTAATACCAAGATTGCAGAGGAATGATTAAGAACAAGAACAAAATTCCGATGCTCACAATATTCCAAACCCTAATTAGTAAACTAAAACTCAATGTGTAATCTCGATAATAAGCTTGATGAAAACTAGGTATTTTCAGTTACGTTATATAGAAAGTAACGTAACTTCTTATTCCAAAACCTAAACTTAACGGGCTTCAAGATTCACGGTCTTTTAATTCACGTCCCCAGAATAGCAATCGTCGATCGACCGATAGGACTAGTCGATCGACCGCTTGGCGATGAATGTAGCTTCGTAACCCGAGGGTTGGTCGATCGACTGATTGGACTGGTCGATCGACTACTTGAACTGCTACTTCACTTCTTAAAACTCGTGGACTTGTCTTTTGGGCCTTAAATTGCGCACCAAGCTCGTTCCTTTAGTGATTCCTTTACGTCATTTGCAATGCAGATTACTCGGGGACGGATTTGGCTTGATTTCCCGTTAAATTCTTCACATTTCTGCAATAATGTACAAAATACGGAAGTAGACGGAAATAGGGAGAAATGTAGCATAAACTACAAGAATGAGCTCTGAAATGCGTGTAAATGGGATGTAAAACATCATATAAATGACACGCATCACGTACGGCGCTTCACTTATTCTGTTTCATTTTAGACTGACAGATTCCTTCTGAACATCACATCCGTACTTGCACCTTTCACATTTGAGTTACCCTGGTAATGTCAAGAAAGAAACTTCAGGTCATCTATTTGGTTTCTTAATTCCTATTTGTCTCAGTATCCTTGTTTAAATGTCATTTCTGTGAGGGTCATTGTCGAAAATTATGTCATAGAGAGAATATCAATGGAATGCTGCAACTTATACGCAGTCAGATAACTCGCAACAATATAAGCATAAAAAGTTTCTTCAGCTATTTTGCGACCTACTTTCCAAGAAACCGTTACAAGCCAAACAAAGAGAGAAGAAATCAAATCTATTACCGATAAATCATTTATTTGGGCTCGATGTTGATAACATAACCAGCAATCCGTACATATAGAATCAAAGTTCACGGAAAAGTCTCTTCAGCTGACGAGAAATCCACAATCTTGGATGCACATGGAGCAGCCATGGCTTGATGGCTTGAGACTAGTCTTTTATATTAATTCATTTCCTCACATAAATTATCAAGCTTTTGCTTCATACTCATTAATATTTAATCCTGCATAAACAATGACGAAATAACCATTCACCATCTTATAGTCGCGGAATGTCAGACCATTCAATTACATAAAATTAACACATTTCACATTTTTTTCATTCATAAGGGGTCGCTGAAGATTTGAGTAAAAACTTTAATTCCCTCCGTCCCAATCATTTTTTTTATTTACTATTTCTTCTTTCTAAAAAGTATTTTAATCAAATGTAAACAAATTATTAAGACCGATTATCTACATTCCAACTCTAACTTTTTAAAAAACATTACATTTGCACAACTTAATTACTACCGAAAAAATGAATTAATCAAACTTTATTTATGAGAAAAAAGAAAAAAAACATAAAATGTCACAAACCCTGAGTTTAACGCAATTCTTAAGCTGGCGAATCTGACGGTTCTTCTCACACTTTCACTTTGGTTGCACTCTGACAAGACACAACATGACACTTTGACTGTTCCTTTTAGGCCAAAAGCATGAAACTTTTTGTCAAAATAGCCGTGTCCAACAATTTGAAACCGTGTTGCGTTCAACAGTGGCAGCTATGTTGAAGTAACATAAGTTAGGGCCCATTATTCCCAAACCATCTCCTCCACCAGATAACAATCACAGTTAAGGTGTAGAAAATTGACTAAGGTCAACAGTAAAATATCAGGCACTCCTAATTTAAGTAAAGACAGCTTTAGAGGGCTACAAGAAGGCGAAAAACTATCAAAAACTTGAAGACACGTAAACATCAGTAGCCTACCCATTGGAATCTGTCTTTCTCTTAAAACGAAGCACCGTTAACACTTTCACCAAAATTAGCTATCTGCGAAGCTATTACACATACAGTTGATTACGCCGTATTTATCTGCATCAAATTACACACATTTTAACAACAGGACCCAAGTCGTACATCCCGAGTATAAGGATGATGAATTGGGATTTGAAGTAGATTAAAAAGAAATTATTAATTTAGGGTTTCAAATTATACCAGCGGTGTGTCTGGGAGTAGTGGCAGCATTGAATGGATGCATCAATGATGAGGATGATGAGAGTGCAGGGCGTAAGGCAAAATCGATTAAACCCTAAACCATAAAATCGATGAAATAAAGGCTGTGACTAACCTCATGACAAAGAGTTGACAACGGCTTGAGTAATGGGATTTCATGGTTGTCGAAAACGGCCGGAATGGTAGGATATCACGGTGATTAATAATGATTGATGGTTTCGCGCGCGGTCTCTGGCGAAGTTGATGACGATATAATGGATATTGAAAATGGTAATGATCAGTTAATCAATTTGAATTCCAAAGGGTTTTAGGTTTATTTTTTGGGTAAATTAAAGACGGTTGTCGTTAAAACCGCCACAATCCCATATGATGGCGGTTTTTTTATTAAAAAGTATTGTCAATTATTATTACTTTTCGCATCGTTATTAACGTCGGTTGTTAATACAGCCGCCACAATTGACTTATGGTGGCGTTTCCTATATGAAACCGCCATAAATAGCTTCTAATATCACGCCGATTCTTAATTTCACCGCCATAATAGACCTCTTATAACATGAAAATTTTGCTTCTGCCAATTTTTTGGGCTTTTTGCGGTGTTTATAATAGAACCGCCACGATAAAGGCGTCACAACAGGGGTTTTTTCTACGAGTGCTTTTTCTTTGACTGATGACACTCGAGATTCGTTGAGAGATTTGGATAAGGAAGATGCTAGTGTTACTGACTGGAAATCCCTAGCTTTAGCCTTCTACAGAAGGTATTTCCCACCATAGCGCACTAATGCATTAAGAGGCCAAATCACTACATTCACACAATTGCCTACTGAAGATCTGAATGGAGCTTGGACTAGGTTCAAGAAGCTAGTTCGCTCTGTACCTCATCATGGTTTCCAACGATGGTTCTTATGCACCCAATTTTACAATGGGTTTTATGCCGATCAAAGAGCCATATTGGATAATGCAGCTAAAGGGAGATTTCAAAAAAATGTTGAAGATGATAAGGTATGGCATCTTATTGAAGACATGGCCATTCATGTAGCTGAGTATGGGAATCCCAGAGGAGGTAGACGAGTGAATGAAAGAGCTAGCGAATCTCTTGTAGCTGAGGTGGAAATTCCTAATGAGAGGTGTGACAATTCGGAGATTCTACAAAATTTGGGTGAACATGAGCAGGTCCATGCTATGATTGAGCAAGAAGTGGTTTGTGGTAGATGTGGTGCGGAAGGACATGATCTTATCACTTGTATGGCAGAGGTAGAGCGAGTCCGTGCTTATCAACAATACAAGCAAGGAATCTCATTCTCGCAATTTTCTGAAGATGCAGCCGTATCAAGTACTTCTCATCCTATTGATCCAATGCTGCAACAAGATGCACCTTCTTCCACAAATTTAGAAAACGCGGAACTGAAATCCTTAGTGCTATCGCACTTCAAGTTCAGAAAAATGCGGAAGAAAATGAAGGGTCTATGATGAAGTTGCAGGATCAAGTCGCACAACTTGCATCTGAGCAAATGAACCAAGCAAGTCACTTACCTCATTTTGACCCGATTAATGTAATTAATCTTCGAAGCGGTCTTACTTATGATGGACCGATAATGCCGGAAAATGCTGAAATTCTTGTTGATGAAATTCCGGAGACTGTTTTGGAAGAACAAATTGACGACGTCGCTGCTGAACATTGTCCAAGTCCTTAATTGAGTGAATCTGGTACTCGATCGAGTGGGTTTTCTTCTGAAAGTCCTCGATCAAGTGATCTAGGTTCTCGATCGAGGAGTACCCAATTAGATGATCTCGATCGAGAGGTTTGCATTCCTCGATCGAGTAGTTCCCGCGAAGAAAGTTCTCGATCGAGCGATTATGTTACTCGATCGAGTACAGGTAACAGTTGAGACGTTGTTTCGAAGTCAAAACACGCCGCTGGGTCATCTTCCTCTGCTGCGGAGATGCCACGTTTAGACAAAGGTAAAGAGAAAGTCGCATACCCACTTACTGTTACCAGAATTCCTTATCTAAGACGTCTGAAAGATGCTAAGGTTGAGCGACAGTACGGTAAGTTCGTGGACGTGGTCAAGAATATCTAGGTGACCGTTCCTTTTACCATATTAATTAACCAAGTACCTTATTATGAAAAATTTATGAAAGATATTTTGACGCGTAAGAGAGAGGTGAGTGAGTTTGAGACTGTTGCATTTATGGAAGAGTCTAGTAACTTAATTTTCAACAAAGCTCCACCTAAAATGAAAGACCCGGGTAGTTTCTCTATTACCTGTATCATAGGAAATGAAGTGACAAATAAGGCTATATGTGATTTAGGAGCTAGTGTCAGCGTCATGCCCCCTACTCTGTTTGCAAGAAGCTTAATATGGGTCATCTTAAAATGACTAATATCACCCTCCAGATGGCTGATAAATCGGTTAAACGACCCCTAGGTATACTAGAAGACGTGCCTGTCAAAGTAGGCAAGTTCTTTATACCAGTAGATTTCATTGTCTTAGACATAGCTGAGGATACCCGGACCCCGATTATATTAGGAAGACCATTCCTGTGTACAGCCGGGGCTATTATTGATGTCAAACAAGGGCGTTTGACTCTTGCAATTGGGGATGATGCTATCACTTTCAGTTTGCCTGGTACACTTGCTAGACCAATGATATAGGATACTTGATATTCAGTTGATATCGTTGATGAGTCTGTCTTCTGGTCGGATTCCTTGATTAAGGATCCACTGGAAGCTTTGATGTTGTTAGATGAGTGTGCAGATAACCCGGAAAATAATGACGCTGTGTTGGATCTGTTTGAAGCTGCGATAGATGCGCGTGAACTCACCGACGCTGAAGGAGAAAGGGTAGAACAATTGGTAAACACTCTTTGCGCTATGGAGGTAAAGGTATCCGAGCGTAAGCCTCTTCCTTCTCATCTTAAATATGTATTTTTAGATGATACTGAGCAGTATCCAGTCATTGTTAGTGCCAAATTGGATGTTTAGCAGCTGACCGCTCTGTTAGTTTTCCTTAAGAAAAACAGGAAAGCAATGTGTTATTCATTGGATGACATTTAGGGCATCAGACCTGATATTTGTATGCACAGGATTGAGTTAGAGGAAGATCACAAACCTTGCAGACAAGGTCAGCGCAGACTGAACCAGAAGATGCAGGATGTTGTGATGGCTGAGGTAATGAAGCTACTCGATGCGGGTATTATCTACTCTGTTGGTCATTCTAAATGGGTGAGTCCAGTTCAGGTGGTTCCTAAGAAAGGAGGAACTACTGTGGTTAAGAATGACAAAAATGAATTGATACCTACTAGAGTTGTGACTGGTTGGCGGATGTGCATAGATTATAGACAGATGAATGCCGCCACAAAGAAAGATCATTTCCCCTTCCTTTCATTGATCAGATGGTAGAAAGATTATCCTCTCATAAGTTTTTCTGTTATTTAGATGGATACTCGTGGTTCTTTCAGATCCCTATTCATCCGGATGATCAGGAAAAGACTACTTTTACCTGTCCTCAAGGTGTTTTTGCTTATCGTAGAATGCCTTTTGGTTTGTGTAATGCCCCTGCTACCCTTCAAAGGTGCATGATGGGGATATTTTCTGAGTATATAAAGTCTATTATGGAGGACTTTATGGACGATTTCAGCATCTATGAGAGTGATTTTGATAACTGTTTGTCTAACCTTGATAAAGTGTTGCAGCGCTACATTAAGGTTAATCTTGTGCTTAACTGGGAGAAGTGCCACTTTACGCTCAACGAGGGAGTTGTCTTAGGGCACTTAGTTTCTAATTAGGGCATCGAGGTGGATAAGGCAAAGGTGCAAGTGATTCAGCAATTGCCTCCTCCTGTTAATGTTAAAGGAGTGAGGAGTTTCCTTGGTCATGCTGGCTTTTATCACCGATTCATCAAGGATTTTTCAAAAATTGCTAAACCACTTACACAGTTGTTACTTAAGGATGCCCCCTTTGTTTTTACTGATGAGTTTCTTTCTGCTTTTAACCAGTTGAAGCAGGCCTTGATTTCAGCACCGATTATCCAGCCTCCTGACTGGGAGCTACCATTTGAGATTATGTGTGATGCTAGTGATTATGCATTAGGAGCGGTATTAGGCCAGCGGAAAAACAAAGCTTTGAGTGCAATCTACTATGCGAGCCGACCTCTGGATGAGGCTCAAGTGAAGTATACTACTACTGCGAAGGAGCTGTAAGCGGTGGTTTATGCACTGGAGAAATTTCCCTCTTATTTGATAGGTTCAGAAGTTACTGTTTTTACGGACCATGCAGCGCTGAGACACCTTCTTGTTAATAAGGAAGCTAAGCCACGATTGTTGAGGTGGATACTCCTCCTCCAGGAATTTGATCAACAAATCAAAGACAAGACGGGCGCCGAGAATGTAGTATCTGATCACCTGTCGCGATTACCGCAACAAGAGGGAGAGGATCCTTTGCTATTGACGATTCTTTTCCTGATGACTCATTATTCGTTGTTTTTACTAATACTAACCATGATTCATGGTATGCAGATTTGGCTAACTACATAGTCACTGGCGAGCTGCCACGTGACCTGTCTTATCAGCTGAGGAAGCGATTTCTCCATGACGCAAAACGATATTTATGGGATGATCCTTATTTATTTAAGGAGTATGCAGACGGTCTTTATAGATGGTGTATTCCGTAGTAGAAGACCAAAGTAATCCTAGAAGGCTGTCATTCGTTCTCTTATGGTGGTTACCACGGTCCGTCGCGAACCGTGGCTAAGGTACTTCAATCTGGTTTTTTTTGGCTTACTTTGTTTGCAGATGCTAAAGTGTTTGTTTCAGCCTGTGATGCTTGCCAGCGCTTTGGGAATATTTCTAAGAGACATGAGATGCCTCAAAACGGCATTCTAGAGGTCGAGGTTTTTGATGTCTGGCGCATTGATTTCCAAGGACCCTCCCGTCTAGTAACGGTAACAGGTATATATTGGTAACTGTAGACTATGTGTCTAAATGGGAGGAAGCTATTGCTTCACCTAACTGTTATGCCAAGACCGTGATTAAAATGTTTAAAAAGATTATTTTTCCCCGATTTGGTGTCCTTAGGGTCGTCATTAGTGATGGGGGAATGCATTTTAAAGAAAAGAAACTCACAGCTATTCTGTCTAAAGTCGGTGTCCAACATCGTCGCGGTTTGGGGTATCATTGTTGGAATAAGTGTCTTCCGACAATAATGCGATGACAACTGTCGATCATAATGATCACATGTTTAAATCTCATTTTAAGAATACATGTGGGATGTAATATTTTACAGTCAACTGGTCCACACATATTGGTAATGATTGGCTGACTAGAGTTTGACATTACTGTCCTGCGACGGTGGTGATCAGTTGATCCCTTTAGGTCATACCTATAGGGTGACGCTCTTAATTGATTATTTAATTAATCGTATGACGATACGGGTTAATTAAATTGCTTAAAATTGACGGATGATTTTGTGAGTAAAATTAACGTGACTCATTGTAATTAGATTAAATGAGTTACGGTCTAAGCAATCAAATTGTTTTATTACTTAGATTAAATTATTGTTTACGAAACAATTGAATCGAAATGAATAATTTATTATAAATGCAAGATGTTGTAGTTTATAATTAGATGACCCATTTTGGTATAAGTAATTATGAATTACTAGTTATTTTAGTATATGACATATTTTATTAATGTAATGATTTTTAATATGTTAAAAATGCATTATAATGTAACATGTCAAGTAAAATGTCACATATGTCACAATTGACAAATGGCAAAAAATAAAATGGACCTTCCTTTATGTGGATAAACTGGTTTTATGGAGGGAGTATTAGGTTAGTGTTATCTTATTTATTTATTTATTCATAGGAAACACCATAATGACCTATTCTCATAGCCATTCATACCTATTTCTCTTGGGACAAAAACTAGCTCATGCATTGGCTCCCCCTTGCCCACCCCACCAATTTTTCCCACTAAGAGGAACCAAAATGGATTCCTAAATATATGATTCACTACTTACTATTTTTCTCTTCTCAGTGTAAGAAAAATTCATTACTCTCTACAATTTTTGAGACATTTTAGAGAAAGAAAAATCACAAAAATTCTCTCCTCTAAACCTAAATAGAGGAGAACAAAATAAATATTTTGGGTCATTTTTAAGCTAGATTAATAATATTACTAGTTCATAATATTATTAATTATTAAGAGTAACACCTTGGGTATATGCTTTTGGGACAGGTTCTAATTTGAACCTTTTTCATCCATTGTTGGAAAGCTCAAGAACTAACAAGAAGGAGATCTTGTTGGTGCCCAAATGGCCGAAAATAAGATGGTGAGATATCGATTTTTCTATCTCCTTTTATTAAGTTTGCATGCACAAGAACTAGCATTTATTTTATGACTAAATAAATTATTTCATATATGAATATGTAAATTAATGAGATTAATTAATTCTAACAAGTGGTATCAGAGCCTTAGGTTGTTTGCATGCAAATCGGTTTATGGTTTTCCGAGTTATAAGATTAACATACAAATTAATTAATTTGGATTTATGAAGATAAACCTAAAAATAACTTTGCATGTTAAAAGTTTCTGTTCTTAAGTGATTTTTAGGTCATTTTGGTTTATTTATGTATTTTATTATTCATTTTATATATTATTGGCATTAAAATGTGATTTTATGAAGAAAATGTCATTTTTGGACGAAAAATAGCTAAACTTTGAATTTTTCAGTGGTTTTTGGATATGTTTTCACATATATTATCTACTGATGGCCTGTAAATTTTCATGTTAAAATAAGTTGTTTTGCTCGAAATATGAATTTTATAAGTTAAAATCGTATTTAAATGGGTAAATACGTTAATATGATTTATATTTCGAACCTGGTCATGGAATTTTAGTATGTTGTCAAATGCAATTTTACAAGATGTGTGCAAATTATTTGCCTATAATGAAGTCTTTTTGCGTGATTTATGAATTGTTGATGAAAAATCACATAAATAGTGACTATAATTAGTAATAATGCTAAAACATACATCATGACTAAAGGAAAAACGTCACATGTTGCATTTTATCATATATTTCAGATCTAAAAGTGAAAAGTTGATGAAAATAATTTTTCTCATATTTTTATGGTCATAATTGTTAAAACCGATAAACCGCAACATTGTTTTTCTCAATAAATTTTCGAAATTTTTAACCTAAGTTTTGAACATAATGAGTGTCATTGTATTTTTCCAGAATGTTCATGAGTTTAAATTTCAAATTTCGAAATTATTTGAAATTTTTATAATTTAATTTGAAGTTTATAGCATAATTTTGTATTTTTGGGTCCATTTATGAACAATATTAAGAAATCAAGTTTAATTATTGTCAAAATGTTAGTGGAGACTAATTTTTGAGTCCTAAGATGGTTAGGGTAATTAACTTGTACATAAATCCATGAAAACCGATAAATATACGATATTGGCTCTTAAAAGGCGATTTAGCATAAAATCTAGCATGTTCATACATATTATAATGCTGCATTTTATTTATGATTGTCATATTTTAATTTTATGTAATTTTTGAATTATGTAATTTTACTTAGTATGGCCTTAGTTTTAATTGGTATTACGCGAAATGTATGGGAATATCGATTCGGTTGTAATAATTGTGATCTCATATCACCGTTTTGTAATTTAATAGGTTTATTTTTAATTAAAAATGTATAATAGGAAATTATGTAATTCATTTTGTAATTTAATTATTCCGGAGTTCCTTGAAGACGGTGCCATTCGAGAAGACGATCCATCAAAGAAAGTGTTGCCTTGAAATGCGTGCCAAGACCGAAGTTCAAGGGACCAAAGGTGTTGGTTTCCGAATTTGTAATAGTTGACTAGATTTACTATTTTAGGAAGGCCATACTAGGATTTTTTTTTTATGCTTTGTATTTTATTTATATGTTGCATGCATCGCTAAATCGCCAAACTAAACATGCATTTTAAATCGAGTTTATCGACTGTGTCAATTACAATTATCGTAGTTCACCGCTTTAGTTCACTTAAAACGTGATAGATAATAAGTTGACATGACCTCTCACTAAAACAAACAATTGAGACTTAGTCTTACCAAAAAGTAGAAACCATGAAAACCTATTTCGTGAGGGAGTGCGCTCGGCCACATCGGGGTACAAACCTTGTTACGTAGGGGAAGTGGGTGATAAATGTCTATCCACCAAATTCATGTTGATAAGGGATGAATCGGCTACACCGTGCCCAAGTTAATGTGAATTTGGATCATGGACACATTTATTCAAAATTTGGGTTGAACTCAACAAAAGTATTCTCGACCATAGCCGGATGTGTTTTGGGCTAAAGGTAAATATTAATGTAATTTTATCGACCAAGAGAGAATCGATTAAAGAGTTAATCCACCGAGTTATATTGATAAGGGATGAATCGGCTACACCGTGCCCAAGTTAATATGAATTTGGATCTTGGAATCATTTATAATAGTTGGATAGAGGTCACTATATAAATGCTCATAACTTGTCAAATTATTTACAAGTATTATTATGACGATAAATGTTAGTTTTCATCATTCCGTTGTCGCATCGTTTGCATCGTTCTATTTCTTCACCACAATTTATATATGATACCATTTCGATTCAAATCTCCATTAAAA
The DNA here is from genome assembly GCF_048544455.1 of Silene latifolia. Lineage (NCBI taxonomy): Eukaryota > Viridiplantae > Streptophyta > Magnoliopsida > Caryophyllales > Caryophyllaceae > Silene > Silene latifolia. The sequence continues at coordinate 200,841,975 of NC_133538.1, read as the reverse complement.
CATTGTAACTAAAGACAAATATGAATTTTCTTCTAAAAAACCTCGTGTTATCCATTGGAAGGATCTCTTATGAAGAGTATAGATGAAAGTTATTCGTGATCAAAAGGGTTTTTGATTTTTGACTAACATATCTGCATACAATGAATTGTTTCTCATGTGCTTAATTGAGTTAAGTACGTTAAATCATTTTGGTGACTATATTTGTTAGAAATCGTAATTGACCAAAATACCACAACCACTTCAATAAAAGTTCTACGACTAAACGAATAAATTGAAGAGTAGTCTTCATGAATTTCAATTTTGCTTAGCAAAGATTGATTGAAATGAGTGGGAGCATTCTCTTAAACCGTTAAGAAAAGGACGAGGTTCTAAGAAGTAAAATTAGAATGGAATTGATACAAGGTAATGGTAAAAGTTAAGTTATTAACGATACTAAACCTATCAATCCCGACCAATAAAGTTTCCATTGTCTTAATTGTTGGACTCTAGAAAGGAAACTACCCCAAATTATTAAAGAATCAAGAAGTTAGTTGTTAGACATCTAATGGGACCTTCTTCTTTAAATGTTTATTTGATTGACATAAATTTTGCTAGTACTACTCCGTCAATATTAGAAATCGGTGGTGCTTTTCATCATTGTATTTGATACATAGGATGATTATAATATGACGACTAGCAACAAATGATGTTGAGAGATAGAGTCATTGTGTACTTAATCTAGTTTTTGGTTTAAAGTTGTACTTAATTATGACTATTAAGTGTATAAACTTTGAATAAGAATATAATCTTGTTAAGATACAAAAGAGGTTTCACTTTTGTGACCCTATACACTGTTGGAATATGTGTCCTCCGACAATAATGCGATCACAACTGTCGATCATGATGATCACATGTTTAAATCTCGTTTTTAAGAACAAATGTGGGATGTAATATTTTACAGTCAACTGGTCCACACATATCGGTAATGATTGGATGACTAGAGTTTGACATTACTGTCGTGCGACGGTGGTGATCAGTTGATCCCCTTAGGTCATACCTAAAGGGTAACACTCTTAATTGAATATTTAATTGATCGTATGACGATACGAGTTAATTAAATTACTTAAAATTGACGGACGATTTTGGAAGTAATATTTACGTGTCTCATTGTAATTTGATTAAATAAGATACGGTCTAAGTAATCGAATTATTTTATTACTTAGATGAAATTATTGTTTACGGAAACAATTGAAACTGAATGAATAATTTATTATAAATACAAGATGTTGTGATTTATAATTTAATAAACCATTTTGGTACAAGTAATTGTGAATTACAATGTTAATTTTTATAAGTGACATATTTTATTAATATGTTGATTTTTAATTGTTAAAAATACATTTCATATATAAGATGTCATGTAATGTGTCACATGTGACATATTGACAAAATCATAAATAAAATGGACTCATCCATTTTATGTGTGTGTGCCGAAATGGAGGGTGTATTAGGATAAAAATTGTGTTGATTATTTATAAGTAGAAAACATAATTATAAAACCTACACCTATCCTTGCATGCCTATATTCTTGGTTAGAGAATCAAGCCCATGCATAGGAAACCTTTCCACACCCACCTGCCCTCTAAAGAGCATCAAATGGGTGCTTTCATTATTCATTCACACATTTCTTATTTCTAGTGTAAGAAATAGAACTCTCTTAATATCTTATAAAAATTAGAGAGATAAAACTCCAAAATTCCTTCCTCTATATTTAGAAATAATAGAGAACAAAATAAATATTTTGGGTCAATTTTTAGTAAGATTATTATTATTCTAGATCAAGTAATATTAATCTATTAAGGGGTTATCTTGGGTATTCATCTTTGGGAGGGATTCTATCTTTGAATCTTTGTTCATCCATATAAGGAAAGCTCAAGAACAAGTAAGAAGGAGATCTTACTTGTGCCCTTTGATCCAAAATTTTATAGTAAGGAAAACGATTTCTTCTCTATTCTTATTCATGTTTGCATTCATAAGATCTATATTTAATTTTATGACTAAATTAATTGTAATATATATGAATATGTTGTATAAAGAGATTATTTATTTCTAACAAGCGGTATCATGAGCCTTAGGTTGTTTGCATGCAAATCGGTTATTGTTTTTCCGAGTTATATGATTAACAAACAAAACTTATAAATTTGTGTTTATTATGAGATATCACGAAATTTATTTGCATGTTAAAGTTTCTGGTCCTAAAATGTATTTAGGATTTTTTGGTTTATTAATGGATTTTATTGTTCATTTTATATAGTAATGACATTAAAATGTGATTTTTATGATAAAAAAGTCATTTTTGGACTAAAAAAAGCTAAACTTCGATTTTTTCAGTGGTTTTTGGATATGTTTTCACATATATTATCTATTGAAGACCTGTAAATTTTCATAATAAAATGAGTTGTTATACTCGAAATATGGATTTTTCAAGTTAAAATCGTATTTAATTGGTTAAATAGGTTAATATGAGTTATATTTCGAATCTGGTTATATAAATTTAGTATGTTGTCACATGTAATTTTAAAAGATGTGTGTAAAATATTTGGCTATAAATAAGTCTTTATGCATGATTTATGAATTTTTGATGGAAAATCACATAAATAGTGACTTTAATTAGTAAAAATGTTAAAACATACTTCATGACTAAGGTAAAACGTCACATGTTGTATTTTATCATGTATTTCAGATCTAAAAGTGAAAAGTTGATAAAAATATTTTTTCTCATATTTTTATGGCAATAATTAATAAATCCGATAAACCGCAACATTGTTTTTCTCGATAAATTTCGAAATTTTTAACCTAAGTTTTTGAACATTATGAGTGTCATGGTATTTTTCCAGAATGTTCATGATTTTAAATTTCAAATTTTGAAATTATTTGAAGTTTTTATGATTTAATTTGAAGTTTATGACATATTTTTGTATTTTAAAGTCCATTTATGAACAATATTAAGAAATCTAGGTTAATTATTGTCAAATGTTAGTGAAGACTAATTTTGAGCCCTAAGTTGGTTAGGGTAATTAACTAGTACATAAATATGATTTTATGTAATTATTGTGATTATAAAAGGGTTAAATTACGCAAATCCGTAAAATCCGATTAATATACGATATTGGCTCCTTAAAGGCGATTTAGCATAAAATTGGGCATGTTCATACATATTATAATGCTGCATTTTATTTATGATTGTCATATTTTAATTTTATGTAATTTTTGAATTATGTAATTTTACTTAGTATGGCCTTAGTTTTAATTGATATTACCCGAAATGTATGGGAATATCGATTCGGTTGTAATTTATTGTGATCTCGTATCACCGTTTTGTAATTTAATAGATTTAATTTTAGTTTAATTAAAAATAATGTATAATACGAAATTATGTAATTTATTATGTAATTTTATTATTCCGGAGTTCCTTGAAGACGGTGCCACTCGAGAAGGCGATCCATTAAAGAAAGTGTTGCCTTGAAATGCGTGCCAAGACCGAAGTTCAAGGCACCAATGGAGTTGGTTTCCGAATTTGTAATAGTTTATTAGATTTACTATTTTAGGAAGGCCATACTAGGATTTTATTTATGCTTTGGATTTTATTATTTATATGTTGCATGCATCGCTAAATCGCCATATCTAAACATGCATTTTAAATCGAGTTTATTGACCATGTCAATTATAATTATCGTAGTTCACCGCTTTAGTTCACTTAAAACGTGATAGATAATAAATTGACATGACGTCTCGCTATAAAAATAAACAATTGAGACTTAGCCTTACCAAAAAGTAGAAACCATGAAAACCTATTTCGTGAGGGAGTGCCCTCGGCTTTACCGGGGTACAAACCTTGTTACGTAGGGGAAGTGGGTGATAAATGTCTACCCGCCGAATTTATAAAGATGAGGGTTGTTTTCGGCTTTACCGATGCCCAAATTGATGTAAATTTGGATCATGGACACATTTATTCGAAATTTGGGTTGAACTCAACGAAAGTATTCTCGACGGTTGCCGGATGTGTTTCGCGCTAAAGATAAATATCAATGTAATTTTATCGACAAAGAGTTCTAAAAGTAGAATCGATTAAAGTTTTAATCCACCGAGTTATATTGATAAGGGTTGTATTCGGCTTTACCGATGCCTAAGTTAATATGAATTTGGGTCTTGGAATCATTTATAATAGTTGGGTAGAGGTCAGTATATAAATGTTCATATCTTGTTAAATTTCATTTATAAGTATGATTTAAAAAGACAAATGTTAATTTTTCCTTTTCCTCCATACTTGTAGTTATTACAATTAATCTATCAAACGCTACCACACCGATAACTATTGAGTCTTGCCACAATGTTTTTGACGACGTTTGCTTCAACAATGATTTCGACACTACTAGAGAAATTTCTTTTGGGATAGGTTCGGATGGAAACATAAACTTCGTCACTTCTTCTAAACCTCCTACTACTACAAGATCTCTTGTGAGCCGGTCTCAGGAAGACCACCTCATAAAATCTATAGGATCTTTGTCTTTGGAAGAGAAAGATGCCAAAACTAGTGGGAGCTCAAGCAATCAAGTTCTTGCTTCCAAGGGCAAAAAGTTTAAGAAGAAGGGAAAGAAAGGGAAAAACTTCAAGCAAGTTGAAGATGAGTGCCATTATTGCTATGGCATGGGACATTGGCTTAGGAATTGTCCCGTATATTTGTGAAATATAAGGGAAGGAATCATCGTTCCAAAAGGTAAAATTCCTAAGGAAATTTATGTTATTGATATAAATTATACTTCCACTATGACATGGGTACTGGATACCGGTTGTGGTTCTCACCTTTGTAATCATTTACAGGGGTTAAGAGACGTGAAGAGGCTCAGCAAAGGAGATGTGGATCTACGCCTTGGAAATGGAGCTCGAGTAGCGGCCAAATCCAAGGGAACTTATGTATTAGCTTTGCCTAATGGGTTTGAGTTGTATTTACATAATTGTTTTTATTTGCCTACACTTTTTAAAAACATTATTTCAATCGCTATGTAAGACATGGACGGTTTTTGTTTTGTCATTAAGAACAATCGTTATACTATTTCAAGGAATTACTTGGTTATAGGCCAAGCTCCTTCCATTAATGGCATTTACATTTTAGAAACCTCGAATCCAAATAATGACATCTACAACATTCAATCAAAGAAACTCAAATCAAGTGATCTAGATGAATCGTTCATTTGGCATTGTCGATTAGGTCACATAAACGAGAATCACATCAAAAGATTAATTTCAACTAATGTGATTACACCATTTGATTATCAATCATATGGAACATGCGAATATTGCCTTTTTGGCAAGATGACTCGAAATCCTTTTAGTGGTAAAGGGACACGAGCAAGTGAGCTATTGGGACTCATACATACCGATGTGTGTGGACCAATGAGTATCACCGCTTGTGGAAATTATGACTACTTCATAACCTTCACCGATGACTTGAGTAGATATGGGTATATCTATTTAATGAAGCATAAAAGTGAAGCTTTTGAAAAATTTAAGGAATTTCAAAACGAAGTAGAGAACCAATTAAACAAAAAGATAAAAGCACTACGATCCGATCGTGGTGGAGAATATCTTAGCGTTGAATTCGATTCACACTTGAAAGGTTGTGGTATTATATCACAACTTTCTCCACCCGGAACACCACAACTCAATGGTGTTGCCAAAAGGAGAAATCGAACCCCACTTGATATGGTTCGATCCATGATGAGTCAAACCGAGTTACCGAACTCGTTTTGAGGATTTGCGATTCAAACCGCAATAAGATCTTTGAACAATTGTTCCACCAAAGCCACCGAGAAAACTCCATTTGAGAAATGGAAAGGAAGAGTTCCAAATCTATCCTACTTGAAAATTTGGGATTGTAATGCTTATGTCAAAACCAAAAATGACAATAAGCTAGCCCCACGATCTGAAAAATGCACCTTTGTAGGCTATTCCAACACCCGAGGTTATTACTTCTATAAACCTCAAGAAAACAAAGTGTTTGTGTCTTGTGAGGCTGTCTTCTTAGAAAGAGACTTTATTTCTAAGAGACAGAGTGGGAGAAATTTTGAACTTGATGAAATTCAAGAGCCACAAACCGAGGTAGAGACGCAAGAAGATGTTCCTTCGTCGTCTAGCGCGGTTGTCCCTCCTACTCTTAGAAGAACGGGCCGAGTTATTCGCCATCCCGATCGATATGTGGGACTTATCGAAGAATATGGAACACTCGATGTGTTGCTTTTAGAAAGTGACGAGCCCGCCACCTACAAAACCGCAATCTCTAGTCCAAATTCCTCCTTATGGCTTGAAGCCATGAAGTCCGAGATGGATTCTATGCATGAAAACCAAGTTTGGAACTTGGTGGATTTGCCTAAAGGGGCAAGACCTCTTGAATGCAAATGGATTTTCAAGGTCAAAAATGGCATAGAAGGACATGATGATGTCTACAAATATAGGCTAGTGGCAAAAGGATTTACCCAAGTCCAAGGTCTTCATTATGATAAAACCTTCGCCCTCGTAGCCATGCTAAGATCTATACGGATTTTGTTAGCGATTGCCGCATTTCATGATTATGAAATATGGCAAATGGATGTCAAAACCGCTTTTCTAAATGGGCATTTAGAAGAGGAGGTGTACATGATACAACCCGAAGGTTTTGTCGATTCTAAAAATCCTAACAAAGTGTGCAAACTTAAGAGATCCATCTATGGACTTCAGCAAGCATCTAGAAGTTGGAATAATTGATTCGATCATGTGATAAAAGAAAATGGTTTCGCTCGAAGTGTTGAGGAACCATGTTTATACATGAAATTTAGTGGAGGCAATGTTGTGTTCCTAATCTTGTATGTCGATGACATACTACTCATTGGAAATGATATTCCGATGTTGTCTTCCATTAAGAAGTGGTTAGGTAACCACTTCCAAATGAAGGATTTAGGAGAGGCACAACGCATATTAGGTATTCGGATCCATAGAGATAGATCCAAGAGGATATTGGCACTAAGTCAAGAATCTTATGTTGATAAGATTCTTCGACGTTTTAGCATGGACAAATCAAAAAGGGGATTGGTACCTATGGTAACTGGGACTATATTGAGCAAGTCTCAATCTCCCTCCGAACCCCATGATGTTGAACCCATGAAGATGATCCCTTATGCTTCCGTTGTTGGATCAATCATGTACGCCATGATATGCACACGTCCTGATGTCTCGTATCCCTTGAGCATGACGAGTAGATATCAAGGAAATCTAGGTGAGAGTCACTGGATAGCCGTCAAGAACATCCTTATGTACTTGAGAAGAACTAAGGATTCTGTCTTATTATTTGGAGGAGACACCGAGCTCCGTGTTAATGGATACACGGACTCAAGTTTTCAAATAGACATAGATGATATGAAATCACAAGCTGGTTTGGTTTTCATGCTCAATGGTGGTACTGTTAGCTGGAGAAGCTTCAAGGAAGTTGTAACTGCGGATTCAACCACGGAGGCTGAGTACATTGCAGCATCAGAAGCTACCAAGGAAGCTGTATGGATCAGGCAATTAACGGAAGGTCTAAGAGTAGTACCTACCGCCAATTATCCCATCACTCTCTATTGTGATAATAGTGGGACGATCTTCCAAGCTAAAGAGCCAAAGTCTAGTAATAGATCTAGACATATACTTAGAAAATATCATGTCATTAGATATTTCATTGAAAGAAAGGAAATTGCGATTTGTAAGGTTGGGTTGGATGACAATATAGCCGATCCGCTCACCAAGCCTTTATCGCAGGCTAAGCATGATGGACATGTTGCGTCTATAGGACTTAAAGGTGTACCAAGTTTGTATTAGATTTTGAAATGAATTAAAAGTGTTGTTTCTGTTAATGTTCATAATCAAATTTGTCTTTTATCTTTTCCTTATACATTGTTACATCCAAACGGGTTGTAGTGACAATTAAACCCCGTTAAAGTGAACACGGATTAACATTGTATTCGCCCATAGCCACTTGTATGAGGTGACGTCTCGAAGTGACTAGAGTGTGATGCGATTGATGGCAAGTTCAAGTGCCATGAAGTCATGTGAGATGACTAGTCGATGACATAGACAGACTGTTAGGAACACTTTGTCGGGCTAATGACCGCTTATAGAGTTCTGGCAAATTTATATAGCCTGGTCGTGGCGAGAGCTACTATAGTATTCTAATGAGTCGATTCTTTTGACTAAAGACTATTCGCCTAAGGTGGTATAATTACAGATTAACGTTGATTTATGTTACTACGACCTTCGTAAATGGGGTCAAATGGGCATATTTTGGGTTATGATAGTTGTGGCTAGTCGAAGGGAATAAGTGCGATAGGAATTGTCCACCCCTTGTCAGGGTTATAACAATATCTCAGGGCCACTCGAGGAGTAATGAACTGGAAATGCGTGGCCACGCTCGGAAGGTATATATGGTAGATAATTCCGGTCAATCAGTTATTCTCCAGATCGAGGAAACCACTCTCGATATGATCACTTGCAAGTACGACCTGAAAGACACCTTGCATTGAGTGGGAGATAATAATAGGACAAGAGAATTGGTGACGCACACTTTTCGAGGACAAGTGGGAGATTGTTGGAATATGTGTCTTGCGACAATAATGCGATCACAACTGTCGATCATGATGATCACATGTTTAAATCTCGTTTTTAAGAATACATGTTGGATGTAATATTTTACAGTCAACTGGTCCACACATATCGGTAATGATTGGCTGACTAGAGTTTGACATTACTGCCGTGCGACGGTGGTGATCAGTTGATCCCCTTAGGTCATACCAAAAGGGTAACACTCTTAATTGAATATTTAATTGATCGTATGACGATACGAGTTAATTAAATTACTTAAAATTGACGAACGATTTTGGAAGTAATATTTACGTGTCTCATTGTAATTTGATTAAATAAGATACGGTCTAAGTAATCGAATTGTTTTATTACTTAGATGAAATTATTGTTTACGGAAACAATTGAAACTGAATTAATAATTTATTATAAATACAAGATGTTGTGATTTATAAATTAGTAAACCATTTTGGTACAAGTAATTGTGAATTACTATGTTAATTTTTATAAGTGACATATTTTATTAATATGTTGATTTTTAATTGTTAAAAATACATTTCATATATAAGATGTCATGTAATGTGTCACATATGACATATTGACAAAATCACAAATAAAATAGACTCATCCATTTTATGTGTGTGTACCGAAATGGAGGGTGTATTAGGATAAAAATTGTGTTGATTATTTATAAGTGGAAAACATAATTATAAAACCTACACCTAGCCTTGCATGCCTATATTCTTGGTTAGAGAATCAAGCCCATGCATAGGGCACCTTTCCACACCCACCGGTTTTGCCCTCTAAAGAGCATCAAATGGGTTCTTTCATTATTCATTCACACATTTCTTATTTCTAGTGTAAGAAATAGAACTCTCTTAATATCTTATAAAAATTAGAGATAAAACTCCAAAATTCCTTCCTCTATATTTCGAAATAATAGAGAACAAAATAAATATTTTGGTCAATTTTTAGTAAGATTATTATTATTCTAGATCAAGTAATATTAATCTATTAAGGGGTTATCTTGGGTATTCACCTTTGGGAGGGATTCTATCTTCGAATCTTTGTTCATCCATATAAGGAAAGCTCAAGAACAAGTAAGAAGGAGATCTTACTTGTGCCCTTTGATCCAAAATTTTATAGTAAGGGAAACGATTTCTTCTCTATTTTTATTCATGTTTGCATGCATAAGATCTATATTCAATTTTATGACTAAATTAATTGTAACATATATGAATATGTTATATAATGAGATTATTTATTTCTAACATACACCACGATTTGATGTATGGCTAGCCCATTATCAAGGTGAATATATTCTAAACCAAACTAGAATGATAAATCATGTAGATGATGCAAGACTCAAATTGGTATTCCAAGATTAAACCTTAAATTCTGGAATGATGAACGCAAAGAGTTATCGAGTACTCTTGAAACCATTAGATTGTTAATCTTATGGTATATGCGTATCTTGTATTCAAAGCAAGATGTCTCGTGCCTTTTGGTTGAAAAGGAGATCGAGGTTGTAAATCATTGATCCAAAATAGGTTGATCATTTTCTTTTACCAACGATTTAAGTTGACGCTAATGTGTTCACTTAATAAGGTAAATAGAGAAATCTTTGAAGAAGTTCGAAGAGTTCAAAGAATCACGATTTAGTCGTGAAGGGATTATCAAAGTGAAGACTTTGATATAAGCCAAAGGAAATGTGATATAGTATCACAAATTAATCTCTCTTAGCACGCATCATGGGATAATGTGTGGTTGGATAAAGAAATCAAACGCTATTCGATATGGTTTGGACTTCAATCAAGTTACTTTGAGTTACTTGATCCTTTTGGGGTTTTTATCATTTTGTCTAAATTATTTTTCCACTAAATCTAAAACGAATCATATGAGATGTGAAATGGTAGGGTACCATGTTTGTAAGTTTACACAAGAAACAAATGCTCATTTTTCCTTACAATAATCACGAGTACAACAAGATTGTGGCTCGTAAAGCTGTCTTTCTAGAATACAAGTTTATTTCTAGAAGACAGAGTGGGAGAAAATATTCAAGAGCCACAAAAGAATTGTGTCAAAAAATTGTATGTCGCAAGAAACTGATCTTTCTTGGCTACATGACGTTGTTTTTTCGAAACCTAGGAGGTCGAACTCATAACTTGTTGAAGATTATGAATTCGTGTTACTTTTAGAAAGTAAAGAGCTTGCAACTTACAAAGAAATTGTTTGATTCAAGTTACTTCTGGAAAGTAATGAATATATGACTTATATGAGAGTGTTTAAGTCACAACTCAATGCAAGGCTTAGAGCCATGAAAATCCGAAATAAATTCCAAGTGAATTTTTAGATATCAAAACTTGATTGGTGACAAAGGGTTTTGCACTAGTTGAAATGCTTAAGTCTATTTGGATCTTCTTAGGGATTGTGTTTCATTTTGATGATATATATATAGCGAGTGAATCTAAAACCCACTTCTTCAATTAGAAGGAATGTATTCAATATATGTCTTGTGTTTTATAGATTCTTACAATCCTAAGACCATGTGCAACTTAAGAGATGGTCTTAAGTAGGACATCAATGAGTTGGAATCAACATTTTGATCATGTGATAAAACCTTTCTCAATAGGTTGAGAAGTTGTGTTTATACATGAAGTTTAGTAGGAGTTACGGAAATTTTAATTAGTCTTATATGTGGATGACATATTGATCATTAGGAATGATTTAAGACTTTTGGAGTATTATAATACATCTTTAATATCCGGATTTATAGAGATAAATCTACATGATATTAGCGTCAAATAAGAAGTCTTATGTTGATAAGATTCATGATTAGTTCAATCGAGTTGAACATATTTGATTGATTCCATTTGCTTCCGCTGCCGGATCAATTAAATAAGTAATGATGTATAACACTTCATATACTTTGAGTATGATGAATTCTTTCAAAATCTAATTTAAGTAATAGTTACCAAGTAGCCATATAGATTATCCTTAAGTGCTTGTAGAATCATTAAGGATGGAAAGTTAAGTGTTTTTGATGCAATTAACTAATTTGTGTAAGGGTGTTACAGAAATGACAATTGAGAATGGGAAAGGTTTCAGACAAAACCATATTCAAAACACGTGAAGATGGTTAAGGAACCATTGTGGCTATGTTATTTAAGAAATAGATTTGCTAGAATTGTTCTAGGCAACAAAGAACAATGAGAGATATTTACAACGGAAATTAAGTACACTTGCAATCATGAGATGTGCAAGAGGATGGATCCTGCACACTGTGAAAACAGTGGGAGCTATTCTAAGACTAGAGAACTTATGTCTAGATTGGATCTAAACACGTACTCAGAAAGTTTTGTAATGCAAATGTATACATTACAAAGGAAAACGAGTATGTAGTAAGGTTGAGTAAGGTACAAGAAGTTGATAAAACCTACTAACCAAAGCCTTCTCATAGGCTTAACATGATGAGTCATGTCATATGTCATTTCAATTGCATTGAGATGAACAACTACATATACGATGAAAATGGATTATTAAAATATGAAGTAGTAATCAGGTATTGACTATTCCTATGTGATAATCACATTTGTCGTTCGAGTTTTTAAATCTAAAAACTCCTTTTATACTTTGTTACAACCAAACGAGTTGTAGAGACAATATTGAACCCCGTTAAAGTGAACTCGGATTAACATGGTATTTGCCCATAGTTACTTGTATGAGGTGACGTCTCGAAGTGACTAGAGTGTGATGCGATTGAAGGCAAGTTCAAGTGCCATAGAGTCATATGAAATGACTAGTCGATCACATAGGCAGACTGTTAGGAACACTTTGTCGGACCTAATGACCGCTTATAGAGCTCTGGCAAATTTATATAGCCTGGTCGTGGAAAGAGCTACTATAGTATTCTAATGAGTCGATTATTTTGACTAAAGACTGTTCGCCGAAGGTGGCACGATTTAAGATTAACTTTGATTTATGTTACTACGACCTTCGTAAATGGGGTCAAATGGGCAAATTTTGGGTTATGATGGTTGTGGCTAGTCGAAGGGAATAGTGCGATAGGAATTGTCCACCCCCTTGTCAGGGTTAAAACAATATCACAGGGCCACTCGAGGATTAATGAACTGGAAATGCATGGCCACGCTCGGAGGTATCTATGGTACATAACTCCGGTCAATCAGTTACTCTCCAGATCGAGCAAACCACTCTCGATATGATCACTTGCAAGTATGACCTGAATGACACCTTGCATTGAGTGGGAGATAGTAATAGGACAAGAGAATTGGTGACGCACACTTGCCGAGGATAAGTGGGAGATTGTTGGAATTAGTGTCCTTCGAAAAAAATGCGATCACAACTGTCGATCATAATGGTCACATGTTTAAATCTCATTTTAAGAATACATGGGGGATGTGATATTTTACAGTCAACTAGTCCACACATATCGGTAATGATTGGCTGACTAGAGTTTGACATTACTGTCGTGCGACGGTGGTGATCAGTTGATCCCCTTAGGTCATACCTATAGGGTGACGCTCTTAATTGATTATTTAATTAATCGTATGACGATACGGGTTAATTAAATTGCTTAAAATTGACGAATGATTTTGTGAGTAAAATTAACGTGACTCATTGTAATTAGATTAAATGAGTTACGGTCTAAGAAATCAAATTTTTTTATTATTTAGATTAAATTATTGTTTACGAAACAATTGAATCGGAATGAATAATTTATTATAAATGCAAGTTGTTGTACTTTATAATTACATGACTCATTTTGGTATAAGTAATTATGAATTACTAGTTATTTTTGTATACGACATATTTTATTAATGTAATGATTTTTAATATGTTAAAAATGCATTATAATGTAACATGTAAGTAACATGTCACAATTGACAAATGACAAAAAATAAAATGGACCTTCCTTTATGTGGATAAACCGGTTTTATGGAGGGATTATTAGGTTAGTGTTATCTTATTTATTTATTCATAGGAAACACCATGATGACCTATTCTCATAGCCATGCATACCAATTTCTCTTGGGACAAAAACTAGCTCATGCATTGCCCCCCCCCCCCCCCTGCCCACCCCACCGGTTTTTCCCACTAAGAGGAACCAAAATGGATTCCTAAATATATGATTCACTACTTACTATTTTTCTCAGTGTAAGAAAAATTCATTACTCTCTACAATTTGTGAGACATTTTAGAGAAAGAAAAACCACAAAAATTCTCTCCTCTAAACCGAAATAGAGGAGAACAAAATAAATATTTTGGGTCATTTTTAAGCTAGATTAATAATATTACTAGTTCATAATATTATTAATTATTAAGAGTAACACCTTGGGTAAATGCTTTTGGGAGAGGTTCTAGTTTGAACCTTGTTCATCCATTGTTGGAAAGCTCAAGAATTAATAAGAAGGAGATCTTGTTGGTGCCCAAATGGCCGAAAATAAGATGGTGAGAAATCGATTTTTCTATCTCCTTTTATTAAGTTTGCATGCATAAGATCTAGCATTTATTTTATGACTAAATAAATTATTTCATATATGAATATGTAAATTAATGAGATTAATGAATTCTAACAATCATCCTCAAACTAATGGGCAGGTTGAGGTCTCTAATAGGGAACTAAAGGAGATTTTAGCTAAAGTTGTCTCGAAATCAAGGAAGGATTGGAGTCTTAAATTAGATGACACATTATGGGCATATCGGACTGCTTTTAAAACACCGATTGGTGCATCACCATATCGGTTGGTTTATGAAAAGTCTTGTCTTTTACCTGTTGAACTAGAGTGTAAGGCTTGGTGGGCTATTCGTGAATTAAATTATGATCCTAACCTGTGTGGTCAGAACCGTTATTGCAGCTAGATGAGCTGGAAGAGTTTAGGCTAAATGTCTGTGATAGCTCGCGCATCTACAAAGAGAAAACGAAGAGATGGCACGATAAAAGGATCATACCTCGAGAATTCCATGTTAGGCAGAAGGTGTCGTTGTTTAATGCCCGACTGCGCTTGTTTCCTGGTAAGCTGATGTCCAGGTGGAGTGGCCCTTATACAGTGACTGCTGTCACCAAATTTGGGTCCGTTGAATTGGAGAATTCCGAGGGCGAAAGATTTAAAGTGAATGGTCAATATGTGAAGCATTACTATGACGCAAATGACTTTGTTAGCAAGGTTGAAGTTTTCTACTTCGACAATCCAGAGGAGCCAGATAATTGAAATCAAAAGGTCGTGCGGGACCTCTTAAACCTGCGCTATCCGGGAGGCAACCCGTCTTGTAATTTGTTGTACTTTTGTTAAAACTTTTAGTTATTTTTGTGTGCTTTAGTTATTAGTTTTCTAAACAATAGGCTAAATGTTTGAACTTGTTTTGTTAGTTCCCATCCACTTGATCGAATGCCTTATATCTCGATCGAGTGCTGCTGCTGTAACACCCCGGTTTATGAAGGAGCCTTTAGCAAGACATTCCCTAATAAACCGGACTGTTACCATCTCGGTTTCCTGAGGTAGTGAATAACAAATTAAACTCCAAGGCAAAATTATATAATTACTTTAACTTAATTATTACAAAACCTCTTTTACGTCAAATTACAAGAACTAACATAAATAAAAGTGAAAGTCTTCTAGATGATGATCTAGCTACTAAGTCTTCTGATCCAGTGTCTCACGCCCACCAAGCTCCCGTTCTATCTCTTAAACCTGTCAAGTCTGCTCGCCAATATTCGGGTCATCACAGGTGTTCACGAATACACAGGGTCAACCACGAGGTTGAGTAGGGAAAACAATGAAACAACAAAATATGATATGCATGCTCCTCCGTCACCTCCATCTCCATCTCAACTCATATCTCATAACACATAACCCGGAACGCCCAGCCATACCGATCCCCGGTAGACTATATATGTCGACCGTAGCCGATCTGCCAGCTCGCAGCTGAGGACACCAGGGCAAGTCCTGCAGAACCCGCCTGGGCCTTATCACAACATCATCATCACCACACCACATCACCACAACATCCTCCATCTCCAATGCATATGAATGCTCAAAAGAAATTAATGCAACACAATATATATATATATATATATCATTGAACTGATAAATCATAAAATCATGCCGATTACTCGATGTTGTGATGTCATACTCAATACGATCAATTCAGTCAATCACCTTCCCGTATATGAATCATAACGTAAATCAACAACCATGAATCAAGTCAACACAATTCAACAACAACGATAATAAGTCAAGTGTATTTCCCTACCTCGGTAATGCAGTCAAATGGACAGATGCTCAATAATATTCCACAACAAATTCGCCCTCTTGTATCGCTAATTGTTCTTCCGTCTTCTAAATCTCTTCTCTTCTTTTCACGGTTGTCACCATAGATTAGGGTTCTTGTTTAGTTTGGTTTAGGGGAGGCGGATGAGGTGATAGAGGAGTAGGGTTTCCAATGTTAATGTCGAAGGTTACAACTTTGTGAATGTCGATGGATAGGTGAATTAGGGTTGTATGACGTGTAGTGTGTTGATGGGTTAACGGGCCTATGGTTGTGTTACACGGTTCATTGCTACCACCATCCAAGTCCAAGCCCATCACTAAAAGTCCGTCACGCATCTCTAAGTAATTGACTCTATGTACCGTCCTCGACTCGTAACTTAAAATAAACGAGTACATATAATTTATTTATACTAATTAAATTAATTATGAGAATATAATTTTATTAGAACTAACATAAAATATATAAAAATTAGGATTTAAATATAATTATGACTTAAATAATAAAACAAGTATAATTGAGAAATAAATAGAAATATGAAATATATTTAATTATAATATATTATCAAAATTAAAGAAATACGAATGAAATGTCATTTTATGAAATAATCGTCAGATATAAAATGATTATGAAATACGAAATAATCGTAGGATTACGATTTATAAAATAGTAACAGTTTACGTAAATAATCGTCAGATATAAAATGATTATGAAATACAAAATAATCGTAGGATTACGATTTATAAAATAGTAACAGTTTACGTAAAATACTTTATACACATCCGTTTGAAAAAAAACGCGTATAAAACAAGGTTTGACTATCGTTGACCGAGGCTAAAATACGGGGTATTACAGTCTTCCCTCCTTAAAATGAACTTCGTCCCGAAGTTCGCTCCCGCACTCAAACATCAGAAGGGTATTGTATATCGTACATACGGACGTCACGCATTTCTAACACAGTTAACACACACTTTTGACACATCAATTAAACATAACGATACACGAAATGTTACATTTCGCCCTCCTAAAAATAAACTTCGTCCCGAAGTTTAACTCATCTTCACTTAACCCAACTAACTACAACTAATAACTACCTGAGAACACAAACGTATAACAACTAAATAATCATCTGAGAACACCGTCATCTTCCATCTAAATTCCGATCTCAAACTCAAGTAACTCAATAACCATGGTCACACTGGACCGTAAACGTAACTCGGCACAAAGACCCCACAACTCAATACTAGTGGCCAATCTCAATCTCAATATCAATAGTTTAACTACACTCTCCTTTTACACATCAACCAACTAACGGAAGTAGGAACAAAACATATAGAACTCATTTGCATAGGTACCCCACAACGAAACATCAACTTGATCAAAACTACAATCGACAAACAAGTGCAATATAAACATTAATATTTTACAATCCTACCCAACTAGAAACATGGTTACGTCCTCGTAACCCCATTATAAAATTCCACATCCAATGTTCAAGAAGATTACTGAAACAATAGACACAAATCATCTGATAAGCTAATTACTCTATACTGGCAACTAGCATCCGACTTTTCGAGCAACAAAACACAGTTGTCAATTTCATGCTACGCATTACACAAAATCAAGGTAACAAATACTTGGATGCTTTGACACCAAATTAACACATTTACATCAATGTAGACAATCAACTAACTCATAGTTCATACTTGACGAATTAAAATATTTCATATCAGTAATCATATCATAGAAGTAAAATCCATATTTCTGCAAATCTGGTTTAGAGAAAGACACTAGGCAAAGTTCAAGCAATGTAATAGCGTTTGTATAATTGAGACTACTTTACATAAAACTCACCGAAACAAATAAGATTGTATTATCATATAACAAGGTTCATACTCATATCATATGCCTACCGTTCATGCTACAGAATTCATATCAGAGTATTACATGGTTACATCACATAATTCATATTTGATTAAACTTTTATATGGAACTCACATAACTTACAATTTCAACAATCAAACATCATGCAACAACCTTCAAAATTCATAATTAAATAACCGCTTAGCTATTTTGCGAGTTATTATGGTTTTTTTTTTTTTTTTTTTTTTTGGAAAAAAAAATAATGAATTAACTAATCATAGGAAAGAGAATCAATTGCAAAGCTTAAGGAATTTATTTATAACAAATTTTACAACTCAGTCGGTCGGAACAAAAACTTTACAGCAATTAGACAGAAAATTGGGCAACTTGCAAAAATCACTATTAAATAACGACCCGTTAAGATTTTACGTGGCTTATCATTTTGAAAACGTGAATGAACATTCTAAACAGTAGAGTTGGAATTATGCATATACAATAAACACGTTTTAAATGGTTTCTTTCTCAAAAACATGGGTCGAAACAGAACTGTGCAGTAACAATCTGACCACTGTCAACTAAAATATTTATTTCTCTCAAAATATAATTCATATATTAGCATGAAACTAAAAGCATTGAAAAGCTAAATCAGAATGTTATCACACATAAAATTTTCACCATCATATAGAGAACACATTTTAGATGGCGGCTTTGTACAAAACGAGGTAACATTCCGGAATTTATTAAAATTCTTGGTTCCTTTAAATTACTTCACATTATCACACAACCATTCTTCCTCCAACACATGTTACATATCATTTGAAGCATAGAAATCACGTTGCACCATATACATGTAATTGCCATCTAGAAAACGGTAAAGATTGCGAAACCGAAAATAAAATCAACTAAATAACTCAATAATCATGTATGTATAGACAATGCATTAGTTTCTCATCGTAACAATCACAACTTATTTAAATACGAAAATATATCCTAGAAATCACTAAGGTGTCACTTATTGAATACTAACCTTATAACTAAATTAAATGTATATACTTAGACGTAAAAATTGGCATGAAATTTTCAACACACAACTATATAACATTCATGGCTTAGGGCAACACATTCCACATACCACTAGACATGGATTGCTAAGGCAATTAGAAAAATAATAAAAATCATAAATCTCAAAATTCGATCACATTTGCCTAGTAAGCAAAACAGTAAACTCTTGCAAAGAATAGGACATTCAACAAGAAGTATATACACACTTAGAATAACAGCAAAACAATTATCAACGGACACGACACCCGATTCGGTCTACTAGCTTTACACATAGGACTTAACTTGATTCTTCATCCTGTAACAACATAGCCTGGTTGGCTCTACTAACCATTCCAGTCAATCATGGTCATATCCCACCTACATCTAACCTCTTAGGTAGCTATAGCTTATGGTGCCTCTATGATCAACTCATTAAACATATCATTATATTATATCTCTACCTAAGGGTTCGGGATCGAAAGCGCATGCATATCATCATATAATTCATAATTCACAACTCATGTCATCCATACACTAAAATTTCACTCAATTATTCAAATAAGTCAGCATGCCAATATCAACCATATTCTTTCATTGCACATCTTTAACCATGTATCACATCATTACTTACCTCATTCCGCTCCTGCAAAACTGTTAGTATAATATAGGCAAGGTCTGATCCTTTATTTTGTTACTACCCACTCTCTGCATCACTCAAGGTTTACCAGGTTAGACTGAAAGGGCCAGTGGCTTGGTTTGAGGGGGCCCCTAACTCATTCCAATCCTGGGGCTCCTAACGATTACTAGCACAGGTTCATTTTATTTGACTCTTCCTATGTTCATTATTTTTGTTCATTTGTTTTTAGGCCTGAGGATCGTTCGCTCTGATACCACTTTGTAACACCCCGGTTTATGAAGGAGCCTTTAGCAAGACATTTCCTAATAAAACGGACTGTTACCATCTCGGTTTCCCGAGGTAGTGAATAACAAATTAAACTCCAAGTCAAAATTATATAATTACTTTAACTTAATTATTACAAAACCTCTTTTACGTCAAATTACAAGAACTAACATAAATAAAAGTGAAAGTCTTCTAGATGATGATCTAGCTACTAAGTCTTCTAATCCAGTGTCTCACGCCCACCAAGCTCCCGTTCTATCTCTTAAACCTGTCAAGTCTGCTCGCCAATATTCGGGTCATCACAGGTGTTCACGAATACACAGGGTCAACCACGAGGTTGAGTAGGGAAAACAATGAAACAACAAAATATGATATGCATGCTCCTCCGTCACCTCCATCTCCATCTCAACTCATATCTCATAACACATAACCCGGAACGCCCAGCCATACCGATCCCCGATAGACTATATATATCGACCGTAGCCGATCTCGCACTCACTGAGGACACCAGGGCAAGTCTGCGAGAACCCGCCCGGGCCTTATCACAACATCATCATCACCACACCACATCACCACAACATCCTCCATCTCCAATGCATATGAATGCTCAAAAGAAATTAATGCAACACAATATATATATATATATATATATATATATATATATATATATATATATATATATATCATTGAACTGATAAATCATAAAATCATGCCGATTACTCGATGTTGTGATGTCATACTCAGTACGATCAATTCAGTCAATCACCTTCCCGTATATGAATCATAACGTAAATCAACAACCATGAATCAAGTCAACACAATTCAACAACAACGATAATAAGTCAAGTGTATTTCCCTACCTCGGTACTGCAGTCAAATGGACAGATGCTCAATAATATTCCACAACAAATTCGCCCTCTTGTATCGCTAATTGTTCTTCCGTCTTCTAAATCTCTTCTCTTCTTTTCACGGTTGTCACCATAGATTAGGGTTCTTGTTTAGTTTGGTTTAGGGGAGGCGGATGAGGTGATAGAGGAGTAGGGTTTCCAATGTGAATGTCGAAGGTTACAACTTTGTGAATGTCGATGGATAGGTGAATTAGGGTTGTATGACGTGTAGTGTGTTGATGGGTTAACGGGCCTATGGTTGTGTTACACGGTTCATTGCTACCACCATCCAAGTCCAAGCCCATCACTAAAAGTCCGTCACGCATCTCTAGGTAATTGACCTCTATTTACCGTCCTCGACTCGTAACTTAAAATAAACGAGTACATATAATTTATTTATACTAATTAAATTAATTATGAGAATATAATTTTATTAGAACTAACATAAAATATATAAAAATTAGGATTTAAATATAATTATGACTTAAATAATAAAACAAGTATAATTGAGAAATAAATATAAATATGAAATATATTTAATTATAATATATTATCAAAATTAAAGAAATACGAATGAAATGTCATTTTATGAAATAATCGTCAGATATAAAATGATTATGAAATACGAAATAATCATAGGATTACGATTTATAAAATAGTAACAGTTTACGTAAATAATCGTCAGATATAAAATGATTATGAAATACGAAATAATCGTAGGATTACGATTTATAAAATAATAACAGTTTACGTAAAATACTTTATACACATCCGTTTGAAAAAAAACGCGTATAAAACAAGGTTTGACTATCGTTGACCGAGGCTAAAATACGGGGTATTACAGCTGCTTTGCCTCGTGTCTTGCGAGGTTATCACGGGGCTGTTTACGACCTCCCATGTTGCTGGTTGGTTTGGAGAGGTCGTTAATTCACGTCATCTTGTAAGTTTCCGAGCTTACACTCTTCTTTTCTCTTCAGCATGCACTGTTGTGTTAATTCAAAAAAATCTCATAAAATTCAAAATTTCACGTATATTTTTGCATATAGGTTGAGTCGGAACGTTGGAACTTTTATGCTACTTTGAGTCTTTTACCCTTGCATTGCACATTCTTAACATTTTTGTTGGCATGGAAATGTGTATAATCTACGAGTTTTTGGTTTAAACTTATCTGAACGAATAGACTTGACTCTAATATTGGCAAGCTACATATACATTCTAAGGTTTAGAGCTTGATAAACTGGTGACATTCATGACTAGTTTCATTTAGGATGTGAGTAGTACTCTCTATAAGACATGTAACATCAATTTGCACGAGTATAACATTCTTTTCTCGGTACATGTATGCATTTGGTTTGCGGTGGTGACACACGTGGAGAGGTAACTTACAACCCTTCTTTCATTACTACCCATTAACTTCACATTAGCCAAATTTGCCTTTTGATCCCTTAACAACATCCAAATTTAGCCTGCCTTATCAAGCTAGTTGAGTGGTTTTTGTGGGTATGCTGTTATCCATGTCAGATCTGGTTCGCTTTGAAATATTTGAAGTTGGTAGTATGAATTGAAAAAGAAGAAAAATGAAATGAATAAGTTGAAAAAGAAATATGAAAAAAATGATGAAGAAAACCATATGGAAAAAGATCGTTGAATAATATTCCCATGCTTATCATTACCTTTCATGGGGAGTCTTTTGTTGGTGTGAGTGATGTTTTGCCACAATGGCACGGTTTATGTTTCGAATTGAGTAGTGAAGCGGAATGAGTTTACTATTTGGTTATGGTTGTACTAGCTTGGCTTTACCTCCACTTATCCAAATTTATTTTGCCCCTTCTTACCCAATTACCTCACCTCACATTACATGTAAGTCCTCGGCGCGTGTCTTGGTCCTGATTGGTTGTAATGCATATGTACGATCGGTAGAAATTGGTTTCATGTTTGTTTTCATGCATATTCTTATAGGTCGAGTTAGGTGAGCGTCTGTACTTCTTTCTATCTTATGCAATTATACTCACCTTGTGCTTAATTTGTGTGATGAGCGACCCGTGAGAGTTCGATTTATACGAGTCTTGCAAAGTCGACGGTTCAGTAGTTTAAAATATTGATTTAACTCGTTTGCATTTGACCCTTTGCTACTTTGTTAGTTGTTGCATTAATTTGGCTTGGGTGGACGATTTCTAGCTGGTAAGTTGGTCCCGTTCCATTAGTTCCTTTTGTTGCATTTATAGTTTGCTTGGGGACAAGCAAATGTTTGCTTTGGGGAGGTTTGATGCGTGTACTTTATATAAGGTTTTTACCCTACATTTACACGTATTTCTATGCTATTTATGTGGCGTCTAGCTACAAATGTCTCCCAAATAGTGTACTTTGGTTTTTCTTGTATTAATTGCAGGTATGAACCGGAAAGGAGCAAAATCAAGCTTGAACCTGTCCCAATCGCATGCATTTTGGAGAAGGAAGAATCGGAGCTTCGAATCTGTCACTTGGGGATGCGTGAAGTTGCTTCGGAAGGTGTTTTGAGTTCATCCGTGCTAACACAGATGGATCGACTAAGTTGGCTGCTGAAAACTGGTCGATCGAATGCTTTATCCTGCTGAAGATCCTCGATCGAGTAACTATTGTCCTCGATCGAGAGGGGCGTTTTATGGGCTCCTCGATCGAGTACTTATTGTCCTCAATCGAGATGTTTGGTCTGGACTTTTCTCGATCGAGTGGTTTCTTTCTACTCGATCGAGTATTTTCTACCACGAGGATATTTTCTACGCAAGGATATTCTATTTTCTATCTTAGAATAAATAGGATGACGGCAGTAGAACAATGGGCACTTCTTTTACTTTTAACTTTTGGATCTGAAACTTTCATCTCATCTCTTCCCTTTTGCACTTTACTCTTTAGACCTAAAACCTCCATTTTTTTGGAACCCCTTTGTAATCGGTATTTCTGATCTTCAATTTCTTTACTAATTATTATTGCAATATTTATTTCTTGTTCTATTCATCCTTTCTCCTTTACTCTTTCTCTTGTTTTACTAAGCAATTTATTCATCATGTTTAGTTTAATTGTTGTGGTTATTGTTACTATTTTCTCAACATTAATCATGCATAGCTAATCTTCTACGCTAGGACATAGGGGAGCCATGGTAATTAGGGAGATTATGAATAGGTGATTAGGGTTTGGTACAAATTTGGTTTGTGTTGTTAATCATTGTATTTATTAGTGATTAGTTGCTTGAGTCGACGCATTTAGCTAATTGATTCAGTACACCTTAACCTAGATTGAAAGATTGGAAGGGGTAAGACTTGCAATGAACATTAGGGCATTCTAATGGGGGTGAAAGATAAGCAAGTAATGTTTTAGGGCGAATAGCGGACCGAGAGAACCTTTTCATTACCCTGCAGACCGAATTTATGCTGACCTTTGACCATAGATTGGACTCCTAGAAAACCATGGTGAACCGACTGTCCTAGCTGCTTCTCTTTATCTATTAACTTCATTAAAGCTTATTCCTTGTTTCTTTTCTCTCTCTCTTTCTCATTATCTTCGTAGTTTTGAACCAAAATAATCAAAACCCGAAGAAATGGTTACTTAGACAGACCTAGTTAGCATACAAAACTCCCATCTCCCTGTGGATTCGATACCCGACTTGCCTCTGCTACATTAGTTAGAGCCAGTTGGTTTTATTTTTAATAGGGTTGCGACAGCCGTGTCAGCTGCGGTCCCCCACTGGCAGGACCACACACTTTAGTGTGTAGTCAGTTATGAGATGTGTTGGGAGTTGGAGGTGGATTGTGAGCAGCTGTTATCTTTATCTTACTTTGTCTTATCTTGATTGTCCAGTGACCCCGTGTAGTGTTTTCAAAACTATGGTGATCCATTTGGGAAACTACATAATAGACTCAGTCTTATCTTGGTCAGTACATCTCAGTCTCCCAGTTAAGCACAAGATTAACCTTAATGCAACGCTGCAACACTTTATCTAGGTTAGACAAACAGTTATCAAAATCACTCCCATAGACGCTGAAATTGTCCATAAAGACCTCTATAATAGACTTTATATACTCCGAAAATATCCCCATTATGCACCTTTAAAAGGTAGCTGGGGCATTGCACAAACCAAAAGGCATTCTACGATAAGCAAAAACACATTGAGGGCAAGTAAGCCTTATGCATGGTGGTACACGACGGAAGTGGTAACAAGTGATGGTAGTGTTGTAACGTGACGAGAAGTATGGGGACGTGAACATGTGCTTAATGGTATATGTATGTATACTTATGACGATCGTGTGGATGAATGCTCGTAAATAAAGTTAGGAATATAAGACATGTTCAACCTGCTATAGAGTTAAGATTGATTATGTATATTCGTTCTCGAATGAGTTGTTTTACTACCGGTTATGTGCAAAGTAACATGTGTCACTTAAGAATATCGTAACGAACTTTGTGATTTATGACGTGCCCTATTGCGCTAGAAATAGGGTCTAACGGTGACGAGCCCGATTAAGTGGAACTCCGAACGACGTTTATTGTTTTGCAGGAAATACTCTTTGTAACTTGTAATTCCGTTACTGATCTGTTGAACTCGGTCGAGTAGAGTTGACACTCGACCTAGTAGGCCATACTCGGCCGAGTAAAGAGGCACTCGACTGAGTATTCAGGATGGCAGATTACACTTGCTACTGACCTCTGAATACTCTACCGAGTAGACCAAATACTCGACCG